>NW_026892598.1:7237500-7847173 GCF_033815535.1 Pezoporus flaviventris
GGCAGCAACACCTGGTGTCCTGGTGATAAATGTGAGTTAAGTTGGAATTTGCCAGGGTCCTTGCTGCCTCCTGAAGAAACCAGGAAAAACAAAGGTGTCAGAGAGTTAGCATGGCTCAGCCAAAACAACTCTCTGTGTTGAGATACTGGGTACTCTGCTGTGGAGCTGCACCCTGAAATTAGCACGTTTGCCAACACCAGTGGCCACCGTGGCCACCAGCACAGAGCAGTGTTACACAGTCATTTGACAAAGGCTCCTCAAGAGTTGCCAGGAGGGCACCAAGATAGTAAATAAAAAACAGGATCGATGTCCCAAATGTGGTGTTGAAATGTTTAGAACTCAATTACAGGGGAGTTGGTCCCTTCAGTCAAGAACTTTAAAGTGAACGTTGTTACATAGTAGAGCGAAAAAGAAAACAGCTCACAGTCTTGAAAATCAGAAACTGGAAATGGGCTGGTCCCACACTGTTTGAAAAGGACTTTGTTAAGACCTGTTGAGAACCTATGTGGATGAATTTCAAGCAAGCTTTCTCAACAGATTCTTTGTGCCAATCCATGTTTTAGGGATTTGCTGCTGTGCCACATTCAGTAATGATACACAGTCATTCAAATATTATTAGAGAAGTCTAAGGCCATCTGTCTCTCACACAAGCTACCTTTCTTGAAACATAGTCTACAGAATTTATCCTCCCATAGTTTCATTGTTTATAGAAGCTAGAGATGGCAAGCTTTGTTTCAAACCGTTTTCACAGATGACAACAGACTGGTAACTGTGATTTTCCCTCCTCTGGCTTCATCAGGTGACATAACACAGATCTTCTGAATCCTTTCTTTCAGCATGCATGTATTAATGCTAGATTCTATAAATTATATTCATCCTCTGCTTTCAAACAGCTGAATGTTGAACAGACCTGCCCTGGATAGGTTTCAAGATCATTAACTTTTGCTGGTCTCAATAAATTCCTGTTATACTTTTCCAGTATCACAGTATCTTATCATAAAGATCTGCTTCATAAAGATCTGAGCACTGCTCCATGTAAGGGAGAGGTTTTCCCTCCCAGCTTTGATCCAACCCTTCCCCAAGTCAATTGAAAATTTGCCATTGACATTAATCATCTCCTCATTAAACTTCAGCCTTTGTTGCCTTTCATGGTTGTATTCTCAACTCAGTTTTACTGTGTGTAAGATGACGAAAGGCTCCATACATCATCAGTTAATCAATGACTACAGTTTAAGAAACACTACTCCAAAATGCTAGTATTGTAATATTGTGCAAAGATGCTATCCTGTCTCCTGACTAATGGCTTTGTTCCTTGTCTCTCCTGCAAGGTGCTCTGAAAGGAGGCTGGAGGTTAAGCACTTGGGAAAGATATCATTATAAATTTTGTACACTTGTTTCTTGCTCTACCTACATCCAGAGCCATTTTAAAACTCTGCATTTTTGGAATCACAATGAATATGTTTGTTCCATTACATATTCTGGTAGCGTCTTGCTATCTTAATTTTTATTTTAAATATGGAGAAGGTTCAGTATGCTACTGCACCACTACTATACAGTAATACATAGTTCATGAAATCCTGGATATTTGTGTCTGAATTTTACTTTAGGGCTTTATGTATTTATGAAGATAATGAAAAGTTCTAGAAAAGGAATGTATTCACTTCTCCTTGGCAGCATTCCCAGCTCTTAAACAATCATTACCTACCTTTTGCTGAAGTTGTCATTGCTATTGTGGCTTGATTCTGGTTTTACTGAACTATAGGAGAATCAAAAGTTGTTCTAGATATCACTGACAAATAATGAAGGGCTTCTTTGCATAAAAAAAAAAAAAAATCAATTTGCTAGACTTCAACTGGAGAAAACAAAGTCCAGTATCATAGTTGTTTTGAGGTTTCTTTATTCTCCTCAGTCTTAAGGACTCATTTACTTGCTTGCTTTACACTCATTTCTTTCCATTTGCCTCAAAATTTTCAGTCTCATCAGTAATATAAAAGACTTTGAAGTCACATGAGAACTAGGCTGAATATATGCACGGAAATCCTTATTCATCAGTGTCTTACTAAGTTAATAATAAAGATATTTCATGTAGTGTAGCAGCTGTTTTGAGAAATAGGATCTAAATCAGAGCTGAGAATAATGTATTCAGCATTTCCTCAAATGGCACATATAATTTCTTGCAGATATAGGTGTATATTTCCATATAATTTGTCATGTAACAGAGGCACTAAAATATATTTTTTGCATTGCTTCTGGAATTTACAGCAAGGAACAGGTATTTCTGTTGGTATATTAACAGTATGTTTCAAGTAGAATATGCTAGAAGGAAGAGTTTATAAATAATATATCAGCATTACCCAGCAGGGGAGTAGAGCGCTGTAAGGCCAATGAAATAGAAGTGTGAATCGCTGACCTCTAATGCTACCTTAATTAAAACTGTCTCTATTAAAGTTCTTGTACTTCCAGGAGCTGACTGCTGTAGACACTTTACACTTCATACTGTGCAACTGTAATTTAAAATTTGAGACAAAGGAACAAAATTATTGCTTTCACTGGAAAAGCTATGAATCACACATAAGTACAGTATGTCTCACACATAAGTACAGTATGTCACACACATAAGCAGTATGTCACCTTGGCAAATTAAGGTGGTAGCATGCGAGATTGGTTATTTGGGTCTCTGTTACAGATGCCTAGTCAATTTTATTCAACATACTTGAGACTAGCAAGTGCAGTACGTACTTATAGCCATCTATAAACAGTTCCTGAACACATGGCAAATGCTCTGCCTGAACTATCAGCTAGCACCAGATGGCATGGCAGGTCACTGTCTAAAACATTTATGAATTTAAACTTCAAAGATTTGCTATTCTGCAAAGAAGGGCATACCTAAAAATCCTTATGTAAATTCAGATAAATACCAAATTTTCAAGGTGCTCCTTAACAACAGAAGTCTTCTTCAGACTATAGCTTGATCATTTTTTGACCCTGGCTGCTTAGGTCTGTGTGTTATTCAAATAACAACCTCAGCCTTAACCCACTTACTAAGTTTTCAGACTCTGAGTATTCAAATCTCTACATATTCAACCTTTTGTGTAAATCTCATAAGAGGCTGGGTTTGTTTGGTGGGGTTTTTATTTTGTCATTGGGGGGGGGGGGGGGTGTCAGTTTCTAGAGCCATTATTTAATCTGAATTATCTATTTTTTTCATGTTTCTATTAGTCCAAATATTTTTAATTTTTAGAGGGCCTTTCTAGCAAGGAAAAGCAAGAGTAAAGACAACTTTTCTTCCTCAAGATATTAGGAAAGTTGAAAAGCTCCTTTTGGATTATTCTGTTGAGAGATGATAGAGCTGATGTTTACCAAAACCTATGTTGTTGTGTACACGCTGTCATGCTGGTCTTGTGCCTTAAATGTCATCATAAGGCCTTTTTCAAGTGTTGTGAGTGCTAAAAGCCACTCAGATTGAGTCTGAACATGCCTGAAATGTTTGCTTCGCTGTCTTGGTTCATTTGATCAGATGGTATTGTGGTTGATATCCATAGCTAAATAAAACATTTGCATTGTTAAAAAGTTAATACAAGGAGATTCCTTAAAAGAAGAGGAAGAACACTATCTCTTGCCTGAAATGGTGAGTCAGTGAAGCAGACAGATTTGGGAAAGCTGCTCCGTATGGCAGAAGATCTCAACCAGAAGGTCCTCCCACCAGCAACACCAGATTGTGTGAAGGGATGCAGAGGACATGTGTGCTAGCCAGGCAGTGGGAAGTAGATCGAGGACCAATATGCTTAATCTGCTTTCTGTCCTCCTCCCCTGTGCTTATTTAAGGGTACACAACCATTCCAAATTATGGCCATTTGCCAATTGCTGTTTGGAACTGTTTAGGGAGATTTTGGGTCTGCATTCAGATTGCCATTCCTATTTCTTCCATGCCTTTTTCCCCATCATCCTACCCTATGTGAAGTCAGTGATTTATTCTCTTTTCTTTCCTCCATATGGCAGGATGGATTAGAAAAGAAGGAGAAATGCTCATATTATTTCAGTCCCAGAGGAGGCAAAGGGGAATAAACAGCATTTGCCCCTGATTTTCTCCTCTTTACATTTTTGCATGATCCAGAAGGCTTGGGCTGCTTCTTTTCCCTGCCAGTGAGAAGGGCTGGTCACTGAGTCCCAACGGTACACTTATTTGAGTGATAAGCAGATAGCAGCACTCTTTGAAACCACCTAAATTCCTCTTCTGTGCAGCTAATAGTGCAGAATTCAGTAAAATCTTGATCAAACTCCAAGCTGAACTCTGTAAACATCTGCCTGATGCTTCATCTTGTAAATTCTTGTTCACGAGACCTTTACAGTCAGTGACTGGTATTTGGATATAGTTTCCTTGCAGAAAAAAAGATAAATTAGCTAGACAGAATTTCTTAAATGAAGATGTATCAATTTGTGTTAAGTACTAATAAAAATCAGCTTAAGCAAAGTTAGAGCAGTGTTTAAAAAAGAAACACCCTCTTTATTGATAGTAAATATGTACCAGTCAACCAAGCCAATGCAAATTTACTGGCATAATTTTCTTTCACTCAAACAGTAAGGCAGCTATTTACCAGCTGTCTTAATTGACTTGTGGTCAGCTCTTCAGGCATTAAATTTCCTAACTATGAACAGAACTGGCATTCAAGTGACTCTTGTTTAAAATCTGTGTTAAAAAGAAGATGGAGATACAGGTATAGAAGAATAAACTATGCTCACAGCTTTGTAGATAGATATAATGTGTTTTCTTTATCAATTTTAAGTTTTAATCCACAAGAATTTAAGTCAAAACTTCATAGAAGTAACAATCATACTGTTACCAGTACTCATTTCTACAAGGTGTTCTCATGGCTCTGTCTCAGATGGCACAGTTGACATCTAAAAATCCTCATTTCATTAAGGATTAAAGTGACCTTTCCAGTCTGGCTGATTTTACAAAGGACATTTTTGAAATTAAAAAGGTCCCAAATCTTGTAGGCTTCATAAGTTTATGCGTGGCTTTTCAGAAGTGATGCATAGTGAAAGCCTACAAGTGGTCTGTGTCAAAAGCTCAGCTGCCAAGGTGTCACTTCTTCAGCCACAAACCTCAACTTTATTTGATAATCATAGACTCACAGAATCACAGAAGAGTTTGAGTTGGAAGTGGCCTTTAAAGGTGATCTAGCCCAACCACCCTGCAATTGCAGGGACATCTTCAAACTAGATCAGGTTGCTCAGAGCCCCATCCAGGGAGCACTCCATCTGGCCCTGACCTTGAATGTTTCCAGGGATGGGACATCTACCACCTCTCTGGACAGCCTATTCAGGTGTCTCACCATTCTCATTATAAAAAATTTCTTCCTTACATTTAGTCTAAAAGTGCACTCTTTTGGTTTATCACAGAACGTGTCCTAATTCCCATATGAATTTTCCAGAAATCCAGAAGCAAGCATGGCTGGAGCACAACAGCTAGCTACTTGCTCAACTGCACTAGCCAAAGGCTTTGTAGCTGACATACAGACTTTGTTGTAATTTTTAATGCTCTGTAGTCTGTGTAACCTGAACTTTGGATTTAATTTACCCTCATCCAATAAGAGTATTATATTTATTATTATATAATTTTATTTTTAATTAAACATCCCACAGAGTGACTAACTGCCTACAAATTCCTGGTTTTATACAACAGTCTTCTTAAATCATTTGGGGAACACTCAGTTCATCAAGACCTTCAAGCAGAATGCAAAATAAGGCATTCTGAATCACTGATTCAAAAAATAGATATAATTCCAATTATTAACTCTTGTGTTCCACTCTGTCAGATGCTGGAAGTTAATTGTAGTGTGAAGTTTTCCCTACCGAAGTGATTGTCAGAGCTCCCAAACACTGAAAATGAAGAAATGAAGATTGGGCAGGAGAGTTCTGAATAGAATCACAACACTAGGCCTGTGCCATTCACATCTCAGTTTTCTACAGAAGCAGCTTTTATTTCATGCAAGCACAGATTGCACACTAATTCTCTGCTGTTTACTCTCCACTGCATATACCATTGCCATTTACCAACTTGTCTGCACTGCCACTCTGTAAGCAATGGCTGTCATTCAAACCTCAGTAATTAGACTCTCTCTGAAAAATCACAAATTTAGCATGAAGTAATCCTAAAATTTTATTAAAATAATATTGTGTTGGTTCTCCCCCTATTTTTCTTTTTTTTCTTTTTCAAACTCTTTTGGTGTATCTTTGCTTCTATGTTTTACAGCTTGCAGATCCTCAAGCTCAATATTTTGAACTTGCGTCTTTAAAAGTAGGCTTGGTTTCATTAGCTGGAATGCAGACGCTTAGCTTAAAACCTAGAGGCTCAAAGTTTAGCAGAATTGACATTCTTATCATATTAAATGCATCTATGCACTTAGAGAAGTGCAGTATTTTTTCCTTTTTCTACATCCTAAGTGCATGTTATCATTATACTGCCTGATTGAATATGGGATGGCACAGTTTCAGTCTGGGTTTTCTTTTTGTTTTTGTTTTCTTTTTTGGTTGATTTTTTTTTTTTTTGGGGGGGGGGGGGAGTTCTTTTCTGGCAGAAAATATTAGGTTTAAATCACCCTATTAAAAAATAAAGATTTTCTATGGTGGAGGGAAAAATAAAAGCCCCAGACAATTATAGGGAGGTTAGACAGAAATTGGAAAAGAAACATCATCTGTTGAGCAAACAGATATCCTTAACCTGACTTACTTCTTGTATATGAGTCATCCTGTTGCATTTAGTAGTTCATCTGCTTTTCAGTATTATGAGATATTGCTGCCTTTGAGGGCACAGGAACCCATGTGGAAGGAAAAGGGATTTTATTTGAACTCAGTTTATATAATAAAGAGGGAAGGAAAATCCAGTGTTTGGATCTGAGATACCCACTGCTGGTAATGTCAAAAAAAAAGAGTATTTTTGTATCTAAATTACCTGAGGAAGTCCCATTGTGTTGCAGGAGAAGCTTACAAGCTTAGGGAAATAATGATACTGAATAAAATCATACTGTTATTTAGTATGTGTCTGACTGTACACTTTGTACACAAATGCCAGCCATTCGCAAAACTGCTTGCTTGATGACATTAGTTGGAATTTGGTTCACAGCAATTCTGCTTTCAGGAATACCATTGGCAAAATGCTTTGACTGCAGTGGGAACAAGATCCTTTTCATCCTTTTACCTAGTAGAAGATTTAACTGGAAGTGAAGCTAGTCTGCGAAACCAAACACTCAACAGTCTTAAAAAACTGCAACATCATTTTAGCAAGTCTGCCTGTATTCAGCAGTAGGTTTGCTGCCTAACAATATGCTCATACAGACTGGAACACCACAGAAGAGGGTCTCACATACACAGTTGCATGAGAAGAACACCCAGGCTTCAGGTGTCCACATGCAAGAGGCACAGGCATCTCAAGGATTGCCACAAGTTCATCTTCTGTGGCACTGCAGTGATCTGCACCCTCATGAGTTTCAGCCCAACTCCTGCACTCGGAACCCTGTCCAAGAAATATGAGATACAAAAGAGTGCACATTCGCACCAGGGAAGAGGACAGTTCTTCCCATTGCCCTGTTGAAACATCTTTTGAAGCATCACACTGCAACTAACAATTCAGCCACGCACTTTTTCGAGTAACTCAACACACTAGAGATACATCTTCATCCTGACGGAGGGTAGCTTAGTTAATAAGTATCTGCTGGTGTTACACATGGAAGCTCGATTTGACAGTGCTATAAATCTGGGCTCAGCATTCAATGCAATCATAGTAAACCCATCATGTTATAGTTAGTGTCAGGTTGTATACTAAAATCTTAAGAAGGAAAAGAGATTCTTTTTCCATGAAATAGCAGGTCTGATCTCTGGTGTGCATAGGAGGTAGGAGATGTCCTTTCAGCACATCCTCTCTGTCCCTCGTTTTAAGCTGAAGTATCCAGTTCTTCTATAATGGAAAAGGCACAAAATCACAAAAAAAAAACCAACAAAAAACCAACAACAACAACAAAAAAGGGGTCTTAATGTAACGTCTAATGTCACTGCTTGGTGAGAGATGTGGATAGGTCAGTTCAGTGCTTGTTTATATCCTAGGCAGGTTAAATATATGGGAAAAGGATGAACCTATGAACATTCCTGTATTTTTTACATCAGCTGCTTCCCAAAAATTGTTGAGCGGAGCTCAGGCAGTTGTACACGAGAAAAGGAATTCCTAGACAGTATTGTGATGGGACTAAGTTGGTTATCCTTTTAGTGATCACCAATGGAGTACTACTTTATGAACTGCAGCCACTTGACAGTTTGTGTTCTGTCTAAGAGTTTGAAAATGGAGGTTTCAGTGATTGCTGTATTATTCTTGTACACATTCAATTATAGTATATAACTGCTTATAATCAAGACGTTATGATAACTTTAGGAAAGGAGGAAAATATCAAAGCATTTTTGTTTTTACTCAGCCAGCAAAGAATATGTTGTGGAAACACTGAACCCTTTTCACAGTTTCATATCAACATCCTGGATGTCACGTGGATTTCCTTCAGTTTATGACTATGTTCTGTGCATCTATAATTATGTACAGTAACCTAGCAAACAGTCATTGCTCCTTCCCCTTTCACAAACAAAAACCTAAAAATGTGTGAATACTCTGAGTTTTGTGCAGTGCTTGGTCTTTTCCTTTCCGAGAGCCGGAGAAATCAGAGAGCAAGAGAGCCTGTCTTAAGAGTATGCCAGGTGTTTATGTCTGACTGCTCTTATTCCCATATCAGCTGCTAAAGTAAAAAGCAGAAGAGTGGCCATTGTTATATTTTTTCCTTCCCCATTTTCATTTAGGAAGCAAGAGAAATCACCATGCCACATTACTGTAATGTTTTTGATACAGTTGGATAAGGAATCAGGAAGTCAAATGGAAAAGCATAGAATCCTTTGAAAAAAATTACCATGTGGAAGAAAGAAAACTGGTTTTGTATTTCTGTCATGCACAAGAGCAAGGATTATTGCTTTACAGAGTATTTGCTGGGCTCTGAATTGTGTAAAATATGTTGAAGTCTGGATGCCCAACAAAAATATGGATGTACTGGAGGACTGAGCCCTGTTTCTCCTTTTTAAATATCATTCTTCTGCATTCTCAAACAGGAAAGCTGAATTTGGCTGGGGTGCAACTGTGAGAAACAGGCTGAGTATAATATCTTGACTGATCTTCTTGTGTGAGGCCCTGAACACCAATAACAAGTCATGGATCTACTAGGGGATTTTTGAGGACTCTCAGTTTGGGCACAGAAAAATATGCTTCCAGGGCTTATGGCTTCTCCTTACAAAGGTACATGTGAACAGTTAGAGGTCATGAATATGATATATGCAAACAAATACTGGCACCAGCTACCATTTTGCAGTAGATGTGTATGAGTGAAAATTTTTGGTTTTACAGCTTTTATTGTTTTTCATTGTTAGTCATCCCACTTAGCAGCTCCTAAGCCATGAATACCTGCACGTCTGGAGATTTCATACCATATGGAAAGTTAACTAGTGGTAATTCCAGTGACATTTCTGGCAATGTGCACCAAATTTCTCTACAGTACTGATCAATGCATTTCAGGCTGTTTAGGCAGCAGAAATCTCCATCCTAGTGCGTGCATTTCAAGGATAAAATCTTTTTTGAGAACCTTTTGCAGCCTCATTGAGGTTAATTAATTAATCATCAGCTAAGACAAGTCTCACAAAGTATCTAAAGCTACCCAAAGACACTTCATACCTAAATGTATTTTTTGCTATCTAGACATCTGCTTGTAACTCTTTTCCCATTTAATTATTTCTCAAAGTAAAACAGATAAAATTGCAGGAAAAAAAAAAAAAAACAAACTGTTTTTAATCCCCATGCTAGATTTACTCAACTATGTCTTAGTGCCCTTGAATGAAGAAGCCAGTAGATGTGTTTCTGAGGGATCTTAGCAAAGTCTGTGATACCATCTCTTACAGTATCCTTCTGGACAAAATATCCAACACAGAACTAGACAAGCCCATTACACATTGGATAAACAGTTGGCTGATGGGTTGGATGCAAAGAGTTACAGTAAATGGGTTTACCTCAGGCTGGCAGCCTGTCACCAGTGGGGACCCCTACTTCTCTTCAGTGTTTTTATAAATGATCTGTATGCAGGAATCAAATGCACATGAAGCAAGTTTGCCAATGATACTAACTTAGGAGGAGCTCTGGACTCCCTCGAGCTTAGGCCTTACAGAGAGATCTGGATAGACTAGAGGGCTGGACAATCACCAGTCGTATGAAATTTAACAAGAGCAAGTGCTGGGTTCTTCACCTGGGACAGGATAATCCTGGTTATACATACAAAATGGAGGAGAGAAGCTGGAGAGCAGCCCCATGGAAAGAGATCTGGGGGTCTGGGTTGATGTCAGCAGTGTGCCAACCATGGCCAACCATGGTACATCAAGCACAGCACAGCCAGCCAGTTGAGGGAGGTGATTGTCCCACTCTACTCTGTGCTGGGGCAGCCCCACCTTGAGTCTTGTTTGCAGTTTTGGACACCTTGATAGAAGAAGGACATCAGAGTGTTAGAGTGTGTCCGGATATGCTGATATCATCCTTACACATACACATGCAAATAAACACTGTTTTTACAATCATTCTTGAATTCTAGATGATCCTAGCAATGTTTGTCATTAGGATGAGTAATAAAGCTTAAGACTGCAAATTCTGGAGAAGTTCATGTCAGATATTTCAGAACAGAGGGAAATTGCCAGCAACCTTTGATTTGTAGCTGTCCTTTCACCTCCAAATTCAGAAGGCATAATCTTCTCAGGATACAAGTAAAACAAATGTCTCGTTTATTTTTCCTCAGTATTTACAGAGACTTTGCATTTATGATAGTGTCTGCTCAGAAACGGCACAGACATGCAAGTTATCTTCCACTGGAGAAGATGCAGGAAGATCTGTGTACATCCTTTCCTGTTCATGTATCCTCCTTGTTTGCACTTCCTTCCCTGCCCCGATGTCCAATAATAGTGAAAATATGCTTTTTAGAGTGAACCAATTTCACACACACACCCCACCCCCCTTCAGTTCTCCTTTTCTTATTTTGTTCCAACTACTGTTTGGCCTAAGTGACATTTCAGAGCTAGAAAGTACCTGAAAGAGTAAAATATTACATACAACCCTCATCAAGAAGTATATCAGTGCTTGCTGTAGTATAAAACTTTGTTTCACACAGCACCTACAGAAACTTTTGAGTAAGTGAATTTCAGTCAATAGCATGGGTGCCTTCAGTGTTAAGATCTCAAATGATATGGTCTTGTCTGGGTTTCTTACAGTTGTCCTTGATATTAATGAACTTTTAATTAAAAATAAAACTGAGACATCATTATGGATAGATGTATCCATGCAGACTCAAGCATTCAGTTTTCATTTTATTTTTTTTAATTAGGCCATCTGAAAGTCCTCTGGCAACAGAAAGCTGTTTAGGACAAGGACAAGTGTGTTATTCTCAGAGAGCATTATTACAGACAATATAAGCAATGATCTTAAAGACTTCTAAGCATCTGTGCAGTTTTGCGTGTGCTAGTATGTATGGACATAGAAGTGGGTGAAAAGTATCCGTTGAAACTGTTTCTTGAAAGAGTATTATGTTTTAAATGGAACGCAACTGTTGTAGAAATGTCTGGGGGGGAAATAAAAAAGAACAATTTTATTGGAAAACAGTTTTTCAACAAAAAAAAAACAACAAAATATTTTTCAAGAGAAAAACACATCTGATTTTTGTAGTTTTACTGTACTGCTATAGGACAAGATAGAAACTGTACTGTAAGCTAAAGCTTCATCTTTGACCTGAAGTCTGCAGATGTAAACTAGGAGGAAAACTGCACCAAATGTGCTGTGAGTGTAGTTTAGGTTTACATCTGAAGCAAGTGTAGCATTCCTTTTACTAATAATTAAAGGAAATATTTACCAAATACATACTAATTCAAGCAGAAGCTCTACCTTGTACAAGAAGTGTCTTCATCAGGTCTGATACCAACTGAATGAGATGCAGGTTTTCAGGAAATCCCTCTTAACTTCCAAAGAAACTGGTATAGAGACAAAGTCACAAAAGTCATTACGCAACAGATTCTATTGCCAGGGTTTGGAAAGCTCTTGGAAAGTTGCTAGCAGCACCCTAGCAAATGTAGGTACAGATTTCAAGCAAGTGGGTGGCAGTAAATACTCAGAAGAATGGGTTTCAAATGTAACAAGAGTAGTTTGGCCATGAAGCATACAAGAGTTAGCATCTTTCTGACTGCTTTCATTTCGAAGCTACCTACAGCACTGCTCTGACACCAAGAGCTCTACAGTGGGCCAGGCTCAAATCAAGGGCTTCATTATGACTCTGACCCAGATGAAAAAAAATTGAATTTCAAGTATTTTGTCTTCCACATTCTGTCTCTCTTTTCTTCATTCTCTGAATATGGTGGCTTTGTTCAGCTCATGCTGACGATATCTGCAGCAACATTCATGAAGTATGGATTTGACTAAAGCAGAGATTAATGGTTGTCTCTTGTTCACCTGTCAACATGTCAGATCTTATTTCTGAATGTCCTGCCTTGACCCTTCTTGCATGCTGATTTTGTGTCTGAATATATTTTAAGAATGCCTTTAGCAAACAGGAAATCCCCAGGGCAATTCACTATTTTCTTTTTCTCTCATGTCTATGCGTTATGATCAACTCTATTTTAATTCAGAGTGCAGTAGCTCTGTACAACTGTCCTTAGGGTATATTCCTTATCTGAGCCATTAAGTGGCTACAGTTGGGACTATCACACAGTTTCTTCCTGCATAACCTATTAGTGTTGACCAATGAGTTGAAATATATCCATTCTTTGCTTTGTGCCACCTCTGAGTGCTGGCCACAGTTTTCTGCTAGGATAGCCACTCTGAACTGATGTCATTGTACCAATAGAGGGCTTTCTGACTAGGACTAAGAAATGTGTTTGTTCTCTTTCACTTATTTTTAATGTACCAAATATAATGCTGCAGCTCCTGTACTGTCTCTGCAGACTCTGGCTACTCCAGCAGTCTACAAAGAGCAGCGTCAGAGAGCTCAGCAGCTTGCTTCAATGCTGTGCTCTGAAGGCCTTGCATATGACAGTATGGAGACAGTCCCCAGCAATTATGCCCCTTGTTTTGACTAATAGGGTTTCAGTGCAGTAGAACGTGCAAACATGCTTACTGAAGTGTAAGAAAACCACACATTTGATGGGTTTATTTTTTAACTTGTATCAGCTGATACATTCTGCTGGAATTATGAGTGTTACAGGTTTGCTTGTCTCCCCACCACACATATGCTGTACCCACAAACTTTTGAAGTTCTTGCCTTAGCACAAAAGTTAATTGAACAGTTTAATTCAATTTTTAGCCATTTTCAAATAGTTGGAGCTATAAACTTTAGATTGTATCTGGCTCCAGCCAAGATGGGTGAATGTTAGTCTTGCAAAATGCATTTGGTTTTTCAGATGTACATAGCTAAAAAGGTTTCTTAAAAATACAGGGTCTTTTGGCTAAATATGCTTTGAGTTGTGTCATGAAGCAACAGCAGCAACTGTAATACTAGTTGACTGATCTTTTAGCTTTGCTGGGTACAGTCTGTGTAGAGGCTTTAGCCTTTACATACTATGATTTCTCACCAGACTCCATGCTGCTGTGAGAAAAAAAATGCAGGGACCCAAGGGGGTAGATTTAAATTGTTTGAAACCCTCCTTGATGACTGCAGTCAGAGGATTGTGGTAGACATTAAAAATCAGCTCTGTCAGGTCCATACCCTGTGGAGCACTGTGCAGTTTTGGTCTCCCTTTTGTCTTTTTCAGTATTTACACAGAGCAGCCACAAGAAAAAAAAAAAAAAAGGCAAAAAAATCTGCTTTAAATGCAGATGGCACATTAATCCATCTGACTTTCCTAACAACCAATAAGGTCTCTGTCACCTAGATTTCTTATAGTATGTGGATGAGATAAGCAAGATCTTTTAGTATTAAATGTAGAAAAGATGAAATTATGCTAATTTGCAGAACCTTGCAAACTATATTGTTAAAGTTAACACTGTGTGTCTGTTTACACAATGTGAAAGTCAGCACATTACCAAAACAGTTCATTATTTCTAGCAGCTATGGATATCTCTGGACTTTAACATGCAGATGTTTGAAAGAAACCTCCATTTATGACAGGTTATATCAAAAACCTTTCTTGTGATTTCCTAGATCCAGTGTGGATTGCTTGTGGCTTCCTAAATAGATTTTTGAAGTGGGATTGAATTGTGCTTGAATGTACTAGCCCTAAAAAGTCTGATACTGGCCCAAATTTCAATCATCTTCCTTTTTGTTTTCCATTAGCTTTCCATCATCAAGATCTTCACTCTTTGAAGCTGAGGAGCAGCTAAATGTTAGAATAAAAATTTCAGAGGGAATTCCATCCCTGTTTTTCAACATAAGAGATACTGTCCAGGTTAACAGGGGTGTCATCTTTACTTCCATGCCAAGACAATTTTAGAAGAAAGACTGTTTCTTCCAGGATGAAGAAAGATAATATTTAAATGTAAAACTGCTGTTGACAAAAGCTTCTCTTCCTTCTCTTTAATCAGTCCTGGGCTGCATCAAAAGGAGCATGACCAGCAGGTCAAAGGAGGTGATCCTGCCCCTCTACTCTGCTCTCGTGAGACCTCACCTGGAGTACTGTGTGCAGTTCTGGTGTCCTCAACATAAAAAAGACATGGAACTGTTGGAACAAGTCCAGAGGAGGGCCACGAGGATGATCAGGGGACTGGAGCACCTCCTGTATGAAGACAGGCTGAGAAAGTTGGGGCTGTTCAGACTGGAGAAGAGAAGGCTGCATGGGGACCTCAGAGCAGCCTTCCAGTATCTGAAGGGGGCCTATAGGGATGCTGGGGAGGGACTCTTCATTAGGGACTGGAGTGACAGGACAGGGGGTAATGGGTTAAAACTTAAACAGGGGAGGTTTAGGTCGGATATAAGGAAGAAATTCTTTACAGTAAGGGTGGTGAGGCACTGGAATGGGTTGCCCAGGGAGGTTGTGAATGCTCCATCCCTGGCAGTGTTCAAGGCCAGGTTGGATGAACCCTTGGGTGATATGGTTTAGTGTGAGGTGTCCCTGCCCATGGCAGGGGGGTTGGAACTAGATGATCTTAAGGTCCTTTCTAACCCTAACTATTCTATAATTCTAATGCAGTTGGCCTTCCTACTGATTTAGTTTTGAGTTAATTTATTCAGACTGCATTAATTAGTGCATCTATGAAAAGCAAGTATGGTATTTAACATCCTCTTGTTCAATGTCCTGTTCATGGCAGCAGAGGTTTTATATGGTTCACCTGCCTAGGTACACTATGAAACACAAGGTCTGCTTTGAAATAATGAATCCTAACTTAAAAAAGGAATTTATTCTTATGAATTACACTTTCTCCAAGAGCTTTAGATCTTTCCTTTCTGTTGTATGGTTTTCCCTCCTATACTACGGTAACTACATTTCATCCCCTGTGATAAGTCATTCTCAGTATCTAGAATATTAAAATCTTTCAAGAACCATCAGTGAATCAGAGCTTGATGAATTTTTGCTTAGTATTAGTTAGGGTTAAAGCAACTTCAGAAAAATGTGGACTCTTTTAATATAGTATGCATCATTTTGAAGTCACACATAGCACAGTGAACTACCATGCAGATATACTTAGAAGCAAGTGTAGGTATGGAGTTTAGATACAACAGTTGGGTGTTCTTCCATTACTAAGCAGCCTCAACATCAAACTACCAAGAAGCTGCACTGTTTTCAGAGACATAAGTCTGTATCTTTCTTCATTATTGTGTTACCGTGTTCAGGTGCATCAACACATCCATATTTGTCCTAAGAGTGTTATTCTTCTTTTTTGCCACTGAATATTTAGCGATTAGTGACATCACTTTTCACCAGTAAAGTAGAGATCCTGTTTACTAAAGATGAGTGAACAATTTGGCATAAGCAGTCATACCTTTCAAAATTTTGATTCTGCATTTGGAAGGAATAGATGACAGAAAAGATACACTAAGCGCAGTAGTATTATTTATTCAACTAATAATTCTTTGTCAAAAGCTGTTTCTCTGGAAATATTTGCAAATTTTATAAGGCAATCAGTTGTGTGGTTATGATAGTAGATTTACCTTGCCTGAATGGTTGACTTATATCATTAACATATGCAAAAAAATCTGAGTTTTACTTTACCTCAAATCTCTTCTACACCCCTTCATGTAACAGGTCATATACGTTTTCTGTAAACTTCTTCCCCTTCAATTTACTATCAGTGTCATTTTTGTGTACAATTCTTGCAAATATTTTCACTTTCTTTTCCTGTCATTTATGCATAAATTATCTCTTGTGAGCTAATCCTTAAGGTTTATTTTCTTTTCCTTCAAATTTCGTCTGTGACAACTGCAATAAATTGGTAAATCAATCTTAAAAACATTGGGTTAAGAACAGAATGTGTACTGGTGGATTCATTACTTTGCTTAATTTCAGACGGTCTGTATTTCTAAGCCTTGTATGGGTAATTTGTATAATCACATGAATTTATCATTATAATTTTCTTACCTTCTGTTATTTGGCACACCTGCTTCTCTTCTTCTTTCACTTTCATTTGAACAATAATCTAAGCATTTGGAGAAAAAAACTGTACCAACTTGTCTAGTTTTATAACACCTGGTGCAAAGATCTTAACCGGTCTTACAATAATAGTTGGAAAGCCTTTCAAAAGGTTCCTCTGGTTGTTGGATTTTGTTTTCTTGTTTTGTTTAGCTTTTCATGGGTTGGTTTTTTTTGGGGGGGTGGGGGGTTGTTTGGGTTTGCTTGGTTTTGGTTTTTTGATTGTTTATTTCTGTCTGTAATAATGGCAGACAGGTCTGGGTCTCAGTCTTAAGTATAACCAGGGTACTGTTGAAAACAAATACTGTTTCTTCTGAAAAAAGAAAGGAAAAAAAAAAAAAATTGTAACATGCCTGTAGTTTCTGGGCTGTTGTTAGCCCATGAAGCTTTTCCTTAGGACTTAGTAGAGAATGAAGCCAGGACTGCAGAAAAATTGAATCAAAACTTTGTTTCCAATTCAATGAATTGTCAGACTTGTGTTTCTTGTTGCTGCTGCAGTTGCTATTCAAGGTTTCATGTAATCTATTAATTACTGGAATGCAGATAGACTGCTACTTAGTGTTTTGCACTTTATTTAAACACTGAGATGTTTAAGAGATCCATGAAGGGAAGAAGAACAAACTCTCTGCATAAGCAAAATAACTTGATTAAAGAGGCAGGGAAGTTAGCCCACCAGAGTTTACTTGAATCATTTTTGAGAAGCTCTGATTTAAAAAAAAATCCTCCTTTGGAGAGTGTATAGGCAGGCTTGTGATACAACCTGGGATCCATACTCCAAGCTTAGATAATTTCCTGGCACAAGACCTGGTAATACAAAGCCTTTGCTACACATTGGCTCTTACATTGGAAGAATGATAGGAAGAATGTCAGGGTTACACAGTCTTGTCAGAAAATGCCACAGTCAGGATTTCACTCATCCTTTTTGTGGCATTATGTCTCACTGTAAGAGCATTCATAAGTGTCTAACATTTTTGTGTTTCTTTTTGGCTGTCCGTAAAACCATCTCAGTTTGTCATAGTGCCAGCCTGTTCACATTCATCCTCTGGGCAAAACTTGCCACAATTGCCACCTTGGTGCAGTTCAGCAGGAGGGACTCCTCACCCTCCCTTCCCTTACCTGGTCAGGTCCAGCATCAGAGAAGAGTGCAGGGAAGCCAGATCATCTGGTCTTCCAAATCATTGTGGTAGGTAGCTGAAAGATAAGTTTGTGAGTAAAAAAAGTGAATCTTATAAGAGAATGTGTTAAGTGACCTCAACATATGAAAAATTTTGATTTCTGGTATGATCCACTGGATTTTTTGTTGACCTAAAGGCTGGGAGAAAGGGTGAGGGGAGAGGGGGATGGGAGAAGGTGAGATCAAACTATGAAGTTGGAGGGTCAAACATGCAGCTAACGACAGAAACAGATCTTCTGACTCATCTTTTCTGTCCAAAGCCTGGTCCCCTGTGGTACTGGAACATCAGGTGGAGCCTGGTTAAATGCATTCCATCTTTTAACTGTAAAGGCTTCAATATTAGTCAGGGGGAGAGGGAGAAATGATACAATACCACTTTGGCATGGCATGATACTCAGAATTGTACCACATTCTGAGGGATAATCAGGTTACTTTGTATTTATTCTTTATTATAGCTCTTCAAATTAAAAGCTATGGGGTATGGTATATACACATTCTTGTAAAGTATTGATGGGTGCATTCAAAGCCACAGAACTTTGTGAAAAATGATTTGCATTTCAAAGCAGCAGAGATGGCTAGTTTGGGTGAGATCACATGGAAGTATTAACTAATAACTTTAATGAGCTTTCTTAATTGTATGGCTGAACTTTTACTGAGGTCCTGTGTTGAAAAGGAGCATCAGCTAACAGTAACTTGACTCTTGACTTTGGACTGAAGAAACAGAAGCAGAGAAAGACAGATAAGGAGGTAGTTAGCTAATTTTATTTTTTAATAAGGAATACCATGGTATATTTCATTGTCCATAGTGTATCAAAATGTAATACCTCAAAGTTCAGGAAAATTTTACATGTTCTCATAGTCACTTCCAAGCATATGAAAATTGCCAGTGCATAATTATTTAGTATATACTTAGAAATTTTGTGCTAACAAGCCATAATTTTATAGAAGTACTCCACAGTACAAAAGGTAGAACAATCACAGGGCAAAAAGATGATACTTTTAGCTTACACATATGTATATATATATATACTTGTATGCATGCACTGTACTTTACTTTCTTGTATGCATCACAGTGAAGAAAAGTTGTACAGAGGGATGCAAAGAAGGATAATGGGGTAATCCTGTAGACATTTAGAGGGAATTCCTATACTGGCAAAAGATGAAGTATGTAGTGCTGGTTGTTTAAGCATGAATGAAAGATGCCATGTTGAACAGTAGCACTGACAGTTCAGCACAGTGCCAATGAGGTTGCCAATTAATTAACATCCCAGAAGTCTAAAGAAATGTTTTGAAAATACCACATCACATTTGTCAAATTCTAAATGAAACATCTGCAATAGTTGGTCAAAGTTCACTATCAGCTTCTTCCAACATTCATCTTGTCCTGCAAAGAGTCAGAAATCTTTAATTTGCCCATATTTGCTTTGCTAGACCTTTTTATCTTTCATTTATTATTTGTACAATAAGGTAAGATTACATTCTTAGCATAATGAAGATAAATTCATTTTGCACAAAGCAGTTCAACGCTAAGGGTATAGTCTCAGATGTGGTTACCATGAAGTATTGAATTATTATCTAGGTCAATGTAAATTTAAATTATCCCTTTAATTTATATTTTTTTTCTAACCTATACTTATTGATCCAAGTAATCTTTGTTTTCCTGACTTGTGATTGAATATATATTTTTCTTTATTGATGTGTAATTTACTCCAGTTAAAATCTCAGTTCTGACTCTTGTTTGCCTGCATATACAAACATGCATGCACTCTTACAGATAAATGCATAATCAGTCCTCATTTGTGTGCACGTGGTCTTGCAGAAGGCAACTGTTAATGCTTGAAGTGCTTTATTTATTCCAGCCACAGTAAAAATAAAATTCTTTTATCATCTTTTATACTGTCCATCCTCTACTTCATACTCCTCAAAAGTTTTAGATACCAGCTGGCTTGGATAGCTGCAAAAAGCATTTCATATTTTTGGTGTCTAAAATGAGCACTCCAGGGGTGCTTGTCTTCCACTGAACCTGTTTACTTTGTGTTTCATACGTTAGGTGAGTAAGATAGGAAATTAATTCTCTGTGTGCTAGAAGTATCAGTATGAAAGCGCTAATCTCACAGACTGAGCTCTGATCAGGGAGCTCGAAAGCCCCTTTGATCTGAATTCATTGCAAACACCTAGCTCACAGACCCCTATAGATTTCTAGTTTTAACTTAGTGCCTAATGAAGTGAAGTTTATCTCTGAAAACTTTTGTCACAGCTGGACATAACTAGCAATAGTTACTTGCAAGACTACAACTTAAGGGGAAAACTAAACGAATCTCAGCAGGTTATCCTTCTAGGACAAAGTTGAAATGTGCTTTTATAGGTAGCATAATAAAGCATAGCCTTCATCCAGGTCCCCAGACTACATCACAAAAACAGCATGCAATTTGCCTCGTAGTAGTCTCTGCATAGAAGCATTAGAGTAGATAGAAGAAGCTGCATCAGTCAAGGGTTATATTCTTCCACAGTAACGAGAGGAGTAATATGAGCACCATTCATCTATGGTCAATCAGAGAACACTATTTCTACGAAGCTCCAAGATAATTTCTTGTCCACCCAATTAAGTTTTTAACAGTCAAAGCACAACAGCTGTTCATTACTTAGTCCATCCGAACCACACAGTTTCTGTTGAGAATTGTTAATGATACGGTAACATAAGCAGATCCAAGTACCTACTATTTTTCTCACATGTTGAATCCCCACCCTTCTTATCATCCACAATCTCAGAGGACAGCCCTCCTCCCTCAGACAGGATGACTTATATGTTATCACATCCCAAGCTGTTTGTGAGAGGAGTGTGGTGCTGTTGCAGCAGTTACTAGTCGGAGTTTCTTCTTCATCAGTCTAAGGTTTTACTCAATATTATTTTTATGTGTTTCAGACAGCTTATTTGCTAATATACCTGTCTGTTTGCAGCACTAATTTAGTTATACCATATTTGTTTAAATCTGTGAATCCTTCTGTGTGTACAGGGGGATTTCTTTCATGATAAACAATCCACGTGACTGCACACAGACAAACAAAACTTGACTCAAAATTAAGTTGAAAAATTCTTAAGTGATAGCCAGATGATTCTCAAAGGAGAAAGATGCAGGTCAGGCAGCGAATGCCTAGGCACTGGCTAATTTTGTCATTGTGTGTAGGACCAGCTGGGTGATACTCATCTCTCCAGACCTGAAAGGAAGTTGCAGGCAAGAGTTATGTAAATAATTGTACAAATACCGCTAAAATGAAGCTCAAATTAACCAGTTAGGAAGAGATCTCACAAGGCCTGAGCTGGCTTTTAGGTTTTATAAATGCTATGAAGCCTGACTCCCAGTACTAGCCCATGGCCTCATGCAGTTGGCTGTACCACAGGAGTTAAGGCACTTCCCCCAGTCCTTGCTTGCAGCATGACTTACTCTCCAAGTGTCTCAGACACACCCTCCTTTGATGAGCACCTTCAGTATTCTTTTTTTTCTTTTTTTCCTTCTTTTGAAATGGGTTATTGAGTGTCTTCATTTAGTCACCTCCATTGAAAGAGTCCTTGCCTTTGGTGACTAAACCTGTGAAGTAGCACCTTTGGAGAAGCATAGTTAATTTTATAGAGGTTATCGTGTCTTCTGCTATCCTCGTTTTAACCTGAAGGTGAGAATGAATATATCTCTTACTAACTGCGATTTCCATGGAATCTTTTGTGCTTCTTTGGACACTGTGCTGCTTAAACACAGCCAGCTCATCTTGTCTTGCTATTTTTGTCCCTCAGAGTTAGTTTCCATGTCTTGGAAGTACAAAGATATATTCTATAAAACCTTCTCGGGTGTTTGGTTCTAAAAATCATGTAAAATCTCTATGTGCAGTAAAAGCAAAGAATTAATTTGTCCTTAATGCAAATTGTAATTAGAGATGCAGGAGTTCTTCCTTCCTCATCTGAGCCATTGTGTACATGTATGTGCGAACAAGCTCCATCTATTTATAGCTATAATGTATGCAATAAATGTTAAAAGGAATCTTTTCATTGTTAAAGGAGCTCCTTTTCTTGAAGATAATACATCATTAAGGTTTGCCTTAAGATGCTGTTGTGAATAGGAAGGCAAAAAAACCTAGTTTCATACCACCTTACAGAGGCCCAATGCCGTAAACCTTCCATAAACATGATTAGTCCTATTTGTACAGTGTATGGTGTTTATCTCTGCTTTAGTTCTAGGAGAGTGAGAAAAGCCTCCTTTAGTTTTTGCAGTAGGAAAAGCTGTTTTATCTCCTCTTACATCTGGAGGGGAAACGCTGGATAAACAGATCCTTCAACAAGCCTGGTGATAGTAAGGAAAAATCTGTTTTTTTGTTGCTCTCGCCATTCACAATAGGTTTTGTTGTTTTGGTTCTAGTGAAAACACATGTGCCTGCTTTGAAATGGTTCTGTAAAACTGGCAGAGATCTCCTTTAGCTGCAGATTTAACTTCTCCCCTTTCCCATCCTTATCCCCACAGGCCCGTGACGGAGGGTTAGACCGGATCAGTGGAGTCATGCATCACACAGCTGTATCATGCTGGCAGCCTTTCTTGGGTCTGGCTGTGCTGCTAGTCTTCACAGGCAACACCATAGGCTGCCCAGCCCGCTGTGAATGCTCAGCACAGAACAAGTCTGTCAGCTGTCACCGACGGCGTCTGATGTCCATCCCAGAGGGCATTCCCATTGAGACCAAAATCTTGGACCTCAGCAAGAACCGACTGAAGACTGTCAACCCTGAGGAATTCACATCGTACCCTTTGCTGGAGGAGATTGACCTCAGTGACAATATAGTCGCTAATGTGGAGCCTGGAGCCTTTAACAACCTCTTCAACTTGCGCTCCTTGAGGCTGAAAGGAAACCGTCTGAAGCTGGTCCCCCTTGGGGTGTTCACTGGGTTGTCAAACTTAACAAAGCTTGATATAAGTGAAAACAAGATTGTCATTTTGCTTGACTACATGTTCCAAGATCTACATAACCTGAAATCCCTGGAGGTTGGGGACAATGATTTGGTTTATATATCACACAGGGCCTTTAGTGGACTGCTTAGCCTGGAGCAGCTCACCCTGGAAAGATGCAACCTCACAGCTGTACCAACAGAAGCTCTTTCTCACCTCCACAATCTTATCAGTCTGCATCTGAAACAGCTCAACATTAACTCTTTGCCGGCATATGCCTTTAAAAGACTTTTTCGCCTGAAAAACCTAGAGATAGAGGCCTGGCCCCTCCTGGACATGCTACCTGCCAACAGTCTGTATGGTCTCAACCTCACTTCTCTTTCTATCACCAACACCAACCTGTCTGCAGTACCTTACTCTGCTTTTAAACATCTGGTTTACCTGACGCATCTAAACCTCTCTTACAATCCTATCAGCACCATTGAAGCAGGCATGCTTTCAGATTTAGTGCGCCTGCAGGAACTCCACATGGTGGGGGCCCAGCTACGTACCATTGAATCACATGCTTTCCAAGGGCTCCGATTCTTGCGCGTGCTTAATGTGTCCCAAAACCTGCTAGAAACCCTAGAAGAGAATGTATTCCATTCTCCTAAAAGCCTTGAGGTCCTCTGCATTAACAACAACCCTCTAGCCTGTGACTGCCGTCTCCTTTGGATTTTACAAAGGCAACCCACTTTGCAGTTTGGCAGCCAGCCACCAATGTGTGCTGGCCCAGACAGTGTCAAAGAGAGGTCATTCAAAGACTTTCACAGCACAGCTCTTTCCTTTTACTTCACCTGCAAGAAGCCCAAGATACAAGACAAGAAGTTGCAGTACCTGGTAGTGGAAGAAGGGCAGACAGTGCAGTTGATGTGCAACGCTGACGGGGATCCGCAACCTACCATATCCTGGGTTACCCCACGTCGGAGGCTGATCACAGCTAAATCTAACGGAAGAGCCACTGTGTTAGGAGATGGCACCCTGGAGATCCGATTTGCTCAAGACCAGGACACTGGGATCTATGTTTGTATTGCAAGTAACGCAGCTGGGAATGACACCTATTCGGCTTCCCTTATGGTAAAGGGGTTTACCTCAGACCGTTTCCTTTACGCCAACAGGACCCCCATGTATATGACAGACTCCAATGACACAAGTTCCAATGGAACTAATGCAAACACCTTCTCTCTGGACCTTAAGACAATATTGGTGTCAACAGCTATGGGCTGTTTCACATTCCTTGGAGTGGTTTTATTTTGTTTCCTCCTTCTTTTTGTGTGGAGCCGAGGGAAAGGCAAACACAAAACCAGCATTGACCTTGAGTATGTCCCTCGCAAAAACAATGGTGCTGTGATTGAAGGGGAGGTTACTGGACCACGGAGGTTCAATATGAAAATGATTTGATGGTATTTTGCTAGCAGTGCTTTTTCTGTGGCATTAAAACCAATTAAACCAGCCTGGCATGTGGAATTGCTAGGCAGATGCAGCTTAATGCAGCTGTCACTGTATCAAAAGGTTACATGAAAATGGAAAGACTATTTGTGGTTATACAGCAGAGCCTCCAGACCTTGAGGCAGATATGTCAGGGCCTTTCATAGAACTGGGAAATTGTACTAACTGTTTGCATTGCAAATATTGGCATTCTGGGGATATCAGCAATGAACCACTGGCTCATGCTCATGGACAATTGTTCAACATTTTCTACCACTACAAAAATAAAAGAAAAAAAAAAAACAAAAAAAAAGCCTACAGTGTAGGATTTACATACTTAAGGAAAAAGACACATTTGTCTAAAACATACTCTACAGTGAAATTTGTATCTATAGATCTCATTTGATAAAATCTTTCATCACCCCTTCTAGTTGGTTCTACGCCACAAAAAATTGGTAGTTTTTTTTTTGTTTTTTGTTTGTTTGTTTTTTAATCTACATCTATACTGTGTACATTTTAAAGCAATACAAATGAGAGGTTATGCTTTTAGATATCCACCAATACTGACCCGAGTGTGATGTCACCTTCCTTTTAAATACCATCTAACCCAAATTAGACTCTTGCAGTTACCAATTAGAAATAACATATTTTTCTCCTCATGTAGAAGGCCAGAGATGAATAGTTGAGAGGAAAGATGTTCAGCTCTGTTGATCTTCTCTTCATATAAATATAAGGCATGTGCCTAGTTTTGATACAGAATGGAATATTTTTTATATCTGTGATATCACACTGGACCAGTTTACTGTAACAGAGCCCTGGATCCCACCCAGGGAAGGCAACCCACTAGACATTTCTGGCATAGAGGAGCTGAGTTCTACCTTGAAGAGAGAGAGCTGTTTTTGTTAGTCCTGATTTTAATTTCAAAGCCACTGCTAAAATGTTAACGTATACTTGACAAAAAGAAAAAAAAAAGCATTTTACATAATCCTTGGGAAATATGATTGTCTTACTATTTCTAAAAGTAAACTAAAACATACAAATCCTCTGCTACTAGGAACGAACTCTTCTCCAATGCCAAGTAAACTATGGTTGTCCATGCATAATACAGGGATCATAAAGCTAAAATAATCTTTTAAAACATGATAGCCTCAAAAAGGCTAGCATACTGCCAGATAAATGAACCTCTAGCCACAGTCATTCTCATCTTGTATATTTGTAGATAACAGATAAACACAAAACTAATTTCCAAGAACAGATTACTTACTTAGCTGTTCTTGATGCCATTTTAATAACTATGTGGTTATGTTTCTTTCAGGGGCAGTATCTTAGAGGAAGAGGGGCAAGTTTTTCCAGGTTTTAGAAAGCTTTTTAATGGAGGGAAGACAGAAGTGGAATGTTAGTTCAGTAGAAGTAACCTTTTTAGTTTGTTTTATGTCTCAAAACAAATCTCAAAAGGCTCAGAACTGAAACTTTATTCTTTATCGTTGATACTACTGATCTTACTTTGAAATTCTCAGTAATGGGAAGATAGAGAGTTATTCAGCCACCTCTCAATTTTCCAGCAATTATGAGCCATAGGTTTGTTGCTAAGTGACTGATAACAAATACAATTTGTAGATATTGTTTGACATAATTTGGAACAAGGATGATAATGACTATGTACGTTTAGCCAAAATTAATATGAAAATATTATAAGACAGAACATTCAGATTAATGTGGTTTCAGAACCTGCATCCAATCTTAAAATTAAATTTCAGCACTTTGAAACCAAAGTCAGGCTGATCTATAATGGGGTGTAGACTTTTATAAAATCAGTATCCACAATCTTTGGCAGAGATTTTCTAAGCAGGATAAAAATCTCCCACTCCTATAAAGGGCAACGTGCCAAAAGTAAAATCTAGCTGTGCTTCCCTGGTGTACCCCTGACATAGCTGTAGGACCCAAGGCTAGGCAGTTTTGAGAATCTCTTTTCTTAGTGGTTGATCTGTGGTTGCATCACTGCTCCCTTTTAGGTCGCCAGACTAAGAAGAATGCAAGGGTTGTTAGAATTTTCTTCACTTTAGCTGGTTTTAAATTTAGAAGTGAGTTTTCTTGCTGCTTTTTTTTTTTTTAATGCTCTGAACTACTTAGTTGGAGATTTATGGAGATGCTTGAGACTAATCCTCTTTGTTCTATGACAATTTGTAGAACATTAATACAAAGGAATAACCCCTGCCTAAATTCTAACACCAGGGAAATTATTTTTGCTGATATAGTAACCACCGCACTGAAGTCCAAAATTCTAGTGTACCTTAATATGGGCAGTTAAAGAAACAAATGGGGATAAAACAAAGTGTTTCTGAACTGCCCATTGAAGACATTTGCATGTGCCTTTCCCTTGTAATTGTCATTTTTTTTTAACAGTAATCTATTGCCCCCACAGTCACTTCATGTTAAATGTTGAAATCAATGTTAGAAGCAAAAATTCGTCAAAATTCTAGACAGTTGCAGCTGATTGATTCATATTAAATGACACAATTAAAAAAATAAATCTCAAAAGAAATATCAAAAAATGTGCTTTTAGGATTAATTATGAATTGCTGAATTCCCCTATTCCCTTAGAATGACTCTAAAAAGTGATTGCATTGTTAGTGCACTGCAAGGTTTCCTGAGCAGCTGTGTGCTTAGTTACTTCTGTGAAATGTGTGCTGGTAATGAAAATCAGCGCTTGCTCTTGCTGAGCACCACCTTGCAGAGCTGTCAGCATTGTGTGTATCGCCTTGAGTTCAGTCAGTATTCGTTTTTTAAGAATCAGTGTTTGCTTCCTGCCTCTAGCAATGTTCTACTTTTTGTAGCCTATTTATTTCACCATGGACTTGGCAAGGCATATGGCATCTCTTAACAGAAGGGAGAACAGCAAGACTCAGAGACAAGCTTTTATCTTGCTCCACATAGTCTTCTTTGTATGTGTTTGTGGGACACGTGCTTACTGTGGCTGTTTTGGATGAATAAGGAGTACAGCATCAGGGTCAGACCTATATAAGCACCTTTGTGACAGTTCTTTTAAGAACAGGGTGGCTGAATGCCTACTCTGCCTCTTGAAGGAGTCATTTCTTTTCTGCTAGAGATCAAAGAGACACCACAGTTTATCTTACTGCAAAAGGAAAAAAGGACTGGGCTGTGAGGAGGCATCTGACCCACATGGATGCACTATCATACAATGAGACAGGTGGACAGTGCATATCTGCCACTAAAAAAGGGAATGAAGTGTATTTCCTTACCTCTGACATGCATATTGTCTGGCCCCCATGCTGGCACAAGACCAAGGCTGAACTCTCTGGGGAGTCAGTGCAGTGAGACTCTAAGGCGCAGCAATAGTTCTGCAGAAAAGGAAAAATCTGAAAATGTCAAAACCACCAGAGTGACTTGAGAAAGCAGGTACCACAGTAAACTAGTCAATAATTTCTGTAAAAGAACCTCCCACAAATACATTTTGATGGTCACTTCCACAGGCTGGTACTCCTCTCTCATAATGAATGGATGTACAAGTGCTCAGATTCCCCTTGAGTGACCTGAAGAGGACCCTGTAGCAATGTATTAAGAAAAGATTTTGCAATAGTGTAAAATGAACTAAGACTAAGTAGTGCCCCACCTCAGCCTTATTTTTAGGTTTTGAGCTGGTTCTCTTCCCCCCTCCCCACCCTTCTTCCTCTGTTATTAATTGGCAGCATTCTTTTCAGAAATGCTTAGTCCACAACATCAGCTCAGTTGGATTCAGACTAGGAGACTGCGTTTACCCTCTATTTCCCCTTCCCTCACCATTCATGCACCCTTTGCACCCTCATGGTGCCAACAGGGTCAACAGCTCCAGGTACAATTGAGATCAGGCAGGAGACTTTGAGCCCCCTATAGAATTGTTGATACAAGCTGATGCCACTAGATATTTCTTTAAACAATTTTTTTTTTTAATTAAGTTGATGTTATTGTCACTCATTCAAGTTTTCCTTTATTACGTGAACAGTAGCTGTCTTTTTTTCCTTATTTCTTGCATCATGGTATTGCACCACCTACGATGGTAACAATTATACTATCAAAAAGAAAATTAAGAAAGAAAACCACATTACATCCTGCACACCACAAATTGTAGTTGAAGCATAAGAGACACAGTAAGAACTCAGCATGAATATTTAATGGAAAATCTTTTAAACCTTTTGATAGGAGAAAAAAAATTGTGTGGAGAAACTTTGGAATGTATGCCATGTTGCGACTGAATCACACCAAAGTTATGTTGAAATAGAGTTTCCTACACCCTGCCTATATGTCTGTCCTAGATACTGGACTTTTCCCAAAAAACATTCAGGATGTGTGAATGCCTGAAGCACACATTTAACCCATGAAAAGGCAAATCATTGTTCAAATCCAGTAGTGAAAGCAGTTTCTGGATGCCCAAGGATAACAGCAGCTTCTAGCAAAGACAGCCAAGAAACTGCTGTCATACAGTTATTTTGCCTCATCTGCTACTGCATCCTGTGAAAAAAGGGTCCTTAGCCAGTAATAAAATGGAAAATCTTTATACATTTTTCTTCAAAGGGGGCAACATTTGTGTAATACGCTACAGTTTCACCTCCATCCCCAGCAATGAAACATCCAGGAAGAAGTGAGGAAGAGGAAACCTATTCTGGCCAGTTTGCTAATTACCTTTTTCCCCTTAATGATTTTAGTACTACCTGAGGGTAGCATGACGACTGCTGTCTATTCCTGTCCTTTCAGCTCCCAGTGTGGCTTGACATGGAGTAGCAGGGAAAGAAGCACATAGTCAGGCTGTCCCTCCTCCATGAACTGTAACTCTGGTCTTCTCAAATAAAATAACCAGTGCATCAGCAGTGTCTTGGAAATGGCAGACTGCTGCAGCTCATTTGTAGTTTTGCCATAAGACAATATGTGGGACACATGCTTTCTAACCCCATTTCAGTATCCTAGGTGACTGTGCTAAAATAAAGTAAGAAAACTTTCATCCAGTAATTTAAAAGTTAATTGTGCCTAAAGGAGTTAAAGGAGCACATTTGGAAAAGGTAAAGTGCCTGATTGCTGGAGAATCCCTGAAACAATAAGATTTCTCAAGTTAGCTAAGCAATTTGGATGCCCTGTTTCTATCACCTGTAATAAGAATTACAAACTCAATTTCCCTTGGCAGCTTAGAAGAATCGCAGCCAGTTGGTTCAGTGATACATGCTCCCTTTTTCTTTCTCTAGCTCTGCCCTCTTCCTTTCTCAGTTTCAAATGACTGTGATGCTAAAAGATTTCTGGATTCAGTTTAGTTTCACTGCATATTCACATGGCTTTTGGAATCTAGACCTCAAAGCAGGATCTTAAATCCTCTTCAAGCCAAAAAATAGAAATAAAAAAAAGAAGACAAAGCTTGGGTAAACCTTCTCCTGCAAATAAAATATACCAACTTCTGTGAGCCTGCTGCTACTGAGATAGCTACAAGCCAAAAGCAATCTGCAGGTTGAATGAGTCTTAGTCGTTTTTTCTTTTTTAACTAGAAGCAGGTGGTTGGATATAAGGCCAGCTGGAAACAAAAATCTGTATTTATAGCCTCAGTGGAAGAAGGAAAGAGCTGGAATAGTCAAGAAAATGTTCCACATTACTTCCACTTAAAATTAAGAATATCCATATTCAAATAGATCATAGAGGGGTACAAAAGAGTACAAAATGGAACCAAAATTATCATGAAGCAGAAGTCTTGAAGCAAGAGACTAAGAACGTAGTCAGGTAATATGCATCAGGAGAAATCCTCTTGACACCATTCTCTTACTCCTTTGTTACACTAGAAATTTGATAAACAAATCTAGGTTTTTTGCTTTCTACTAAGTAAGGCTATAATGGAAAACAAGCAGAACTTACATTTTAGTTGTTTCTCACCTTGTGTCATACTTTCTATTCTAGATTGCTTTAATATTTACCACTGCTTACTGAGCTGGAGAATGTGAAAATGTAGATTCTGGGAAGAAGAAAAGAAAAAAAAAAAAAGCAAAAGGAAAAGAAAATGTGTAACCTTAAAGAAGTCTGCCTATTTCTATGTGTGGCATTTGCAAGGCAACAACATTATCTCCTCACACACAAGCCAAGAACAGTGGCTTGAAATTTCAAGGCAGCTGTGAAGATGGTTGTCAACTTGTATACATGTTAATAATATCGATCTTTCAGAAAACAAAATATGATTGTTTCATGAAGAATTCACTTACTCCATTTTGATACATAAAATTAAATGACACTTTTCCTTCATTACAGTGGGCACTGTGTAAGAAGAAAGTAAATGACAACCCTAATCTGGTGAGCTTACAGCCATACAGTAGAAAGCTGGCTTCTGGGCAAGTACATATGATAGCAAGTCTCTCATTGTTTAGGGAGGGAATGCCATAGTGCATATATATCAAAATATCATCACACTTATTGAAATCTATTTGCAAGCACATGTAGTTCATATGTATATGTTTGTGTGTGGAAAAAAAAAAGTAATTAGATTTGTTTTGTTCTTTTCTTATTTCAAGTATTAAGTGTATATTGTTTTTAAAAGGTGACAAGGTTAACCAGAAAAAAATGTGTTGTAATTTATTTTAATATATATGATCATAAGTATGGATGGGAAATGAAACAGTCTTGCTGTTATGATCCATGAAGCACACGACATGTTGGGTTTGTCCATAAGTTTGCTTCATGTTTGAGCAAAATATGCTAATATAATGGGGGGAGGGGGAAGAAAATTGAAAAAAAAAAAAAAAAGCTTTGTTTGTCAAGACAGTTGTCCTGAATGTCATTTTAAAAGTTACTTTAGGGCTTATGTCATGATGTGTATCATACTTATCCAAAATGAAACATGAATAAATAATTCCGTGGAGTGGCAAAATTTACTGCTAAAAGTGAAGAAAATATACATTGTTTCTCCTATTGTAGCTCATTGCTTTTCTTCCAACGGGTAGTGGAAGAAACTAAGATGACAAAAATACAGTTTTCTCAGCACCAGACCCAAGGTCTTTAGTGCCAAGTCTTCAAAGCAGGTAATCTCCTCAGACCCAAAACTCTTGAGCTGAGATTGTAAACCAGGACAGTCAGAAAGAGCAGATTCCAACAGGTATTTTTGATCTATTCACTTTCACCCCCTTTCATTGCATGCAGCCATCAGACAGAGTAAATCTTAGGTCCCATTCAAGTGTGGTTTGGGATTTATTCCCCATGCAAAGTATCAGTCAGCCTGGGGTCTCTCTTTCACTTGCACAGTGTACACAGGTAACTGATGGGGATAACAATTAAGTTAATGCTGGAAGAAAAAAACCTGCCGCTTGCTAGCACCATGGAGAGCACAGGAGAAAGGTAGATTTCACCAGCTGCGTGTCACTTAGAAAGCAACCAGTACTGAGCATCTGTACCTGAAACATGGTTCCTAAGGAAATCATCAGTATTCAAACTCCACTGTAACTGCACCAGAAAAATTAAGTCATGGAAATTAGATTCTGTTGAGTTTGAAAGCTATTCCAAACCCCTGTGGCTTGCCACAACCCACTAAATCTATGCCAGAGATGAGTTTTGAAGGACATAGGCCATAAACTAAACTATTGCTACTCCCATTCTCCCACAGCTAGGTACTTCCACCAACAGAGGATTTTACTTATGCATTCTGGGATCATCTTAAATAAGATTCATCAGCCATGAGCCCATTAACCTCTAAATCAGGGTCCTATTCACTAGAAGGGGAAAACAAAGTTGTTATTGCTACCTCAGGTAAGGAAGAAGTTGGATTCCCAGATGGATTGCTGGGAGCAGAGGCAGACAGGGACTGAATCTGAGCTCTTTTGTGCATGCTTCTGTCTGTCTTTTATCCTTCTGCATTTGCATTTGGCACCTCCAAAAGGTTTTGGCTAACATGCACCACTGTACCCTCTTCTGCAGCAGAATGTCAAATGCAATGAATCCATAGGTTAAAATTAACTATATATTATGTTAAAAATCCATTTTATTTCATGTTCTTTTATTTTCCTTTTAATTTTGTAATTTGATTGGTGTATTCTACAGTACTGCCTTCAGTATGACATGAAAAAGGAGCCATTGCTCCTACAACTGCACTGGGAACATCGAGTTTGCACTGAGTTTGTTTTCACTAAAGTTTACTCCACCTTAAGTTTTAGATTTCTTTTATGCAATTCAATTTTCTCTTTTGGACTACCTGTCACTCTCTCAAGAGGTGGAACATGTTCCTAAATCACAGGATCTAATATAGAAGAAACTACTAACCTTCTCTGTGATAACTGGGTAGAGAAAAACACCATCAAATCAAGCAATCACTGACAAATTCATTAAAATAATCCTGAATTTTCTAAAGCACATTCACAAATTTTTGAGAATATTTGTACTTTCACAGATCCACTCTAGATTTGTCTCACAGTTAGTAGCCCTATATTGGGTAAGACAGTAACCTTTAAATAAACAGATCTTGGTATCCAAAGTTTATTTTAAGAAACGCCTGGGTTTAACATTTTTGTATTTGAAAAAAGTAGTTGGAAATGGGAAATAGCACTATTTACTAATAAATAAACTCAGTTCACAGAGAGTGAGTTATTCTCACATGGGGGAACACTCACAGCAAATTTTCTGCACCATAAAACCTTCACACATACAGCAGTAGATGACACGCTATAAAAAAAGGGCTTTGTTAGTCTCCTGCACTATCTGGACGAGGGCAGAGGCTGGTAAATCGTGCTGGGAAAGTGTGAATAAATCTGCAGCTACTAGTTTAAGAAACACAGTTATTGAACAGAACTGTACCTTGTTTTCTACAGACTTGTTAGTGGGCTGGGAGAATTGGTCTGAATTCCTTCTTCCTAGATATAAGAGATCCCCCATGAAAGGCTCTTATGTTGCCTCTGTTCTTGGAAAGATAAGTTTCAACCTTAGTATTCAATGGGAAATGTAACACAGTAAGAAGTTAGCAAAATAGAGGATTGCATAGTCGCAAAGAAAATAAATCAAAGCTTGCATTAGAAATTACATGGTAGTGGTACTTAGCACCTTGTCTATGTAACTTTGAAATTATTTGGGTTAGCAAGAGCCGGTTTATTAATTAATAGCTAGGGAACACATTCAGCTAGTTAAAGCTGTAATCACCAGCTGGAAGATATTTACCTCATCAGTCCGTAAGTGGAAGTTATATTTTTCTGAGCTATTTTCCAATAACTTTCCTATTTATATAACTCAAAAGCACAAGTAATGGAGAGCACACTTATTTTATTATAGGAAGACAATGATAGAAGAATTAATCTCTTACTTTTACTACGAGAGCTCTTTGCTCTATTTGCAAAGACTAATAGATTACATCCATTACGTAAATTATTACTATCACTGAAGCCAAACAACATCTTGTCTTAAAAAACTAAAATCTTTGGTGCATCTGTGTAGTACATCAATTCTAATGCACCACAGATAATACTTTTCTTTCACATGCAAATGGATTAGAGACAGGACAGCCATCTGACTTGTACAAAAGCTTGCCTTTCAATGGACCTTACGGAATCTCACATTGCCTTTCATGAGTTTGGCAGGCTGATGCATTTTGCTAAAGGATATCAGGTCAGCATTGCCTTACTTGGGGAAGGCATAGCTGTCAGATAGTCATGCAAGCAGAGGGCTGTAACTCAGGATTTCTGAGCTTCAGTCAAAAACCTGGGACTCTTAAGTCTCTGGAGAATACAGTAACAGTATTTACCTTTCAAAATGAGGATTCTGCCATTTCCCTAAGGATTATGAAGTCAATGAGCTATGGTTCACACATACCTGTGTGACGGAATGGCAATTTCACATGTAGGTTGGTATGTGGCAAAATATATTGCTATCAAAAAAAACCTTTTTTTAAGAAATGCAATGCCTGCTGCCCAAAGTACTCCAGAAGATGAAGGCAATGTGGTGACAGCAATGGACTGTCCTGTAGTCAGCAGTTCCAATGGCTGTAGAATAGATGCTCTTGCAGAGCAGCGACAGTGTATGAAAGAAAATTTTCATGAGATGCATGCAAACTAGATGATTGTCACTTTTGCAGTTCAGTGGTATATTGTATGAAAGAACCTCTTCATGTCTCATTAGTGGCTTGCAATGCTTGAAAAACGTGATTCATCTCCTAAAGAATCTATAAAGATTCCTCTCTTTGCCTTTTATTATAGATGAGAGATGCCAAAATGAATGCAAGCCACACACCAATTGTCAGGCTGTCAAGTGTAATACCAAGCACTCAGACTACTACTACGACAAAAACATTTCCATTTGGTCCTTCTACAAGACTACCAAAAACAGGTCGCATAGTTTCTCTGCTCTCTAGTCCGTGTTTATTGAAAGCAAGCCAGCATTCCCACAGATTTTCCAACTCTTTAATAGCTAAAGTATCCACTTTTCAAATTTCTTCTGCCAATGTTTATCATAGGGAATTTGTCCTGATACGCTTTTACTCTATTTGCCAGAATGCTGAATTGTGGCCAACTTCATCTTTTAATCAAGGTTGGTTTGCTTATACATGAGCCAAACACTTGGAAATTTCCCATTCTCTGCTTCTACTTTAGCACTGAGGTCAGATGAATTTGCTGTGTATTTCAGGGAAGCATGTTTGATATTTAATTGGCAGTCACTCTCTTATATCCTGCAGTTACTGGGAGCTAATTCTGAGGTATGGGCCTGTCTAACACAACTGAAAATAGCAACTGATCCTTGGGAAGAAGATTATCAAACATATGTCCATTTTGCCATTCAAGACTGACATCAGCTCAAGACACTGGAAGTTGTGTGTTCGAGCCAGTGAGAACGGAAAGGAATACTTGCTGAATGCGCAAGCCATCTTAGAGAACTGCACATAAAAAGGCACGTGAGGGATCAGTTTGTCCTTTCAGGCTTAATGCACTGAAGCAGAAACACAAAGCACTGCAAAAAGGAGGAGGGTATGCATTAACAGAAAGAAAAAAAAACAAAACCAAAACAAAAAAAAAAAAAAAAAAAAAGTCAACCACAAGTATTTTGCTGTGGTGGGCTTTACAGTGTAAGAATGAAAAGTTGATGGGAAAATTATTTTCTCAGTGTGATAAAATGCCCCCTCCAGATTTATAATACAAGGATTCTCTTCTCCCCCTGTTTGAAAAAAGAAAGCTACAAACCACCTCATTTCATTACAAATACTTTCTTAAAATACAGTTTGTTTCAAAAGATGAACCCTTCCTGGGTTTTCAACAGCTATTGTAATTGTTTTTCATAGAACTCAATTTTAATTGTAACACTGTTTTGCTACAGCCCTACTGTCTGTGTCCTTCTTCTTCATTGTCAGTTATTTAAGTGAAGAAATAAAAGCTCAAAAGCACATTGTTGTAATTGATTTCTATGTTTTAATTGTCTCATTTGAAACAAAGTTATGAATTTCATCTGTTGAGGCATAAAAATAAAATTCTTTCCTTAAAGAAAAAAAAAAAAAGAAGAAAAAATAAAGATAGAAATCCATTACTGTTTTGCTTGTGTTTTTTAAGGCAAAAGTTTGAGGCTGTCATTCCAATCCTCTGTCACAGTTCTGGAAATATGTATAGCATTCCTGTGAGTGTATTGATTATACAGAAAAAAAAAGTTTTTCTTTAATACTCTTAAATAGTTTAATGCTTTTCCTGCATATATAAATCTAGTGTTCCCCTGTTAGGATAGCACTTGCTATGTCACTGTCATCTCCCATCCTGCTCTTTCCCCACACTTTCTTACCAGTGTTCAGCTGCTAAGTTCAGCATGTGGTGTCCTCATCCAGTCCAAGGACCATCAAGTGTAAGGATTTGTTCCAGTGCCTTGTACCCAGGCCAGTGTGGGAGATGGGATCTCGGTGATGGGAAGCTGCTGATCCATGGACCTTTAACTGGTCCTCACCATGTTGCCAGTCTTTTTCCCACTGCCCACCCCTTCCTTTACTGGTCATCATTGGCAAAGAAGGGGTACATCTGCCCTCATAGAGGGAAACTGCTTTGCTTTGGAGAGAAATGTGCCCTAATCCAGCAGATAGTAATCCACCAAACAGTACTTTTCTGCCCTGGTACGTCTGTACCTTCTGCTCTGCTTTCTCTTCAATGCCTGGTTTCATCTATGGAAACCAACCTGTGGGGAGGGCTGCAAGGAGGGCACAAACAAGAGGCAGAAGCATCCAAGACAGACTTAGGCCTTGAGAAAACTGTATTTAGCAGCTACAGAGTGATTTTTAACAGCAAAATCCCTTACTGAGAGGAAGAAGATGCCTAAGTGACCTAATGGGGCTCTGGGAAACATGGCCAAGTCCTTGGTGACTAGTGTAGAACGCCAATACTGAGAAGAAGACAGAAATTGGAAAGAGGTACACATCCCAGAGGAGTGTGGAGAGGCATGGGTGCTGGTTCAGCATGACTCTCAGGGTGAGCGCCACTGGTATGGCCATGGACCCAAATAATAAACTGTGACTGCATCAGGCTTGATACTTCTCCCCAGGCAATGGCAGAGTCTGGCCCAGCCTGGTTTGTGCCTGGAATCCTGCTGAGCATGTGCACAAGTCAAGCAAGATTTTGGCTGGTGCTGTGTCATGCTTTTGGGGCTGCTGGTGACAGCTCTTACTGCGCTTCCCAGAAACTGTCATCTGTGTTTTCCACACCCTGCCTGGTTCAGGAAGCCAGACACCACAGTATTTGCTTGGAGCAGCATGATATGGTGGCCAGTAGCAAACCAGAGTATCCCCTATAGGGTCCCTGTCCAGCTCATCAAGTTCTCAGTGTGCATGGAACATGACTTTAGAGTACAACGAAATGCCCACCACAGAGCCACTGCAGGGATGGTGCCCAGAGCTCCAGTGGGTGACTTCCAGCATGACATCTGCACAGCCTTTTTCCAGAGCCTCACTGACACCCTCAAGCTGGTGATGTAGAGGGAGTTTCAGGAGGTTTATGAAGGCAAATAAGAGTTCAACTTTTGCATCTGGGACCTGTGTACTTCTTATGCCAGCCATTTAAGGCTAATGCTCTTTCATTACTGAGAATTACTGGCTCAATAATCCCTTGTAGGGATGGTCTTCTGAGAAGTGATACCTTTGGGCCAAAATAAAGGATTTGTGGCTCTGAATTTCCATGGAGGTAAAAGACAGTGATGCTGTTCTCAAAAAAGTACTACACAGGCCTGTGAAATAAATCATTTTATAGCACAGAGGACCAGAACAAGTTGGAACACAAAGGCCAGGTGGTGTGAGAATAACTAAAGCAAGGAGTATGTGGTCCAGAACAAGGGTTTGACTTATCAGCGATTGTAAAGAGTATATTCTGTTGCTGCTACGGGTATGCTGGAAGTTGCCAAGTAACTGTATCCATCTTTTATCTGTGTGCATCACAAATCTCTTTGAAGCTGGTAGAGTTTTATGCCAGGTAAATGAAAGAATTATTTGACTTCTCCTTTAGAAAAAGCAGAAGCAAAAGAGACATCACAGCCCTGCATCCAGCACAGAGCTAACACAGTTCAAGCCATTGTAGGATGCAAATATTCACCTTGCTCTTCGCTTCAGATAAGGCACACTTTTCTTCCAGAAAAGAAAATGTATTTTTTAAAAGATCAGCATATAAAAATAAAACATTTTTAATACCAGAAACAATACTGTGTATTGCTGCAATACTGCAAGTTTTCTGTTACATCAGTGTATTGGATTTCTTAACTGTCACTTTTACTGACAGCTTGCATCCTTGTGGGGACATCTCAGCCAGGCCTTTCTTATCCAGGACAGAAACATAGTTATGCAGGAGGAACTTTGTTGGAGCTTTGTTATATATTTCACAACTTTTCCTTTGATAGGTTTCATTGTTGCTATGTACTCCCTGAATGAACTTTACAGACAAATTATGCAGTGATACTCCAGTTGTTTATACATTTTTAAGTATAAACAAACTTTGCATCAAATGAAGGCACTAACAGCCTTTAACTCTACAGCCCTTCTAAGCTCTTAACAGAATTGTCTTGTCTCCTAAATGTTGGGGTGTTTTTTTTGTTAATAAGAAGTTACTCTTTTTTGATGAGAAGATCATCACATACACCCTAAATGTACTGCCTTAGCTGGTGCATACAGAAAAGAATGTTTCAGCTCTTCTCAGGATGCTGTAACATGTGGCAAGGCAACTTGCAGTGACTGTACGTCACTCTCCTTCGCTATATGATTTAGAAGAGGAACACCTATGCACCACTTCTCAGTATTATCTAAGTCTCATCTCCAGTGTTAATCAATGTCATTGCCATGGCTCCCATCACTGCTCTTCCTCCATCCAAAACACTCCTTCCTAAAGTACTCTTTTGTCCAAGCCAAACTCCAGCTTTCTTTTGCCTGCTGGTACTTTGGCATACTCCCATCATTGAGTGCAAATCACCCTTTGCCAATGCCAGTCTCGCTTTCTGTCATGGTGACCCCTTTATGCAATTTTTTGCATTTTTTATTCTTGGCACTTTTGTGTCTGTAAGCTGTGCTTCAAAAGAATTAGATTTTTATATTTAGAAATTCATTAATATTCAGAGTCTGTGTACTGTACAACCTGCTCATTAAATAATGAGCACATAGCACGCAGAACTCCCACTTGCTGTCTTGCATTAGTAAAAGCTGTTTGCTGCAAGCATTAGTAAATTTAATAAAATTGTTATTACATATTCACCACATACGCCTTTGAAGCCTGTGCATGTTGTGCTAAGAATGCATAATTAGCACAGGGAACACAGATCAGAACTCCACAACCTTCTCTTCGGGATTTTATGACACTATTGACTATAAGAAAAAGTTCACTCATCTCCAGTCAGCAAGAAATTCAATTGAATGTCAAATGTAAGTACATACAGCGTACAAGGCTTGAGTATAATTGTGACTGTGAAATTTAGTTGCTGCCTTGAATTAATGTTTGTATAAAGTGATTTAAATGTTAGCAGAAAATACTAGATTTTGAAATTAAATTTAACTAATGAAAACTCTGAGTGCTATAAATTGAATCTGGGAATGGTATTTGCGTATATGCATCTCACTCATAAAAAGAAGCGGACAGAAATTTCAGTTCCAAAGATTGCTAAATCTTGACTGTGTTTATCAGCCAGGTTCCTGGACACTGTAATCATTTGGAATAAATTCTAGGCAGATGTTAGAAAGGATTGGATATGGAGGGAATAGCATCTTATTTTCCATGCTTTTGCCAGATAGCAAAAAGAAAAACAGAAAAACCAAAAACTGGGGTGGGGGGGGAGTCAATCGGGGGGGGGGGGGGGGGGGGAGGGGGCGTGGATTTTTGTGTTATGATTGAATCAGTGTAACAGCATCTTTATTTACCTGAACAGAGATTGACTCCTTATTGTTCCTCCTTTCATTGCCTAGCAATATCCTATTTCATTACATAGAATAGCCGTAAGTGGCATTTTCCACTTTTATCAGTTTATGATAGTACCTTGGTCTTTAATGCTGCAAAAGTGCATAGCTTGAGTTTCTGTGCTTACAGTTTTCTGGCTGTAAAGCACACACCACTTTCTCAGCTTTCTCTACCAGGTAGTTACCTGTTTCTCATGTAATCTGCTCTGCCTAGCTGGATACATACTGTTTAGCCTGTTTTTAAATTAGGATACTTGAAACAAACAAATAAAAAGTATTTCCACTGCTTCAGCTACTGAAATATCTATTGCTGTTTGATTGTTTTCCCTGAAAACAAGGAAAATTGGTCACTTTGTTGCAAGCAGGTTGGCTCATCCGTTTGCTCCCCCAGCGTCTCTGGCTTCTTAAGAGGAAGTTGCAGAGCACTTTTAGTTTCCCTGGGCTGTGAACCACTACCTCCAAAGCAAAATTACAGACCACAAGGACAGCAGGTGTCCATCAATCTGTACACCTGTACCATCCATCAGCCTCCAGCGCTCTGGTCATGCAAGTACATAAGATACAGAATTCTTCCAAAGACTTCATGTCATCACTACTTTACCAGAAGTCTGTCATGGCCTTGTGGGTATTAAGACCATAAATGTATCTGAATGTCAAATGGATCAGACTGTCAGTGACATAATCACACCTCTGTTTTTTTTAGCATAGTGATGGGTTTTATGGTTTGCTTAGTTTGAATTCTGTAGGTCTTTTTGATGGTAAAAGAAATTAAGAAGATGCTGCTTTTGGGAGCTTCTCCTTCAGAATAAATTTGCAGCAGAGATTAGGGGACAGTAAGGCAATGTAGCGTGCTGAAGAATTTACACATTAAGACATACTACTGAAAATATTAAAATGTTGGTTTGACTGTCATCCTCTCAGTGTCCTATTTAGGAAGTGAGAAGCTCTATTAACATGCACTTGAGGGGCTACATCCTGCTGACTTAGCACAAGCTTTTGGGTATGAAAATAATTGAGCTGTTGTTTCTATCTTCTTTGTACGAGGACATTGAGACCTTTTGCTCTTTTTCTTTCCTTTGTGTCCTCTACTTTCCTGTGAATAAGCAAACAGATGAAAATTTCTTCTACCACAGGTGATTTTATTTCCATAATAGCTACATTATTCTGACTATCTGGCAATTTACTCTGTCCTTTCCCAGCTAAGGTGATTCATCGTATTTTCAAAAAGCTCTTGTATTAGCCCTGGAAGCACCCACAACCTTGGGTCTGTAATTTCCATGACTGTGTATCTTCTAATGCACAATCACATCAATACATTTCACAGGAAGTTTAATGTGATGCCCTTTCCAAGGAATAAGGTTTGGTTTTGCCAGTCTGCTGTAGACATTTTGTTGGTGAAGAATTCACCTAATGAGCAACCGATTTTCCCCATTCATCCAACATTCAATACTTTCATCATCAGCAGTGTAGGTTCTAAACTGTAGAGATTTTGCAAATGCTCCATTAATAACAGCATCATAATGATATATTGAAGGTGATACCTAATAATGGGGAAGGGGGAAGGGGAGAATCTTAAAGAAAAGCTTATTTATATCATTGAATAAAACTATTGGTTCTTCTATTAAACCTTCTGAAATTTAGTAACTATAAACTTAATGTTACAGATGTAATTCCTAGAATATGTCTCCTTCAGGCAGTGAAAAATATGTTTCTGGGAAAAAAAACACCTCTGTTTCTAAGGCAGAGCAGTTATTTCATGCTCCAGAGATGCTGTAGAACAACTGGAAATATGTTTTGCAGTGTGTCCAACAACTTTTCCTCTGACATCAAAAACATTCTAGGGCGCACATATGATTTCTTGCATTCCAGAGACCCCAAGTCTGTGGCAGATTACAAGGTTAATATTTTAAAATGTGAACTGTGGTAAAAGGTTTTTTTCCTACTTTCATAGCTCAAAAATGACCAAACAAGTCTGATAAAGCCTAAAAACAAAAACAAAAGAAAAAAGATAATCACCTATGGCTGAGATATATGGTGAAGCTGAAAGACTTTTTTTTGTCTGAGATTATCATGATCAGGCACCTGCACCCAAAATTCTAGCTCTACTGCAAACCCAGGCTGCTGAACATATAGACAAAGGTGCAGTATATATGTATGTAAATAAAATCTCTTGAACATTACCAAGATAATTTCCTTAAGAGATGGTATTTGTTCCTATCCAGTAGTCTGATGACACCTTATGTCTATTTATATTGCAGTTTTCAGGAAAATAAACCAGAAAGCTTTCTTAGTTAAGTAGCCCATATTAAGTTCCCAGGAGGTAATAGAAGACTTTTCACTCAACAAACAGCCAGCAATTTCAAGCAGAAGTCTGTCTGGGACCAAAGTCCAGTTCTGTGGATTTCTCTGTAAAACATGCTTCTTCCCCACTCCCAAGTGAATTGTATAGTCATGGCAGAGTGAAAAATTAAATACAGTCTTGTACATCTCTGGGATGTTAAAATCTGCAATTTTTAAACGCCATAGAGATAAAAAATAAAAATGAAAATGTTAATTCTTTAAGATCCTACCCTTATGATTCTCTTTTAAAAATAATAGGTGTTGACACTCTGCTCCAAAATCAACATTGGCTTCACTAGGCACAATGCTTCCCACCTTCCCTACAATGTATAATTCTCTCAAATCACACTACCATCAGGGGAGCTAAAGGGTGGCACAATTTTTACCTACATTCAAAAGATATTTGCATGCTTGGCTGCTGCTGCAAGATGACCTGGATGCTAACTAAGTATCCCTGACAGTCTCCCAGAGCCATAGAATCACTTCTGATACTGTGTTTGCTGTTGGTGATTGGGTAAGTTGCTCTATGGACACATTGTTGTTCATCTTTCCTACTGCCTCATTTAAGATTTGTTTTATAATGTGTTGTCAGACTCCATTACTGTTCAGATGACAGGCATGTAACAAACTGGCTGTAACAGAGATATGGATCAGTTGGACCAGTGCTCAGTGCAGAGCTATTTGCCATCAGTTAGCTCCATGATTATTGGGATGCCCAGAGGTGTGGAATTACACTGGGAACAATTTTCCCAGTCTCTGCATACTTCAATGCCTCTTTCTGTAATTTCTCTCCTGAGGCTCCATCATGAACACCACCACCATCCTCAGGGATCTAAGGTGAGCCCTCATCTGAGTCCTGCTCAAAATTAAATTATCTGGAGTCTAAAGAAGTGAGCCAAATTGTTAATAAATATTAGCCTGAATTGACACTATGAAATCAGCTAATTTACTAGAAACAAGATTCAGAGACAAGGAGCTGAAATAGCCAAAGCAAGAGCCAGAGAGTGAAAAGACAGCGCTTATCTCCAACTTTTTGCAGAAAATTGCCTAAGAAAGGCCTGATACAAAGTTTTGTTTGAAGCTTCGCATGCTTCCAGCTTGGGCCAACCCACCACACTTACTACAGCAAGTATTGTGTTCCCTACTGCATACACAAGTACAAGGAATACAGGCAGATCTCTATGTTTCCATCAAGTTAGGCTCTCGAGTCCCATCCTGTTGTTTTCTATATTGCACCTTGAGGCTACATTTAAGATTAACTAAAAATCATTGCTTTCCAAGTGAGCTCTGACCTCATAGTCTGATTAGGCATTAATTGAGCTCAGGGGAAAACAGAAAACTCAGTTGTAGGGGGGCAGAATAGCCAATCCAAGAGTTTAGGAAAAAAAAAAACCACAACAAAACAGGAGTTCCTATGAGCTTCTGCTAGGATGTACAAGAGATTGCCAAATGTAGGGAAGGAAAATGTCATAGCTGCTTCTCTGTAGAAGAAATGGTCTAGACCCTTAATTAGCAAAGTCTGGAGGACATCCGGTTTTGATGTAAGTTCTAGCTCTGAATGCACCACTCATTTTCCCTCTGACCCTTTCACTTAAAGTGGACAATTCAAAATAATCAAGGAATAAGCAGGACAAGTGCTGTGACACTGTTATTGTCCTCTAGATTGTCCTCTAGCTAGTAAGTTACATTTGAAGTTGGTAAGAGTATATGTTAATTCCATCCGTCCTGAATTACTGTGTTCACCTGTCTAGCCCACATCACAGCCATGACTCACAGCAACGGATAATTTCATCTGCCTTTTCTCATCTGCAGTGACTGGAGTGGCAAGCATGGAGTAAATGGTGACCTCCAGGATGAGGCCACCTGAGAATGCTGAATTTATGCTTCTAATGCAGCTGAGCAGCTGTTGGAGTGGCACTCAGAAGTCCTGATCCAAGGGACAAAGTTTGGAGGCTAATAATGGCAAATCAACATTTTTTAAATCTCAGACGTGATTAAACACCAACTGAAGGTTTTGTTGTGGTTGCAAGTAAGGAGGTTTGCTTGGTGAGTCTTCTTCCAGTGTAAGACAGTAGGCCTGAGAAAGAGTCAAGAGGTATCTTAAAGAAAGTCTGCTCAGAGAAGGGCTAGGACTTAATGGAGCACCTAAGCAGAAACCTCCAGAGTGCAAAAAAAAAAAAATGCGGAATGCTAATTTATCTCCAAATGCAGCCTGACAAAGTGGAAGTGAAAAAAGAGATTTCGGTAAAAGAATAAGCACAGCCTATTACATGAAGTCCAGTCCACTGTGAGGCTTTCTCATAGCATGTTGTAGAAGAGATGCAGTCTTGAGGCTAATGCAAATCCACAGAACTTCATCAAAATCAGTAGGGTTCCTGTAATTTAAACCAGCTGAGGATCATGTCTCAAATCTCTTAGTCATAACAGCATACTGTATACTAAGAGAAAATTAGTACAGGAAGTAACACATAAAATTGGTGCTGTGCTGATTTTCTCTGATAAAAAACATATCATAAATATTTAAAATCCATTACAACTTTATTTATTCTTAAATACAGTATACTAATTTTGTAATGCTAAAGTTGTTCAGTCCACTTATTTGCATAATTGCGGCACTGCAGTTTGGTGGAAGTTTTGATTCAAGATACTTACAAGTGATAGCATGATTGTGTGTTCAGTTAAATTAAGAAAAAAAAAAAAAACACAAAACCCCAAAAAAACCCAAAACCTTTCAAAGCAAAATGTATTATAATGACTAACACAGATAAGAGGAAAGAAAATTAAAAGTTGTCTGCTGGGGGCTAAGACATCATAACAGTCTGAGCAAATGTTGAGTGAGATGCTCTGAGTAAAATGAATAGTGTTGCAGTGATTAAGATATTAACTGATGGTTAACTGTAATTGGCAGAAATTCAGCAAAAGTGATTTTTCCTAGAGATGGGAATAATGTTGTCAGCCATTCCAAAAAGAAAAAAAAGTGAAGATGTAATCTGGGGAAATAAATGAGTGCTGCAGGTTTTCTGTCTAATTCATCTGTTAAGTGCATCCTCCTACATAGTTACACCTGGCCACAGGTCTGTTGACATAGCCCCTCCAAACTTCTGGGCTCTTAGAGGAAGCAAGCTGCAAGCACAAGCACCTGCCAGCCAATTGGGCAGAATCTGATGAAGCAATGGTTCACAGTCTGATATGTAATAGGCTTCATCAGAGCTTCATCCTTCTGTGCTATCATACATACAAATGAATTGTAAATCCAAGGGGAAAACTGAGTCCACAAATGAGTCTAACTCAGATCATACAGTCCCTAGCTCCACCTTTCCAGGGGTTAGAGGTAGCTCAACCCTGGGTTATTGTAGAATCACAGAATCATAGAACAGTTAGGGTTGGAAAGAACCTTAATATCATCAAGTTCCAACCCCCCCTGCCATGAGGAGGGACGCCTAACACTAAACCATGTCCCGTAAGGCTTGGTCGAACCTGGCCTTGAATGCCGCCAGGAATGGAGCATTTACAACTTCCTTGGGCAACCCATTCCAGTGCCTCACCACCCCCACAGTAAAGAACTTCTTACTTATATCCAATCTAAAATTCCCCTGTTTAAGTTTTAATGTTACGCCTTATCCCTACTGTTACTATAGTCCCTAATGAAAAGTCCCTCTCTAGCATCCTTATAGGACCCCTTCAGATACTGGAAGGCTGCTATGAGGTCTCCACGCAGCCTTCTCTTCTCCAGGCTGAACAGCCCCAACTTCCTCAGCCTATATTCATACGGGAGGTGCTCCAGTCCCCTGATCATCCTCGTGGCCCTTCTCTGGGCTTGTTTCAACAGTTCCATGTTCTTTTTATGTTGAGGACACAAGAACTGCACACAGTGCTCTCAGTGGGGTCTCACGAGAGCAGAATAGAGGGGCAGGATCACCTCCTTCGACCTGCTGGTCATGCTCCTTTTGATGCAGCCCAGGATGCAGTTGGATTTCTGGGCTGCAAGTGCACACTAAAGCCAGCTCATGTTAAGTTTCTCGTCGACCAACACCCCCAAGTCCTTCTCCACAGGGCTGCTCTGAATTTCTTATTTGCCCAACCTGTAGCTGTGCCTGGGATTGCTCCGACCCAGGTGCAGGACCTTGCACTTGGCATGGTTAAACTTCATAAGGTTGGCATCAGCCCACCTCTCAAGCGTGTCAAGGTCCCTCCAGCATATCTACTGAACCACACAGCTTGGTGTTATCAGCAAACTTGCTAAGGGTGCACGCAATCCCAGTATCCATGACACTGACAAAGATGTTAAGTACAGAGGTACAGGTACCAGCTCGTTTCTGCAGCCTTTACAGCCCTACCACTGGAAGCATGCCGTGTCCAAGACTACCAGAAGCCAACAGTTCAGGTTGCCCATTTCAGCCCTGCTAAGAACCCTTTATTATATAGTTCAGTAGCTCAGAACGGCACAGAATACGGTGCCATTCTATTAGCTGTTGCAGAAGATAATGAGAGGTGAAGAAGGAGAAACGGGAAGCTTTCATGGTGAATGTCTTCCGGGTGAAAGAGCATCTCTTGCTGAACATGAAGGACCAGCAGAACTTGAAATAATTTCAGGTTTTCACGAACAGGAATGGCACATGTCTACTTCCTAAGGGCAGTAGCAGGGAATATACGTGTCCCTGAAAACTGCAGTATTTAATGCACAGGGAGCAGATTCCATGACCTGCAATGGTTTCGACATTACAGGGTTAGGGATGTGCAGGCAGCTCTGCTCAGTCTGCAGTCTGGCAGTCAAGCCCATGTTGGGACCCACTGCAGCAGGGCTGGCCATGTAAAGACATGTAGCACAGAGATAGTTGGAGAGCTGTAAGAGATCTCTCGTGTATAGTACAATGCTTAAGATTATGCCTAATTCCAAACACAAATTAAATCCATACCTGTTCACTAGTGCTTTCAAGAGTGTCACTTAGGCTTCAGTTTGAAACATGATCAAAAAACCAAAGGTGCATATCATATCCAAAGGCTGGAGCACATCTCCTGTGAGGAAAGGCTGAAAGAGTTGGGGTTGTTCCACCTGGAGAAAAGAAAACTTCAGGGAGACTTTATTGTGGCCTTTTAGTACTTAAAAGGGGCCTGTAAAAAAGATAGGGAAAGACTTTTTAGCAGTACCTGTTGTGATAGGATGAGGGGTAATGGTTTTAGACTAAAAGAAGGGAGATTCAGCCTGGATATGAGGAAGAAATTGTTTACAATGAGGGTGGTAAAATACTGGCACAGGTTTCCCAGAGAGGTGATGGATGCACCATCCCTGGAGACATTCAAGACCAGGCTGGATGTGGTTCTGCGCAACCTGATCTAGTTGAAGATGTCCCTACTGATTGCAGGGGGGTTGGACTAGATGACCTTTGAGGGTCCATTCCAAACCAAACTATTGTATGATTCTAAGGTGGGAAGCATCTCACCATTGACAGGTAAAAAATTAGTTTCTGTGCTTTCTCACATTTATCTAGAGTATTACCTTTGAATTCACTCTTTCTTATATGTTTGTACAGCATCTGCTGCATATAAACCTTGGACAGTGACAAATCCAGCACAAGTAAACAGATACTAGGACAAATCTGATTATTATCTGCAAAAATGGTGTTTACAGTTTATGTAGGGGCAACAAAACAAAACAGTGATACTATTTGGTTTAGTGCTATTATTCATTTTATAATTGAGCAAAGAATACTTCAAAGTAATATTTGAACATACTAAAATCACAACTATGAAAAGAAGAGTGGGATAACAGCTATGTAATCTGAGCTTCCTCTTCCTCACAAATGCCAGAAACAGCATTGACCTACTGCAAGGACCAGAGAAAACACTGCTTTTCAGAAATTTTAATTAGTGTTTGCCTGACCCATTTCTAGTGCTGAAAATAAGTTACTTTCTAAATGTGTTTATTTTTAAACTACACCGCATGGCAGCTGGGATTCAGTACCTAACTGTGGTACTAAAATCGCATGCCTAGAATGTCATGTACTAAAGCCATCTTCCCAGTTGCATAATCTCTCTCCAATTCTACTGCCTTTCACACTTACAACAAAAGGAAAGCTTTCACACACAGGTGCAGTACTGGAGTACCCTTTCAACTGATTGCAGTGAAGCAATGACATTTCTAGACTGGTTTGACCCTCTCCATTTTAGACTGGACTTCATATTACACAGGAGTTGCTGGCAGCTATGAGCCCAGCAGCCATCAGTGTTCTAGACAGGATCAAGAAAAAGTTCTATATCCAAGTCAGTCACCTGAGTCCTTTTCATCAACCCCTACCTACTCACTCCCCTTTTTCTGAAAGATACTTTGAAATACAGACTTTACAGAGAAACTGACAGCAAAAATGGGAGCTAGAAAGCAAGCCGGATGTTCTTGGGCTTTGTTTCTTCTACAAGCATTAGGTTGTTGTGTGCCTGAACTACCAATTCTAATTTCAATATTCTTGTTTTTTTATTATCAGACATTGCTTCTGGCATAAGACTTGCAGTGCTTGCTTGAAGCAGTTTTTATTGGTTATTGTCTGCTACAGTCACTGGAAGCTGCTGTTGCCTCACTTTGCTCAGTGGCACCTGGCAGATGTCTCTATTTCTCAGTGAAAGAAAAATTCCTGACTCTTCACAGTTGTCTTCTTATTGAACTTAATTATCCTCATTTGTTTTGAACATGAACGGCGTCATTCCTCCTGGATTTCAGTCTGAATTTATTTCTTTGAATGGCTACGTATTGTATGAAACACATCAGTAGGGTCTATAGTAAATTCTTATAAGAAGCAAAAACCAGCATATAAAACCAATTTATTACAAATTTGTAAGTATTTTAGTTGAGCAAAGAACCATAATCTGACACCAAGGAAAATGTATTCTAGATCCAAACAAGTGGTGCTCTGTGGGTGCCTCACACAGCAGTTATGATGTAGAGTGTCAGAACCGAGACTATCTCCTGCTTCTGTGGAGAAAAAGTGGAGCTTTAAAACAAGTAGCATCTACTGCACTTGCTAATCATGGTTTAACCATGATGTGAACATTACAGTTAGACAGAGGAGAACATAATGTGGCAGATGTAAAAGTCAGCTGAAATCTCAGCCATACAACAATACAGACTTTTATATATTGTCTGTGAATTGTGTTTGACGGAGTTGTTAAGAGAACACAGTATTTTTGAATGCTGGCATAAAAATATTTATCCAACACTGCAAATGAAGGTAGATCAAATTCGTCTTCACCTGCCAACCAGGAAAGTGCATTGTTAAAACTGATGGGCCACCTACAGAAACACTCTTAGACAAAGAATTAAACAGAGTGAAGAGAGTTTATTTCCTTTTTACTGTCCTAAGAAAAAAGGCTGTAGAAACAGTGAGGAGAAAAAAAAAAAACCAAAAACAAACTGGTTTTAAAAAGAAAACTGCTAAATAAATAAAGATACATCTGAATTTCAACAGTAAATAAGGGTACAACATAAAGAATATGGGGTTTGGTCTTGGGTTTTTTTAGGTTCTTGGTTCTCTTACACTGCTTTCAGACAGGATGGGAGTACCCTGCAGAGGAAATAAACCTACTGTGGGAAAGAGCCATGAAGCAGCATAAATCAGGGAGAAGTGCTGCTGCATATTTCTGAGAGGTTTTGGTGCATGCAGAGAAACAGCTGAGAGCAGGAGGAAGTAGGTAAGTCTCAAAGGGGAAGGAAAAGGCACTTTCTAGGTTGCAGAAAGGCTCAGAAAGCCTCTGAGCTAGCTGGAACAAAGCCTGAAAACAAGTCATTTCTTCTGAAGGGACATGACAAGTTTAAAAAGAGGTGCATCTGAAACCCTCCTAGTTCTAATCTATCACAACACATTAGCTAGACTTTTATCCACTAAACAGGTTGAGAATCCTAGCTTGCATTCTAATAATACTGCTTCCACATAGTAGTGTTTTGATTTAAAAGCCTTTTGGTCTCTGTAGGGCTACAGATGTTTAGGCAGAAATGACTGACAGTCCTATCAGATTTGAATTGCTATGACAAAAAGACAAATGGGTGGACAAAGTTGGGTGTAAACAGGAGGGTCCATTAAGGGCATCTGTCATGTAGAAAATGGGCCACAGCTACAGGAGGAAGAGCTGGACCAGCTCTAGTACGTATTTATCTGCAGTCTAGTCCAGTTCCATGGTGACTAGCTCCTGGGGAATCAGCTTGGCCTTCGGGCTGGGACATCCATGACTTCTCAGGGCAACCACTTTCAGTGTCTCACCATCCCCTTTCATAATATCCAATCTAAATCTATCCTCTTCCAGCTCAAAGCCATTCCCCCTTGTCCTGACACCATATGCCCTTGTGAAAGTCCCACTCCAGAGTTCTTCTAGGATGCCCCTTTAGGCACTGGAAGCTGTTCTAAGGTCTCCCTGAAGTCTTCTCCAGGTTGAGCAAACCCAACTGTCTCAGCCTGCTTTTCATAAGAGGTGCTCCAGCCCTCAGATCATCTTCATGGCCTTTTCCTGCACTATGATCTATGGTTGTATCTCTACAGGATGTGTGTCTGTCAACTGTGGTAACTCCTCCTCTTGAAAGTCTGCAGAGGCTCCTGGTGAACCTAGTATGTAAGCAAGTTTCCAGTTGCAAGCAATCTGATTCTTGGACTATATGAATAAACTCCTAGATTTTTGTCCTTCAAGAATATGAAGCACTTTAAACAATGCTTGGAAAATCCTTGTACAGTTTTTGTGTGAATATGAGTCTGTGATCTTGTACTACTTTGAGAGCAAGGTCTTTTGAATCTGTGCAGATAAGATTTAGTGGGGCTTTCACTAACCTTAATCTGTGAAAGCTGTGTGACTGCAGGAGTTGGGGCTGTTCAGCATGGAGAATAGAAGGCTCTGAGGAGACCTTATTCAGGCCTTTCAATGCTTAAAGGGGGCTTATAAGAAAGATGACAGACTTTTTAGTGAGGCCTGTAGCAATAGAACAAGGGCTAGATTTAGACTAGATATAAAAAGGAAATTTTATACAGTGAAGGTGGTAAAACACCAGATCAGGTTGCCTAGAGAGGTTGTAGATAGCCCATCCCTGGAAACATTCAAGGTCAGGTTATAACGAGCTTTGAGCAACTTGGTCTGGTTGAAGATGTCACGTACAGGGAGGTTGGACAAGATGACTTTTAAAAGTTCTTCCAACTCAAACCAGTCTTTGATTCTATGATTAAATTTGCCAATGGTCAAAGGGTTCAACTGCCTTGCAGAGCTGCTCTTCAAGTGTTGTGAGGCACTCACCTCTATATTACTCCTATTAACAAGGAACCTCTGTAATGACTTCTTAGTTTGTTATCTCAGAGCCTACATTTGTTCTTCTTAATCTGAGAAACATCAGTTTATGATAATTTCAAGAATGTGTTTTAACGTTTTATGGATCCTTCTGTTCCATTAAAATAAGGTAATTCATCGATATTTGGGTAGTGAAAGACATAACAATGACCATAAAATGATGGGACTATTTCAAACAGATATTCTGTACAGCAGACTGCTCCACAGTTTTCAAGCCTTTTGTTGGTGTCATGGTTTAAACCCAGTCAGGTAACTTGTTCGGTGCCGAGCTGACAACAATCAAGGTCCGTGTCCCTCCCCCACTGGGGCTCTCCGCTTCCCTGCTCCTGGAGGAACGGGGAGGAGGATCAAAAGAGTGCAACTCCTACGGGTTGAGACAAGAACAGTCCAGCAACCAATGCACACAAATCACCACCGCCACTATCAACTACAACAATGATAAGGGAAAATAACAAGGGAAGAGAATACGATACCACCGGCCAAGAAAACAAGTTCCACCCGGAAGCCCGTGTCCTTCCGGGTAACTCCCAGTTACCCCCCACCCTGGCCATGATGTGCTGTGGTATGGAATACCTCCCTGGCTAGCCTGGGTCAGGGGCCCCATCTCTGCTTCCTCACAGCCTCCCCTCCTCCCTGGCAGAGCATGAGCCTCACAAAGTCCTTGGTCAGGGTAAACATCACTTAGCAACAACTGAAAACATCGGCTTCACCAACACTGTTCTCAGGCTGGAAGTCAAAACACAGCACTGCACCAGCTAACACAAAGGAAAAAACATGACTGCTACTGCTGAACCCAGGACATTATCCACCCCTTATTCCATACCATTCACGTCGTGCTCAGATCCCACATTTTCAATACACCATCGCTCTCCCACATATATATACATCCATATACATACAGACCAAGAGGAAAAGATCATTTTCTTAGCACATGGACCAATCCCTATAATGCTGCCGAGTCCATTCGGTCCATGATGTTCAAAGTTCATTCTCTGTTGGGATGATGGCTGGAGGGAAGTCAGGGCCAGTCGCTGGTGACCTGGAGATATCTAGTTGATGGGCTATAAAAGCATTACACAGCAGGCAACAGCATACAATTAAGTTCATTGGCTGTTTTCCCCTAAAATCAAATCCCCTTGAGGTATACATCGGACTTCCCCATCTTCCCGCATTACCCACGAAGTATATCCAGGTCCCTGAGCAAAAGCAATCCCACGAGTGGGTTTGCCTTTACCTGAAGCAGGAATAACCCAGACTGTCTTCCCCAGCAAATTCTTCATATGCACCACGGGAACTTTGTCCCCCTCTACAATATGTAAAAGTTCTGACTGGGCTGGGCCAGCCCTGTTGGCAGATCCTCTGGTGTTGACCAACCAGGTGGCCTTTGGTAAGTGTGTATCCCAATGCTTGAAAGTTCCCCCACCCATTGTTCTCAGTGTAGTTTTTAACAGCCCATTGTACCATTCGATTTTCCCAGAGGCTGGTGTGTGGTAGGGGATGTGATATACCCACTCAATGCCATGCTCTTTGGCCCAAATATCTATAAGGTTATTCTGGAAATGAGTCCCATTGTCTGACTCAATTCTCTCTGGGGTGCCGTGTCGCACAAAATCTGTTTCTCAAGGCCCAGGACGGTGTTCCGGGCAGTGGCATGGGGCACAGCGTATGTTTCCAGCCACCCGGTGGTTGCTTCCACCATGGTAAGCACATGGAGCTTGCCTTGGCGGGTTGGTGGCAGTGTGATATAGTCAATCTGCCAGGCCTCCCCATATTTATACTTCAACCATCGTCCTCCATACCAAAGAGGCTTTAACCGCTTGGCTTGTTTAATTGCAGCACATGTTTCACACTCATGAATAACCTGGGCAATAGTGTCCATTGTTAAGTCCACCCCTCGATCACGGGCCCACCTGTATGTTGCATCTCTGCCCTGATGGCCTGAAGTGTCATGGGCCCACTGGGCCAAAAATAATTCACCTTTATGTTGCCAATCTAAGTCCATCTGAGCCACTTCAATCTTAGCCGTTTTATCCACTTGTTGATTGTTCTGGTGTTCCTCAGTGGCCCGACTCTTGGGTACATGGGCATCTACGTGACGTACCTTCACCACCAGGTTCTGCACCCTGGCAGCAATATCTTTCCACAGTGCAGCAGCCCAGATGGGTTTACCTCTGCGTTGCCAGTTGCTCTGCTTCCATTGCTTCAACCACCCCTACAGGGCATTTGCCACCATCCATGAGTCAGTATAGAGGTAAAGTACTGGCCACTTTTCTCGTTCAGCAATGTCCAGGGCCAGCTGGATGGCTTTCACCTCAGCAAACTGACTCGATTCACCCTCTCCATCAGCAGTTTCTGCAACTTGTCGTCCAGGACTCCATACAGCTGCCTTCCATCTCCGATGCTTTCCCACAATACGGCAAGAGCCATCAGTAAACAAGGCATACTGCTTTTCACTTTCTGACAGTTTATTATATGGTGGGGCCTCTTCAGCACGCATCACCTCCTCCTTTGGTGACATTCCAAAATCTTTGCCCTCTGGCCAGTCCATGATGACTTCTAGAATGCCTGGACGACTGAGATTTCCTATTCGAGTTCGTTGTGTAATTAGTGCAGCCCATTTACTCCATGTAGCATCAGTTGCATGATGTGTAGAGGAGAGCCTGCCTTTGAACATCCAGCCCAGCACAGGCAACCGGGGTGCCAGGAGGAGCTGTGCTTCAGTGCCAATCACTTCCGAAGCAGCTCGAACCCCTTCACAGGCTGCCAGTGTCTCTTTCTCAGTTGGGGTATAGCTGGCCTCAGATCCTTTATATCCCCGACTCCAAAAGCCGAGGGGTCAACCTCGAGTCTCCCCTGGAGCTTTCTGCCAGAGGCTCCAGGTAGGACCGTTCTCCCCAGCTGCAGTGTACAGCACATTTTTTACATCTGGCCCGGTCCGGACTGGTCCAAGGGCTACTGCGTGAACTATCTCGCGTTTAATTTGCTCAAAGGCTTGCTGCTGCTCAGGGCCCCATTTAAAATCATTTTTCTTCCGGGTCACATGATAGAGTGGGCTTACAATCGAACTGTAATTTGGGATGTGCATTCTCCAGAACCCCACAGCACCCAAGAAAGCTTGCGTTTCTTTCTTATTAGTTGGTGGAGACATTGCTGTTATCTTGTTGATCGCATCTGTGGGGATCTGTCTACGTCCATCTTGCCATTTTATTCCCAAAAATTGAATCTCCTGTGCAGGTCCCTTGACCTTACTCCGTTTTATGGCAAAACCGGCTTTCAGCAGGATTTGGATTATTTTCCTCCCTTTCTCAAAGACTTCTTCCGCTGTATCGCCCCACACAATAATGTCATCAATGTATTGCAGGTGTTCTGGATCTTGCCCCTGTTCCAGTGCAGTCTGGATCAGTCCGTGGCAAATGGTAGGGCTGTGTTTCCACTCCTGGGGCAGTCGGTTCCAAGTGAACTGGACACCTCTCCAAGTAAAAACAAACTGTGGCCTGTACTCTGCTGCCAAAGGAATTGAGAAAAATGCATTGGCAATATCAATCGTGGCATACCACTTGGCTGCCTTTGACTCTAGTTCATACTGAAGTTCTAGCATGTCCGGTACGGCAGCACTCAATGGTGGTGTGACTTCATTCAGGCCACGATAGTCTACTGTTAGTCTCCATTCTCCATTAGACTTTCGCACTGGCCATATGGGGCTATTAAAGGGTGAGCGGGTCCTGCTGATCACCCCCTGACTCTCCAGTCTACGGATCAGCTGATGGATGGGAATCAGGGAGTCTCGGTTGGTGCGATATTGCCGCCGGTGCACTGTTGTGGTCGCAATTGGCACTTGTTGTTCTTCAACTTTCAGCAGCCCCACAGCAGAGGGATCTTCTGAGAGACCAGGCAAGGTGGACAGCTGCTCAATTTCCTCAGTCTCCAAAGCAGCAATACCAACATTAAGTTTTGTATGTAATAATTTACAATGATGATTTGTCATACAGGTTTTCAGCAGCAAATGAAGTTGTGTAAATGTGCTAGTAAAATACCCATTCTCACCATGATGTAGTGGTGGGCACATCAGTTCATTGTGGCCAGCTAAGTCCTTATGGTAGAGGATGAAGTAAGAGAGATTCATTGTCCAGGTGTCACAGTGCTTCTGCTTGGCACAACACAGGATGTGCAGCTCAGTCAACTAACTCCTGAGGTTTGTGTAAAGTAAACAAACTGAACTGGATGCATCGTACCCATTTACAGAGGAAGAGGAGGAGGAGGAGGTGAGGTCCTAGTTGTGGTAGCATGAAACATTTATAGTCTTGATACCCATGAGTTAAAAGAACGATTTGCTGAGGTTGTATAGGTCATCTTTCTGTTCCAGTAACCCTTTCTTCTTCCTGGGAAAGAGGAGGTCCATGTCAGACAGCATGTTCAGCTCAGCAACCTGATTCAACACAGGAATATAATACTACAAACTGTGATCAAAACAGTAAAGTACTTACTGGGGGGGGGGGGGGGGGGCAATCTGGTTCAGTCAGATGGAACTTGAGCTGATGACTGAACCCTGAATAACCATTCATACCTGCGGTCCATGTAAGTAAGCAACGTCACTGAACTTACCATGGTTAAAATGATACCCTGTTGTAAAAAAAGCCCATCCAAACACAACACCAAACAAACAAAAAAAAAACAAAAAACAACCCCAAAACCCTGATCTGCTATGAAGTGTCTCTGTGTCTCCCCCCAAGTTCTAAACAAATCACTTTACACCATCATTTTATTTTTACCCAGAACAGTCACTACTATGCCTGGTATGAAAGTGCTAACTTTCTTAATTCACACTTTTTGTTTCACTGTGCAAGTTTGTATGCAGACCACCCATTGTTTTCTTGCTTAATCAAAGCCTTGTGTGTGAGGACACTGACACAAAATAACTTGGTATTATTCAGCCAAATCAGAACACCCTATGTTCAATAAACAGAAGTATAAAACAGATTTTACAAACCTATGACATACATGTCAGAAATATTTCACAAGTGATTTTTGTTTCAAATCTTTGATTACCCTTTTTCTCTGGAAAACAATGCTCTTCAGCAGATTGGTTTAAACAGTACAAAGCACACAACTCTAATGCTCACATACACTTCCACAGGAAAGAAAGAAAGAACTAGAGAAAACAAAAGTTCAATGGCATTCACTATCAGATTTTAAATGCTCATAAAGAACCCTTGGAAAAGAACATTTCTGAACACACAGCAGCATTACAGCATTGCAAATCCTACCTACTTCCCCAGTAGTCAATACTACTGAGGAAACTCCACTCCAGTGAAGTCAATGAACATTCTGTTACCAATTTTTAAATGACAAAATGCCTCCAAGAGTGTGCAAAGGAATTAGCAAAGTCATATATTCCTGCTGCCTTCAGGATAATGGCACAAAGGACTACCTGGCTTAAAAATTCAACTGTGGTACAGAGAAAGCAAAATTAAGCTTATTTTTCCAAGGTATAACAAACTGCAAACAGATCCTAAGGCAACTATGGACAAAAGGAAGAAAGCCTTCGGAGATGTGTCACAAGCAGAAGGTGAAGCTGCTTGAAATGCCAAATGGCTGGGCTGGACAGCCCTTGGAAAGGAAATGCTACCACACAGTGTAGGTGAACTAAGCTTGCACTGAACATCTGAAACAATATGTTGAATGTTTTGGTCCAGCTTATTTCTGGTTTCCATACCACTGCTAATAATAAACTGCCGGACAGCAACTGAAAAGTGTGACCTTCAGCTGCTGAAGCAGAACAAACTTGGGGAAATCCTGGCACTGACAAACACAGCCACTGAAAGATGCCAAATATTTGCACTGCCAGAGATACTTAAAGAGGAAGAAAGGTACTCATCCATCTGGATTGGTGGATTTCCATGAGTCTGTAAAGACGTGGAACATAACCTGAACACAGTAACTCAAAAAAGAGCTAAAGGTCCCTCACTTCCTGCTCAGAAAATCCTCATTGTTTGGATGAGCCACTAAATTAACTTCAGCTGTAGAGAAAATGACTCATTAAACAGAACAAACTGTTCTGTTGTTGGGTTTCTTTTTTCCTTTTTTTTTTTTTTTCTGAAAAGAACATCTACTTTCTCCCTATGCTGAACAAGAAATTCCTGCTAATGAAAAAGGAGTGGTTTGTGAAACTTCTAATGCTTTGATTAAGCTTCATGCTTCAGTTTGAAGATACATGTTACTTGCGGCACAGGTTGTCCAAATTAGGTCCACTGGATAGATAAAGTTGTTTATTTTCTGTCAATTTCTGTAAGAGTCCTGCGTTCTTAAAGAAGATCTAAAGCAATCTGTGGCTGTGTGCAGAAAAAAAACCCTCAGCAGCCTCTCCCAGCAGTCACCAACTTTAACATGATTATGTGAGTAGAACCCTTCAACTGATTGCTTTGTAAAAGCGGATAAACATTCTTGCTCTTTAACCACTCTAAAATCAGTAACTGCAACTGTATCTTGTCAAAGGAGATCTACAAAAAAATAATTCAGTCTCTTGCTTTGTCATGGTCTCCCTGTGTACCCTGCTGAGACAAACTAACAAGTAGGCATGTACATTGGCACAGACATGTAATGTGGCAGCCTTAGATGTCTTAGAAAACAAGACCTAGACAGTGAAGAGATGAACTCCCCATGGAAAAGTTAAAAGCTTTTTTTTTAAATATTTCTGTTACAGTCTTGTAAAGGGAACTCAGAAGGCTTCAGATGTTTCCTTTACAGCCTTAGCAATTCTTTGTGAAATGAGTCTGAAAGCCTGTTTACCAAGTAAAGCTATCAATCCTCCTCAAGTTGTAAACACCAATCCACACTCCCATGCAGGACTGTGCTTGTTCATGATGTGTTTCTCAAATTTAGAAGAATCACTGAGTTGAAAAGTAACATTCAGGCTTTAAAAATCTAAACCATTTCTGAAAAGCATTCAGACAGAACACTTTCTAGGTTGATTTCTTCTCTGTAAGTGCAATGATCATTGACCTTGTAGGCAAAATGCACCACAGATGTTTAACTGCTCATAAATTATAGTCATTTCAAACTTCTGGGTTATATGAATGTGCTTTTCTTGAAAATGGCCATGCATTCTACTTTTGTAGAATGACATGCCTTAGTCACACTATTCAATACTCTCTTCTTCTCAGATCTTCTTCCCTAACAGCTTATTTGCCTGTTAACAACATGTATTATCCCTGTAACCTATATACTTACAGAGTGATATCATCAGGTGTAAGTTAGCACCATGATCTCTTTACATGGAATCTGATGAACTGATGTGTGGATTTGAAAGCCATAGGAAGTTTCTTTGACAAATTTCTCTGACCTTATGAGTAACACAGGCTTTTATATTCCAGGAGAATGGGGTATGTCAAGTAGCTGGCACAGTTTCTTATCATTTTTATTTAAAAAAGAATCAGTAAGATTTTGCTAGATTTAGTGGTGATATTAATACAGTAACTAATACTCTGTGCAGTGCAACACATTCCCTTCTAAGAAAAATAACTACTTTCTAAACTGTCACATGTCCAAGCCCAAGATAAGGTTGCTGCTTATATACCCAGAAATACCTGAATCCCAAAACTGTTTAGTCATGGTCCAAAAGAAATATCATTTTAATACTGTGTCACTGCATTACACAAAATATGCTCCACTTTCTTCTTTAGATAATACATTTCTACCTTCTGACTGGACACAAATCACTTTCAGTCACATGGCAATATGTCATAGAGAAGATAAAACTGAACAGAAATTAAATATTTACCTCCTAGGAACATTCTTCTTAGGTGAAACTTGTATATGTTTATTCAAGAGGTAAATAATCATAGATTCATAGAATAGTTAGGGTTGGAAAGGACCTTAAGATCATCTAGTTCCAACCCCCCTGCCGTGGGCAGGGACACCTCACGCTAAATCATATCACCCAAGGCCTCGTCCAACCTAGTCTTGAACACTGCCAGGGATGGAGCATTCACAACCTCCCTGGGCAACCTATTCCAGTGTCTCACCACCCTAACAGGAAAGAATTTCCTTCTTATATCCAATCTAAACTTCCCCTGTTTAAGTTTGAACCCGTTACCCCTTGTCCTGTCACTACAGTCTCTAATGAAGAGTCCCTCCCCATCATTCCTATAGGCCCCCTTCAGGTACTGGAAGGCTGCTATGAGATCTCCACGCAGCCTTCTCTTCTCCAGGCTGAACAGCCCCAACTTTCTCAGCCTGTCTTCATACGGGAGGTGCTCCAGTCCCCTGATCATCCTCGTGGCCCTCCTCTGGACTTGTTCCAACAGTTCCATGTCCTTTTTATGTTGAGGACACCAGAACTGCACACAATACTCCAGGGGAGGTCTCACGAGAGCAGAGTAGAGGGGCAGGATCACCTCCTTTGTCCTGCTGGTCATGCTCCTTTTGATGCAGCCCAGGATACAGTTGGATTTCTGGGCTGCAAGTGCACACTAAAGCCAGCTCATATTAAGTTTCTCGTCGACCAACACCCCCAAGTCCTTCTCCACAGGGCTGCTCTGAATCTCTTCTCTGCCCAACCTGTAGCTGTGCCTGGGATTGCTCCGACCCAGGTGTAGGACCTTGCACTTGGCATGGTTAAACTTCATGAGGTTGGCATCAGCCCACCTCACAAGAGTGTCAAGGTCCCTCTGGATGGCATTCCTTACCTCCAGGCTATCAACTGAACCACACAGCTTGGTTTCATCGGCAAACTTGCTGAGGGCGCACTCAATCCCACTGTCCATGTGAGTGACGAAGATGTTAAACAAGACCGCTCCCAAGACCGATCCCTGAGGGATGCCACTCATTACTGGTCTCCAGCTGGACACTGAGCCATTGACCACAACACTTTGCATGCAGCCATCCAGCCAGCTCTTTATCCACCCAGTGGTCCATCCATCAAATTGATGTCTCTCCAATTTAGAGACAAGGATGTCGTGTCGGACAGTGTTGAACGCTTTACACAAGTCCAGGTAGATGACGTCAACAGCTCTACCCCTGTCCATCAGTTCTGTAGCCCCATCATAGAAGGCCACCAAATGGGTCAGGCAGGATTTGCCCTTAGTGAAGCCATGCTGGGTGTCACCAAGCACCTTGTTGATTTTCATGTGCCTTAGCATGCCATCCAGGAGAATCTGCTCCAAGATTTTGCCAGGCACAAACTGGTCTGTGATTCCCCCGGTCATCCATTTTCCCCTTCTTGAAAATGGGGGTTATATTTCCCTTTTTCCAGTCATCAGGAACTTCACCTGACTGCCATGATTTCTCAAATATGATGGCCAGCGGCTTCGCAACTTCATTTGCCAGCTCCTTCAGGACCCGCGGATGGATCTCATCAGGACCCATGGACTTGTGCACATTCAGATTTTTAAGATGGTCTCGAACCTGTTCCTCTCCTACAGTGGGCACAAGGTCTTCATTCTCACAGTCCCTGCATCTGCCTTCCAAGACTAATTAAATTTGAAAATGGCCATGATTTTCCTCCAGTGAATTCTGATTTACAGAGAAGTCAATGAGCTGATGTTAGTGTAGCAGGGCCATCAGATTTAAGTTCTTGGCCTTCTTTTTTAAAATACTGCTTCTATTTCTGACAAGAATGCAACTGAGAAAACTATATGATGGATTCTGAATGTACTGAGTGCAGACTGTTATGCAAGAGTCTCTAAATTACACAGATGGCAAAGCAATACCAACATCCAAGAGTGTCTGTCTCAAAATACAACTTTCTAAACACAACCCAAAGGAACCAAGCCAACTTTCTTTTTCATGCCCCCTTACCTTCCTCCCAGAGCTGTTTCTGCATACTACGGATTTCTTATAGGTACAAACTGCACATCTGCCTGAGAATAAAAATTCGCCTGCATGCTAAGAAAAAAGATGGATAAGAAATCAGTCCCTCTCAAAATGTACTCGGATACGTATCCTTTAACACACTGCAAAATCATATCTTTGGTATTATACTCTTTATAGGCAATTTAAACTATACACAGAAAGTATGTCAGTAAATTTAATTCCCAAGTAATCAAAGTTGTATGCTGCTACTGGAGATGAGAATCACTGTGAAGAGAACATAGCACTCAACATGTATCTGCAAGTTAGTCAAATCTCTGTGTGGGAGGAAGGCACAGAAATTTATTCAGGCTCCTGCTTGAATTCAGAGCACCAGTGTGAGTTACACCAGAAGGCGAAATTCAGTGTGGATAGAGAAACTTGGCAGCTGTCTCATATAATAATAGGGAGGATATTGAAGCATTTGGAAGACAGGTGTACAGATGTCATTGGAACATTTTGGGTTTTTTTTTCATTTTAGGCATCATCCTTTTATTTTCTTTTTTTTCAAGCACAGGTGTGGTTTCCTTGCAATAACCTCTTTCAAGGGTGTGCTGAGAAAAATGGTAACATTATGACATATTCTGGCCAAATCCTCAGCTTCTTTGCCTTTTGCTCTTCCCCTAGTGGCTGGATATTTCAACTATAGTTCCCTTGGTCCCAGAGACACTGAACTGCCTTGTCGCAGGAAACCAAGAATATTGAGTTTCAAAGGAATGAAAAAAGGAAGTTTCATGAAAGGGTGGGGCCACTTAAAAATGAGGTAAGGTTACAGAGAAAAGAGGTAAGGAAGTCAAGGTCATAAAGTCGAGAGTCCACATCAGCCATATTTGCTGCAGAATGTTATTCACGATGCCACTTTACAGTTGTAACTACTGATGTTGCAATATCCCTGCATAAAGCCTCATACAATGTGCTCTACTGTTTTTTTTCTCTAGAGTAATGGATCAGTAATTAAGCCAGCAGTGGGGAACACTCCAAACAAATACAGGACCTTGCACAAAAAATTTACACCAATATCAGTAACGAAACTATAAGCCACTGGAGTAGTTTAAGGCTTGAAGACAGGGGCATGAGGAGGACATCTAAAAAATGTTAAATATGTTATTTCATCTGTAAGTTAGCAAGTTTTTCTTTCACATGTACCTTACACAAATCCTTGAGAGGAAAAAAAGAAAAAAAAGAAAGTACATTTTTCCAGAAGTTCATAAAACAAGCATAATCAATGGACATAATTTGAAAGAGCTGCTCTTGGAAATGATACAGCATTATCTTCTACAAAACATATAAGCCCTCCTGAAGTACTAATAGTCTCTCTCATTTATCACTGAAAACCTATTTACTAGTCTAGTTAACCTAGCTATTTAAGGATGTAAGTATGTAGAGAGAAACATACTTCATTATTTCTGAAGTCCTAGATAGCACACAGTCAAAACCTATGTCAATCTCAAAACTTCGAACTCATGCTTTGTTTGAGAAACTGAATGAACAAATCAATACAAAGCAGTAATACATAAAACTATCAGTATATATTGATATTGACACTACAGAAGCACAAATAGTTGGCACATCTGTAGTGTCTTTCTAATTATTAGTTTATTTTAAAATTTCACAGCCCAGTTCTGTAAAACAATTTAAGCATGTTGTTTCCTTCTTGCAAGATAGAAAAACACTTATCTAAAATGAAAATTAGATAGACTGCTTATAGAGATCTCATCACATGGCAGAGCTTCCATCCTGTACTTTCCCTAAAATTTGGAGTCCAGGTAAGATGATATAACAGAAAGTGGCCATAGCACACTAAGAGTAGTCTTATATTGTACTTTAGTTATTGGACTGTTCTTATCTCAATCCATGGGGTTTACATTCTTTTGATTCTCCTTCCCATCCAACCCAGAATGGATGGGGAGTGAATAACTTCATGGTGCTGAGTTACTGGCAGGGCTTAAACCAGGACAATTGTCAAAGTTTAAACATTCAGATAATGGCATCACATGTTGTTCCCTGGTATAGAAAGAGGCTGATCAGAATGTCATGATCTGGTTTACTTCAGGGAGAGGAGCGATGATCATATTCTACAAAGGACAAAACAGGTGGGAATCAGACTTTAATTGCACTGACACAGAGGGTGTCTTTAATGCGTCTATACAGCATACACCTCTTTACTGACTATGCTTTCAAAGGACTCATATAAATGTAATGTTTAACAGAAGAATGAAAAGAGAGTTGGTCTTTAATAAGGCAGTACTATTTAATAGATATTTGGTAAAAGATCCCCAGATGGCTTCTCCTGGCTTCTCCAGACTTCCCTGATTAATATGCTGAAGATGTGATCCTCAGCTTCAATAGTAAAACATCATTTGTTTCTTTTCAGGAAAACAAATAATGCCCATAATGTAGGTTTTGATACTAGCAAAAATTCATTCGGCAAATTACACAGTATTTGGTGTTTCATTTTTTTGTCCATGAACTCTATTCAAATCTTGGTAAGATGCACTCATGCCTTCTCTAAAAATAGAAGAAACTATTCTGGAATCCTCCTTCACAAAACTGCAGATAAATTTGGTGCGTCCTGAATTATTTCTTTAGATTGCATTGCTGTTTTTCAGTTTACTCTAAGTACAGGAATAATTTGTAATCCTCCATGAGGAGGTTTTCCATGGAAGACAAAATCTTTTATCTAAGCAACTGATATCACTGGTGAAAAAAGACAAGATTTCAGACAAACAAGACTTGTAAGTTTCCATGCATATGTTAGTCTAGCAAAAACCAAGGAAGATTCAACTCTAACAGTTCTGCTCTGAAAGAATATTCACTTGAGCTGGGAATGCTGCTCACAACTGATCTGATATGTACATTTCCTAAAGAGTTACAGGTCATGAATTTAGAGTTTTCTGAGGCAGCATAATTAATATCAGTCCTCCAATAAAGACTATAATAACTCATTTAACCTCATCCTGCAAACATGAACAATTCTGGTATTTAAGTTGGGAGGTTTGAGAGCTGTTTTATCACGTGGCACCTTCCTTTACCTATTCTGCAGTCAGCAGGCCTATTTCTCAGAAACTAGAGCCCGGTGGTCAGCGTCATCCAAAAGCCGTCTGTCCACTGTCTGTAGACTGGAGCATTTGGCTCAGTACTATTTGCCTGTGGTGTTTCCCATTGAGCTACAGTCCTGAGCAGGAGCAATGGCTATAAGACCTCATAGATTCATGATCTGGCTCTGTATTGGAAAAATATAATTAATGTGCTGCTAGGTGTGCCCTTCTTACCTATGTGGATTTGCTTTTTTTGGCACAACTGTACAAAGAACAGTTATGCCAGCACTCTGAAATAAGGATGAATACAAACTAGATAGTCCTAGAGATGTTGCTGGTGCTACAACAGGAAGTAGTTTTTTACAGATCATGGCCAAGCCAAGGATCTCATTGCTGTTGAATCAGCATGCAGCACTAATGATAGTTTTAATTATAAGGTATTGTAGACTGAGAATATATGACCTGTCGTAAAACCTGCTGGGACAATGTTACCTTTTCTCTTCCAAAAAAAGCCCATTTTTGTAATATATCTGAACTCAAATTAAGCATTTGTTCAAATTCAACATTTCAGATTCTGCGGCCAAGCATTTTCACACTAGTATTAGGCTTCTAATCCCAGATTTATTAGAAGATATGCAATGAGAGCCCTGGAAAAGGACTAAAAGGGCAGCAGTCTTAGGAGCAATTCATAGGTTTTTTGGGCTGGAAGGGAAATGTCTGCACAAATGCGTTGTGTAAGGAGCACTACATCTGTGTTTAGTAAAACTCTGCTGTTTACACAATTGGAACAAGTCATTGAAAGCAGAGACTACAATGGTAGGCAAAGGTGATATAATGATATTATTCCATCATTTAAAGTACAGTAACTGCATCAGTGGGTGTTTATATAAATGTTTTTTTATTTGAGGTTAAATTTAGCTGCTTGGTGCCCTATATTTTGTTTTTCTTTTTTTTCAGATAGAAAAGCTTTTATAATTGGGAGTACAACATCACCCACTTAATTGTTGAAAACCAGAATGAAGTACTAGTTATCAAAAATTTTGGTAGCATATACATCAGGCATGATGGCTGTTTCCAAAGGACACCATATTTTGTCATTTTAGAAAGAGGTCTATTGGTCTATGAAATATGATGAAAGCAAAGAAATGAGAAAACCCAACAGGATAAATAAATGTGAACCAGAGAAGGGGAATTTAGCATGCAAGGCTAATGTTCAGAGGTAGGCATAAGAGTTAGACATGTGGGAGTCAATGCAATGAGTGATGGGATTTTTCACTGTTTTAATCATTCTATAATTTCTCAAGTATTTGAGATAATGATCAGGGCTAGTCTATGAGTGATTGCCTGTTAACTGCAAGGCACTTATAAGCTGTCCAGAGGTGGCTGCCTGACAGATATGAAAGTCTTTCTTTTGCACAGTTGGGTTGATTAATAATATTCTGAGCCTGTGTGGGCATAGGTTATCTGAGATCAAGTGCTGATAACATTCTCTCTCCTGTTTATATCATTTACAATCTGATTAGCTGCTTCCCTTTTTCTGTGAGGTATTTTCCTTTGGAATAATGTAGTTCCAAATCTATATCTCTCCCCCAGACACTGACATTTTCTTCTGATATGATGAAGGATGAAAACCTATAACTCATGAAATAAACTCAGATCTGGATTTGCCTTTTGGGGTCTACAGAATGTCTTTACAAGGAAGTTCAAACAGGGATTGATATCTTGAATTTTTGTTCTTTAGAAATGCAATGGTGAGGATAACAAACTATTTGCACAATGCTACAAGTATTATTTACACCGTGAGTCTGTGTTTGGGCAAGTTTACCTGAGCTCCGGGGATGTAATGATGAGAAGGAGTATGCAGGAGATTACAGAAGACAACATATGCATCTTTGCATGCATTCTGGGTTGGGGTGCTCTGATTCAGTTCCTGCTAACTGGGAGAAACATCCTTTCCATCTAGATAGAGGACTGAAAATTGCAGGAGGGAAGCCAAAGGTACATTTGGCATAAAGGTGGCTTGGTCTCTGTTCACACTACAAAATGAGGAGTTCATCAGCTGAATTTATGTGAAATTCATGAAGCATAAACTGTGTGCCTAGGCTAGACACTGACTGAAATAACTGCCCCTAATTTTGAAAGATTTTTTATGGGCAAAAGAGAAGAAGAAAGCTTACAATGCAGTACATACAGTGAATAAGGAAGACCTTTTCCTTTTAAGGGATCTGAAATCTTTTGAGAAGGATGATTAAAATAGTAGCATTATTTTTTTTATTTTCTTGGATGTGAGGAATGTGTTTCTTTCTGGGGTTTCTGGGGAATATATATTAAGAGCTTTTTTTTGCACCCCTACAGAAGAGGAACAGTGAAGATTCTCAGTGATAGTAAAAGTAATGAATACTTAACCTCGGTTACCCAACTGTGGACAAAGAGTATATCAACCCCCCCAGACATACACTAATGTAATAAAACTGAATATTCTGAGCATTAAATGAAGTAAAAAGTCCTCAGGAATTTTCTGAAAAAGAAAGTAGTTATGTTATGTCCTTTATCAACAACATAAAGACAGGGATTTTTCTGCCCTGAGTTATCTTTTAAAAATACCCAGAAAAGAGCATCAGACTACTAAAGTCTATTTTATGCCACTTGCCCTGATTCTCAACTGGTCAGCTAGGAGTGCCCAAGTCTTGCCTACATAAACTTTGTTGACTCCTTCATCAGGTATCCTTATGGGGATGTGCTATTTTCTTTCCTTCTTCACAGTCTTCTTAAAGAAAAGTTGCAGAGTTGACCCTCATCATAGGGAAGTGTATAGTCTGCCTGGAGCCCAGATCAGGGATATCACAAGGGCACTCCCCATCGTGGTGCACCCGACAGACTACTACCCGCTGCTGGTCTTTCAGACAGGTGAGGGGGAAGCTGCTGCCCGCAGTCTGAGGGGAATGAAGAAAGACTACAGGGCCTTGGGGCGGGTGGTGAAAGAGTCTGGGGCTCAAGTGATCTTCTCCTCACTCCTTTCATCTTCCACTGATGCTGTGGGACGGAATGGGAAGATTCAGTCCATAAACGATTGGCTTCGAGACTGGTGCTACAGGCAGGGCTTAGGATTCTTTGATAACAGCTGGTTTTATAGGGCACCAGTCTGGACAATGACAAGTGGGAAAGGTTTATCTCACAGAGGCAAAAGGATGCTGGGGCACGAATTAGCAGGGCTCATTTGGAGAGCTTTAAACTAGATTCGAAGGGGGATGGGGTTGTAGCTGGGCTTGCCCCAGTGGGGCAGCACTCCAGAATTAATGAAGACTTTGAGGCCTCCTATAATCCTAGGGTGAAGTCGGTGTGCTCAGCTCGCTCCCTGGAATGTCTGTACACCAATGCACACAGCATGGGAAATAAGCAGGAGGAGCTGGAAACCTGTGTTAAGTCAGGAGACTATGATCTGGTGGCAATTACAGAGACGTGGTGGGAGAGCTCACATGGCTGGAATATAGTCATGGAGGGCTATGTCCTTTTCAGAAAAGACAGGCCAGCCAGGAGGGGTGGTGGGGTTGCTCTTTATGTGCGGGAGCAACTACAGTGCACCGAGTTCTGTCCAGGGACAGATGACGAGCGAGTTGAGAGTCTGTGGGTGAGAATTACCCAGGAACAACCCCAGGTTCCAGTATAGGTTGGGGAACGACCTGTTAAGAGAGCAGTGTAGGGGAGAGGGACCTGGGGGTCCTAGTGGATGACAGGATGACCATGAGCCAACACTGTGCCCTTGTGGCCAAGAAGGCCAATGGCATCCTGGGGTGTATTAGAAGGGGGGTGGTTAGTAGGTCGAGAGAAGTCCTCCTTCCCCTCTACTCTGCCCTGGTGAGACCCCATCTGGAATTTTGTGTCCAGTTCTGGGCCCCTCAGTTCAAGAAGGACAGGGAGCTGCTGGAGAGAGTCCAGCGCAGGGCAACGAGGATGATTAAGGGAGTGGAACATCTCCCTTATGAGGAAAGACTGAGGGAGCTGGGTCTCTAACAGTTTGGAGAAGAGGAGACTGAGGAGTGACCTTATTAGTGTCTATAAATATATAAAGGGGGAGTGTCACGAGGATGGAGCCAGGCTCTACTCAGTGGCAAACAATGATAGGACAAGGGGTAATGGGTACAAACTGGAACACAAGAGGTTCCACTTAAACTTGAGAAGAAACTTCCTCTCATTGAGGGTGACAGAACACTGGAAGAGGCTGCCCAGGGAGGTTGTGGAGTCTCCTTCCCTGGAGACATTCAAAACCTGCCTGGACACATTCCTGTGTAGCCCTATCTAGGTGTTCCTGCTCCGGCAGGGGGATTGGACTAGATGATCTTTTGAGGTCCCTTCCAATCTCTAGCATACTGTGATACTGTGATACTGTAATAAGACAGCTCTTTTTTAAGGAAATTATGTGGTAATGATAAGTTGCCTGATTCTTCAGGAGAGCAATCCACTTTCCAGAACAGATAATTTCCACATAGTTGAAAGAACACCATGAAAGCCCCTTGAAGACTGGCAGCTGACTACTGTACGGAGGGACGGGGTTTTGTTCTGTGCTTGCCAGCCAGTCTAGGCTATCAGCCTAATAACTCTCTCAGTGCCTTATGGTAGCTCTATGTATACGTATTCAGAGCCCTTGCTTATACAAGAAAGAGAATAAAGAGGCCTCCATACTCATGCAACGAAGAAAGAAACCAAGCATCTGCTTCTGTGAAAGCAAATCTATATAGCTGATAGCACTTTACAGCAGCATCAGTGGTGACCTAAATGCTAGAAGTTTGAATACCATTTCTCATATCGATGCTCTTTTTCATTAGTCAGCTATGGAATAGCATCATGGAAGCTGCAGCTGTTCTGGGTTTGGGAAGGGAGTAGATAGCTGTCAAAATGCTGAAGTTCAGGGTGGGTCAAAAGGCTCAGAAGAATGTGGTATTCATTTGAAGCTGTTAAGAAACTAGGTTTCTTGGAATCTAGCCACATGTTTAAATTTATAGCTCTGCTGTGAAAGGTGCTTGTATTAAAATGGTGACAATGAGGATTAAACCAGCTTCATCCAAAACAGGGTTTCCCCTCCAGGCAAGACATGATTGAGCTGCAAGAGAGAAAAGCCTTTCTGAATATCAGAGGAAAGAGGAAGCTGTAACATAACATTCCACAACTTCCCATGCTCCCATATAGCTTTAGTGGCAAAGCTTGTGCGTGGAGAGCACAAGCTGAAGCTTCAAGGGTCTGTGGTGTGTCTGTATTAGATCCATATGGAGCGATTTGCGACCGAGCAGGTTAGGAAATCCTAGACTTACTTGTAACCCTTCCTACTTGTCCCAGGCACTGAGAAGTACACAGTCAGTCAGTTGTGACTGGACAGATCAAAAAGTCTTACCTGACACTTCTTACAGGAATATGGTATCTTACAAAACTGTATGGACAGTTCTCACTAAACCTGAGTTGCTCTGAGGAAAGGATGATGTTCACAGGTATCGCAGTGAGAACAAGTGAGAAACGGTGACTGGATACACTAATCCTCTTATTTCAGACAACAACCAATAGCACTGTGTGTAGGAATGTCCTAATGGCAAAAAAGGCAGAAGCCATGCAATGATGATAAATGCCCCAATAGTTTATTCCATAATTGAAAGGCTACCATGCCATTCTACACTGCGAAAATGCATATAGTCCATGTATACAGGTCGAAGTTTTCGGATGAGTGCTGTATACAATTGTGTGGCAATTGGACCAACAAATCCATCATACATGGTGAGCAAACACAGGGTCGTAAATAACTATTGTTTGTCTGACTGAAAAATCTCTTGCAGCAAAAGCACTGATATAGTCACGGGGGCACTACTGTAGAGAGGAATTTGCTGATAAACTCTAAAATTAAATGTAAATGAAACTTTAATTCACAATAGCTTTATTTCAGATGATGGGACAGCTACTTACTCTTTAGTGTTCAGGATGAATTGATGGAAATGAGAGGTTGAGCTGAACTCTGATGAGCAGAAACCTGCCATTGTGTTATACTATGCCGCACAGCAGATTACACTGTGATATTGAGGAAAGCTTAGTGTGAGCTAAACTTATTTTTCCCTGAAAAAAAAAACAACAGAAAAACAGTTTGCATTATTAGCTACATATTCTGGTGGTTGCTTTGTTTTTTGTTTTTTTGTTTGTTTGGTTGGTTTTTGCTGTGTTTTTTTTTTCCAGTTAGATTGTTCTATTTCTTTTTGTTACAGTAAGTATAGGACTTTGTGAAAAAACTTCTGAAAATCAGATGTGAATGACCCCTTAGCAGTTTCTGTTTCACTGTCACTGATCAGCTGTTGCATGTCTTGGATGGTGGCAGAGGTATAATTTTCTGTAGGTGTTCAAGAACTGTAAAAGTGTATGTGCAGCACCCCAGGGGTCAGTGTGAGACTGCACATCTCCACTGCAGCATGGAAAGAAAACACAGGGAGGGCAGTTCTGAGAAAAGGTTTTAAAACCTTTTTGGTGAAGGGAAGACCCTGTGTGCATCGACCTGGAAAAGGTGAGCCAGAGAATTACCCTGGTGCCACTAATGTGTGGGCAATTTGCTGCTATTGATGCTGTACCTCCAGCAAAACCACTGTCATCACTGGCCATGGGGAATGAGTACATAGGGATATGTTTGGAGAACTTGAATCTTACACCTCACAACTCTTCCCCATACATGGGTGTGATGGCTACTGACCAGAAAAGGACTAGGGAGGATGGAAAAGAAGGTATGAGATTATGGGAAAGGAGCTGTGAAATTATGCAAAGGACTATGAGATTATTGATTCTCAAAGGAAAAGTAAGGCAAGACTTCTTTGCTGTAGTCCTCTTTTATATTTTTTTTATTTATTTAGCCTTTCAATCTTTACTGTCTCTAAGCAGCAAAAATTATACAGACTGCTGTTCAAATTAGGAGGATTATATAAAGTGCCATAGCCAGTCTTCTGAATTTGGAAAACATCCATAGTAGAATTAAACAGGAAAATATTTAAGCAGCAAGAGAAATTCAAGAGTGAAGGTTCTTAAAGGACATTTTACAAATGGCCCCCTGGGATTTTCATAATGATGCTGCAAATTCCCTGTGAATGTACCATTTGCCACAGAATTCATTTTTTTCCATGATAGAGAAACAAGTGTATTTGCTGCAAAATAAAACTAAACCATTCTGGTTGTGCATGGGCTCTAGCAGTATACATGATATCTATAGTACTAGGGTTTAAATGTGACATAATACATTTTAATCTGCTGTTTATAGATCCCAGTGGGGGTTTTGTACATAATTTACTCTCAGTGATTTACAGTAGACAGGATACCAGCTGTAGTCTTATTTTGTTTTGTGGTTGTTCTAACTCATTATAGACAATAAAGCCAAATTAACACAACTATATTCAAAGGATTCACTTGTGGGATCAAAGAGACATCATGGAAACTTACCTGGTAGGATTATCTGCAAGGTGCAATGCAATACAAGAGTAAACTTCATTACAGCTAAAGCATGAGCCCAAAGCACTTTTCCCAGAACACTGATGGACTCTCTGGCAGCTCACCATGGCAGTTATAAACCAATATAATACTGGAGCAACTTTGTATCCAAAAAAGCAAAAAAAAAAACAAAACACCAAACTCTGGACTTATGGAATTTTTGGTTTGTGTTTTTTTGTGGTTTTTTTTTGTACGTGTGCATGTATGTGTGGTTTTTGTTTCTGGTTTTTTTTTTTGTGAGGGAGGTTTTGTTTTGTTTTGGTTTTACTTTTTGTTCTGGTTTTGGTTTTGGTTTTGTTTGTTTTTTAAGTGGCCATGTCCTCTCAGTATCACTCATGGTCCTACAGAGTCTTGTGGATGACCTCTTACTAAACATTGTCTTAAAATGCCTTCCTGAATAAGGAAGATTTTCTTCGATTGGAATTATTTAGAGCACCACCTAAAAATACCTTATGAACAAGTGCAGCAGAACTAGATAAAGTACTATAGAGAAGTTGTGGCTGCCCCACCCCTGGAAGTGGTCAAGGCCAGGATGGATGCGGCTCTGTGCAACCTGGTCTAGTGGAAGGTGCTCCTTCCTATGGGAGGGTGGTGGAACTAGGTGATCTTTAAGGTCCCATCTAACCCAAACCATTCCGTGATTCTATGATATCTGAGACAAAGTTCTCATCCTGGTCTTCCTGAGGTACTCAGTTGTCTCTCCCTTTGTCCTTCTAGGCTGTTAAAATATATTCATTATGGTGAAAAAAAAACCAAACCAAACCAACAAAAAAACAGAGTAGTGAATAAATGACAAAATGTTGAAGTGCTATGGTCAAGGTCAATTGCAACGAAAGAGTGAAGAATAGGGTTTGAGTAAAAACAATAATAAAAAACTCAGTAGGATGAAAAAGGTTAAAAATAAAAGCTGGCAGGAGAAATTTTATCCCAAATTATAGTTCTAAATGAAAAAACAACCCACCAAACCATGAAAAGGCCTATTCACACATCAGATATCTTCCCACAGGAAAGAATACAAATCAAAAGCAAGAACTAACAGCTGCAGAAAGTGGATGAGGATTGAATTTAAGGAGTGGTGTTTCAGTAGCCACTAACTAATGAATTTCCACTTGCTAATGACATGTATAAGAGCTGCCCATCTGACTATTCCAGAGTCAGAAAATCAACAGTAAAAGGTATGCAGCACTAATCTGCAGTAAAATAACTTGGAGGTTAAATGAAAGACCTGTGTTATATGTAATATATTTTGTGTCCAAAGCACCCTGTAAACCTGGAATGTCTGATCTGTAAATCAAAAATTCTTTGCTTTAACCACTGCAATAACGTAGAATAATTATGAACTATTACTTCTGAAGGAACATAAAAAAATATAAAAAGCAATTAAAGGAGTGAAAAAAAAAGTGCTGAAAATCTGTCATTTTTATTTATTTATTAGTTATGTAGGTGTTCAGTGAATACCTGCAATTATCATGCTGATTTTTCCTTCCAATTATATTTTGCAATATGTTTTGTTTTTAGGAGAAATCAAAGACTGAATTGGAAGTAGAACAAATGTGCAACAGGATGTTATTGAACCAGAAATGAAGCTTTCTTAACAGGAATTCCTTGAAGAAGCACTCTATAAATACTAAAGCCATAACTGGAGACATGAATGTAAAATAAAACAAAAGTTAGTGGCAGAATGGCCAGGCAGCAGAATTATAGTCCCAGCTCTTCAATAACCTTATTTTAAGATGGCTGAACAAAGAACAAAGTCTTAAATGATTCAGTATATGAGAAGCTATGTGAATTTTTAATACAGATTATTTAAAATGTTCTGTCTCACATTTCACATCCTTTTAATAACCTCAAGATGTCTCCATTTTGCAATGAAATCAGCAATACGATGTATGTCAAGGTTTCTGTATGGAGAACTGAGAAAAAATCACAGAGAACATGAGGTAATAATGCATACACAGAGCAAAGAGTTCAGCAAAGTCTGGTTGGTGCAGAGTTCCCTGTGGGCCTAAAAGATGATTTCAGCTTGCAGACTGGTTTGCTTGTTCTGTACTTTTGCTTTCCATGTGTATTTTTCCCATTTGATTTTCAGAATCTGGAACAGAGTTCTGCTCTGGACCCTTTTGCTTCTGCAAATCTCAACAAAGGAGTGCAAGAAGGAAGCAGATGTGAAAATGCCATCTCATTTCATTCTGCCTATAACTTACAATTTAGGATAACCTATATGTAGCTCTTTTCACTTTTTGACATTTCAGGAAATATTTCCTTACTTGGCATTTGAAAGCACATGAAAGGAGAGCCTTCTGTGTAATAGTATTGCTAAGTTAGTTTCTTTCGTTAGGAGTGTACTCAGGTGCAAATCTGAAACTCCAGCTGCAAGTCATAGACGATTGCTGTAAAGGGATAGGTTCAGTGGGACTCTCGCAAAGGCTTACTCAGAGAATGATACAGAAAGCCATGGCATGCTCCTGTGTAGGAGAACTGAAGATATATACCTTAACAACACAATTCCACCTTGTAACTTTGGTTTTATATTCCTTCTGAAAGTCATTCCCCATCTCTATTGTTGTAAATATTTCCTGCTCTTTCCATGAATGTTCAGAGCCTCTTTTACCTTTGCCATTTACCTTAATGTTAATGTTCATGTTACAGCCTCCTAAACTTGAAGGAAAATAATATCAAAAGAGTTCTATGTCATCTAAGTGTTTACTATGTCATCAGATTGTGGAAGACACTGTCCAAAAAGTTACTAAAGATCAGAGCATACCAAGATTAAAAAAATCTAAAACTTTATGTTTGGTCTATTGTGACGAATCTCGTGTACTATAGACTCCATATAATACTTCCTCCTCTTCAATCATTCACTTGGGTTACCCAAAAAGGACCAGGATAAAGGTGCTTAAATGAGCATCTGGTACCAGATTTTGTCATATCCTGACATCTTCAAGAATTTTACCAGTGGAGACATGTCGTGGTTTAAACCCAGTCAGGTAATTCGTTCGCTCACTTCCCCCCCTTTCTTGCCCTCCCCCTGCTCTCGGAGGGACGGAGAGGAGAATCAAAAGAATGCAACTCCCACGGGTTGAGATAAGAACAGTTTAGTAACTAAGGTATAACACAAATCACTACTGCTACCACCAATGATAATAATGATAAAGGAAATAACAAGGGAACAGAATACAACACCTCAGCACCAGCTGACCGATAACTCGCCCCCCAAGCCCGACCAAGCTCCGACTGATACCTCCTCCAACCCTGCAGTCCCCCAGCCCTTCCGGCTAACTCCCAGTTACATCCTGGGCATGACGTGCTGTGGTATGGAATACCTCTTTGGCTAGCTTGGGTCAGGTGTCCTGTCTCTGCTTCCTCCCAGCTTCCCCTCCCCCCTGGCAGAGCATGAGGCTCACAAAATCCTTGGCCAAACCAAAACATCTCTCTCAGCTCTGTTCCCGAGCCGAAAGTCAAAACACTGCACTGCACCAGCTACCAAGGAGGAGAAACATGACTGCTACTGCTGAACCCAGGACATTATCCACCCCTTATTCCATACCATTCACGTCATGCTCAGATCCCACATTTTCAATATACCATCACTCTTGTCTTGCTGCACTCTTATCTTAGTGCATGGACCAGTCCCTATAAAGCTGCTGCGTCCATCTGGTCCATGTCAGGCTCCATCTCTTGTAACAGTCTTCTAGAGCAGGAGAGACTGTGTGCAGTGTTCACACTCGTGAATAACCTGGGCAATAGTGTCCATTGTTAAGTCCACCCCTCGATCATGAGTCCATCTCTGTGTTGCATCTCTGCTCTGATGGCCTGAAGTGCCATGGGCCCACCAGGCTCAAAATAATTCACTGTCCCCTTAAGCAGTTTCTGCAGCTTGTTGCTGGGGACTCCATACAGCTGCCTTCCATCTCCGACGCTTCCAAAGCACTGGAGGGGCCCAGTGGACTAGATACTTGCCCATACTGTCCCACACACCCTGCCACTCATGACTCTCCAGCCTTGGGGAAAATCTCTTGGTCCCCCTATATTGTTGTCTAACCCCATACAGGACCCAAACCTGACTCTGCTTAACTTTTGAGATCAGACAAAATGGTTGTGGGTAGAACACAGCCTGTGTGTGTGCCAACATGCTGATCCCCATCACAATCAGCAGGCAGGTCCCAAGGATACCCAAAGGCCATTCAGAGCCTTCAGAACTCTCAAACGATGCTGCTGTACTTGTCACTGGGGCTGGTGTAGCTGTTGCGCTTGCCGGCTCTCCCACCGCCAGCTTCTTTTCCCGAGTCCAGCTCTTCCTCCTCTGCCTTGCTGGGAAATGCTGCGTGGTCTCCTGCATCCTCCTGGGGCTCGGCGGGCGGCTTCCGGGGAATGCTCTCGGCCGTCGCGGGGCTGGGCTCGGCCGCGAGGCTCGGCTCCTCCGCGGGGCTCGGCTCCTCCGCGGGGCTCGGCTCCTCCGCCGCCTTCTCCCGCTGCTCAGCAGCCGCTTCCTTCTGCTCCTCGACCGCCCCGGCCTCCTCCACCGGCAGCCGTCCCCTCGCGGCCTCCGGCCCCGCTCCCGCCGCCGCTCGGTCCCCGGGGCCGCTCTCCCGGGCCGGTTCGGCTGCCGCCGGCTCCCGGGGCCGCTCCCCCTCAGCTCCCCGCAGCCTCACGAAGATGGAGAGTAGGGTGAGGGCCAGGACGGTGAAGAGCAGCCGGACGGCCAGGTACAAGTCCACGGCCACGTCCGTCCCGCCCTGCTGCTGGAGCCCGCCCGTGTTACAAGCCATTGCCATAAAGCACAGTGAGACAAGAACCTTAGCCCAAGCCCCACACTTGATAAACACTAACACAGCAAATACCGGCTCTACGTAAGTTACAACGGTCTGAAGCTGTGAGATCAAGAGAAACAACTCTGATACCCAATAAATCGTCATTGTGATGAGTGACTATTAATCCGGACAGATCTGTCGTTATCTCAACCCTTCGTGCCCCACGTTGGGCGCCAAAAAATAACTGTCGTGGTTTAAACCCAGTCAGGTAATTCGTTCGCTCACTTCCCCCCCTTTCTTGCCCTCCCCCTGCTCTCGGAGGGACGGAGAGGAGAATCAAAAGAATGCAACTCCCACGGGTTGAGATAAGAACAGTTTAGTAACTAAGGTATAACACAAATCACTACTGCTACCACCAATGATAATAATGATAAAGGAAATAACAAGGGAACAGAATACAACACCTCAGCACCAGCTGACCGATAACTCGCCCCCCAAGCCCGACCAAGCTCCGACTGATACCTCCTCCAACCCTGCAGTCCCCCAGCCCTTCCGGCTAACTCCCAGTTACATCCTGGGCATGACGTGCTGTGGTATGGAATACCTCTTTGGCTAGCTTGGGTCAGGTGTCCTGTCTCTGCTTCCTCCCAGCTTCCCCTCCTCCCTGGCAGAGCATGAGGCTCACAAAATCCTTGGCCAAACCAAAACATCTCTCTCAGCTCTGTTCCCGAGCTGAAAGTCAAAACACTGCACTGCACCAGCTACCAAGGAGGAGAAACATGACTGCTACTGCTGAACCCAGGACAAGACAGAATTTCTTTGTAACGGGCTGAAGTTAGCTTCCTTTCTCTGTCACAGGCTGAAAATAAGGCTTCTTTGGAATATGAGTTATATAGCATTTTAATCTCCCTGTACAAGCCATCTGTGTGCAGAGAAGCAGTAATGCATTCATAGAATCTTAAATTTATTTCAGATTCTTTTTACATTCCTAGAAAGATGCAAAATCAAGGTGTCAGAGAATAAAAGATTTATGGGAGGATTCCCTGGGAGAATTGTGTAAAGCTGAAGACAAAAAAAAAAAGAAAAAAGAAAAAAGAGAAATCCTAAAGGCAAATAGTCAAATAGGCAAATTACAGTTGAAGAACAGTTTCTCCACCACATACCTGAATATTTGGGAAGTGGGAATTTGAAAGACTGGTTGATATACAGTCTTCTTCCCCAAAGAGAGTTTGTGTTATTTTTTAGTGCAGCAAAATGCATGTGTCCTCTTTTCCCATGAATTTGGGTCCACTGTCACTATGTACCTTTCATTCCCCCCAGTCTCCTTCTCATATTGCTTGTCATCCAGGCAGACATCCCAGTGCCTTCAAGTCCCACTCCTGCTCTGCCGTTTTTCACTGTTAAGCACTATCCTCAGCTAAGTAATATCTTTTACCTGCCAGCTGCGAAGCACGCAGAATGTATTGGTGCTAGTTTCAAGATGCGCACATGCTGAATGATCAGTGTGCTGACCTTACCCTGCAACATTTGTAGAAAACGCATATGAATTTTTCTTCTCTACATGGCAACTCATTTTCTCAAGATCTGTTGGAGCCCTTTCTCTGATATCTTTTTCTGCCTTGGCCAATTGAAATCTATACAACTGTAAGGTTTTAGGTAACTGGCAGACCAATCTAATCATATCAGCTTTGTCTTTATAGGAAAGTAGGCTGGAACATGAAAGTAAGAATTAAATGATCAGAAATTATGAGAATTGAACCAAAAAAAATTTTGGGGAAACCCAATACTAGTGACTTCAAACTATCTGTTATAAAATTGTTTCTTTAACTTTCTGTATTTTTCTTGTAAGATCTATGATTAGCCTAATCATCACTTTCCACAACTTTCCTGATTTTAACACGTCTTTTCTGAATGAAGATAATGTGAATTGGATACCATATTCTAGGTGCGATTTGGTATGATGGCTTGAATATTGCACTCCATCTTCTGGAATTACTCACCCTTCTTTCATTACTGCTTAAAGGCTGAGAAGGAAATTGCAGGAAAAGATGAAAAAGTCTATATGCTTTATAATACAGTGCTCCTTTTCTTGACAGAAATGCAGTCACTGGTGTAGCCCTGGCTACATTAAGGCAAACATTATTCTATGTACATAAGCAAGCCAGCATCTGCTTAAATTAGACGGCGTCAATAGTAATCTCAACACAATGTACCAAGTGCCACCAAAATTGCAAATCTAAAAGTATCTCGAGACGATTTGGTAGCTTAGACTGTACCTGTTGTATGCAAGGTGAGAAAAAGTTTCTATCTCATTTTTAGATAAGGGTAAGATGCACGGAAGCTTAAAAGCCTTGACACAGTCTCAGTGTTTTGCGTCAATCTGTATAGGAGGAAGCTGTTCTGTTCCAGGTAGTTGCATAATCACATTGGTCTTGCTTTTCATTTCAATGTTTACACAAATCCAGAGCAGAGACTACACTTCCAAAAATCTTGTGAGGAAGCAGAATAACACCGTATTTGTTTAATGTTCTCCTCTTTGTGAAAAAATTGGTATTTGCAGCTATTTCTTCAACAGAAAATGCAGGTTGGAAAAATGTTGTGGCAAAACAACATTTAAAGGGGTCTGTTTATCAATCAATACATCTTAATTAATATTGCTATATGAATGCTCTTGAAAAAGCATCTTCTTTTGCATATCACTCAATTTTATGTCAACATTCAGTTTTTTCCACCCACTGTTGAGAAACCCTGCTGTAATATTTTTCAGAGCAGACAAACAATATCCATTGTGTTTAGACAGACAGAATCCATTTGTGATAGGGAAAAAAAGGTAACATACCACACCAGCATGGATGATAGGCATTTGAAGGATAAAATATTAATGATATAAAAATTGAACTTTCTTTTTTTCAGCTGCTTGCAGTCACAAGATGAGACCCACACTAAAATAAATGAACAGACTAGTTTTAAATAGAGTTGGTTTACCCTGCTTACTGTTACACAGACAGAATTTGAATTCCCTTGAGGATCACTGACAAGAAACACTCTAAATTCTGACTCTAGTGTTTACTCAGTGCTCAAGAATGAAAAAATAATAGGAAAGAATAGAAAGGCCGGAACTGCTAAACTCAAAGCAACATTAATTTGCAAGCTGGGTTTCACTGTTCAGAACTAGTGCCCATGTATCAGTCATTATTTATGCTGGGTCACATGATTCGTGAAAAAAGATTACAGAGTAGGACTACCATAAAGCAGCTACTAACAATACAGAAGCATCACACAATTACTGTTATTTCTGCATCCAGTGAAAAATCTAAGAATGACTTCTTAAAATTTCACCAGCTGCCCTTTTTTCCCCTTAGATCCATCACCTTCCCTCAGTCCCACACTGTACTCTGTGTGGGAATAATCCAGAGTAGAAAGAAGCCAATTCTTTTAAAGATTCTTTTCTTCCCTTAGTTATTTTTAACAGGAATCAATAGTCAATAACCAAAGTGTGAACAAGAAGTTCTTTCTACATATCTCTGCCTGAACTTGCAACCAAAAAGATGTAGGGATAATCAAAGCCTTGTAAAGGACATCAGCTTGCCTTAATGAGAGCATACTTGATTCCTCAGGCTGTAATGCAGAGCTCTCAGATGTTTTCAATGAGCCGACTCACAGTCTTGCGGGCTGAAGCAGATCCAAAGCTGCATGAGCTAAACAGGAAGGTTTGCCCAGCCGTGCCTAAAGGCTTAGTTGGGCAGGATATGTTAGCAATAAAGATCAGATGGGCTTCATTATAAATCTCAGATGCTTCTATGTTAATGGGACACTCTGATGCCAGCTCAAGGATCACTCTACTCTGATGACTGTGTGGAGGCAATGCATTATCATGCAATTCTCCTTCCAACACAGTTCTCCTCTGGAGACAAAGTAGATGCTGAACTTATGAGTATTATGATCTGCTCTGGTAACGTGGACTTCAGTGTATGCACTTGCTGCCCTTTACCCTAGAGATCCCACTGTATAGTTACCATTTGATTTAATTTCCCCAAATCAGATTCACTTTTGCACTTTCCTGAGTGCACATCTGGCTCTTAGTGACAACAAAAACCATACATGTAACTCACAGGTAAATTAACCTGCATTGGTGTGGTTGCACACTGAAGAGAAGAACCCACCACTGTCATGAATAGCAAAGGCTATCTTTTACACAGTACAGAGTACACACACAGTATGCTAGGGATTGGAAGGGACCTCAAAAGATCATCTAGTCCAATCCCCCTGCCGGAGCAGGAACACCTAGATAATGTTACACAGGAATGTGTCCAGGCAGGTTTTGAATGTCTCCAGGGAAGGAGACTCCACAACCACCCTGGGCAGCCTCTTCCAGTGTTCTGTCACCCTCAATGAGAGGAAGTTTCTTCTCAAGTTTAAGTGGAACCTCTTGTGTTCCAGTTTGTACCCATTACCCCTTGTCCTATCATTGTTTGCCACTGAGTAGAGCCTGGCTCCATCCTCGTGACACTCCCCCTTTATATATTTATAGACACTAATAAGGTCACCCCTCAGTCTCCTCTTCTCCAAACTATAGAGACCCAGCTCCCTCAGTCTTTCCTCATAAGGGAGATGCTCCACTCCCTTAATCATCCTCGTTGCCCTGCGCTGGACTCTCTCCAGCAGCTCCCTGTCCTTCTTGAACTGAGGGGCCCAGAACCGGACACAATATTCCAGATGGGGTCTCACCAGGGCAGAGTAGAGGGGAAGGAGGACCTCTCTCGACCTACTAACCACCCCCCTTCTAATACACCCCAGGATGCCATTGGCCTTCTTGGCCACAAGGGCACAGTGTTGGCTCATGGTCATCCTGTCATCCACTAGGACCCCCAGGTCCCTCTCCCCTACACTGCTCTCTAACAGGTCGTTCCCCAACCTATACTGGAACCTGGGGTTGTTCCTGCCCAGATGCAGGACTCTACACTTTCCCTTGTTATATTTCATCAAGTTATTCCCTGCCCAACTCTCCAGCCTGTCCAGGTCTCGCTGGATGGCATCACAGCCTTCTGGCGTGTCAGCCACTCCTCCCAGCTTAGTGTCATCAGCAAACTTGCTGATAGTACACTCAATTCCCTCATCTAAATCGTTGGTGAATATATTAAATAATACTGGTCCCAGTACTGACCCTTGAGGCACTCCACTAGTTACAGGCCTCCAACTAGACTCCGCCCCATAGACTACAACTCTCTGGCTTCTCTCCTTCAACCAGTTCACAGTCCACCTCACTACCTGATCATCCAGACCACACTTCCTCAATTTAGCTGTGAGGATGCTGTGGGAGACTGTGTCAAATGCTTTGCTGAAGTCAAGGTAGACCACATCCACCGCTCTGCCATCATCCATCCACCGTGTTATTTCCTCATAAAAGGCTAAGAGATTGGTCAAGCATGACTTCCACTTGGTGAAGCCATGTTGACTGCCCCTCATAACCCTCTTATCCTTGATACGCCTTAAGATGGCACCAAGGATAAGGTGTTCCATCACTTTCCCAGGGATGGAGGTGAGGCTGACCGGTCTATAGTTACCCGGGTCCTCCTTCTTGCCCTTTTTGAAGACTGGAGTGACATTTGCTTTCCTCCAGTCCTCAGGCACCTCTCCCGTTTCCCAAGACTTGGTAAAGATGATGGAGAGTGGTCCAGCAATGACTTCCGCCAGTTCCCTCAGCACCCGCGGGTGCATCCCATCTGGACCCATGGATTTATGGATGTCCAGTTTGCTCAACTGGTCTCTAACCCATTCCTCATTGACTAAGGCAAACCGCTCCATTGACCTGACTTCATCTAAGGTCTCAGGGGTACAGGGCTCTTCAGGACTGCCTGCAGCAGAGTAGACCGAGACAAAGAAGGCATTCAGTAACTCTGCCGTCTCTGTATCTTCTGTCACCAGGGCACCCCTCCCGTTCATCAGTGGGCCTACATTGCCTCTGGTGTTAGTTTTGTCTGCCATGTATTTGAAAAAGCTCTTTTTGCTGTCCTTGACCCTTCTCGTCAGGTTTAATTCTAAGGAGGCCTTAGTCATCCTAGCTGCCTTCCTACATCCTCTAGCAGCTGCCTTATATTCCTCCCAAGTGGCCAGCCCCTCCTTCCATGACCTGTAAACTCTCCTCTTCCACTTGAGCATACCCAGCAATTCCCTATTTAGCCACGCAGGTCTCCTGGCCCTCTTCCTTGACTTCCTACGTGTCGGGTGCTCTGATCTTGAGCTCGGAAAAAGCAGTCCTTGAATGCCAACCATCTACCTTGGGCCCCTTTACCTTCAAACAGCCTTGCCCATGGGATTTCCCCTAGCAATTGCTTGAAAAGGCCAAAGTTTGCCCTGCTAAAGTCCAGGGCTGCAATTCTACTTGCTGTTCTACTGGTTCTACCACACAAGATCCTGAATTCCACCATCTCGTGGTTGCTTCAACCAAGGCAGCCCTCAACCCTTACTGCTTCGACCAGACCCTCCTTGTTAGTGAGGATGAGATCCAGCAGCGCTCCTCTCCTGGTTGGCTCATCCACCATTTGCAGGAGGAAGTTATCATCCATACACTGGAGGAACCTCCTGAACTGTGGCTGGGTTGCTGAGTGGTCCTTCCAGCAAACATCAGGGAAGTTAAAATCCCGCATGACGACCACGGCCTGTGACTGTGAGGCCGCTCTCAGCTGCCTGTAGAAGGCCTCATGAACTTCCTCACCCTGACCTGGTGGTCTGTAACAGACACCTACAACAGTATCCCCCCTGCCAGCCTGCCCCTTAATTCTCACCCACAGACTCTCAACTCGCTCGTCATCTGTCCCTGGACAGAACTCGGTGCATTGTAGTTGCTCCCGCACATAAAGAGCAACCCCACCACCCCGCCTGGCTGGCCTGTCTTTCCTGAAAAGGACATAGCCCTCCATGACTATATTCCAGCCATGTGAGCTCTCCCACCACGTCTCTGTAATTGCCACCAGATCATAGTCTCCTGACTTAACACAGGTTTCCAACTCCTCCTGCTTATTTCCCATGCTGCGCGCATTGGTGTACAGACATTCCAGGGAGCGAGCTGAGCACACCGACTTCACCCTAGGATTATAGGAGGCCTCCCAGTCTTCATCAGTTCTGGAGTGCTGCCCCACTGGGGCAAGCCCAGCTACAACCCCATCCCCCTTCGAATCTAGTTTAAAGCTCTCCAAATGAGCCCTGCTAATTCGTGCCCCAGCATCCTTTTGCCTCTGTGAGACAAACCTTTCTCACTTGTCATTGTCCAGACTGGTGCCCTATAAAACCAGCTGTTATCAAAGAATCCTAAGCCCTGCCTGTAGCACCAGTCTCGAAGCCAATCGTTTATGGACTGAATCTTCCCATTCCGTCCCACAGCATCAGTGGAAGATGGAAGGAGTGAGGAGAAGATCACTTGAGCCCCAGACTCTTTCACCACCCGCCCCAAGGCCCTGTAGTCTTTCTTCATTTCCCTCAGACTGCGGGCAGCAGCTTCCCCCTCACCTGTCTGAAAGACCAGCAGCGGGTAGTAGTCTCTCAGGTGCACCAGGATGGGGAGTGCCCTTGTGATTTCCCTGATCCGGGCTCCAGGCAGACTACACACTTCCCTATGATGAGGGTCAACTCTGCATATTGGGCCCTCTGTTCCTCTCAGAAGGGAATCACCTACTACAATGACCCTTCTTTCTTCCTTATCAGAGGCAGTCTTGAGGTGCAAAGTCGACCGCCTTTTCCTATGTGGCCTTGTAGGCTGGTCTTGCACCACATTTTCACCTACCTCTCCTTCAAGATCCAGGGCCTTGAATCTATTACAGAGGGACACCTGTTGTCCCTTTTCATGGCGTTAATGTGTTACTTGAGCAAAAAAGCACAGCTTGTAACTATAATTATATTAAAGGCACTTTGTGTAGATTCCTCTGATCTTCTATAAAGATAGACAAACACAAAATAGACAAACCTTGACTTGGAAGGATGGTTTTGACAGTTGCCTAGTAAGTCTGCCTAATTCAGAGTGACTTTGACTCAGCCATTCTTCAGACAGATTTCTGTGGCATGATGTTACATTAGGCATGAGGTGTGCAATCGTATCTTCTTGATGTCCATAAACACATAGATACAGACTTATGCTAAAGGGTGAATTGTGCCTATTGGTCATTTCTGAACCTGTTACCATTTACCTTTCTGAGGCAACAGTATACATATGTATACTGTTGAGTATATATATATACTGTTGAGTATATATACATATGTATACTGTTGCCTCAGAAATATCTATATAATATATACATGTATTATATATATGCATGCATATAATACATGTATTATGCATGTATACGTATATGTATGTGTGTATATACATAATACATATATATATTTTTATATATATGTGAATATATATATGCCTATATAGATTCATAGAATGGTTAGGGTTGGAAGGGACCTTAAAGACCATCTGCTTCCGACGCCTGTGCCATGGGGAGGAGAACCTGATCAGGTTTCTCAATGCCTCATCCAGCCTGGCCTTGAACACTGCCAGGGACAGGGCAGCCACAATTTCTCTGGGCAACACGTTCCACTGTCTCACCACCCTAATAATAAAGAATTTCTTCCTAATGTCTAATCTAAGTCTCTCCTCTTTCAGTTTAAAAACATTTCCCCTTGTCCTGTCACTATATGCACTTGTAAAATGTCCTCCTCCAGATTTCCTGTAGGCCCCTTTTAGGTACTAGAAGGCTCTTACAAGGCCTCCTCAGAACCTTCTCTTGGCCAGGCTGAACAAGCCCAATTCTTTCAGCCTGTCTTTACACGAGATGTGCTCCAGCCCTCAGATCATCTTTGTGGCATCCTCTGGACTCATGGCAACAGCTCCACACCCATCTTGTGTTGGGGGCCCTAGAGTTAAACACAGTGCTGCAGGTGGGGTCTCACAAGAGCAGAGTAGAGGGGCAGAATCACCTCCTTTGACCTACTGGCCATGCTCCTGTTGATGCAGCCCAGGATGAGGTGGGTTTCTGATCTGCAAACGCACACTGAAACTGGTTCATGTTGAGTTTCTCATCAACCAACACCCCCAAGTCCTTCTCCTCAGGGCTGCCCTAAATCCATTCTCTGCCCAGCCTCTATTTGTGGTTGAGGTTGCCCTGACCCAGGTGCAGAACCTTGCACTTGGCCTTGTTGAACTTTGGGAGGTTTGCACTGAATCACCTCTGAAGCATGTTAAGGTCCCTGAAGGGATGTTAAGGGACATCCCTTCCCTCTATCATGTTGACTGCACCACGCACCTTGGTGTCACTGGCAAACTTTCTGATGGTGCACTGTCCATGTCACCAACAAAGATGTTGATCAGGATCAGTCCCAAGATCAACCCCCAAGGAACACCACTTGTCACTGGTCTCCATTTGGACACCGAGCCGCTGACCACAACTCTGAGTGTGAACATCCAGGCAATTCCTTATCCACTCCAATTTAGAGATGATATAGACTCATAGATCAGTTAGGGTTGGAAAGAACATTAAGATCATCTAGTTCTAACCCCTCTGCCATAGGCAGGGACACCTCACACTAAACCATGTCTCCCAAGGCTCTGTCCAACCTGGACTTGAACACCACCAGCGATGGAGCATTCACAACCTCCCTGGGCAACCCATTCCAGTGCCTCACCACCCTTACTGTAAAGAATTTCTTCCTTATATCCAATCTAAACTTCCCCTGTTTAAGTTTGAACCCGTTACCCCTTGTCCTATCACTACAGTCCCTAATGAAGAGTCCCTCCCCAGCATCCCTGTAGGACCCCTTCAGATACTGGAAGGCTGCTATGAGGTCTCCAGTCTGAACAGCCCCAACTTTTTCAGCCTATATTCATACAGGAGGTGCTCCAGCCCCCTGATCGTCTTCATGGCCCTCCTCTGGACTTGTTCCAAAAGTTCCATGTCCTTTTTATGTTGAGGACACCAGAAATGCACACAATACTCCAGGGGAGGTCTCACGAGAGCAGAGTAGAGGGGCAGGATCACCTCCTTTGACCTGCTGGTCACACTTCTTTTGATGCAGCCCAGGATACGGTTGCCTTTCTGGGCTGCGAGCACACACTGAACCCAGCTCATGGTCATTTTCTCATCAACCAACACCCCCAAGTCCTTCTCTGCGGGGCTGCTCTGAATCCCTTCTTTGCCCAGCCTGTAGCTGTGCCTGGGATTGCTCTGACCCTGGTGTAAGACCTTGCACTTGGCATGGTTAAACTTCATACAGTGTCAAATGCCTTGCACAAGTCCAGGCAGATGATGTCAGATGCTCTTCCTGTACCCACCAATGCCATGGTCCCATCGTAGAAGGCCACCAGATTTATTAGGCATGATTTGCCCCTAGGGAGGACGTGTTGGCTGTGACAAATCACCCCCTTTTTGCCCGTGTGCCTTAGCATAATTCCTAGCAGGGATTCTGTCAATACAAACAGTGTTATCAATATTGTCCCAGGCAAATTTTGCCAAAAATAACAGGGCAGAATCTGTTAACATTTGTGAATAATGACTGATTTATATTCTTTTTTTCAAGGAACATGTCTGTGTAGCCACATTCAGTTGTTATAAAGACTTGGACAAAGTTATAAAACTGTAAGTTTGATTTCTCCTAAACTGCAGTATTTTATAATCTCCATATTTATTAATGTTGTGTTGTCCATCACCATAAAAGCCATACCAAGACTTGTATTATGGAATAAAAACCTGGAAGATTGTCTTAGACAAACACTTTCACATTAACGCTTCAGAGAAAATTTAAGTATGGAAGAATGAATAGAAGAACCTTAAATAAATTTAAAAGCAAACTGCAACAGTATTTTAACTGCAGAATTACAAAAACAAGGCTCTTGACGACTTAGACATCACTTTAAACAGATGAATTTCCTCAATATTTCATGAAATTTACTCCTAGTGGGAGCCTAAATTTCAGGCACTGGTGACCTAAACTATGAAGAATCACTAACCCTTGTCAATGTCTTAATCTTAACATCCTAGGAAAAACAACTTTGATGTTCATTACTTCATCTGATTCACATCCATGACCTGTTCCTGAAGCTTTGGTACAGTAGCCATTTTTCTGACTGGCAGGCTATTTTAAGCCTTCCTCATCTATCTAACCAGAGATGGAGTGCATAATAATTTTGTTCTTTCCTTCTTCATAAAAGCACAAGAATCCAAAGCAAAAACAGGTGCAGTTTTGCTGGCATCAGGCATTGAGCTATTTTTTTTACCAAACTTCTGATTTTGCAAGGACAGGTCATGAAATATTAGAACGAATGAATCACTTTGCATTGCATGCACGAGAAAATCTTTCCATATTTAGGTACCTTACAATTGCAGAAAGATCAAAATAGAGTGGCAATGACAAGTGGTCATGGAATCAGTTGAATCAAAGCTACATGAACAAGCATTTGGGAAGTGAGATTCAGCCAAAGAACAACAGTGATCCCTTGCTGTTTAAAACATGAACAAAACTCTTAAAGTAGTTTTTGTTTAAATACAAATTGATCTACCTGTTGCTATCGAAAAGTTCTTTCTAAGCTGTGCAGATGTTTGTTTCTCAAGAATATTCACAGGACAGTGAGTTACAGTGTTAGTACTATTTTTGCCTTCTTTCTGAATGCATTTCCATGAAAACAATTTCATTTTTGTCCCAGACACTCATCTGCTGCTGTCATTTGAACCCTTTCTAAGGCCAGAACCTCTGTAACATCACAGGTTCCTTGAGTGGATGAGTATACATCAGATATCAGGAGTTGAGGAATGAAAGGTGCTCATAGCAACAACTTTTAGGCTTGTACAGCTGTACCCAGAAATGATTTCACATCGTTTTGCCAGCAAACACTGATCTTGAGCCTGGAAATAAAATTGAGTGGTAGAGGTGATGGTCTCTGTTGCACTCATCCATATTTTAGGTTTAATCATCCAGGTGAGATGGCACTACTTTGACCTTCTTTATATTTAACAGTCCTCCATATTCCCCTCTTCTTTCTCTTTCCTTCCCCTCAAACACCAGATAGGAGTAGAAGCCTGACTCCTCTGAAGAAGATTTAGACAGGGTTAAGCCCCTGATTCTCACCCTCACACACTGGTTCAAGCACATAAAAATCAACACACTGATCTTAAGCCTTAGCATTCAGACAAAATCTGACATTCCTACATTTCACAGTATCACAGTATCACAGTATGCTAGAGATTGGAAGGGACCTCAAAAGATCATCTAGTCCCATCCCCCTGCCGGAGCAGGAACACCTCGATAATGTTACACAGGAATGTGTCCAGGCGGGTTTTGAATGTCTCCAGGGAAGGAGTCTCCACAACCTCCCTGGGCAGCCTCTTCCAGTGTTCCGTCACCCTCACTGAGAAGAAGTTTCTTCTCAAGTTTAAATGGAACCTCTTGTGTTCCAGTTTGTACCCATTACTCCTTGTCCTATCATTGTTTGCCACTAAGCAGAGCCTGGCTCCATCCTCGTGACACTCCCCCTTTATATATTTATAGACACTTATAAGGTCACCCCTCAGTCTCTTCTTCTCCAAACTATAGAGACCCATTTGACACTTGACACAGAGCTGCCTGTGGAGTTTCTAAATTCTTTGATATTGTATTTATATAAGCATTACAGGGGGAAAGAAGAGGTCCAATCAAGTTCCAAATGGTGCAGCAAAACTTCTATTGCAGCATTCACTAAACTTTCCACAGCTCAAAGACGGCCTCTCACAACCAGCCCTCCGTTATAGACAAAAAGCAGCCACAAAACACACTCTTTGATGCTAAGGCTCATAGTCTCGCTGCAGGTGCACTGAGAAATTTACCAGTAATGGTCTATTAAAGACCAATTCATATTTTAAAAAAACAACACAGAAAAAAAACCCACAGTGATTTGGTAAGCATTGGCTATGTCACAAAATGACTTTTTCAGTATTGTCAGCTAAAAGGATTTATGCAGAGCTCATGCTCAGACTTTCACAATTCCTTTTGTTTGCTTGTTTTCAGAGGTCTCTGCTGGACTCAATATTGCAGAAGTTCTGCTTTTATGACTTTCAAGTTCTTTGGTTGCCCCAGCTCAGAAGTAAAACTTGAAAAAATGCAGAGTTCTATCCTGCAGGATCAAAATCCTCTCAAGCCAAACAGAAGGGATCTCAGTTAAAGTTTCAGAAGAGGTTTCAAATTCATCTTCCAATAATTTGCATGTTGATTCTTGATTTTGAATACTTCAAGATTCTATTTTTACATAGATGATAGAGTTATGTAACCATTTCCAACAGTAATATAACTAAACATTATCTTTATGCAATTTGTTGCTAAAGTTCTACCCAGAAAGTGTCACCACAATGTTGGAAAGCCATGAAATTCAGCTCTGCTCAAGGAAAATGATGTGGTCGTTCATTGTCCACTGAAGCCTCTTGGGTGAGATAAAACTAGACCTCTTTTGAAGGCATTTCAGCATCCTTCCTACAATGATAGTAGTTTTATAGGTTGCACTTTCAGCACTTCCATATGTCCTGCTAATGTCATTGAACTTGATAGAAATCTTAACTATTGTTTCAGAGGACCAGAGCTAAAATGATGTAGAAAATATTTGAAAACAGACTCTCAATTCTTCCTCAAAGCCATAATTTTTGCAAGACATCAGTGACATGAAAGTTTCTTGTATACATTTGCACATTATTGATTTAAATGAATGCCTGCTGCATGAATGCTGCTCTTTACACTAGATGTGCATCTCTGATATACGTTCTCCTGTGCATTCTGGATTATAATTTACACCTGTACATCAAAGATGTAAAACAAACTGTCTGATAAGATATTTTGGGTGGGTTAGGTGAAGCTAAACTCAACAGAAGTGTGACTTACTTGGTTACATCAGTAGCAAAGCCTTATATCAGATAAATTGAGTGACAAAGTGTTGGCCATCCTGGCTGGAGTGAAAAGCAGATTCCTGATTTTCTTGCCAGCAGTTCACAAATCATTCTGTGAGCAAGGGAAATAATGAAGTATGATTCTTGACACGTTATCTTAAACTCACCAATTTTGACTGAAATTGGATAGTAGATTAAAAGGCTTTGGGCCTGGGAGTGCAGGATACTTAGCAGTAGGCAAACACAATGAGAATATATAAATAATTGTCTACTTAGGAACTTTGGCTAACAACATCTTGGTACAAGACTATTTGCTGTTCAAACACAAAACCACTTTTTTAACTCAAGGCCTCACTTATAAATTCTCAATGCACTGTTTCGCTAAGTATTGAAATATCTGTGTTCACTAAACCACGGAACAGAATATCATCCAATCTACTCACACATGAGAGCTTCTGAAAGTAGATCTGTCCTACTGCAAGTCTGATTTTTTTTTCACAAACATCTTCTGTTACTAGCCACAAGTCAATTTTTCTGTGAGAAGTTTCTGCCCTTTTTTTTTTGTTAGGAATATTGAGATCTGATTTTCTTCTTTCTTCCCTTTCATTTTCTTTTTCCCTTTTCTTTTTCCTTTTCCCTTTTCCTTTTCTTTTTCTTCTCCTTTTTCCTTTTCCTTTTTCTTTTCCTTTTTCTTTTTTATTTTTCCTTTTTTCTTATTTTTCTTGTGAATAAATTCAAAAAAAGTAGGTCATTTCTATGTTTGCATTCCTCTTCAATAATTTCCTGACATATTTTTGTAGAGCAGTGCTTATAGGGAATCAGGACTTGTTAATGTGTGTGAAAATACGAGACACTAAAATTTACCTTTGAAATTTTGCATTCAACTATCACGATTTTACTTTAAATATTTTGATATCCATAGATTATATTTTATGCTTACTGGGGAAAGAATTGACAGAAAGAGGAGTGGAATAATGCTTTCAAAAATGTAATTGGTCCAAATATGTACAATTTTTCCTACTATTAGTCAACAGTAGACTAGTATATACCAGTAAAAGAAGTACCTAGATGCAATTGCTAGAATTGCGTTTTGTTGTAGAATTAAAAAGAAAATAGACCTGTTTGAACACTCTTATAATGTTTTTTGTAGTCCTGTCAAAACTTAAGCAATTACTGTCACATACGCACTAAGAATACTAACATATTTTGAGAGATGAAATTGACAGGAATGGAGAAACAATTTCATATACTTACAAAATACTTTGCATGCCACAGAAGAAAATGTCTTCTAGCTAGCTGTGCAAAATGCTGTCCCATGGAGACTCTCTCCAAACTTGCAGCACTTGTTTTTCTCCGGAAAAACTGGAATTACAGACCTGCTATGGTTTTCCATATCCTGCTGTGTGTGCTTCCAGTCCTATTTCTCACTTTCAAAGAGGTAACTGTGCCTCTGCGCTGGGGCAGGCGTGTCCCAACCTAGCCCTGAGCTGTGCAAAGGTCTTCAGTTTCAGGCTTTAGCATGGTTTTACTAGATCAGTCAAAGGGAGGTTGCTTAAGTGACTTCTCAACTTCTAGCTTTCATTTAGTGCTCTGTGATCTAAGGGCATGTTTTCAAAGCTACTGAGGTACCTTCACTTGAGTTGCAAGTAACTGCTCACTAAAGGGCCTGTTTCTTAGCTCAGCTAAGATTTTTCCTCAAAACCTTCGTTCACTGATTCTGCAAGATGCTGTGTTTCTTCTGTACTAGAATAATAGATAAGCACATGAGCAATTGTCTGATGATGTAGGAGTGCAGTAGCAAAGAAAACTCTGCTATAAATCACACTAATGAATACATACAAATTTTACACATACAGAAGACACATTTTCATCAGGAAAACAATGCCTATTAAATGAGGCTATTTGCTTATGCTTACTTTGCAAACGGAATGCCATATAAATCATTTTGCCCTGCACTGGTCTTCCTCAATCTTCCTCCATCCCCATCCTTCTTCCAAAGTAAAATCTATTTTGTTCTCAAGTTTCAGCTTCTTTGATTGTGTCCAGAAAACTTAGTAGCCAGCTGATGAACTGAGGGCCCATCCTGCTAACATTTGAGAATTATGGACATCTCTAACACACCTATGCGTTTAAACATATCTACACATTCTTATGTACCTGCACTTAGACAGTGTGTAAGCAATGGTCACTCAGTGCTGTTTTGTGAACTAAACTCAGCAACTATATATGCAAGATGTAAGCACTGCATAATGTAAGCACAAAACACCCAAAGGGCATTCATAATTATATAAACTGGAAGTTTTTTGTTTGAGAAATACATAGAAAACTGAAATCATACAAAGTCTAAGCTACTGTTCCAAATATAATATGGTTTTGTGTCATCTTAAACAATCTCATGGAGTTTACTTTGATTTTAATATGAACTAAGATAACCAATTTATTAGAGAAGTAGCAGGGCTTACCAAGGTAAGACTCAAGTGACTCAATGAGTGAGTGAGTAACAGCTGGATACAAAAGGCAGGACTTTCCACTGGCAGATTGGACTTCACAGCAAGCAAGGTATCAAAGTAAATTTCTACTGCATTCAGAAACTGAAACCTATCATTGTATCTTCCATGAGTTTCATGCATTTATATTAATACTGAGGTTACCTCTTTCTTTCTCTTTTTAAAAGAGATGAGTTATTTTTCTATCCAGAAAGTGCAGTTGCACAGATGGCATTGAAAGCGATTGAAAGGCATTGAAATGCCTTCATTTCTTTGCAGCTGTATCTCTACATATGCTCAAAAATTTGAGGTTGGCTGACTTGGTACAGTCGTACAGCAGAACAATCAGCCTCAAATAAATTCATTAGCCATTATATCATCTTCTTCCTTCCAGCATTTATAAACACATGCCCTGACTTCTTCATTTATTTACCAAGTTAGTGGATTTCAACCAGCATATCTCTGATGTGTGGAAGAAACAGACAAAGGGATTCTCAGAAAGTAGCTAAGGAAATCCAGCCTGCTGCTGGTCTGCCTGTTCACTATACATGGATGCAAATTCCCACTGGACAGCTGTAAAAGACTAAAAACTACTAATAAGTTCATAAAATTTCATTATTGCAAATGAAGTGGCACTGGTGTTCTTTAAGCATGAGAAATGCTCCACAAAATAAACCATCCTATTCTTTTCTCAGTTGGTCTTTAGTGGGTGCATCTCAGTGAGTTCATTACAGAAATCCTGATAATAGCTGGAAAAGGCAAACAGAGTTAACTGAAGATTGTACTGCGCTGGTTTCACCAGCAAGAGGTCACTGAACTTTGAACAGACAGGATTTTTGAAGAGATGCAATTAAGAAACCAATTACACGCAATGAATGATAGCACAGGAGTAACAACTTAAATGTAAAACGTGGCTTTTTATTACTGGCAAAGCTCCTATCCTCCTTCATTTCAGAAAGATGGACTTGGCTTAGACACAATATGGATGCAAGTATTCGTTACATTTTTTGATGGATTTGAAAAGCATCAGCTGAAGGTCCTCCACTCTCACACAGCAATATTAATTGGATTCAACTGAGAGCTTCAAAATAGATAATATTAAACTATTTAACAAGTGTTCCTTCTAGGGACCTACTATTGCATTTGTCTTAATTATTAATGCAAAAATCATACAGAAGTAGAAGATATCTTTTGTTAAGACCAACTATAAGGAAACTGGGAATTCATCAGTAGTTTCATATTAACTTCAGAAAGGAAATAATGAACAGAAAATAATTTTAAAGGAAAATCTACCTTTCCTCACACAATTCCTCCATCACCAGAACTATTCATGGTTTTTCTGTGTAATGTAAAGAGGTTCGTATCTCTTATGAAAAGACAGGTGTACACGGGTTGTGGATGACAAAGAAACTGTACACAGCCCAGCACTACCAAAAAGCACATTTTTTCAAGAATAGTTCAGTATAGCCCATAAACAGTCGGCTGCATTTTCTTTTTACATATCTGGGGAGAGAAAACAGTTTTAACACAATGGAAAGGACTATGCTTAGGAAATGCAAAATATTTTCCAGTAACACTGTTCACAATACTCAGTTGTGCTTCCCGTGTTTTTCAGATTTTTATCCTTTGGAGCATCGGTGCTACAGAACAGAAGAATTTCACAGTTACTTTAACCATTAAGTGTCCTCAGTGTTAAGACAGGCTCCTCAGCTTCCTATTATGCAAGCAGAAAATTAGATACTTCAGAATTCAGCTGTTAGAAAGAGTGGTTTAAGTGGGGCAAGAGAAAAAGCCCATGCAAAGCAACTGTGAGATGAGAAGAGACAGAACTTACTGTGGCATACTGAAACATTTTAATTTGTGACAGCATTAGCTCCTCAGAAGGGCCTTTGCAAATTCATATGCTGAAATCTTTCATAGTTGCAGACACAAAAGAAACATCAGGAACAGGTGAAAGCGATCCAACCCACAGCACAAGTTTAAACTAGATAAAAAGTGTTAACTTTCATATTTAGAAGAATATCCCCAAGAATTTTAAATTAAGAAAATAGCATAGTAATAATTAGTTTTCCTTAGAAAGTATTTGTTAGCTGCCATTCAGGCTAGTGTTGATTTCAGGTTTTTAGTGAGATGGGCATATACCTTTCAAAAAGAGCCTAAGTTGTTTTGTAATTCTGCAGGAAAACCTTCTGGTTAGAGCCTTTTTGGATTAGTTGAATTGTTTTCTTGGATAAGATTAATCTCTTGAAAAATTGATTCTAATGAATGACTTGCCATATGCCAATTTGTGTATCTGTTACCATAACAAGAGGGCTTGAGATGCCAGAGAAATAGAGAAAAAGCAAAGCCAATACAGACTTCCTGGATTTCATAATCATGTACTTTCAGCTTTCCAAGGAGAAACTGCTCATTTTATGCCATTGTAGCCTAAGGCAAAAACTTGCAAACCCAGATGTGTGAGGTTAAGCTGCGAAATCTGTATTTATTCTCCTGCACAAAAAAGGTTTCATTTTCACCTTCACCTTCCAGCTTTAGAAGGTCGTTTATTGCTCTATTTAGCTCATACTTTTTCAGGGTGGATTCAAAATTTATGGTACTTAGCATACCTTTTTTAATATAAGTGAGGCTATGATAAATTTCAGTGCTTAGAACAGGTTACTAAGTATACATTTAAGGTTAGATTCAATCTATCAAAACATATCTTAGCCTTAAAAAAATAGTATTTTCTTTTTCAGGCTTTTTATGCTGCGTTTTGTTTTTTTTTTTTTCAGTGGAACTTATCCTTGGGTCAGGTACAACTTCTCTTTCAGCAAATTTACATTCATTCGAATGAACATCTGACTAGTTTGTAAAGTCTATATATGTGTAATTTTATGTTACAGTTCTGCCACATATACTTTATTAGTACTAAAAATAGGTTTTTTTCTTTTTTTTTTAAAAAAAAGGATAAATCTAATAATCTGGTAATGGTAAAACTTGCTACAACAAAGAAAAGAAGCACAGACCTGTTTAGATAGAGCTTCGGTAAAAAATGACAAAGAAATCTCACAGGGTGGTTGAAATTATATTTTCACGAGTCCAAAGGGAGTTTTTCATAGATAAACACAGATGAATACATCCCCTTAACCTTGTATACCTCTAGAAGTGTTCCGCTTGATTATGCTTTGATAATATTTCCACTATAATTACCACTTGTGGAGTAAAAGTGATCTGTTCTTGATTAGTTTGAAAATCTGGAATTCACATCTGAACTTAATCCGTGTTATACAAAATGTAGAGAAATCCAACACAGTGTTAAACATCAAAGGGAATTGCTCATTGGTACTGGATTAACACAGTTTCATCATGCTAAACTCTTCCCCTTTGGTACATGCAACATGTGATAACTCCTTCAGCTGTGACTTAAGCTACCTGTGACTACTGGTAGGTTGCACATGGAAGTTTTCAAAACTAAAAGTCACAACTCAGAAATGGCCCTTTTCTGATATAAATAGATTTCAGGTAAAACCTCATTTAACAGCCTGACCCTCCTGCCACTTAAAGCAGCTTTGAAAGTCTTTGCACACACCAGCAATGTGCAATGGTGTTTGGCCTGTGCATTGCTCCAAGAATAGCCATGGTTATGGGATGAGTTACTCATTTCCTAAGGTCTCTGGAAGTGAAAGTGCTTATTTACTTGTATGATGTCTTGATTGCTTCAGAGTCATAAGCGTACCCAAACTGCCTATTTCTGCCACAGTCCATCTGTTTAGGACTCTAAGGAGTTTATTAAGTATAGAAAAATCTATATGACCCTTTCTTCTAGCTCTGGCCTGCTGGGATTCACAGCTAATGTGTGAATGTTCACTTCTCAGAGAGAGAAGCCATTAGCAGTGCATGCTGCTCCACTGCTTCACACACCAAGGTTGTTTCCATATTTAGGAGAGTTCATGAGGTTGCCAGAAACCCTGCTCGCTTCTGCTGTTATGCCCTTACTTGTTTTACCAGTCAAGAGGGAAGAGGAGAACTGAGAGAGCAACTCTTATCACAGGCATCTTTATCAGAAGAAAGGGAAATCCATCATTGTCCTGCATGCCTCAGAGATCCTGCATCAGCCTCAGGTGGGAAAGTTTAAATTTCTTACCAAGCAGGTTTTGCAGTTTTGTATGGCTACATTGTCCCAGCTCATGAGAAATGTGGTGTTTTCCCAGGAGTGACCAATTTGCATTGCCATATAAATATATCTGAAGTAGTATGCCTATGTACTTACACTAACTGGAGATTTAGCTAAACCCTATTTAAGCACTGCTTTTTTCCCCTGCTCTTCTAACATGTGAGCTATGTTAAACTGAAGGAGGTACCTGCAGCTACCACTGTGGGATAGAGAGCATCCAAACACCAAGGAACTGAGTACCTCAAACAGCAGGGCTGATACCGTTGTCTTTGGAGATTAAAGGCTAATCTCTTCCTGAAGATCAGGAAAAAATTGGCACTGTGAGATTGCTTCTCCCTCTCTTTTCAGTTAATTGGGAAAAACATTATGGAGTTACACCTAAGACTGGGCGTATTCTAGTATACAAACAAGTTAATGTGGAGAATACCGTTAGTAATTACATTTTCCTCATTTCCAAGTTTTATTAAAGCACAAGCATGTATTAGCCTCTAAATAACAGGAGCTGTGCATTTGCAATAAGAAATGAAATTGTGAATCTTGCATAATGGAGGAAAGCAATGGTATGTGTAAGTAGCATAAACAATGTTCATTTAAATCCACAATAATTGTAATATTAAACCTGAATGGAATTCTTATCTGAAATTCTTAAGGAAGACAAAAAAAAAAAAAAAAAGAAAAAACCAAGAACCCAACAACAACAGAAAGAACCAACTCTGTTTCATAACTTTATTAAGGGACAGGAGTCACTCTAAGTTTAGACACACCACAATGGATACTAAGCATGATGCCACTGACTTTAACTGGTGAAATTAAAGTCGTTGAATGAGCAATGTGCCTCCATGGTTCACAGTTTTGGTAGGCAAGAGCAAGTAAGAGCAGTGAAGGCACAGTGATGCAGCACAGCAGCCTAACAATGCTGCCTCACTGGAGGGTTTGCTAGCCCGCACTTGTCTCATGTCAGTGTTTCCTGCAGCGCCATTGCCGCTACTGTCAGCTAACTGGTCAGGTTAATTCTAGCTCTAATATGAACAAATGCTTATGTCATCTTATTTCCAAGATCCAGCCTGTTATGAGCATTTAGTCTAATGGCACAGCCTATAGACATTAATCTCGCAGTTTGAAAGAGCGTACTTCAGCAGAAACAATGTATCTGATCATCTCCTTGCCTTCAGTACATGGCAAACCAGAGATTAAAAAGGGCAAGCTAAACCCCAAGTGCTCTTTATTATAGAAGATCTTTATTTCTCAGCAGTTTAACAGGTGCGGTAAATGTGAGTGCTTGCTCGATGGATGCCTACAAATGTGCAGTGTCTCTGACATTACACAGTTTCCTGTGAATGCAGAAAACTTTTCCAAGTTTCTATCCTACTATATTTCAGTACTTCATTTTGCAGTATTGCTTTACTGTAAATTCCTATTTACTGCTGGTTTTTTTTTAAGACTAAAAAATGTTACAGGGTGTGAAATTCTGGTAATCAGAATCCTTGCTGTGGAAAAAAGGATGCTGTAATTTTCTGGTCATGGTCAACCATTCAAAAATGGGAGAAACATATTGCATAAGACCATAAAGCAGTTTAATAAATAAATGGGGCTTGTTTCCACAGCAAAAAACTCTGTATAGAGTCCCACCTGAATAGAGACTTTTAGGTCATTAACTTAAATGTCACAGGGAGAGTAAGCTTCATAAACAGCTATAGTAACATTCCTTCAGCAAGTAATGTTCCCCACACACAAGTGCGTGAATGCAGCATGTTAAGGGAGGATCCTGTCCTGTTGAATAGAAGCTGGCAACCAACCAGTTACTCTGGAGATGGTTTTGTGGCCCACAGTGACTTTTCTTTGATTCACATAAATCTGTAGAGCCATAACAGTGACAGATCTGTAAGAAGAATTGGGATACGCCTCTAGAGTTTTTCTAACTAACGCGATACGTCGTAATTCTTTTCAAATAAAGAGGTTTTCACTGGAGATGGCATTTTCCTCTCTCTTTCCTATCAGGACAGGTAGTAATGGCCTTTTGTCATCTGGTGTAATGACAATATGAGAACTGAAACTCAGTATTTGCCAATGCTTTTTCATCCTGCACCACCTTCTTATCTGAAGGTATACAGATCTTTGTTGGTGAACTGACTTGTTTAGTTACACTAAGAGTAGCTTTTTCTTTTTCTTTTTTTTTTTTGAGATGTTGTCTTAAGCAAGGCATTTTGTTACTCAGCTGAATTGTGCAAGAAAGAGATCTGACAGCAGCGTTATTAGCCCATCTTCCAGACTTGAATTTCCTGTCCCAAGAATTACCTTGGACTTCAGCAGGAACAATTTCACACTCCAGTCATAATACAGACACTTCAGTTCTTTCAAAAGATACCAGTGCCAGGAAACAATGTCTCCTTTTCTGTCTTTCCTAAGTGTCCCAATTCAAAAGGAAAACATCAACATTTAAGAGAAGGATGTGGCACTAGTCTACTGTGTTGGATGGTTTACAGCTTAAGCATCCTTCAGATACATATATCCTTAATTGTAAGCAGAAGTCAGTGGAGTGCCTATGTGCATACACGTTTGTGGAAACAGGAATAAGGACTAGAGAAATACAATATTTGTTGGACACCTGTTTTCTGTGGATTGGGAAAGAAGGCATCTGTTTCTTTATTGCCCACTGGTTCAGTGTTGGGCAACCATATGAAATTATCTGCCCCACCAAAGACCTACCCAAACATTCCTAGTGAAAGAAGCTGCAAAGATGGGTTTGATGAAGACAGGCTCCTTCAGCAGATCCTGAAACAAGGGATGGGAGACCAGCCCCTGCCCCTACTTTGGAAGTAGCCCCTCAACATCCAAAAGCTGATGAAAGAGCTGGCCTGGAACTATGGCTCAGTTTTGTTACAGCAAATAAATTCCAGATGGGAATTGGACTTGTGGGAAAAAACAACGGAGAAAACGTATCAGTCACCTTCTGTGCAAGCAGAGGCAGCTGAGTCCAGGTACGTTTTTAAAGTATCACATGCAAACAGAGAAGCCACTTATCAAGACCTCACCAAGGTGGATCAGCACTTCAGCAAAAGCTCACTTACCTTTTACTTGCATGCAAATCAGCAGAACTGTGGCAGATCAGAGCAGATGTTAACCCAATTCACGGACTTTGCCTGAGATTTTCTTGGGTTTTGAGCTGTCAGATGTCATACCTCACACTTGGGACTCCCTGTTACTATGTTGTTACCAGACAAGCAAATCATCCATCTTCAGCATAGTCCCTGGCTTCTCTCCAACTCCACAATCCTAGGATAAATTTTTTATTTCCCCCTAATCTGACAACTAGGGTTGCAAGATCAGGAGGAGGCCAAAGCATGGGCATGATGGTTTTGGGGAAATTGCACAAGTCCCATGCTGTTGACAATTCCACCACTGCACAACCAGATTAATGGAAATATGGAGGAGAAGTAGCCAACCAAAAGCAGACTGGCAAAAAAGGTCCTATTAAACCTTTTCTGACAACGCTTTCTACAATGAAACTTCCTTTTAGTGCATGAGAGATACGCCCTGGCCTCTATAAAAGCTACCTGTGTACTCTGTTAATCCAGTAGCCATATAAGATCATTAAGACAAGTTACTCCAAAGCTTTATGAAATTTTAATTTTGAAAGAATTACTGAATGCAAGTTCAGTCCATTAATCTTTTAAAACATTAGTATCTCAGTCATTTTCTGCAAAATGGGGACTCATGAGTTACATTCAATTGTTTTTATGGCTTTTATAAAAAAGGACCAAAAAAGCTTTCAATAATAACTGAGAGGAGACAATGAAGAATAGTGACCTCTTGGTCTCATGGAATGGTCCTGTAGGGCAGATTACAGTGAATTTTTATGGTCATGTGAGCCTCATAAACCCTAAAAAGGTAGTTTATAAAAGAAATGCTGGCAACACCTTAACTCTGATGACAGTAACATGGTATAAATTTTCTTTGCCAGTTAATCTCCTGGTACAATAACCTGAACTGCCCTAAGATATTTTAAATCTCTCAGAGAAAGGGAAGTGAAGGGGGTAGGGAGATGTTTTCTCTCGTGTATAGAAAGATAGTAAACTGAATTCATATTGGGAGTGATTTCATGAGCTCTTCAGAGCATGTTAAAACAATTGTGCACATGTACTAAGATATGTGACTTCAGTATACCTTATTCCATTCCCTAGAATGGTTTGGGTCAACCAGAACCAACTCTCAGGGAAGTCTGCTGACTCTCTGGGGCCTAAGTAAGGGATGTCACCAGAAAACTCACTTGTCTGGTACAGCCTAATTATTACTATCCCTTACTGGTCTTTCAAGTGGTCAGTGAGGAAGTACTCTCTACAGGAAGCCTGAGGGGGGACTCAAGAAGGACTTCAGGGCCTTGGGGTGACTGGTTCAGGGCTCAAGAGCCCAAGTAGTTTGCTCACCTCTCCTGACAGTCACAGGAGACTGTGACTCCTGTCATCAGAAAAAGCATCAGAAAAATCTTGTAGATCAATTGCTGCCTCTGCGACTGGTGTCACAGTCAGAATTCTGGGGGTTTTGATGACAGGTCAGTTTACATGGCACCAGGCCTGCTGGCGCCACACAGGGTGTCCCTGTCCCAAAAAGGGAAAAGGCTCCTAGTTCAGGAGTTAGCAGGACTCACAGAGAGGGCTTTAAACTAGGTCCAAAGTGTGAAGGGGATAAAACCAGGCTTGCTAAAAATGAGCTGGGAGATGTCATGCCAATGTGGAGTCCAGATCCACAGGGCAACTTAAACGCGTCTATGCCAATGCCTACAGCATGGGTAACAAATAGGAGGATGGAAGCCATTGTGCAGCAGGAAAACCATGACATAATCGTCATCACAGAAAAGTGGTGGAATGATTCTCATGATTGGAGTGCTGCAATAGATGGCTACAGGCTCTTCAGAAGGGATAGGCAAGGAAAAAGAGGTGGTAGGGTTGTGGTGTATGCCATGAAGTGCATCAAATTCCTTGAACTTAATGTTGTATGAAAGCTACGTGTCTCTGGCTAACGAGCAGGAGGAAGGCCAACCAAGCAGATATTCTGGAAGGAGTCTGTTATAGACTGCCCAGCCAGGATGAAGTTACTGATGGAGCATTCTTCAAACATCTAGGAGAAGTTTCACAATTGCTAGCCCTTTTTCTCAGCCTACCAGATGTCTGCTGGAAGTACAATACAGACAGAGGAAACAGTCCAGCAGGACTGCTCTTGGAGGGTGTGGAAGACAACTTCCTGACCCAACTGGTGCATGAGCCAACTAGGGGAGATGGCTGGCTAGATTTGCTGTTCATGAACAGAGAAGGACTGTGGGTTATGTGATGGTTGGAGGCCATCTTGGGCAAAGCTATAATAGAATGATAGTATTTTCTACCCTTAGGAAGAAGGTCAGCAAAACCTCTACCTTAGACATCTGAAGGGCTCACTTTGGTCTGTTGAAGACACTGGTTGAGAAACAATATTTCTCAAACTTGGGAAACAATATTGACAGTCAAAGGGGTCCAGGAAGGCTGGACATTCTTCGAGAATGAAAACTTCAAGACACAGGAGCAGGCAGATCCCATGTGCCAAAAGTCAAACCAGCAGAAAAGGAGACCAGTCAGGCTGAACATGAGATATTGCTGGAACTCAGGTAAAAAAAGAGAATCTATGACATGTGGAAGGAGGGACTGTTGACCAGTGAGGAGTACAGGAATATTGTTAGGTTGTGAAGGGAGATTAGAAAGGTGAAGGCACAGACAGAACTGAATCTGGCCACTGCTATAAAAGGTAACAAAAAGTACTTTTACAAGTATACTAGCAATAAAAGAAGGGTCAAAGAGAATCTCCATCCTCTGCTGGATACTAGGAGAAACCAAGTGACTGAGGGTGAGGAAAAGGATGAGGTTCTTAATGCTGCTTTTGCACCAGTCTTTAATAGTTACACCAGCCATCCCCAGGGTACTCAGCCCCCTGAGCAGGACGAGGAGATGGAGAGCTGGTTGAAGTCCCCATAATTCAGGAGGAAATGGTTAGAGACATCCTGTTCCACTTGAACATACATGAGTCTGTGGGGCCAGATGGTTTCCACCCAAGAGTGCCGAAGGAGCTGGCAGAGGGCTGGCAGAGGAGCTTGCTAAGGCACTCTCCACCATTTATCAGCAGTCCTGGTCTAGTGGGCAGGCCCCAGAGGATTGGAGGTTGGCTAATGTGACGCCTCTCTGCAAAAAGGACAGGAAGGAAGACCCTAAAATCCTACCTCAGTGCCTGCCTGACTAGCCTGATCTCCAACAACAAGGTGACCTTGTCACTCTCTGAAACTATCTGAAAGGAGAATGGAGCAAGGAGGTGGCTGGTCTCTTCTCACAGGTAACAAGTTATACGACAAAAGGCAACAGCCTCAAGCTGCACCAGAGGAGGTTTAGTTTGGATATTGGGAACAATCTCTTCACAGAGAGGGTGATCAGGCATTGGAACAGGCTGCCCAGGGCAGTGGTGGAGTCACTGCTCCTGGAGGTGTTCAAAAAACGTGCAGATGAGGCCACTCAGGTTTAGTGGTGGTCTTGGCACTGCTGTGGTAATGGTTGGACTCAATGATCTTAAATGTCTTTTCCAACCTGGTTGATTCTATGATTGTGTGATTCTACCCTGGCATTTTATCATGTTATTACACTACATAGGCTGCTGCAGATATGGCTCTTTCACCTCTCCCTTCCAATTTTTGTTCTTCTCATGTATCTCTCATATGCCAACTTCACCCAAACTAAGCTTTTACACATAGGCTGGGTTTCTGACTGTCAGTGCCTTGTTCTTTCTTGTAGGTCCTCAGCCTCAACATGCATCCATAATTCTCATTACTGCGTGTTTGAAACGCAGGTTTCTCATTTCTGTGCTGCATCAAGAGCTGATGAGCTGCACTATCAGTAGCTAAGACACACCAGGGCAGTATCTCCTGCAGCCACTATGCCTCAGCCTGGGAGTAGCACCTCTTTGACCCATAAAATAGGTTTTCTGCCTAACCTTTGCTCTTCCTACCACCCTCAGATTTCAGGGCATACCCCGCTCACCCATGGGCCATGTGCAGCAGGCTGAGATTTAAACAGCAACTGTCTCCTGCCACACTGTGCTCATTTTAACTCTTCCATGCTTACAGGCTCTTTTCTTCAGAGCTTCAAAGGTGAAATGTAAGCTCAGATCTGCATCTTCCCTCCAGGCTTCTGTATTTTGATTCCAATGATCTTCACAGTGAGGACATTGCACTGTGCAAGTCCAAAGCTAGAAAGGGAAGAAAAGTTGAGTGTGAGTGCATTAGTACTTTAGGAGTTCCGACTTAGAGATAAGGAGGCATGGAGGCAAAACTGCACTTTGTAAAGTCAAAGGACTTTTACAGTCTTAGCCTGTCTTTATAGTTAACTTTGATGTGTGATGTGCTGGCTGTAAGTGGCCTTATTTGTATTCTAGGGAACCACCCATGGGCACAAAAGCATATGGCTGGCTCGTGTGTACACTGCATGGCATGCAAAATTCACCGAACATGTAGAGAGCTTTTCTGCATGCAGAAATGATTTATTTCTGCAACACACCAGAGGAAAATAGTATAATGGACACATGGTCATCTTCAAAGAGGTCACAAAGCTGAAAGATATACCTGGGCTTCAGCTGGTTTACCGACCGGTGCTTATTAATGAGGGACTTTTGAGAAAGCAGCTAAACCTCATAAAGAGGGTCCCTGCTGAATGCTTATGTGCAGGAGGTTTTGTCAAAGCAATATTGGCATTCTGCTTCAGCAGAGCAGTTCAGGGTTTGGGGTTTGGGGATTTTTTTTTTTTTTTGGTTGTTATTTCCTGCATTGTTCCACAAAGTGTAAGTCTATTCAGCCTCCTTCTTACTTCATTATGACTAAGCCCCAGGGTTTCTTTAGCAATAGGTTAGTGAGGCTTGGTACAGTTTCTTATGTAAGCAGGAAGAATCTCGAGGCTTTCATACACTTCCCTGAGGTAAATATCTTCACAGTGATTTCAAGTGAGAACTAGTCATGGTTGTTGTTGTGTGTTGTGCTCTTTGAACCCAGTTTTCTTGATTTTCTTCCCAGCAATGATTCGCTTTAAAAGAAGAATTGTTCCTTTGCAGAGGGAAAGCTATGCTGTGCTCATGCACAAAAAGACTTTTTCCTCCCAACATAAACTGCTACCAACCATTTGATGCAAACTGGCAGGATCACACTCAGTCTGATAGCAATTCTCTCTCTCCTGCCACAGCCATATCAAAGGGGAAGGGGGGAAGGTTTGCATTCACCTTGAAATCCTGCACCTGTAGTGTGTACAGAGAAGCTAACCCAGGCAAACTGAGTACAAAGCCTCTATGCTGCATTCATAAAAACTCTGCAACATGAAGTGCCTGACCCCAAAGCACCAGCTGAAGCAAAGCTATACCCTGTGACTCCTCCCAGAGTGCTCCTGTTGGTACATGTGCTCACTTCAGGAGGCCTGTCTTGATCCTCCCACTGCTCTTGAGCATACCCCAAATTTTGTTCTGTAGCTCTTAAAGGCAGGGCTTTGATATGAAGGAAAGTTGGCTAGTCAGGAGCCAAATTACCAAAAACTGTCTTTTCAGATAAAAGAACTAGATCAAGAGTAAAGTGTGCTCCCACACTATAAAAAACAAATTATCCTTTTTAATGTCTTAAATGAATCCTGGGATTAATTACTCATTTAAAATGAGCAGCCCAAGATTCCAAATATTGTTGACCCTCATGAAAATCCTGCATAAAACCCTTGCTCCTGAAGTCTCAGGTGTCAATTTACAGTTACAGAATTTCATTGCCGAGGAGTATAATCCCTCCTCACCAAAATGCATTAACCATGCAACATTAGAGATCTTTGTGTAACTGGACTTTGCTGTTTTATTTTTTTTTAACAAGTTAGCAAGTCATCTTTGAGCTGTATTTGGTCCTTCTAAAGTTTTGGAATAAAAAGAATATACTTTCGTTTATCATAAATAGCATAGGCCAGTGGTCTCCCTCAATAGCTGCCTGTATTCTCTTTCCCTAGCCACCACTCCTAAAGTACAGAGCAAGCTAGTCTCCTTTCTCAAATGTATATTTCTGCTTGCTGGCTTCCCAAGTGGGAATGATAAATAAGATTTATTTACAGTACTGAAAGTACTACAAACTATTAGGGTTTTTTGCTTACAATTCAGGGGTGGGGAGAAGGTGCCTTATTAACACACAGCCTACTTTTAATTAAATGCAGAAGGAGAGGAATGTACATTGGTTTAGTGGTTGCAAGGAGTTAAGGAACAGGCTGGGTTTGTAGGTAGGAGGACCTAGCATGATTAAAAGGACAAATCAGTCTTACAAAGCACCACTATTGTAAGCTTTTGTCCCTGGAAATCCCTTCACCACAAACATGGAATCGTATGTCTGCAGCAGGAGGCAACATGGGGAGTAAGCTGTTGCATTGGCTCATCTCCTGCAGGCGACAGCAGGGCACGAAGGGAAGACAGCAGAGATGCAAGAAGCTGGTCCATGCTGCTGAGGTTTATGGGAAAGGTGTGTGTTCTGTCCCACCTTTTGCAATTAATCACCAAGCACCTCTGAACCAAGATGCAATTCATACAACTTCAGAAGGCAATTCAAGACAGTGTTTTGCTACCTTTGTATGCCAAGGCTCTGGGATTGGTTAACATTATGTAGGCCTAGACTAAAACAGAAAATAGCCCTGAACCTGCTTGTGCCTGGTGGATGCTGGACCATGGTCAGCTGAACAAGACGAGGACAGAGGACCTTTTCATATAATAGAGGCATTTCCTAATTAACTCTCAGTACCAACATATTCATTTACCCTTCCACTAAGGCTAGATTTGGTGTTATTTCCATCAGTACACCTCCTGGGCATGTTTCCAGTTCAGGAAATAAAAAAACAGGCTCTATCATGACATAGTATTTCTATGGTAAATCACAGCAATAAAACTATTAGGAATTGGGGTGGGAAGAACAGAATCCTTCTGGCAGCTCTGTTTATCTGCCAAATGCTTAGTTGCAGTGTCAAGGATTCAAACGTACAAAATGTCCTATAATATTTTATTGCCTCTTGTTTTGTTGGGGGTGTGGCAAAAAGTTATGCAACAGGGAGTATCTGCCAAGGGCATAATGTGGTTTGCAAAGCCCTACCTGACACTGGTGCTCTCAAAACAAAACCTTTTTCTCTGCCACTGACAGAGTAAAATAAACCTACCCTTGGCATCTGCACTTTCTGCAGCGTTTTGGCTGAGAAATGGAGGATTTTTTTCAGCACAATAAGAGGGCACCAGTTTTCATCTCCTGTGACTTAGCTGTTTATTATTCACCGGGTTATTGGAGTGGGTGAAGGATAAGGGCCTGAATTTTTAATTTCTTCATCTTGCTTTGATCCCTCTTGGACTAGAGAAGGCCTTACTTGGACATCTTTTCCGTTATTTCCAATAAACCTATAGTCCTGCAGAGGATGCCCTGCCTCCCACTTGGGCTTTCTGAGCCTCCAGGGTGCTGAAGGCCATAGATCATCATTGTGTTGGTTGATGAGAAAATGAACATGGGCCGGCAGTGTGCACTTGCAGCCCAGAAAGGCAACCGTATCCTGGGCTGCATCAAAAGGAGCATGACCAGCAGGTCGAAGGAGGTGATCCTGCCCCTCTACTCTGCTCTCGTGAGACCTCACCTGGAGTATTGTGTGCAGTTCTGGTGTCCTCAACATAAAAAGGACATGGAACTGTTGGAACAAGTCCAGAGGAGGGCCAAGAGGATGATCAGGGGACTGGAGCACCTCCTGTATGAAGATAGGCTGAGAAAGTTGGGGCTGTTCATTAGAGACTGTAGTGACAGGACAAGGGGTAACAGGTTAAAACTTAAACAGGGGAAGTTTAGATTGGTTATAAGAAGAAGATTCTTTCCTGTTAGGGTGGTGAGGCACTGGAATAGGTTGCCCTGGGAGGTTGTGAATGCTCCATCCCTGGCAGTGTTCAAGACCAGGTTGGACGAGGCCTTGGGTGATATGATTTAGTGTAACGTGTCCCTGCCCACGGCAGGGGGGTTGGAACTAGATGATCTTAAGGTCCTTTCCAACCCTAATTATTCTATGATTCTATGATTCTATGATTGTGCTATATAATGGGTACATTCAAAAAAAGTCACTATTCCCCTGAAACAGCAATTTGCTTCCATACAAGCATACTATTCACAAATATATTTTGCAATATCAGGTAGCAATATCGAGGTAAACCATTTCCTGTAACTGGATTGGAATACAAGGTTCAGCATTGCCACACACCCCTGGCTGTAATTCAGAAAGAAAACCAAGGACTAAATACCCAAGGGTGTGACAAGGATTGTAAGTGTATGAAACTGGTTAGTGATAGTGGCTAGTATGACAAAGTTGAAATGTGAGGAAGCCAGGAAGTGTAATATTTTTAGCTTTCTCCATGCAGGCTAGGACAGATTTTGACCTAGGGTGGGTTTTCACACAAGACACATCTGTTTCTAAAACTTCCAGCAACTGAGTTTATCACATAATATAATGCTCCATGTCCTGATTATTGAACTTTAACTGAGAATATCTATTGTTTCTTGTTTTGAAATTATTTGAAAGAGATTAAATCTCTCATGGCATTGCCAACTTAAACCCAACTTAAACCTTTCTTATCCCATGAACCAAAGGGAGTGTGCAACATTGTAAGTCTATAGAACCACCCCTTGATCCCACAGCCCCCCAAAAGTGATCTAACGAAGTGAGTCTGCTTTAAGTGCTTGCTGCACATAGACCCTGGGGCTTCAGCTCCAAAACAGCTTTCCAGCATTGTCATCATGCAGCAGTCAGGGCTAGTAAAAGGAAACGGCCTGCTATTCCCTCTGTAATTGTCGCTCTCTGCTAAAGTGGTGTCTCACGCAGAATTTCAGGTGTGAGAAAATAAATCTTGCCAGCTTTACTGAACAAAGGACATAACCTCTGTGAAACTTCCATTTTTTGAGGGGGAGAGAGCTGAAAATATTCCTTACTGAATATTGAGACTGTACGGTCAGGCTTACAAAACATTCTGATTAAGGAAAAAATGCTGATTCATTTCCATTATCTGTCAGTGTTATTTCCAGGGAGTGGTTTATGACACAGCTGGCACCAATACTCACAATCATATACAGCACATCAACACAATGGCTGTATCATTTTGACTGGCCCTTGCTTGAGTTATAGTAATGCCTGTTAGCATTGTCTTGTTACAGGAGCTTGTGTCAGCAGTTCTGCTTCTGCATAAACTCATTTGTTTAAGGGATTATAATAACTCAGCTGTAAACATTTTTCTGGGTTTGAATTATTAGCATTAGCAGAAGTAATAATAACATCTTAAATTTATATCGTGTCTTTCAACCACAAGGATCCCCAGGCACTCCAATGGAAGCACAGAAAATATCATAAATTTACCAATCCCCCAGCATAGGTAATTTTCAGGATGAAACAAAAGAGAGTCACTCTTAACTAAATCCAGGAATTTCTCAGGGGAAACAAACATGTTCCACACTTTCTTATGAGCAAGAAGCCAACTGTATTTATCTGTATGCCCATCCTGACTAAATATGCAGTGAAACCAAGACTGCATACAATGAATTCCTAATCATGAGAGCTTAATTTAACTTTTATGTTAATGTAAAAAAGTTATATTTCATGTGATGCACTACAATTTATGTGATTAACAAACCTGTATTCCCAGTTATTACCTATTTATGGATAGGTGAACATAAAACTGCTTGGAAATGAAACAAGAAATACTCATTTGCCTACCCAAATGGATAGCCAGGGGAGACTTGTGAAGGGGGCTTAAGCCAATCTGTCTAAGGGAGCAAAAGAATTGAGATTCAAAGAAGCATCTATTCTTCTGCTGTGAACTCTCCTTAAGGAGCCAACTCAGATAGCCCAGGTATGTAAAACACTTTCTCTATACATTATTGGACTTGTGCCATTAAGATAAATTAAGTCATTTCTACAAAAGTGCACAGAACTGAAAGTCTCAGCTGAAAAAATTGCTGCCTAGAAAAGCTGTGAACCATTGAATGCAAGGGAGAATGTTTGGCATTCATAGAATCATAGAATCATAGAATCATAGAATCATAGAATCATAGAATCATAGAATAATTAGGGTTGGAAAGGACCTTAAGATCATCTAGTTCCAACCCCCCTGCTGTGAGCAGGGACACATTACACTAAATCATATCACCCAAGGCCTCGTCCAACCTGGCCTTGAACACTGCCAGGGATGGAGCATTCACAACCTCCCAGGGCAACCCATTCCAGTGCCTCACCAACCGCACAATAAAGAATTTCTTCCTTATCCAATCTAAACTTCCCCTGTTTAAGTTTTAACCTGTTACCCCTTGTCCTGTCACTACAGTCTCTAATGAAGAGTCCCTCCCCAGCATCCCTATAGGCCCCCTTCAGATACTGGAAGGCTGCTATGAGGTCTCCACGCAGCCTTCTCTTCTCCAGGCTGAACAGCCCCAACTTCCTCAGCCTGTCTTCATATGGGAGGTGTTCCAGTCCCCTGATCACCCTCATGGCCCTCCTCTGGACTTGTTCCAACAGTTCCATGTCCTTTTTATGTTGAGGACACCAGAAATGCACACAATACTCCAACCGAGGTCTCACGAGAGCAGAGTAGAGGGGCAGGATCACCTCCTTTGACCTGCTGGTCACGCTCCTTTTGATGCAGCCCAGGATACGGTTGCCTTTCTGGGCTGCTAGCGCACACTGAAGCCGGCTCACGTTCATTTTCTCATCAACCAACACCCCCAAGTCCTTCTCTACAGGGCTGCTCTGAATCTCTTCCCTGCCCAACCTGTAGCTGTGCCTGGGATTGCTCCGACCCAGGTGTAGGACCTTGCACTTGTCATGGTTAAACTTCATAAGGCTGGCATCAGCCCACCTCATAAGTTTGTCAAGGTCCCTCTGGATGGCATTCCTTCCCTCCAGTGGATCAACCGAACCACACAGCTTGGTTTCATCGTCAAACTCGCTGAGGGCACAACCGACCCCACTGTCCATGTCAGCAACAAAGATGTTAAACAAGACCGGTCCCATCACTGATCCCTGAGGGACACCACTTGTTACTGGTCTCCAGCCGGACACTGAGCCATTGACCACAACACTTTGCATGCAGCCATCCAGCCAGCTCTTTATCCACCCAGTGGTCCATCCATCAAATTGATGTCTCTCCAATTTAGAGACAAGGATGTCATGTCGGACAGTGTTGAACGCTTTACACAAGTCCAGGTAGACGACATCAACAGCTCTACCCCTGTCCATCAGCTCTGTAGCCCCATCATAGAAGGCCACCAAATGGGTCAGGCAGAATTTCCCCTTAGTGAAGCCATGCTGGCTGTCACCAAGCACCTTGTTGATTTTCATGTGCCTTAGCATGCCATCCAGGAGAATCTGCTCCAAGATTTTGCCAAGCACAGAGGTGAGACTGACTGGTCTGTGATTCCCCGGGTCATCCATTTTCCCCTTCTTGAAAATGGGGGTTATATTTCCCTTTTTCCAGTCGTCAGGAACTTCACCTGACTGCCATGATTTCTCAAATATGATGGCCAGCGGCTTCGCAACTTCATTTGCCAGCTCCTTCAGGACCCGCGGATGGATCTCATCAGGACCCACAGACTTGTGCACGTTCAGATTTTTAAGATGGTCTCGAACCAGTTCCTCTCCTACAGTGGGCGCAAGGTCTTCATTCTCACAGTCCCTGCATCTGCCTTCCAAGACTTGGGTGGTGTGGTGAGAGCCTTTGCCAGTGAAGACCAAGGCAAAGAAGTAATTCTGAACCTCAGCCTTCTCCAAATCCTGTGTAGCCAGTTCTCCTGAGAGCTTCCTGAGGGGACCTACATTCTCCCTAGTCTGTTTTTTATTTGCTATGTTCCTGTAGAATCCCTTCCTGTTATCTTTAATACCTCTAGCTAAGTTTAATTCTAACTGGGCCTTAGCTTTCCTAACCTGGTCCCTAGCTTCCCAGACAACATCTCTGTACTCTTCCCATGGCACCTGTCCTTGCTTCCAGTTATTATAAGCGTCTTTTTTCCTTTGAATTTTCCTCAGCAGCTCCTTATCCATCCAAGGAGGTCTCTTGGCCCTCCTGCTGCACTTCCTTCTGGTTGGGATGCAACACTCCTGAGCTTGCAGCAGGTGATCCTTGAATATCAGCCAACAGCCTTGGGCCCCCCTGCCCTCTAGGGCTGTATCCCATGGAACCTTCCTAAGCAGGTTCCTGAAGAGGCCAAAGTCTGCTCTTTTGAAGTCCAGGACACTGAGCTTGCTGCACGCTCTTCTCACTGTCCTGAGGATCTCAAATTCGAGCATCTCATGATCGCTAAACACATAACCCTCAGTAAGCTGAGAAGTAAGACAAGACTGGCAGTGGAGACGATTTTGTGAAAGAAGATTGTTGCAGCATATTGTTGCAGGAGTTTTCCCATCTTCTCCAGGCATGACAGCCTGCCTGGGATCTACAATAGGGCAAAGTTGACTGAATGACTGCAGCGGTTCATTCTTCTGCAGGGATGTTGGAGCTGGGGCAGGGATAGGCAGGGTAAGGCTCTTCTTAGAAGCAGAGCTCTGGCAATGAAGGGTCACATCATATATTGGTATGCAAGAACCTACTATCATTCCATTTTTTCCACATGTAAGCCTATTAAACCTTGTAACAGAGAAAGTTCACTTCAGTCTACTAGAGAATAAAATGTGAGAAACGAAGGTCACATGTTTCCAATACAGATATGTGCAATAGTGTCCTTTTCAAGTGCCTAAATAAAGCAGAATGACTTTGGACACATGCTGTCCCTGGAGCTGCAGCACATTGAATTGCAGCCTGTGATGAAGACATGACCTCATAAGACCACAGAATGATCCATGAATATTTTCTCTGGGAAATCAGGAGCTGTGTGAACCTCTGTCTACTGGAGTCGTAGAGTCTGCCCAAGCTACCATAAGGATCACTTCATCAAAACAGTACTCCTCTGGGATCCAAGACAGGCATCCCATCTATACAGAATCCCTGAGGCAGGTATCTCGCTCCTGAATACCCCCCCAATCAGAGATATATAGATCCAGATTTAAAATGTTCAGACTCATCTCAAATGATATCCATTAAAGAAACCAGATGATAAAACAAATATAAATTTGCCACTAAAAGATCACTGGGCTAATATCTTCCTTTTCACTATTAAAATAAAGAAAGGAGATGGAGATTTAGAAGATAGAATTGATATCCATCTATAGTCTAACTTGACTGCTTGATGATAAAAACCTCTGTGCAAAAATTCATGATAGTCAAGAGATTAAACTAGATAACCCTAATGAATCTTGAGCTGTATTATTTAATTTTAAAAGCATACAGAATTTCTCTGAATACAGCACTCAGTGCTGAAATATTTGGTGCACATATACAAATTCTTTGCTGCAACCTAGCCAGCATTTGAACCCACTGTTAACATTAGGTTCAAACCATTCCTGCCTACAAAAGGTTGTGTGGTTTCAGATGCAAATTTAAATCATTCTTAGCAGAATAATAAAATGAAAGAGGGAAGCAAAGACATTTGATAGTATTGCTGTCACTTTTCCATATCACACTCATTGATATTGACTTGATAGAGCTTTCTGAACAGACAACAACTTAAAAAAAAATTAACACCCTCATATGCTCTCAGGAGGAGGGACAAAGTTATGATCTTTACTAAATGAGAGTCATGTTTGCTAAAGAAGAAGTAATCTACAGCTGCCTGGTTATGGGCAGCATCTTGCCTGAGCTGACATTTCCTGGCCTTGTTTTTTTTTAAAAAAAACATAGTCGAAAAGACTTCGGTTTATAAGCATGTATTACAATTATGAATATCGCAGCCACACTGAAGATGGCATTTTATTATACAAGATATTCTATTCCTGTTATGAACAGCCAGTGGTCCTTACCTCTTGGCTAATACTCCAGACCTTTAGAAATGTCCAAGCAACTAGCCAGCAAAACTTCATTAAATCTCTGTGTGGATCAGTTGTCATCCCCAATATCTATTATCCCAGTTATCCCTTATTATTCTGTTACCAACCTGTCTGTCTTCAAATATCACTTCAAAACCCACGGATGAGAGGCTTAGCCACGGATATGTAACCATGGGAGCTGCTGCCCTTTGCATTCCAGATCAAACAGGTAACCCCAGCTTAACAGCAGCCAATATTCTCTTTTATAGTATAAAATGTTTGAGACAGTCCATCATGCAAATACACATCTTTATTTCATATTCTTATGTCACCTACTATTAAGTTGAAGGTGTTCTCAAAACAGGACAAAAGAGGGAAGCCTAATCCTTAAGAAGGCATACTCCTTACTGAGCTCAGCATTGCACAATCAGAACTTAGAGAGTAGACCATTAGGAAGTCAGATTTAAGGGTCTTTAAACACACAAGAAATGCAAACGACACAATTTCTACTGAGAGGCCATAAGCCCAGTTTTATTAGTCCGCGAATATGCAGGAATACTTTAATACCCTTATGTAGAGGACTAGAAGAAAGTAGGTCAAATGTTGGTACCTGTATTTTTAATTTATTTGGACTACTAAGAAAGACATGTTAGAGTCTGGCCATCTGTTTTGCATCAGTATATTTTCCCAGTTTCACAGCAATTATCTCTTGTAACAAGGAATGCTCTTTTTCTTCAGAATCTCAAACATAAAGTTTCTATAAAATAGAAGCATGTCTGAAATATGTTTCAGACCAGAATTTTGATAAATGAAAACTGAATTTTGTGTGTCTTTTCTAATGAGTTTCATGAGATAATCCAAAGTCATCAGACATTTAAGCATTCTCTTCATAATTCCTGTTCCATTGTCCCAGGTTTCACACAACAGGCTCATCTTAAACACCTATTTCAGTGAAATTACTAGTTGCCAATTTGAAAGTAGTGCTCAGGATCTCCTACCAACAGAAGACAAGGAAGCTTATTGTATCTCTTGGACAGACCATGACACTGGTTTTGTTTTCTCAAAGCACACACCAGTGTCACCAGGTCACCACCAAATCTCAGTTTCTGTGCATTTGCCCAGTCACTCAGACTAATGAACTTGCCTTGCCAAGGATTGCAATGCTTCTGCCATCACCAGCATATGGCTGGTGGCAAATAACCCAGCTATTATTTGCACATCTGCTGAGTAATATTACATTAAAACATTACATGCACAATTATGTTCAATTATATTAAACAAATCTATTTCACATAATGCTGAAGATGTATAGGGAGAAAGGCTCCCACATCTTTAGTTACAGGAAGTTTAGTGTATGGCAGCAGATGTTGCTGATTTTTTTAATCAGATAATATATTTAAAATGTCAAGTGCACAATAATAATTTCATAACAGATATTCGTTTTAGGCAAATAAATAAAAGTCAAAATTTCTTACTTTTAAAGGCATCAGAGGAGTTAAACAAAATTTTTCATACTAGCATCTGGTTTTGTACACATCTAAGCAACCAGGGCATTTTCCAGACTGCAGACAAGTAAGCAGTGATTCACCTTTCATTTTGGAGTCATAACCAAGCTCATTTGCAACATGAATTGAATGTGTTAAGTTCCTTTCTTCCCTTTCCCTTCCAGTATTGTCTTATCTGCTAATTGCTAAGACTGCTATTTTGGGGGTTTACAAAAATTCGTGTTTTATAAATAAGCTATTCTGGAAACTGATCTTAAACCTGGTTTTCATTCGGTCATCTCTCCATAAGCTTTAGATTTTTGTGTTATCTGGAAAAGTTCATTTGTCTCCTTTTTTTCAAACTCCACATTGCCTTGCAAGGTTAAAGGTACACATCAATATATTTACCAAGATTTTGGAAGAAAACAGAAGTCCTTTTTCTATCATACTCATGGACAACGTGACCTTCTTTGACAATTTATTCAAAAGCCTTTCATGAGAAAGACAACGAACTTTTAGTTTCATCATATATTTCTTCCTGGTTTTTCCTCAGCACCTCTATCAAATATACTTCTCAAAGCCTCCCTAGTGTTTCGAAGTTATATGGGTTTTTGTACATGTGGGAAAAGTCAAATTTTTCAGTTAGAGATAAATTACATCAAATTAATTTCAACTCCAGCATGCATTACCATATGCCAAAAGAGCTAAGTTTTCAAAATATAAGGTCTGCCTTAGAGGTAGTATTTGCTTCTTTCCAATAAATACAGGTAGAATAAACACCAAACCTTCAGACGCAGAAAAGTCATTCTTCATTTTCGTATATGGGCACTGTGTTGGTCAAGTAATAAGATGGGAATTTCTTAGCATCATACATCTGCTTTTAAGAATTACATTTGAGCCAGCTGTCCTTGGATACATCAACTGGCAGCATGCAAAGACAGGACTGGCATCAAAAGTGACCTGTTCAAGAGCTGTGGCATGAGTTATGGGTACAAAGAAGAGAGACAATGAAGGCTGCAAAGTTGTTACTTCTTGGTTAGGGTGTCCCGTTTAAAGGAAGTGTGATGTGAGACTCTCCCTGCAGAATCTATTAAAAAGCTCTTAATGAAAATTTAGAAGTGTAGCATTAGAAAAGTCTTAGGATAAATGACTCAGAAACACATACATGAGAGGTCCAGATTTAAGTATTATCAGAAGAGTTAGTAATAAACACAACCTCAAAAATAACACTTAAAAAACAAGACAGTGGGAAAGGGCAAAGTGAAATTGAGTACATTTTTATTCCTATCAGTACAATGCATGTGAGCAAGAAGTAACTGTTGTGCTACCCAATATACCCAATACAAAAAGAAGATGCTAGAAACCCATTTGGGCACAAGACATGGGAAAGGTTGGCAAGGTTTATAAGTTCTCACACAGCTAGGGTGTACATACATGTGCGCAGATTCATGTGTAAAACTAGCTTATATGACTGACTTTGAGATGGAAATTAAAGCAAGACTGAAAGTCCAACCGAGGAAATGGTGTGATCATAGATTGTCTTGTCTTTGCTTTTTCTGCAAGTATCCTTCTGACTCTGCCATCTCATGTACCAAAGTAAAGAGGCTGCTTGTTAGAACAATATGAGATGTAGTTTCTTTTTTTAAATCTTCCACAATGTGGTTTCTTCTCTTTTAAATCTCCCACACACAAACCCCCCTCTACCTGCCCTTACTTTCCAAACAGAAAATGTTATGGTAATTTTAGCCTACACCTCAAATTTCTCCTCTTACAACCCTTTTCTAATGGAAGCTAAGGTAGAAAACCTGCCAAATAAGCTGTGTTGTCCTCCCCTTAGTTTGCTGTAAATGCAAAGCCATTATAGCTTTCCTACTATCTCAGCAATATGTTTCCTTTCTATACCTTGCAAAAGCTGTGTATTTGGCTTACACTGTGGGAGATAAGGAAAAAAAAAAAAAATAAGTGCCTTTTACGGGGTATATTTTCTGTATGGGCAGGCCTAGCTGCTGTGATAGTAAATGAACTAGTTCAGTGTTTTCTTCGTTTCTGTCCATTGCAAAGTGAAAAATCTAAATGGCAGTTCTCTCCTGATTCCCTGTGTAAGGTGATATCCATCTGGAAGATCTGGCTCTGGACAGCAGGAGAGTTCATAAAGTTCATATTAAATAAAGATCTGACTTGGTGTTTAAATTGACTTGATGGTATGACCTATTCCATTTTCAGCTTGAGTTTTGCTTCAGGGGTGATAATTATTTTCAGAATAATTTCAAACAGCACCTAATATTGATATAGGTAGCAATTTAAATTTTGTTCATCCTTCAGCTCCTACTGCATTTTAGTCTGTGGTCCAAAAAAATAGCAGGTAAGGGTGAGCATGGGCTACTCAAAGATGTGTAGGGAGAATTTAGGCTGTCTGTGTTACAACTCATTTATTAAAATTAATAGAAGTGTTGCTCAAGTGGTCATCCCAAGAGTTCAACAACAAATTTTCAGTTAGCCTGGTAGCATTGTCAATGCCAATGCTCCAAAGCATGGCCATGGAACTGTAACATCAGTGCAGGCTTTGACAGTTGACATTCCTCTTTATAAAATGTCACAGCACTGAGACAACAGTGACATTTAGAGTTGAGAAATTGAGGCATGTAAATGAAGACCAAGTGAGCTGCTCCAGCTCATAAACAGGTGAAACTTCTTGGCCACAGAGCAGCTTAACAGGGACAGCTTCATAACCACAAGGTCCTTTGCCTTTCTCTCACACTCCAGAACACAAAAGGTACTTTTCCTTGTCATTAGGTACGGAAGCCATCATGAGTATTGGCCATGCTTCTCCAAAACTGGCTCTTGCTCCAGATCTGATGCCCACACCACGACACTGCAAATTCAGTCCTATTGAAGCCACAAGCGTGGATCAGACGCAAAATCCTAATTTCCTGCCTTTTCCCCTGCACAAAGTCCCATATTGTACCTACTTAGAAGCCTCTGCATACTGTATGAGATTATATTCTGCCCTGGCCACCGGGTGGACTTACTCTGATCTTTTCGTTCTCTTAAGTTACCTGACCTCATGCTAAGGATGGTTTATGCTCTTTGACACCATGTGTTTTCATTAAACCCAAACTCAATCCCAATGTCTTCTTAAATTCCCTTCTGTATATTGGACACAAGAACAACTTTCAAGAGACTTCATCTTGGACAAGGAGAAGAGGGAAAAGGGAGGGACACAGATGACTGAGCTCTATTAGACTGATTTGTAGCAGTGTGACAGTGAATCTCCTTCTGGCCTTTCTGTACCTTTTGGGGAGGCTCATTCTGTGATCGAAACAGGACAGACACAGGTCAGTAGTTTTTAGGAACGGAAGCCCTGCCTTTATAAATGATCATTCCTATAGCAATCTCCTGTGTTTAAATAGAACAACTTGTAGCCAGAGGGAGATTTATAACATATTCTAGGCCAAACAGTGACCCATGAAGGATGCTCTGTCTTGCTTTAATTTGGCATCCAACCAAGCTGTGTCTGCACTGTTACAGAGGATCCTGCAATCCAGTCTTTGTATGCATACTTGAATGTGTGTGAGCACATGCTGAGCTAATTGCTCGTGCTAAGCAGCACTTGAGACTGAAATATCTATTTATGATGATACATGAGTGTCTGAAAGATGTCAGATCCCTAATCAAATGTCTTTTGCCTTTGCTGCTACCAGTAACCTCTGTGCAGTATTACTCATTCTGGCATGTAATTTTCCAGAATCTCATAAATGCAAGAGACTCTGAAAAATCAGGAGATGAAGAAACACCTATTTTAGCCAAAGAAGCAGTATCCGGATCACCATTGCTCTAGCATGCTCTGGACCAGCTTTCAGCAAATACCCCCACAAGAAGGCTAGACTCAGCCGCTGAAAATCAGTAAGGATCATCCTCTTTCCACCAGGGCATGACACTGTGCTTGTTACAATGAAAAACAATGCTCCTCTATGTAGAAGGAAGTCTCTTTATGTTCTGAGAAGTAAAATGTGCCTTAACACTGCAGGCAGTGTTTAGGAAAAAAAAAGAAAATCTGAAGTAAAACCACAGTGTTTACATATATATATATATATATATATATATGCCCTTGAATAATTTTTCCTTGTAGCCTGTGTTATTGCACCATGCTTTTATACTGCAGCTTAATATACACGCAAGAAATTTCAGGGCTGTTGAGCATGCAGATTTTCCTAGGGGATGAGTGCAAGGTTATTTAGCACAGGTGTTTCTGTAATTGTACAGCACTCCCCATTCATATGCCCACAAGCTCTTATTCCCTTGTGAGTGATGCTGTCGTCTAGCACTAGAGCACCAGGCTCTAATAAAAACCACAAATAATATTGCTTTACAGTGACCCCTTCTGTGAGTCATCTTTCATTTCACGAATGCATGCATCTCAGGGAGTGGGTGCTTTTGTGATATATATTATTCATTTAAGGAAGTGTGTATGCATGGTTTTCCCTCAGATACTGTTTTAGACAACAGCATAGTTCACATGCCAGGTTGTATATATTGTGCAGAGCATGAGAGAAAGAAAAAGAGAGAGAATCCCCTCAATTCATATGCTTCAGTTTATTTCTGAAATCCTCGGGTTGTTTGCTCCCCATACTTGGCTACCACAAACTACATTGGGCATATCTCCACTGAAATGAATAATGTTGTGCTCAAGATACTTAAATAAGCTGGAGACCACAGAGGAGTGATTATCTCTGTTGTTGCCATGCAGGTTCCATTCCAGGAAGATTGTGTGCCCTGTTACCCACTTCATTCAGTACTTACATCCACCATGTCTGGAAACCTGACCCTTTTATGTGTAATGAGCCTGTCTGATTCCTGCCACCCTCTGAAACTCCACTATATCTTTCTACATTTTCACTTGCACATCTACTAAATCTCTTGACTACTCTAGCACAGAGACTGTAGCAAATGGGACACAAAAATTACTGGTTTGTGTTAGTCTGGCTTTTATTTTACAAAACCATGTTTGTAGAAATCATTGCTTTAGGGCCTGTTATTAAACAAGACAATAAGAAATATTCTGATTTTTTTCCCCCTTTAACTTATGCCAAGCACATGGAAATACATGAGACATCAACAGATGCTGGCTGTGCTCAGCCTCTCTGATAATAAGACCAAGAAGCTGGAGCTACAGTTACTGAGCCAGTCAGTGTTCTGGTACTTGCTGCTCCTTGGTACATATTTTTATAGAATGGTATCATCTGTTGTTCATTTCAGATTTAAAAATACACAGAAATGCAGCAGAGCTGCCTTCATTGCTCCTCTATTCTTTAATGTTGTTTCTACATATCTTGGATTCAGTTGTTCAAGTAAACGGCAGGTTCTGCAATGAAAAGATTAGTTCTCCCCTATTCATCTACAGAAGGTTCCCCCTGATTTTGGATCCCAACTGCCCTGATTAATTACTAATTAGTGTTCTTTCCTTTCTTCCTGTGTCAGTTATGTCTGATAGTGAAGACTGCTTAAGAGGTTGACAGCACCTTTGTTAGTTGCTCAATAGAGCTTTGCTTTGATTTATTTATTATTTTCCAGGGCTTTTGAAACACATTAGCTTCAATAACCCTTTCAGATGCACTGCTTCTATTATTGATAATATACTTAGCTGCAAGAGAAAGAAGTGTGCCGCCTTTGTTTTGCAGTATAAAGCAAAATGTGCACTTTTTTTGCTGTGCACTGAAGGAGAGTGAGATAACAACTGAGGCTGCAAGCTGTAAAGGAAAAGTGAAAGGGCCATAGCTACACAAGATGGCAGGGGTTCGCAGTGGAGGGCAAAAAGCAGCCAAGAGTGTGACTTGGGAAAGCAGAATCGAAGGTGACCTTCCTTTAAGTAAGAATTTGCAATTTGGCTCCCTAGCTGTACTAGAAAGCTTTCTAATCCAGCTGCAGGTTGATGGCAGCAGCATTTTAAAAACATATTGTCTGGGTCACAATTCCCTAAGGCCCTCCTGATGTATGCCTGAGATCTTGCACAGAAAGAGATAAAGTCAGGTTTAATGCAGACTGGTTTGCTAATCGTGACATTTACATGAATGAGTTCCTCTTGCCATTACCCATCCAACTGCAAACACCAATGGAAAAAAAAAACCCTTCTAACTGTGCTAGCAAATATTGGAAAGAATAAAAATCTGAAAGAAAACTTTAAAATCTAGATCTGAAAGAGTATAGAAAGGGATGGTGAAAGCACATAAAATTGTTTGTCTTGCTACCCTGCTGCTGCTATTACATTGCCTCATGTGCATATGCCTTTCAAGATGCTAGTTGCTGCTCTTCTGGGATCCACAAACTTCCAACTGCTGCTGCCACAGCCGTGGGCCCTCACTTGTATCCTACACTATGGTTTTTTAGTTAGTAAGAAGAGCTCAGAGCAGCAGGAATTTTACAGCTATGGAGGAGCAATGATAGAAGGAGGAAAATGCCGCACATATTTTTCATCCAAAAAAAAAGAAGAAAATCCTTTTGAAGTTGTTTTCCTCCACACAAGAAGAGTCAGTGCTTTGCCACTTTCTTGCTTACTCCTGAATCCATTGGTGACCTGCAGGTCCCACCTTTTTGCAGGCAGAGGCCAAAGTGGGAGAAAGCAGCAGGGTCAGATGGCCCCTTTCTGCAACAGACTGCTGGCTGCCCTGACTGCAGGAAGAGCACTAACTTCCCTGCTCTACCTGAGTAGTCAGGAGGAGCCAGGCAGATACGAAGCAGGCACAGCCTCTACAGGGCTGCAGCTAGGATGGCTAACGGCTCTGCTTGAGACCCCTGCCCTTCCTCAAGGTGTGTGGCCAGCAGACAAGGGTGACCGAGCCAGCTCAGAGTTCCTACTTCACTCTCCTCAGGCTTTCCACCTTGCAGGGTTGTACTCCTTAAGTTTTCTGATGGCTGATTTTTGTCACAGTTTTGGGTGAAAGGTAGAGCTTCCCTCCATGCAAAGCCTCACTGGATGTCATTCCAGTCAGTGATGTTCTGAGTTAGCAAAGAGGCAGGCTCTGAAGGGAATGAGGCATTGCACCTCCCCAGGTAATGAGAGTAGCTGTGGAAGAGAAATTAGAGAAGACGCCATTGCCCAGGGTTGAACCTGGGGGGGGGGGAGACATAAAAGTGTGCTTATAATGGTCTGAAATTCAGTGGATCAGTTTGCAAGATGAGGCAAGGTGGGGGTAAAAAAAATGGGAAGTCGAAAATTGTCACTGGAACACAAAGGAAAGAAATCTATGTTCAGAAACAAAATTATAGTCTGGAAAATGGAAAAAGTTTTAGCAGAAGGTTTTGTAATGTCAGGGGAAGTTACATGTGAAAGCAATTTCTCCAAACTGATCAGAACTCTTTGAATTTGCAGAGCTGTCACCTTCAGAAGAGCTCAATGCGCTGCAATTAAATGACCTGAAGAATAGAGTAGTACTTTAAGTCAATTGCATTTCTGAAGAGCAATGCTGACATGAGGAGCCTAGAATCTGCCAGCAAGTATAGAATAAAATGAACGAGACCTGCAGATGTACGACAAGAAGGTGAATTTGTGAAAGTAACTAAACCAGAAAGCCTCAGCTGAAAAGGCTTGGGTAAGACAATACTCTGCCTCCTAATCAGAAGAAGTGTCTTTGATATGATTATGCAAATCAAAGAGCTCTTCTGTTAAGTATGCCTTTATCAAAATACCCATCAGAAATATTGTCCTGTAATTTTTAAGCTCTGAGGAAGTGCTGAAATGGTAAGCATGAAAGTACTTCAAGGGAACAAAGCAGAGTGCTTCTAGACGCAGGATGACAGCCAGGCATTTCATGTGCAGAGGAAAGCTCTCCTGCAGTCTTTAGCACTTTCTTTCACAGTCCGCAAGAGCAGTCAGGATAGACAGATACCACATATGGCTGACTACCCTGCATATATGAATATGGGCACAATCAACACACTCAACACACCTCATCTATTATTTTGTTCTTCAGCCTATACTTAGGATTCCATAGTCCTACAGAGTTCTATGAATCGGGCATTCAAAGCAAATCAATTTTTAAAGTGCACAGCAATCCCAAGTGATCAGAACAGGTCATTTATCTGTTACTGCGAATACAGAAGGGTGTCCCCTTTTTCAACTGCCATTTCAGCATTATCACAAAGGGGAGGAAACCAGGAGATGAAAGAGACTTCCATTTCTCTTTGCAGTGATGGTGCCTCAGATTCATGGGATTCAGGTGCATGCAGGGTGGGCTGCCTCTCCATTCCTCCCTTGATGCTGGGGTTTTTTGTTGTTTTGTTTTGTTTTCTGGGGAAGGACAGAGAAGGAATTACAGTTTATCAAATCAGAAAGTGAGTGGGCAGGAGAAGTCTCAAGGCTACCTCCTAACTAACCCTTCTGCTGGGAAAGTACCAGGATACCCAGCTCTGCTTACCCTGCTGTACCAGCATTTGCCCTGCATAGGTCTCTAACACTATGGGGCTGGACCATACCTGAGCAGGGTATCAGGCAGATATTCTTGTGGCAGTGTGTGAAAGGGAATGCAGAACAACAACACCACGGCCTCTGTATCCGTCTTTGCATTTTCCTAATGTAAAATCCTCCCACGTGTTTCCGTCACAGGAACTTCATTGTGGAGCTGAGATGCTGCAAGGTAGTAAGCTTTGCTAATCCATCAGTGTATTGTTTTACTGTGGTGAGTGTGAACATAAAAGGACATTTGGGGATTGCTGGCTGGATGCTCTGTGACTGAGAGTTAACAGGGAGTGCTGCTTGGAGAAGACTTTGGCTGGGTTTTGGAAATGTGTGGTTATGCAAACCGACAGTGCAAGAAAAATCAGAGGTGTTCTTTTGAAACTGTAGCTCACTAACTAGGTCATCATATCTCTACACTCAAAAGACCTGTGGTGTTTTTTTTCACTTTTCCATCTGCACAACAGATTTGACATACTTGGGTTTTTTTTACAATTATTATGCCACATTCAGTCTTTATCTTCATTTGCCCAAACATCAGCCATTCGTTTCCAATTACGTGGGTAATATGCAGACTGGTCTTTTCTGAGAACATATAATAACTTCTTATCTTTCTGAAACCACTGGGGTTTGACCATGAACTATTGAACAATATATGATTCCAGTGAATTGGCACTGAGTTACTTTTCCAATAGCCTGTATCAGTCAGGCTTACAAGGAGCACTTCTGCAACCACTTCCACAATGTAGAGCTCAGGAATTAGACGTTTAAGTGGCAATGCTACTTTGAAGTATGTTTCATGCTGCCTCTCATGTTTGGCATAGCTAAGTTCAGATATTCACCTGGGAGACTACTAATGTGAATAAAAAGTGAGAGAGTGAATTCCTAATATTTAGCATGCTTCAAAAACAAAACCCATCTATTCTGAGGTTGTGCAGATCTTGTTATGTTGAACCACAAAGCTTAGACTTGCACAAGTGATCTGGAAGGACACCAGGCTGAGATTAAGTAGTGCTTTTGGTGTGTTGTTGCTATTTATTTTAGCAGTCTTCAAGGGGTGCTAATATTCCACAAATCTTACCTGTTATAAATGTCTCCACCATCTTCTAGCATCAACTTCAAAACCTTCAATAACATAGCTTCCATACCTGCTTCAGTAAGACACCACCTGCCTAAATGCCTGTCTCATCACTTTAATCATTAGTCTCCTTTTTGATGCATTGTTAGCCTTATTAGATCTCTGACTTGATCATCTGAGACTTGTTCTCCTTTCAACTAGTATAAAACCACTCCAACAGAATCTCCGGGTGCAAGGCATTTGGTACATGTTTCATGTAATTGTTTCATTTTAGTGGTTAAATAAATGTGCCCGCATGTGCTGGAAAGCTTTTATAATTTATTGTGAGTAGAATGGAAGCTGGAGTTTGAGGGGATTCTTCTACCCCCGCTCCTCCCTTCCATTGTTTCTATGTGCAAAATGCTTTCAGACCATCTAAAAAGTCAAATTCAATTTCACACATGCAGACATGGAATAGCAAGATTTGATGTACCTATGCTGTACACTTACTCTAACTTAAGAGACAAAAATCAAAACATCTCTGAGGTGCAGGCAGCAGTTCAGTTATATTACACAAAAAAGCAATCTTACAGTCCTGACCACAGATATGTAAAGGTCTCACCCTGAAGGAAATAATCTGGGTTTATGTTTTACATCTTTTTTCCTTTTTTTATCTTTCTCTTTGCTTTTTTGCATGACTAGAATGAACACACAGAAGGTAACAAAGAGAACCGTCTAATTTATTGTCCCGAGATTATTTTACATCATATGATGCTTTCCCAGTTTAACCACACAGTCCTTCACACTGGTGCTGTCAACATCTGAATGGCAAGAACAGAGGTAACCAAAATACTGACAGTCAGTCTCTCCCCATAGCTGGGTTTGCTTTTGTCACTATCATTGTCATGAGACCACTCCTCTGTTTCTAGAGTTCAGAGTTCAATTTCCCTGGCCTTAGTAGCTATTGCTTCTTGATAATCCTTCGCCGATTTTTTTCTTTTAAAAGTTCACCTAATTTCATATAGTCATATTTCATATTAAATTCCCATTCCACTTTATCATAACTTAAATATTTACATCCTTGCAATTTCTTTACATTTTATCCAGAATTTTTGCCTTTTTTTCAGAAGACAGACATTTAGTTTTGTTAATTATATCTGAGAACTCTCCACTAGCTTATTCGCACTCCAGACATGAGGCCAACTACATGACAATTCTAGGATATGCCCATCTAATCCCTACACTAGGGCACTAACTACATTGCTCAAATCTAATGTGCTATCCCTATCGTTTTAGGTGCACACTATTCTAAAACACGGCAACAATATTCCTGAGCAACGTGACCTAACTCTAAAGCTAGCCTTGCTTTGAGTAAGACACTGGACTACCAGGATCTCCAAAGGTCCCGTTCCAAACTAAGCATCTATCATATTACAGTATGGACAGTCAGAGAAAAGGGCCTCTAACTGAACAAAATGTGTCTAAGGCACAAAACCAGTTTTTGACAAGTCAAATAATGCATTTATTCATTGCTTTCAGAATCCCTGAGGGGGAAAAAAATACATTTAAGATATGAAGTTTTGTGGAGCTATTTACAGCATAACAAGCATAGATTATTTACTAAATAAAGAAACAGCCATCATGCTTTTTTCAGTTTTGAAACAGTGCTTGCTGTGACTGTGAGATAGATTAAATTCAACATTGGGAACTCCTGAAACTAATTATAGCAGATGATTGTAACACTGCATCCTCAGATATCCCTAATTTGCTCTTACTGGTGTAACTAATGAGATAGATAAGAAAATAATGTCCATATGCACGTGTTTTTATTTAGTAGCAACAGCAGAATTCATGATACTAGCTAAAAAAATAAAAGGTATACCTAATAACTATGATGCCATGAAGAACACAGAAGTGTGAAACAACTCTTTCCCAGCCAGTAGAAAGAGTCCAGGAAAAGGTAGTACAAAATCTCTAAGGAACAGGAGGATTCATATAGGGGGAAAAAAATCTCTGGTAAATGTAAATGCTGGTGGTTCCCCGTGTCCAGCCAACTGTGGCAGTCCATCACTGGCCTATCTTTGGTTTTATTTTAAACTCAATTACAGATAATTTTAAGTGGTTTCTGAAATCTGATGCAGTACAACTCCTCCAGCTACCTACTTTCCCTCCCTCCATTGCATTGTGTCTCCATACACAACTGGAAAATGAACTGTTGCACTAAGATGACCCACTGGAAAATGTTTAATGCTTTAAATATGAAAGCTAGTTATTTGGGGTGGATTTGTTTTCCATCAGGTCAGATCTGCTGGAGTTGAACATACAGCAACTTGTTTTCTGGATCCAGCAAAACAGAGGTGGTATGAGTGCATAGAGAGCTAGACCTGCCCATTTGACAAGATGCTGTTTCACCATCATGATGTGGGACAGGGCTGTTGGTGCAACTGTGAGATAAACCCATAGACACTTCACATTGACAAGGATGGATGTTTGGACTCTATCTCATGATGGATATCTGTCAAACTTAAATCTGAAAGCAGATTTTTTGCTCTTTTTCTGTCAATCAGCCATTTCCAGTTCTTCCTGTACTGTTTTAGTATGTAAGACTTGATTCTGCTACAGTGTTGGGACACTCATAGTATACAGAGCATGAAACCTCCATAAGCACCCTGTAGAACTGGCATGAGCACTGAATTCATGCCAGGTAATTCTATGTTGTTTGCATGTCTTCCACTGGCCTCTCCTCCAAAATTTTCTTATGTCTTGTTTTTCCATACCTGTTTATAGTTAGGATTTGTCCTTAACTTGTACTCCCAAACAGATCATGGTCTCCTACCCTTTTTAGAAAGGTATACTCAGCAGCAGATGGCATCTACAAACGAGCTGCATCCTCAATTTCATGTGGCATGCCCTAACACCTCTCCTTTTCTGCCTTTTATGAACTGGCAAGTGAGACATGTAAAACTACTTTTGCAGAAAAGAGCTGGTACCTTCAGTCATCTGTCTCAACTCCTTGCTTTACATTTGGTGGAAAGAGAACATGGGTGATTTATTTCCATTCTTATGTGCTCCCCACTGTTTTCCCTCTGTTCTTTCTGCCCACTCTAGCAAGACCACTGTGCACCATACGGATGTCAGCTGAGTTGCTGCTGAGCATAACACATCACAGGTTTTACAGGCTGTGCTCCATATCACAGCGGTGGAGAACACAGAAAACCAGGGCTATTTATACTTCCTTGTTCTCTGCCAAGAGACTTGCTTTGCAAGTATGTGGGCTTGTTGGGAGGAATAAACTAGGTTTTGGTAGCTTTTTGCACTGTTAAATCTCCCATCTACTACAAACTCCATCTCCTTTGTATGCATAGGTCCAGGTCATGAATGTGGACCGTCACTTAAATGCCTCATAAACCTGCCTATAATTTTTCATCCTGAGTGTTATAAAGGATGCATTAGGAAGAGTTTTTCATGAGGGAGGCTCATTTATACAAGTCTTCCACGCTTTATTAAATTGCTTTCTTTTTTTTGTGAAATAATATAGCATGGTTAAAGAGGGAAAAAAGAAAAAAATAAAAGGGCAAAAATTACAGCCTTGGTTTAACTGTAAAGACCACAGATATTAGGCATTGCTTGAAACTACCTGTGTACATGTAATGGCTTACATAGATAATTACAAGGTACTCTGGCAGAACAAGTACTAATTCTTTACCACTGAATTCCTGAACTAGGAATTACCCAGAGCAGAAATGAGTTCTCTGCGTACCTTAGGTGAGCAGATGTTTGCCTATTCTTTGACAAGCAGATCTTGAGAGTTTTAAGTATAGGGTTGATAAGGTTGGCTGACACTTAGCTCTCTAACTGCATCTTAAATTGAGCTTGATCCTGCCTGAATTTCAGGTATGTAACATAGTATAAAGTACAGAATTGGCAGGACTATGAGAAAAAGGTAGGGCTATTTTTTCTATTGGGAACTCCTTCCATTGCCATGTTTGTAATAAGATTACAGATTCAGCTAGAAGCACTTACCTAACTGGGAGAAAACTTGTATTCAAGTTTCTATCCATTTTGAAAGAGTTCCTCTCTGCAACTCTTTTCAGAAAGCTCAAAGATTTTTGCAGTGAAGGATGCAACTATACCACGTTGCCATTGAAAATGGCAAATCATGGTATTCTCTCATTCAATAATACATGCAGAATATGAACTAAATTTGTTAAAGCAGTGACTCACTTTTGAGCATGGATAGAAAGAACAAACATGACAGAAGAGTGATTTCATAGAGCAAGCCTGCATGCTTCCTTCAAAGGTATTATTTTGGGTGGTGGAAAAAGAAGTTATTGCTTGCCTTTACTGACATAAATCTGCTGTGAAAATGAAAAGTGAATCTTTTTCTGCCCACAGGCAGGAATAGTTAGTTACCCAGTTGGTGGATGTTTCTTTCAGTGACGTTGAGGACTTTCAGATGGGCTGAATTTTCTTCTATAACAAAGAAAACATCATCATCTTAAATATAGGTAAAAAAGTCTATCTCTGAGAGAAGATCAGAGCATACTAATGTACAGTATCCCTAGTGCATCTAAATTCCACACAAGGTTGTATGATGCAGTATTTGCATCTATGTCTAAGTGTCATTTGTATCATTGCCCATAGGGAAAAAGGACAGACTGGCTGTTCAGGAACTGGAGTGGGTGTGAAGACCTCTTACCTTCATACCTAGTTCTACATTTTTGCAGGTTTAATTACAGCAGCTCATTCAATTTCTGTCTCTTAACTCCTAGCTCTAAAGTGAGTAACACTTCACATACAATGCCCTCTGTGAAGTAGGTATAAGTGCACATACAGTTTAGAAATCCTCAAATATTCTGCTCACTGGACCACTCACATGACAGAAAACTAATGTGGGGCAGAAGGCTTGCTTTGAAAGAATCCTAAAATGATTTTGGATTTAATAAAAAAAATAAGTAGCATTTTCTTTTAAGCTGCCAGGAGGATGGAACAGATCACAGTGACTAATTTACCCACAAACACCTATGCTGGAGAGCAGATGTGTTCATAGCACGATGCAATCTGCTTGGGTTTGATCAGAGTTGATGGCCATTTGAATAGTACAACCCAAAATTAAGTTTTGGAATGACCACATTTGAATGGGTAAGTCTGTCCTATAAACTTCAGAGAGTATAATGTCCTTATACTTGCTAGAGGCAAAACGTCTTTCAGCAAAGCTCTGAAGTCTAAGAATTCAAACTGGTAAATCTGCTTTTGTTGAGCGCAGTTGGCTGGACATAGAGAAATGCAAAAGTATTTTCCATCTCAGATGTGCTTTTCCTATTGGAGGCCTGTCCAAGGAAGCAGAAATAGTGGGTGCCTTTCATCTGCACTGGTAGAGAGCTGCAACTTTATCTGGGTTGGAGTAGGAAGACATGTTGGACTGTCACCATCTAGCTCTGTTAGAACATGTTATACTGATGCAAGATGAATGCATAGAGTAGTGGAATGATCATCAAATGGTTCGGGTTTGAAAGAGACCTTAAGGGTCAACTAGTTTCAACCCCTCTGCCCTGGGCACGAAAGAAAGAAACCTTCCCAACACCATAACCATGTTAGTGGCTTTGCAGCAAAATAAAATATTCCTCCAGAAGAGGAATTTTCCTTCAAGTAATCCTGCAAAGTGAAGGAGTCCTAGCATATTCCTGACCCCTGTGAGAAGAGTTTTACTTCTTATGATCATCATTCTCTCTGTGATATCAACCAAGCACGCAGCATGCCACTGTTGTAGCACATACTTAATTCGTGTGTGCCAGAACAGGGAAGGTAGTGTGTTTCTTGTGGGTGCCTGTTTGATGCCATCTCCTGCAATGCCATCACAAAGAGGAGCAATAAGCTGCTTGCCAAAATGACCTAAGGCCAAACCAGGTTAGCATGCTGACGTGCGTACTGACATGTAAGAATATTTCTTGTGCTCCTAATTGCTTTCAGGAAGAGAACAAAAGCTAATAACTGGAACTTCACTATATTATTTCAATTATTGGAAAACAGGTGGCAAACATTTCCAAAGATGAACTGAAGGAATCTGCAAATAAATTTCCCATTATTATTCAGATAATGAGGCAATTTTTCTCTATAAATATTATGTATATATATGCACATAAGCACCTGCACACATATATCTATGTAAGTATGATATGCATAAAAAACATACACTAAAATATAGGTGAAAAGTGACAAAGAGTTGGGAATGCATCATAATGAAAGCATGCTTTTTGTAACCCAGACATTTGGTTGTATTTAGTATTATTTTTTGTCAGCTACACATACAAAATCTGAGAGAGAACAGAATGCAGTGACAGATTCATTTTATGAAACAGGCCAGCTTTGCAACACATAGGATTTCAAGCACTAATAATTTTTTTCAAATCATATACACAGTAATCATGCAGCAGCTATGCTATAGCAGCTACAGCTATGCTATAGTACGCGTTTTGAAATAAGTAGGGTGGTTTTCTTTAGAAAGCCACATAGAGTATTAACTTAGATGCTCATTTCCTGAGCATCTTTGAGAGTATTTACTTGCTCTCATTTTAGAAGCATCACCTTGGCCCCAGATTGTAGTCAGGTCATGGTGGTTTGAATAAAAAAGCAAGCAGTTTGTACAGCACAACTGCAGTGGCTTAGAGGGCTACTACAGAATCACAGACCTAGTGCTCTGCAGGTGGAGGTATGGTTTGTTGTCAGTTTCCCTCTAAAATTTAATTAGCCTCTCCTTTGCTATACTTCTAGGGCCTTTTGGAGATAATTTTGATAAATTTTAAGGCAAGTAAGGTCCACATAATGTGTGTGCCCTTCCACCTAACACAGATCACAGCTTTTTACCTCATAATTTCTGCACCAAACTCATAACCTTTGTTTATGCTGCAGCACCTCTCTGGGAGAGACGATCTTGATTTCAAAATGTCAAATGATACGCAATTATTTCTTAAGCACTATCGTGAGTACGATATGAATTGTGAAATGAACCCTGCTCTTTTAAGTAGGGAACTTGGCATATCTTAGCATCAGCTGAACATATTTTAACAATCTATTTCTGTATCTGAAAAGTCCAAGGGAAACAACTGGATTGATCAAGCTAGCACACAAGAATTGGAGAAACAGACTGTGCACAAGATGCTATTTTTTGCTGCCAGTTCCAAGTTCCTGGAAATGGTTGCATGTATAAACACGTCTGCTTGTCATAGATCACTCCTGTGTAATGAGGCAAGCAGCACATGGTGCTTTAGAAATTTGAAATGTGCCAAGATGAAGGAACCTGCACCAATGCACAAGCACAAACCTAGTCATGCAGAAGATTACCAAACAATATAAATATGAATCCTTTTTATAAAAAAATAAATAAAATATCTGTTTTCTGTTTACTTCATTGTAGCCATTTCCTACTTTATGAACATCGATTCATCTCAATTAAGGTGAATGCTGAGGCAATTCCTAAGGGCAGGCTCTTTTTACAGAGACTACACTTACACGGTGTCACACACAGAACAAGACAAGTGCTATCACAGATAGAATTAGCATAATTGGTAATAATAATAATGATGTAATAAAAACAGGCAAGTTGGGTAAACTTTCTTGCTCTGTATTTGAGATAAACTCCAGGTGATGTCTCCATGTCAGAAGATGTGACTAGTAATACTCCTATTCAACAAACAATTCATGAGGGTGTTAAACAATCAACCAACACAGCGGTACTTTTTTATTTGGACAAACAGACAGCTTGCATCATAAAATTTGGGCCCATCTTCTCAAAAAGAGAAACAATGTGAGGAAAACCTCACTATCTCCATTTCTCCTTCCAAGCACTTATGCTGGTATTTCTCTTTCCCTCCAAATTAACTTGTCCTTCTAAAACTTCTTTTTTCTTTCTGCAAATAACAGAGTTTCTGCAACTCTATTATTTCAAACTGGAAGTCTTTCTGTCCCAGCATCCCATTTCACTACCTCTAGCCAAGAAAAATTTGTTCTCCTCCTCCAGCCAGAGCCCAGCACAGATGTTCCTTGTCATGTTCCTACACACGTGGGACAAGCCCACAGCAAGGCATCACATTGCCCTGTATCTCTGTTGGCTTCAGGCTACTTGCTGCTCATTCTGCAAGACCAAAATGTCATAAAACTGTCCATATTTTCTTAAGTGTTCCTCGAGGAATGACCTACTAGACTAGACTGTGTGGGACTTTCAATCAGTACAATGTAATTCATGTCTTAAAGGTTTTTTCCCACTGCAATATACTATGTTCAGTGGAAAGATAATTCAGGAGTCTGAATTTTTAATCTCTGGGGAAATTCTTGAACGTTTTTGGAGCTTTTTAGTTGACCATTGATTTTTGAACATCCTCAGCAGATTGCTGCCAAAGTCAGTGACGTCAAGTAACTATGACAACTAAAGGAAAACTAAAATATGCAAAGTACAGAGTTTCCAATGAAACCCCATTTAATAAGTTACATCACTTTAAGGATCTTTGTCTTTTCTCCTTTCCAAACACTTGCATAAACATATGTTGGTGTAGATTCAAAAGATGTTTCCCAGAGTGAAACTATTGTTTTTTCTTTGTTCTGGGGTACAGGAATGACCTCCCAAAACTGCCTGATCACTTTGCAAACCAGAATCATATACATCTTCCTGTACAAAAGGCTGCAATACTGATGTATGTGTTTAATGTCTTAGCATTTAGCATTTCTATACATGCAGCATTTCTAAGGTCTGTACAAATATTTTCTAACCGTTACGCAACCATTCCAGATCTGGGCAGGGCTATGGCAGTTATTCATCAGGAGTTCTTAAACAGACACTTATTCTTCTTAAAACCAGAAACATAAGTTTTAGTTAAGACTGGACATTTTAGAGCTATTTCATTATACACTGGGAAGCTGGAGAAAAGCAGTTATGTGTATTTTTATTACTCTGTAGGTACAGGCTTAGGTAGCTGTACTTTCTGAATGCATTTAGTGAAGATGATTTAGCTTTCAACAGTGACCCCTTCTGGTGTGAGCGTGAAGATTCTCCTCACTTCACACACCGTGCTGAACTTGCTGTCTTATCTAATACGAAATATTTCGCTTGTAAAACCTATTACATTTCAGTCGTAGTCTGGAATGCATAAGTGGAAAAAAAAGAGTCTGCAATAAAGGCCTCACTTTTTTCCTGAGCTTGCTTTATTAAGACATATCTGAGTACTCTTGATTTTTTGAACACTAAATGTCATTTAACCAAGATCAATGCTTCTTAGCAGGACTGCATTACTTAGAGAATATGAATCGATATTCAGTTCAGTGCTAAACATAGAAAAGACTATAAGGAGGGGTCTTGGGCAATAATACTTGCCAAACAACTCATTATTTTCTTTCTGAAGGTGAAATACTGAAATTTCCACTGTTGTGGATCTGTTATTCCCATCCTCATTTTACTTCTTTCTTTCTTAATTAAGAGCCCTAATGGCGTTTAAAGGTCGAATGGCTCCTTTCAGGGCCATTTGATTGCAATGATCTCTATTGTAGACCTTTCATTCTCTACTCCTGCTCTGAAATAGTCTCAAATTATTGGGCAGGAGACTAATTTTTAAGCAGAGGGGCTATAATTCTAGTACTGCAATGAAGTTGCAAATAAATACAATATTCAGCATGGCCAGAAATTAAAATCCGGGGTAGATTCATTGTTGCTGTTGCCTTAATTTTTGCAGACTGCTAGCTAGCAAACCACCATTTCATCTGACTTGATAAGCCTTTGAAATTTGTGCCTTTCTAGATGAAAAATTTGCTGTTTCTTCTGGAGTGCAGTGAAACATTCTGTCACACTCCTCTTCAAAGTGACATTTCTTCATCACTTCTTCAGCTTTCCTTCCTTGCCGCTGTTCTAGAATTTGGTTTGACTTTTTGCTAGTTTTTTTTAGAGTGTTTTTTTTCAAAGCTGGTGGAATTAGACATGGTTCCAGAGGGAATATTTTATAATCTGTGATATTGCAGAGTCTCTTTTTCTTCTGTGCATGGCAATACCCTTGTAAAATCATACAACCTAGCAGGAGCTGCAATCAAATTAATTGTTCTCTTGCTCTGAAGCTGAAGCAGCACCACCACAGTCACTCCAGCCAGCTGCATATCCAACCTGCTTCCACAGATCCCAGGGCAGAGTCCGCAGCATTCTAAGGTGGTTTATTTCAGGGCTTGGATAACATTAGAAACTACACCTGATGTCCACACAGATTCTCCTTCCTGCTACTTAATGCTGCCACCCTGCTGGCCTGCCCTTCATGGATGTAGAGAACAAGTATTTCCATGGTGTTACCTACCTCTAAGTGACTTGGTTTCACTCGCCTCAGCTGACTGTAGTCTTCTTGTTGTCAAAAACACACCTCAGGCTTGATCTCGGGGAGTGACTATTACGACATCTCTGGCTGGGAGACAAGACAGCCAGCCAACAGACACAGTAAGCACCTCACTGAAGGGATGGTTGGAGCCACTGCCTCCTGTCAGCTAAGGTAGGTTGATCATTACAGAAAGAGTTGTGATAGTCCTTCCCACATAGAAGATGAACATTTAAGAAGATGAACTGTCCTTGAACTCTTCTCCTTTCATATTTCTGTCTCTGCCTCTCCTGAGCTGCTGTGGCAAGACAGAGATACAGTGCAAGATTTTTTTGCTTACTTTTTTTCCCCCATATCTGCTGTGGATGTCAGACCCTGCCTCTGAGCTCTCAAGGGTTCCTCTTCTTTGACAGCTACAAGCAAAGACTACAAACACAGCCAAGTGTTTTCAGCAGGAACTGAAAGTTATTGTGGCTTTGTGGGAGGCCAGGACAGTCAGGGAAGCAGTGGGCACATCCCTGACAGACATCCTTTAACTGAGGCTAGGGAGGAAGGTGCTAGTGGGGAACATTGCATGAGACCCTCAACAGAAGGTGCTGTCAAGGCTGAACCTAAGACAGGACAGGAGAACTGGGAAAGCTATGACTGGGACAGAATAGCCTGAAATGATACTCCTTCAGACAGGAGATTGGACTGGATGGGATAGATGAGAAAGGAAGGGCTCTTGACACTCCTCACCCACATCCACCGTGCAAACTATGCAAACTGACTGTTCAGGACCCCCTTAAGAGCAACTGGTCTGGAACAAACTAGATGGAAACAAGCTTTCCTATTTTCTTGCAGTTTTACCAGTATTGGGATGGTTGCTTATTGATCACATTTGCTGTGAAAAAGTGGTTATGAATATGAGAATAACTTGTTCCCTGTTTCTTAAATACGGCAGAATTAGCTTTTCCTCTGACTCTTTAAGGACATAATTCCTCTGCTGGAAAAGTGGAAGAGCAATATTTCCTGAAGATCCTGTTAAGAATAACACAGACCCTTATGCACTCTTTGCAATCCACTTAAGCTTATGTCATGACAAAAGGCCTGCGGGATGGTATGTGTTTCAAATAGTGGGAAATCCTGCTGATACCTACTTATTTTAATATTATTAGGCCATATTACCTCTGCCACAACTTTCCCAAATGATGAAATATGCTGAGGTTTGAAAAGGATGCTAGTGCTCTTTAGAGGATTATTGACAATGCTTACAGTATTTTCAGAGCACCATGAGATCTGTTTTGAAGTGTGCTTGCTTGTTTTCAAAGTCCACTGGCTTCTAGGGTTAGGATCTCATTATTTTTCTGTTTTCCTTCACAAGTGCAACAGAACACTTTTTTTAATCATTATTTAAAAAAAAGGCATAAAACCAGTCTGAATACAGTCAAAAAATTGAAACAGTCAAAAATTACAAACTGAAAAGGACTTGTAATATTTTTGTCTGGTTTGAATTGCTAACTATGTGAGGACTTCCTTGTTCTGTTTGCTTCTCGAAGTCATTGCATTAGATGTGGAGCATAAAAACTTTTAATGGAAAATCTCCACAGAACAACCACTACCAGAGAATTTTGTATTGCAATATCCTCACAAGGAAAACACAAAGAGGGGTGAACCCAATCATGCCAATCTGGCTCCAGAGTTATTTTAAATATAACATATATGTAGAATATATTTATATATATATCTAAACTAAAAACCAAACAGCATTAATATTGTACAGATTTTTTTCTCCTGTTACATTTCAGTGTCCTGATCCTGCAGCGTGACATAGCTACCCAGCTGCATACAAGATCTAGCAGCTTAAGGTGAACTGTAAACACAAAAAAATGCTTCTTAAAAGCATGGACCCCAAAACTTCCAGTGCCCAGCTCCACGAATGCTCATCTAAATGACAGCTGAAACAGAGGTGACATGGTAAACTGCATTTTACCAGCTCTTTGTCACTCTTCACTCTATAAAGTAAGCACGGAAATTGTTAGGCAGTGAAAAGGTTCATAAGTGCTTCCACTTAAAAGAACCCCTCCAAGGGAGACTCAGGTTTAAGACACTACAAGTTAAGGTCTTTTCATGTTATCAGATGTATTATACTTCTTGCTCTTTGATTCTCTTGTCTGCATCAGTCTGCAGCAGAACATAATGAACCTGTCAGGAATGTTTCTAGTTGACTGACCTGTCAATGCAACCAGCAATTTCACAAATGAATCTGTTTAATCAAGGTATCTAAGATGAAGAAGATACTTAGGGAGCTTTGCAAGAAAGGGATGCTGACCTGTTATAGCTTCTTATGCTATTCTTCGGTCCATAACAGCAAAGTAATTCAACTCAAGGAGGGAAATCATTGAACAAGATATAAGCCACTGAAGTGTTTTGCTGTACCAGGTGTTAAGTGTGTACTCTGATACAGTGGGAATTGTGCATTAGCTGAAGTTTGGGCAGAATAGAAATCTTTTCAAATTTATCACACTAGTTTGACATCCTGAACAAGGAATCTTGTTCAAGGGATCTCATTTGCTGATTTAGATCCTGGTCTGCAAGCTGTCATGTTCCCTAGACTCCCACATAAATATCCTTTAGAGATGTTTAAAGGAGTTGGGGTGGGGTTTTTTCCCCAGCAAAAGGTATCTGGCAAGTTACTAATTTTGTTACTTTCCCTTAATAATGTATTGTCAGTGCTGTTGCAAGATGGCATGTTTCTTTGTTATAACCCTTATGCAAGCAGTCTTCTGAATGTTCTCCAGCCAAATAAGCCCTCTGTCCCCACCCCTGCCTAACATCAGCACTCAGAGGGCACAAAGGCATGGGTCCCTATAGCATTCCATCCATACTCTTGATACTGCTCCACTGAACCTTGTCAGCCCCACTTCGATCAGCCTGTGTAGCTCAGCAGGGGTCACAGTACAAACTGATAGCATAATACCCATACCTTGAAGATTAGTTAAGATTTAATGAGATGCATAGATAAAACTGAACCCATCTGCCTGTCTCTATAAACCCAAAAACTTTCTGATAGGACTGTGCCAGAACTTGTACAGGTACACCATGCTGCTCTTCGACAAACACTGCCACTTGGAGCCCTTTGGAAAAGAAATCTGTTCCTTTCAAAAATTCTGACAGACTGTTATCAAATCCAGCACTTCAGAAGCCATTCCTTCCTTCCACTATTTGGCCATGTATTTTCATCTTCAAACCTCTCCCTTGCACTTCTGTAATTTATATTAACCCCTCCTAAGCTTGGTGATGAAGAACTAACTTTATGCAAGAGGACTGAAGAAGTTCAGCTTGTTTCAACCAGCAGAAAAGGGCTTCAAGCAAGGATGTGATTCACTCTGAATACAGCAGAATAAACACTGGGGAAGGATAAGGACCATTTACACTAATGGATAACGTTAAGAGCTACTATGGCAGTCTGTTTGCAGACTTCTGGAAAAACACTCCTATAGTTCTTCATACTCCACTTTTAGAAAGATCTCTTTGTCAACATGGGTTTAGAAATCATCCTCTCTCCTTTTATTTCTCTCCTCTATATTTCAGTCCTCTATACAGCTTTGCAGCAGGTGGGCAATACAGAAAATAGAACAACTGTGGAATTAAGAGAATGATTACACCAAGTATTCTGTAAATTAGATGTGAAGATCTTTTTAACCCATGAAATTTTGCAACACACGTGGCCAGTGCGTAGGATCCTACTGCTGTCATGCCTCGGGGAAGCCATATTGACCTTGTGCTCCATACCAAAATCTTTGTATGACATAGAGCTACAGGCTGTGCTGTAGCTTCCAGAAGGAAGTGAACTCCAGAATAACTCATCGGCAGGAAGCTATGGCTGTTTGTGATGGCTCCCATCACTCCACTGTGGCACAGCACTGAGTGGGGCACACAGAGACACTAAAGTGAGCTGGGTCTGGCTGCACCAGTGGCCCTATTTGTCCACCTTTCCCTGATGGTCAGGGGTGAAGCCTGCTCAGCTGCCCTGCTGCCAGCAGAGTTCCCCTTTCGCATGTGATGTTACAGGAAGGGCACCACATTCCTCCCCAGAAATTTACAGTGTTTAGAAAAGGCTGTGTTATTCACATAACTTCCCACTACCACTATCATACCAGCCTATCATAGATCTTTTTAATGTACTCATGCACAGTAGGATTGCAAGATGAGTAGTGCTTCATTTATAGCTGAACTGAGCAGCAGCCCTCACAGCAATGCTGCCATACACAGTAACTCTGGTTCTGGCTGACTGCTGGTGCTACCAAGTGGTCCTTCATTCTACAGGGTGGTTTGTCCAGCACTATATCAAAGCAGAGCCATGAGCAGAGCAGTTCCTAGCTCCCTGAAGGGCTGGTAGCGTCACGCCACATTCATTGCTTTCCGTGGTGATGGTAAGTGTGGCTCCTGTGTAACGCTACTATGCACAACAAACATTAAGAACACAACTATGTATTTACATAATAGTGCACAATATGTGTCTATGTGCTAACAATCTCATAGGAACAGTCCTTAAAGCAAATCAAATCTACCACCTTCATCAATGCCTAATTTTTGGACAAGAACTTGTCTTCTTTTTGTACTGTTTCTCTGCAAATGTCCCTTGTCCTTACCTGCTTGCTGATTCTTGCTACAGATAATACACTAATACCTAATTTACATATAGATTAAAAATTACCTTGAAGCTGATTCAGAGAAATCTCCAGGAACTTATTTATCCCTTGATGAGGAAAGACATCAAGGAGTGGAACACCAGATATATAAGTTCCATTAAACCCATGTTGGATTAAGTATTAGAACTAAAAATTTTGAGGTTCAGTTTCACTGGATCAATATAAAAAAATGGACTTTGGAAAACTGCTGGGTTTATAGTAGTTCAGGTAGAAAGTATTATTCTGCATACACTAATAGCCACTGCTGAACTGCTGCTATTTACTTCAGAATTTACAAATCATTATGCTTGTCCTGGTTACCAAAAAGTACTAGGTTTGTTCTTGTGCCTCATTTCGTCAGCCTCAGTGCATATTATGAAATTTTCATATTTTCATATGAAAATTGCCCTCCCTCTCCCTGTTTCTCTCTCAGCTTTTCTCCCAACACCAGTTTCTGTATCAGGACACTTCAGGTTGATCCTCAGGAGACATTAGTCACTGAGGAGAGCTGCAAAAGCCTGCCACAGCCAATCTCCCCGTGTAATTCAGTAATAACAGCAAATTTTTTTTTTTTAGTGACATGCATCTGGTTGAACACACAGCTATCACCATGTCTTCAGTAATTCTCTGCATAATAAACAAGAACTCGAGGTGGAAAAATAACATGCAACAGTGTAAATTAACAAAATCTTCTGAAATTATTAAACTTTTCTGTATTAATTTACTGAGGTCTTCATTTCTTCTACCATGCATTAAGCTTCTGCATTACAAAACATTATGGATCTTTTATCATCTCTGACTGCTTGTTTTCAGTTTAGCAAGAATAATAAAGGAAGCAATAGCTGAGAATAAAACAGGCATTCCTAAGCTTACTAATTTTCTTTGTGCTCTATGTATTATTACAACTTCACAGTCAGCTAAAATATGTCTTAATTAATATTTTTCCATCCTTCCTCAGAAAAGGATGGTGCATATTTTCCCTTCCTGAAGAACCTTGCAAGTGGAGCATGTGCTTAGTCTTTGTAAATGAATTTCAGTTATTGAAAAGACTGCCAACATGCTGCTGGGCGGTGGCTCTGCCAGAAAGGGAGCTCAAGGCCCCAACTGGGGCATGTGGCATCAACCTCCTCCTGAAAAGAGCCAGCCCTGCTGTCCCCAGGCACAGGCATCTGCACCATTTTATGGCTGATATTTAGTGACACTAAGAATATGGGTTATGCTCACTTTTATTGTACAGGTGAGGTGCATGTCTGTGAACTTTAGTCATTTTCACTCTCTGTAACTTTAGGTCTAGGCTGTGATGACTAGTGAAAGAAGGATACTCATAATCTTCACAAAACCAAAAACTCGGGTTGGAGACATGTATATCATTGCATAGCCCTATAACCATGGCTGAGCTCCCACAGCTCAACACATAATCCGGTATTCATTCTTTTAATGAAATGATACCTCCTTCACTGCCAGATTAGGTGCAGGACATTGGGTTAAAATAAAAAAAAAAAAAAAATTTGATGAGAAAAGATGCAGTGCTAACCTACGCTCATTATTTTGTTAAAAAGGAGACCTAATCTAAAACTTCAGGACAAATCAGTTTTAACAATTGGTACATGTGACTTGACAAGAATGCCTTTTAGGAGGGTAATATAATAGGTACTCTAGCATGTTTCAAAAGGGAAGTTTCAAGCATCTTTAAACCCCAAGGCACTGACTGAGTCTGTAAGCTTGAAGCCCTTGTGCTGGTGCTCACTTGAAGGAGTTCACCTCCAATGGCACCATTTGAAACCACTGGACTAAATCAAATAAGAAGAAAGAGGATGTGAAAAGGCACATCAGCATCATGAAATGACTATGTAGACGCCTCTCCAAGAACCCAGAGTGGCTGCACTCACGCACTACTACTGGGGTGCCTGAAGTAGGATGAATTTTCTGGGAAGCAGGAGCAATGGCAGCATAGCACCATCCCTTTCCAGGCCTGAAGACACATGCAGGTGGAGCAGCTCTCATTCATGCTCTCTCCCTTGCTTCTCAGTCAGCAATAACCTTCTTTCCTGGCTTTTTCTCCCCCTACCACAGCCTATCCAGGCCTCTAAAATACAGCACCATGCTTGCTGCCACAAAACTAGAGGCACCACAGTGGAGAGAAGGGGAGAGTTATTAAACAGCTTTCATTTAAGACAAAAATTGCTGCTCCTTGTTATGCTTCACAAACTTTCCTGAAAAAAAAGAGCAAATATCTAACACAGAAAACAGGTGCCAGAAGGGAAGGGTTGGCTGTACCACATAATTTTTTCTTCCTTCTCCATAAAATGGAAGGTATAATAAAAAAATTGCACCTTGCCCCTGCAACACAGTATTGAAACCTGAAGTTGTGTCAAAAAGATATGGGCAAAGCTGTCATGGATGGAGTGGCACACTTCACTTGTAACAGAGAAGCAGCAATGTTTCATGATGCAAAATAGTGAATTAACAACGTTGGTGGTAAATGAAACAGTGGTTTAACAAGATTCAGTGACAAGGTACACTTGATTATTTACTACACAGACATGTTCAGACCAAACTGTCAGGGAGACCCTCCTGTTGACTTACGAGATTCAGAAAGGACCTCCTTGCACTTTAAACTCCTTCTGAGAGAGGAGTCTAGGCGCAGCTGGATACACTCACAGTCCCAGACTTGGTTTATGTCTAAATATTTAGATGTGCACAATCAATCCTTTATACTTCTTGGTTAAAATGTCAAAGTTGCAGTAAGCTTATTCCCAATTCACTTGCCAAGAATCTGATGTGATAAGAAATCTCCCAATCTCGAGGAGTAACCTTGAGAGGTGTCCCTACTCAAGGAACAATCCTGGCATGCAGACCACTGCCATGCAGGAGAGCTCAACGGGCCCTGGGCTGTTCACTATTTCTGGAGTAAGATAGTTGATTTATATTCATATGTGCATACTAACCACAGAAGTTAGTTTTCTCCAAATTTGGCTTCAGTTAGACCTTGACTAGCAGCACTAAGGTTAGAGAGGCACGTGTTGCTCAAATTAGCCCTTGGTTACTGGTTTTTTATCTGCCTCCCCTGAAGCCACTATCAATCACAATCAAATTACTAGCCATCACAATTAATTGAAGCCATTTCAATCATCACTAGTGGCTATCACTTGAGCAGAGTAATATGTCTGGTTGGCCATGGGGTGAAGCACACCATCATAAAGGGAAAATTACGAGATTCATTATAATCCTTCCACAGGATAGCCTTTTAAAAAAATAAATACAGCCCCCTCACCATTATCTCTTCAGTCCTGTGTTCATTTTGACGTACATGATTTAATTTTTTTAAGACTGTTAACCATGGATTCACTGTGAGAGAGATGAGGCACAGATTCCTTGTAGAAAACACCATTTTTTGCTGCAGTATTTTTTCTCAGTTCTCTGATCTCTTTGATTTTGAAAGAAAGGCCACTGACTAATTTTTGCTAAGCTTCTCTTTACAGTGATTGCAGTTTCATTACAGCCTCTTCCTGTGTCTTGCACAATTTGATGGATGTTGTAAGTACAGGAAGGCTATGTTAAGAAACCAAAACCAAAATGCACAAAAATTAATAAAGCAGATCTTGAGTTAGATTTTTTCATAAAGAAACCTCCAAACGCTTATGTTGCAAAATGATTCTTTGTTGCTATTCCATAACCCTTGCTTTCCTGAGCTAAATGCCTGTCAAGAATTCATGATGACCATACCTATCCATTTATCCATGATAGCTGGCTGGTATTTTTCCCATCCTGATAGTCTTGATACAATTCTGAATATTGGTTTAATCCTCCTACAATCTTTTCCCAGACAAAACCCCTCCTTTCAACTGGGCTGACATTCTACTTTTGTTTTGCTGTTGTTTTTATTGTAAGTATCAGTTTTCTTCCCAAATTATATGACCATTCCCATAGTTACCCTATAACCACACAGGAAAAAACTGTAATTGGAGGTAAGTGTGCATCCTATGAAAAATACGGGGTTTACTCTGTGCATGTATTTATATACGCCTGTATCTTGGTACATCCCCACTGCACTCATAACACTGTGCCATCCTGATATCCTTTAAGTATTACATGCAGTGCTCTGTTAGGACTCTGACAAGTCTACTTGCAGTTACCCTCCGATGGGCCTTACATAGGGTGATTTGGTGCACATTTTGTCTAAACTTTAGAAAATAGATACAAACGCTGGTCTTAACCAGAACAAAGTCAGATATTTAAAAGGCCTGCAGAAAAAAAACCCAAACAACTGTGGGCTATATGTAGAAGTAGAGTGGATATTGTGTGCCTGGTGGGATGAAAAATATAGAAATGAATCCAGGGATGTTGCTTTTTCCTTTGTGTTTCATGACTGGGTTGCTGCTGTTTACAGCTAGGCACACACCAAATTTAAGAAAAAGGTCAGATAGGTCAGCAAGCTGAAGGAGCTCCTAACTCATAGCCTTGATATGCAAGCAGTTAAGGAATAAGGACTATAAACAAGGAATAACAAGCTTTGAATTCACCTGAACAGCTGCTAGATGGGAATAAAAGAAACACTCCAATGCTGATCACTTAGAGACAAACTTATTGGCTGATCTGGGTGTCTATTGACTGAGTAGGATAATCCCCTGTGTAATGACCATGCAGCTCTCCAAGCACAACCTTTGTTCCCCAAAACCCTCTGCTTCCTACATGGGTTATTATTCCCTGCTCCACCCTGAAGCCTCTAACCGACAGTGTCATGAGGACAGCACAGGTTTCACTACTGATGGTGCATATTTTGTAGATAGACAATACTGTGATTTTCTTATGCTAGTGTCCCTGTAGCTTTTCCTTTAAATGGGTAACATGATTTTTCCCTCCTCAGAGTAAATTAGGTATTAATTTACAATACAAAACCTCATCTTTTCAAAAGCTGTCTTAGAATTGTTCTGTTTATCTGTACAACTACTAAGGGATTTCTCCTACAGACCTCTTCCTCCCCTTTGAGAGAGTTAATTCAACAGCTGCAGGAGCCTTTGAAAGGGAGACTTTTGGTGTAACTTGGGCTCTGAACTACTGTTGTCTTGGAAAATGTTTCTTTTAATGACATGATTTGGCATCTGTTTTAATTTTGGTTGAGCTGACACAGCAGAGCAGATTTTGTTTCCCTTCATTATTGTTTACTCTAAGGAGTTTCCACAGAATATATATAACAGTCATATCTTCCTCTTACAATACCTGCGAGATGGATAATACTATCTGCTCCTGCATTCTTTCTACACCTCTAGTTAGAGCTATTAAGAATACCTTTGTTTAGTCTTTGAGAAAAGAAAATATATTTTTTTTACTGCTATCCTGAGGAACTGGTTATTTCTCTGCATCATGCTGCGATATTGCCTTCAGTCACATCATTCTGGAAAGTGCTCATGTTTTTTCTCTATTATATTAAGACATAAAAATATTAAAGTTATCTATTTCTTTTAAGGTGATGTTTAATTTCAAATGTTCCTAATCCACAGTGTTTATTTCCAATTAAATACTCAGGAGGGTTTATTGTTTAAAGTACTTTAAGAAGAGTAATGTTCATTTTTCAGAAACAGCTAAAATAAAAGCCTAAGTCATTGCAAGCCATTTGAACTTTGAATCACAGTCTCCATGACTGGAAGTTTCCAGATGTACAAGAACTGAGTTATCCTTCGGAGTTTTCTGAAAGGAAGGGATGTGCATTTTGTACCTATATACAAGTCTGCATTAAAACCAGTCTGAAGTATAGAGGTGGTACCAGATGACATTAGCATTCAGTGCCATGCCTTTGGTCTAAATATATCCAAATAAATAAGTCATGCATCCAGATCTTGCCTAATTAAGCACACAACTGGTGCAACTGCATAGTAACAGTGTGGTCTCAACTGGCCTTTTGTCATGTAAGGCTATCTAAGGGTGACTAAGTTGCAATGAACCCTAATAGCTTTTAAAAAATACAAAATATCACCCACACTTCCTTTTTTTTTTTTTTTTTCTCCTTTCATTCTCTTCACTGTTCTGGGGACTACTGATCTGAACTTGGATTCATGTGTGTATACCTTTTGTGCCCTCTTTCAGATGTCTGTCTTCCTCAAGTATTTCAGTCACACCAAGGGCTGAACATATGAGAACAATGTTATACTTTTAGCCCCCATCGCCTTGCTTCAACAAGACTCTCTCTCATCACGAACAAAACCAAGACCTGGTCTCAAGGCAGGCACTAAAACCCCCTGGATTCCAAAATACCATTTCAAGAGCATTTTTTTTTTATCCCTGCTTCATTCTGTAGCATAAGCGTGAGGTAAAGTTATCTTTCCTTACACCCAAATGGATGGGCATGTTGCATTACCCCTGTCTTAGGGAAAAATTAAGTTCATTGTTGTCAAAGCAGAGATTTGTGACACCTAGAAACTGAGAGTGCACTACTTCAGGTATAACTAACATTAGCTTGCCTTGAACCCAATATAAGTGTACTAAAAAGCGTAAGCAATAGCAGCATGTAAGTATTTTGTGCTATTGTAATAGCATAGCCGTACACAATGCATAAGCATTTTACATACATGTCTGAGTAATGTGACCACCAACAGGGTAAACAAGTGTTCATATAGCTTCACACAGCAAGCATCCAACCAAGAAGTTGCCAAAGGACATGACAAACACAAAAGACTGCAGTAGGCAGGACATCCTGCTGCATACAAATGAAGGATGACTGACAAAACCAGACCAGAGGTATGATGTAAGAGAAACAGGTAAAAACCCTCTTTCAGAGGTGGGCAAGCTGCATATACATCAAGCAGGGAGGGGAAAGACAGAGAAGGAAGAGTACAGGCCCGTTTATGATCAGACTCACTTGTCAAAGAGCTCCCAAGCCTGATCACCACCAGCTCCATGACCAAGGCCACCAAGGACTCACCCAGGAGCCCTGACTTCATGGCATAAGATTTGTGGTACCACATACGCAAAGGTGATTTAGGATATCGGAGTTAAGAATGAATGTTTTATGTATCTAGTGGAGATGATTAATATTGTGTAAGTACTATTAGCACAAAATGAGTTGTTAATGAATGAATTTAATAAAGGCTTTTGAGTTTAAAATTGGCCTGCTTTATCAGTCTGCTAAAAAATCCAATCCCAATGATCTCTAATTCCCTATATGTAAACATATAATATTGCATAGTTGCAAGAGTACCCTCTTTTTAGCTTTAATGATTACAAATTAAAAATGCGAACAGTCCTCGATTATAAAGTTTAACTCATCCTTGCTGTGAGGGCAGTGTCTGAATCCTGCCAGGACATGTGCCTCTTCCTCTGTGAAAAGAGTCAAATAGAAGCAATTCATATAGCAGTGGGAGCAAGTGCCAAGCTGACTGAAGTTTGTGCTATAAGCTTCTACTACAGATAAGTAAACATAACTTTTCACTGTAATCTGACTGCAGAAATGTTTGCAGGACATCCCTCTCTGGCATAAAATGGCCAAGCTCCTTGACAGTCCATCAGACCCAGCTGAAATACTGGTGCTTACTATCCATGAAAGCTAATGCTTTGCAATTCAGTTATCTCTCAAACACCTGCTAGTAAAACATACTTGCTGGAAACTTTAGCAACTAATCTTCTGCCTGTCTGTGTAACTTTTAAGGTGTCACTGATTATGTATCTAGTATGGAATCTCCTGCTGCCATCAATACATGCTCTGCATGATTTTTAATCACCTCTAAGTTTGTAAAAGCACATTCTTCAACTACTGTATAGTTTCACTGGAGATGTGCACATCTTGCTGTCCTTCACAAAGATATAACTAAAAAATCACCTCTTCCTCCCAATCCACTATCATTTTTCTGAAGACTATTTTATCGTGTGTTCATAAACTTCAAATAGAAATAGTAGTGACCACTTACAGCAGCTTTGTGTTTTAATCAGCAGTGCTGCCCATTTGCCCAAAGCATTTGGTTTGCATATTCTTTAGTTAGATGCCACATCTTCTTCAGTTTGATATCAGGATACAAACTTGCCAGATGTCATTGTCACTACATCTCTGCAGCTAACACTGCAACTGAAAGCTCCCTTTTTCTGAATGCTGTGCTTACAATTTTTGTTTATCTAAAACATTGCTCAAGCATGCCTCTAACACTGCATACAATTGATGGGTTTTGTCATTTTCATTTTAAAACATATACAAAATAAAATTATACTCCACTAGGTATTAGGAAGTTGATAATATGTTAAAATATTTAATAATGCTCTCAAAGTTCAATAAAAAGTACCCCTGTAACTTTGCAGGCTAAAATACAACGATGCTACAAAGGATCCCAAAATTAGGCTTCTGTGAAGTAGATATTAGAACCAGTTACGTAACACTAGGCAAGAGAGTTCATTTGAGTTTTTAAGCTGATTACACTGCTCCCTTGCTCTGACTAAAGTGCTTTGGTTGTCCCACTTCAGGCTCCACTGATAGGGCAGGCAATTTTCAGTTCCTAAAATACATATTAGTACATGTAATGCCATTAGGAACACATTTCTCTGAGCATGAATTAATCATAATTTCTGCAAGCTTTGGTAGGTGCTTGTGGATCTTACGAACTTGTGAGACACACATTTTGTCTCGTCTTTGGTACCAGTGGGAGTTAGGGGCAGGATAGGATTCCTCCCTACTGGCTTGTTAAAGCTTCTTCTGCTCTTTCCTACAACCCTGTGCAACACAGTGTACAAGAGAATGCCTAGACAATAACAGTAATTCATTTAAATCCCTGAGGATTCATATATGCTCTCTCATATCTCATCATATGTCAGGTACTTCTTTCTGTGATCCCAGGGACAGCAGATCTCACACCAGCCTGTTTCGCTACTGACTACATTTTCTGAGGCTTATACATGCTGACAAGATGGCTCATTTTTTTCAGTTTACAGACTTACCACACCACTCCCCCATATATTGTTAAGCAGCCGATTTAAAATCATCCTTAAAACAAGCCAGCTTGAAGTGAAAGTCGATGTAGCATCATAACTGTTAACACAGCATCATCACAAATGTTCTTAATAAAGTAACAAGTGAAGCTGGGGCAGGGGGCTGTTGGAGAAGATATTGAGTATGTTTGCATAATGATCATACTTAAGATTTCTTATGTTTCAGTCTGCGTGTGTTAGAGAAAGCCTGCTGATGGAAGATCTTCCTGCTTACAGGCAGCTCTATTAGTTTCTTTGGGAAGTGTTCTGTAATTGGACCACAACACCTCCACTCTGTCTGTTTATGCAACTTTTTGTCTCCTTGAGGTCATGTAAAACTTCTTCCTCCCACTTGGGTGACTAAGAGTGCTGCTTTTGCAGAGTGAGGTGTCTTCATCTGTTGAGCATAATATTTAACACCATTTGCACACTGACAAAATGCTCAACGGAAATGTCTGAATGGGAAAAGGCAAGTGGCCCATTATCAGCTCTTGACTGAGATTAGACATGACCGTAACTAATCACTGCAGGATGACATTAAGCTTCATGTGGCTGACCTCCTCCATAATTGAGAAAGCATAACAATTACAAAATGTAGGTAACAACATGGTGGGCTTCCTGTCTTACTCATTCATGTTCTGCACTTTTAGCGCTGTTTACAATTTCATAGTGTTTCTTCTATCAACAAAATAACTGTCTTTTACGTGTCCTGTTTGTACAAGGTATTTTCTCTTCAGATATGCATCTCACGACTGGATTCACGCTTTACATGAAAATACCTGGAAAATCTCTAATTAATATGGCTGTAGAATTTACGGAGCAAGGGTTGTCAGAGTCAGGATGGTCAAGGATAAAATCAGAGGATATGCCACCCCTCACCATGAGAGAACAAACACAGCAATCTTCAGATCTATAGCACACAAAACTCAATTACATCTGAAGCTGTAAGTGGCAATCAAAGAACTGGTGAGTTCGCACCATCCACAAAGATGTTGTTAACAGACTGCAGCTGTAACACTCCAGAAACAGGCCAAGAGGGACCTATATCACTTTATTCAATAACTATTTAAAGGTTATTATGTTGCAGGAAATCTTGGATTTTTGAAGGAACTGAAATAACTCTGTCTATTCCCTGTCAGGTAAGTGGAAATCCAGTAATTTGGGGGGCTGGGGGGGACGGAAGGGGTTGGTCTTTGTTTTGAATATATGTTCTGAAAGATGCTCTGGAAACTGAACTTTTACTTTCAGAAGAGGTTTAGCAATAAGCATGTCTCAACGTTGTTTGAAATGTTATCTCAAGAGTAAAAGCACATAGCTTCACCAGATTAATGCATCTTCAGGTTGTTGGCAGTGCCCTCCTGTGGCCGTGGACGCTGGTGTTTGACACCTAGCCATTGGAAAGTCATGCTAGGCCACAAGCTAGGTCACCAAACCTGCTTCACTGACAGCACCAAAGGAGTAGATGAGAGCAAATGAAACACTCCTGACCTTTTTGATGAGAGCCGTTAAGGTTGGTAGCACTCCTCCTACTCCACTGGAGACTGGAAATCTTCTCTACACATCAAATTAGTAATCCTTGTACTGAGAGCCTGGCACTGGCATCCTGCACTGTAAAGAGGATATCAAATGAAACCACTGTGTTTCTTCTAAATGACCTTCTTGCCATAGGCAGTTCAAACATATGAGAGCTGCTGAAGTACAAGTGCACTTCATTTAATGACATCAGCATGTCCCAAGCACTTGGCTCACAGATGAAATTCTATGGCAGAGATACTAGTTCTCTGCTGTCTTGTTCTGCTGTGTATAAGCTTCCATGGCATCTGCACAGTAATTACAAACATAGATTCAAACAACTGATAGTGCTAATGTTATTGAACATATCTTTGACCAGACAAGCATCTAGACTTCTGTGTGTTCAAAAAAGGCAACCCAATTAAAAAGTACCTGCTTATTGTAAGGGACTTCGAGCAGCTAGGAAAGATGTGAGTCCTGGAAGCATTATGGGGCTTGCTAGCAAAACAAGAATCAAAAAGAATGGGGTTTCTATTTCCCTAGGTGAATAGAATGCTGCAATCCACAGGTCAAAACATACTGTTACGTGCTTTTTTTGTCTGCACTGCAGCAAGAGTACAAATTTCCCAAGCCTTGAAACAAGACGTTAGGTCTCAGGTACTGTGTGGTGGGTTGACCCTAGCTGGACACCAAAGCTGCTCTACCAATGCTGTCCTGGGCTGGACAGGGATGAGAAAACATAAAGAAAGCCTTGTGGGTTGAGGTAAGGACAGGGAGAGATCACTCACCATCAATTACTGTCTTGGCCAACACAGTCCTGACTTAGGGAAATAGGTTTAATTTACAACTAATCAGATCAGAGTTGGCTAAATAAAACCAAATCTTAAAGAACCTTTCTCCCACCCCTCCCTTCTTCCAGGGCTCAACTTCACTCACAATTTCCTCTACTTTCCCTCCCTCCCCCAGCAGTGCAGAAAGACAGGAAATGGGGGTTGTGGTCAGTTCATCACATGTTGTCTCTGCTGCTCCTTCCTCCTCAGGGCAGGACTCCTCACACTCTTTCCCTGCTCTAGTGTGGGGTCCCTCCCACAGGAGACACTCCTCCATGAACTTCTCTAATGTGAGTCCTTCCCATAGGCTGCAATTATTCACAAACTGCTCCAGTGTTGGTCCCTTCTATGGGGTGCAATCATTCAGGAACAGACTGCTCCAGTGTGTGTCCCTTCCCTGGGGTGCATCCTTCAGGAACAGACTGCTCCAGCGTAGGTCCCTGCAGGGTCACAAGTCCTGCAGCAAACCTGCTCCCGTGTGAGCTCCTCTCTTCATGCGGCCACAGGTCCTGCCAGGACCCTGCCCCAGCTTGGGCTGCCCATTGAGGCCACAACCTCATTTAAGCATCCCCCTGGCTCTGGTGTGGGGTCCTCCATGGTCTGCAGGTGGAATCTGCTCCACCATGGACCTCCATGGGCTGCAGGGACACAGCTGTCTCACCATGGTCTGCACCACAGGCTTCAAGGGAAATTCTGCTCTGGCACCTGGACCACCTCCTCCCCTCCTTCTGCACTGACCTTGGTGTCTGTAGGGCTGTTCCCTCAGATTCTCACTCCTCTCTTTGGCTGCAATTGCTCCAGCACAGTAACTTTCCCCATTCTTAACGTTATCCCAGAGGCACTACCACCATCACTGACGGGCTCAGCCTTGGCCAGCAGCTGGTCTGTCTCAGATCTGCTTGGCATTGTCTTTACTGGAAATGGTGGAAGCTTCTTGCAGCTTCTTACAAAAGCCATCTCCGTAGCCCCTCTGATATGAAAACCTTGCTACACAAACCTAATGCAAACTGCCATAAAGAGCTGTCACTTACACATCTCTCTTATGTATCTATCAGCAGCAGAGTTGCTTTGAACTCGTTAGTGAGAGGCATGTTATTTGCAAAGACTGTTAACTACTACTACAGATTCTGATCTCAAATATTTATTTTGGTAACAGATGAGCTTGTTCCTTGCCATTTTTGTTACATTTCCCGATAGAACACAGTAAATAAGAAGAGGTGTCTCTCATAAGAATCTGACTAGCATAAAGACTGCAGATATAGCCTTGCAGTGTGTTAAGTTTCTTGTAAAGTGAATTATTAGAACAGGACAAAACCCACAATTTTTTCCTGTTCTTGCTTCAATAGCCATGGCAATTCTCCTGTCCTGCTTCAGTAGCCATGATGGCTGATGGATTACTTACATGTGTCCGTGAAGAGGAAAATAACTTTCAAGGTATCTTTTTTTTTTAGCAGAATTTCTGATCTTATATGCTGACTGATTCTGAGTAACAAGTAGAAATGATGGCCTTTTAATCCCTGCTTCCAACATCAGTTTACTGCCTCTGTCATTAACAGCTCCTGAAAAAAATGAACCAGTAGTAGCAAAAAAAAAATGTGTTGCCTCTTCCTCATTAAATTCAACATTTCTTTAAGTATTTTTTGGTGTTACGACAATAAAAATGACTCCATATTCACTTATTATTTCTCTGGAAAGAGTTTATTCATCAGCCTGATGATGAAGCCCAGTTTATTCACCTGAACTTTAACTTCTCATGCTCTAATATCTCACATTACTATTATTCATTTCTGCCTAGGATATCAGCTACTTTGCTCCACATTTTGGAAAGAAAAGAATTCTTAATCTCATCAGTGAGGGTCTACAGGTCTTACACTTTGCTTGAAAATTTGAGAGACATCCTGGACAACTTCCTGTGAATATAAGTGTTGCAGAAATTATAAATTCTTGACACAAAGTGGCAAAGAAGACTGCTCTTAGATCCATATTGCTAAGCCACGACTTTTATTGCTCCCTGGCTGTATTACTATTTTTATATATTAATCCATGCTACTTAGTCAGGCAAAACTCCCTTTTGAAGTTCCACCCTTCTACCAAAGCAGAAAGAATGAAGACAGACCTTAGTTTTGAGTCATGTTTCTCTTTGCTTGTGAAGAGGAAACAGAATACCATGGATATTTTTGTTGTTTCTATCTGAATATTTTCTTCCATTTCCCACATATAAGCAGGTTTGCTATTGCTAGCTACAACCTGCATGGGCTTTTTGGAAAATGTAGCAACACAGAAACTAAACAGAAGTGACATACACCTAATCCACCAATGAATAAAAAGACACATGCCATAATGTGAGGCAAACCCCTCAATTAAGAGACAGATCACGTGTTTCTACATACACAAAATTTAGATAGTGAAACGCAGGTCTGCAAAATTGGAAAAGTCGCTGGAAATGGGGGGAGTTTCTTGGAAATACATCTAAAATAGCCCAGGGATGCTTGGCAACTTGGCCACTGACAACCAAGATCAGCAATTGCAAGCATCAGAAAAGCACAAAATCAACATTTTTTCCCCAGGTCTCTGAACCACCTGACATCTCCCCAGTCAAGAAGTCAAGACTGAGTGAATGTGACTTTGGAAATGACAGTCTGTGTGTGCAGTTATCAAGCAGGATCACAATGCGAACACCACTAGGTCTTAAAACCCCAGTATTAAAACACAGCATGTGATGTGAAAATAATGCAGAAATAAAACATCTAATAAAAATTCATTACCTGGATATGTAGACAGAAGCTTCTGTAATACATAAACCTACCATAACCTGCTGCAAGCTCAGCTAGGCAGCCAACCACTAAAACAAATACTTCGGTGAACCATAACCCATTTTTTCAGTACCACTTAGAAAGCTTCACTAATATTTTAACATACCAAACAAGATAATCAAGCCTGAAAGAAAAGGCCAGAGAAAATAACTATTTGTCACCAAGCTTTGTATGCAATACTTCAGAGCAGGAGCAAATGAAGGAGGTGCAGAGCTACTGAATCTTTTCTCCAGTAAAAATAATCATACATGTTACATGGTAATGTTGAATTGCACCCACGTTTTTGTTCTAAGATGAAGCTGTCATTGACAGTTGCAGTAAATAACATCCTGTACTGCCGCAGGCTACGTTCTCCTCTTCTGTAAATCTAAAGGAATACTTTGCCACTGATCCCACTGGAAGTAAAATCAAATGCAGAGACAAGAAAAAGATACAGCAAAGTAAGAAATAATCAACATAGATTAGTTCCTGCAGACCTCACTCATACGCAAGGTTTGCCTGTGTAACATGTCAGCTTTTGGGTTAACTGTAAGAGATAAATGACTATCTGTAACCATTTTAAGTACCACAAAATCCTATTTGTATTTCTAAACTGATATCGTGCTGATCAGAATTATTTACATATAACTCAGAGGACTTGCAAAATACATTTGACATGACTGCTAGCCAGCTGTGTGGTTGCTTGAAGAAACCTAGTCACCTTCAACAGTCTTACAATCTATGCAGCCAGCACCCACCTCATCATGTGGGCACATACTTGGCTTGCACCTAACTATACTGAAAGATACACTCACGTGTGGCTCCTTTCAGCTGATGATAAGTGCTGAGCTGTATCCAAATTTTAAGTACTTTCCAGTATGGAAAGTAGATGGGACTTGGCAACTCCCTTGATCCTAAGAAACAGTAATTTTTCTTTGCTGCCCAGTCCAATTGTCTGTAGGACTGACTGCTGAGTCACATACAGCTCTAGGAAGTTTAAAAGTGCAGTATTTGTGCTGGAATTACAGCCAGTGATGGCAGCAAGGTGACAGGAGGACAGGACAGCTAGATAATGAAGTGTCTATGACAGCACACAAACTAGCAGGGAATGCCAAAGGTGCCAGTTACTCACTGTCTTCTTGTCTAGCTGAATATCCAGCTAGTCCTCAATGCAGAACTACTGACATTTTCTGCTTGCAAATTACTCCAGGGCCTCTGCTTGGAGGTAGGCGCTATATGTCCTGAGGCTCTGCAAAGATCTGGATATGTATTTTTAGTCTGGCTAAGTGGGGTGAAATACATTTCTTTGGCCCTGGAGCTGTATGAAAACAGTTGTAATAATTCTGTTTAGCACAAGAGAAAGAACAAAGTTTATGCACCTACAAGTTCATGAGAGTGCTCTGTACAAATTACAGCTGAGGTATCTTCTTCCACACTGGGATGGAAAAGGAGCAGAGAGATAAGCATGCTGCTCCAACAACACATGATTTTTGGGTACCACAGTATTTTCATTGGAAGAAAAAATCAGATTCTTCAACACCTGTAAATGCCTTAATAATGGCAAAAGAGATGTAATGTGGGGATTAAAATGACTTGCAGTGAGACAGTGAAACCCACTAAACAGCTTGGTAGACTAGCTCAACATTTGTTAACTCCATGAATGAGTAATAACCCTTCAGCTAGTGCCATTTCAGAATGCATCAGTATCACTAAGACTCTTTTTTGAGTACTTTAACCAAAGGACTACATGTACAAAACACTACCACAGCCCCAAAAATACACTACCTAGCTTGTGGGAACTGACACCTAAGCCCTTTGAACACAAAGTTCTGATTACAGCTTGTTTTCCTCTAGAATTAGGAGCACTTAAATCAGTGACAGAAACAGACCACTGGCCTGGCCATGTGTACAAGTAACAGCAAAGCTATCCCAAATTATTTGTTGGATGTTTAATATAGACATGCTATGCCACACACCTAGAAGGGAGGAGTGATCAGCACTGTAAGTATGTGTTCAAGTGTTTCCTCAAAATCACAGCATGTTTTATACAAAGTGCATGCCTATCCTGGTTCTAAGGTTCCATGCACTTAAGATTTAAATGCATGGCAAGTTACAAACATGCAAGCAGGCAGGACAGAATTTGGCTCTTCCCACTCCTCATCCTTTCCTTTCAGCCACAAAACCATTCTTCTATGGTTAATTCCCTGCTCAGATTTCTAATAGCTGGAATATGAGTGATTGTTAAGATGGCTGTCAGGCCCCTCCTCTTGTTAAACAGATAACAAGAGCACATCAGATAGGGACATCAGTGTAACAGTGAATAGGATATACAGAACTATCTCATTTGTCCAACACTGATAATGTTAAAGATGAAGACTACTATCAGATGGATTAAACAGTAATCAGGCAATTAAGAGAGTGTTTGGGAACAAAGGAGTCAGCCTGAAGCAGTGTAAAAGCAGCAGAAACATTTGCAGTAGTGGAGAAGACAGCAGAGTGCAGGTCAGCCCCGGGACACCCCGAGAGCTGCTGGTGCTGGGTAGGACAGAACAGCCTTGCTACAGGGCACGGCTGGGCAGCTGCACCTCATCTCCGAGAAGGACACAGAATGGGGGGCCCCCACTGGCATCTGCCACTGTGACCTTGCAGGAGGCTTCCTCAGTGGCACATGGGCTAAGGTTTCAGGAGTGGCAAAGCTGCAGGCACGGCTGGAGCATCTTGTCACACCACTGCAGTGCTCAGAAGAGGGGCCATGAGACTATGACTGACATACCAAATCATTCATCTAACTGGGGAGGGAACGCAGCAAACATGGATGTCATAATAACTTTTGGGGATTAGAGACAGGCACATAAGAACTTGTAAGTGGTCATTAGTGTTTTGCAAGCATTTAGTATCAGTTTATCTATGAAATTGCTGACACTGATCCTGAATGCATAGTTCATTGACTGGCACTTAATTTCATGTCATTAAATATGTCGGAACACTTAGATCATGGTTTGACAATGGGGATTTGAACATTTCTACAGTTCTGGAGCCACAGATAATACAAGTCCAGCAACCTATGCTCAGAAGAGCATTTGGGAATACCTGAATATCAAAATTACTCTTCTAGTGAGGTAAGTCCCACTTGTATTAGTAGATTTTTCCAACTCTTACGTAAACATCTGCCTTCTGCCACATTCCTTCACACCCCAAATCCCCTGCAGCTCCTCACTGTAAGCCTGCTTTGTAACAATGAACAAGGAACCTGTGTTGCACTCTCATGGCTGATCAGGTTAGTAAAAAATCTGCCAGGAGCAGCTGTGATATAGGTGATTCTTGCCTCTTACCTGCAGCCTTGTTTGCTGTGTTTCAACTGAAGCTGCATCCTAGGACTCATTATTTCATGAGTGCAGTCACCTTGTGTGAAGCACGTATCACATTACCAAAGGTTATCACATCACCAAAAGGTTATCACACCAGCTTTGTACCTTGCTTTAGCGTGTTTTAGTACTAAGGAAATATAGATGTAGCCAAGTAACAAGTGAAAAGCAAATGGTTTCTTATTGTGAAAACATTAAAAAGCAGACAACACACAGCGATTCAATCAGACTGACTGACTACAGAAAACTGCATACACAGTCAATTTAGCAGGGAGACTTACAATTTCTGCTTTTAGTAGCAGTTGCAACCTTGGCTGACCTCTGAGCAAAATTTAGTACTGGGTCTCAAATTGGACAACACTAAAGAGGAACCTACAGGCTGCTTTTCAGTTTGGGTCTGACCTTGGATGACTGCTGAGGAAACTTTCTTGTCCCCAGTGACCTTTAGTTTACATGAAGTCTTACAGAAACTGCTTCTGCTTATGAAGCATTGTCCTTTGGTGACACTGTTAGACCAGGTAAAGCTGGGCCAAAACAGTACTAATATCAGAATAACCCAGCTGCTTTCCCTCAACAGACCTTGACTTCAAAAATCACCTACCTTTTGTCCTGGAGAATCTTGCACCAAACCTACGAGCAGTGATGTCAGATGATATTGCAGGAGAATACCTTTCTTATACATCTTGGGCTTGTTACCCACATCCCGATCAGTTTATACTGAATTTGCCATCTCATTCCTACACTGAAATAGAAACTGAATGTTGCCATGCTACTTAAGAGTTTACTTTAACGCAATGTAAGAGAATATGATGGTAATTTTATAACTTACATCAGAAACAATAAGCACTCCCTACATCTAGCATGGTACAGCAACACTTCTGACAGCAGTGACCCCTTTTCAAGAGGAAATTATGAAGCAGAAAATCAATGGTTTTAAGAATTTTAATATGCTGCTAAAAGCGGTAGAAGAAAGATCTTTAAGTACAGAAACACTGTGTCTCAGACGTTTTTATGTCAGGGCTCATGAAAATGCTCTGTATCCATGAAAACAGCTGGGCAAAGTAGTACAAAATGTGTGATGGCTCAGATTCAAAACTTGAACAAACTGAAGTCTCTATTTGCAGTTTTAGTATGAAAATCATTGGACTGAAAAAAGAAAAGTCAAAAGGATCATAAATTGTCTGCAGTCTTTCTTCAATGAATGTCTCTTCTGCAATGAATAGAAGTACTAGTACGAGAACAAACAGGAAGGTATAAAAGTCCTTCAGATCGATGTCCATCAAACATCATACTTCGTGACAATCCTGTTCAGCCTTAGCCAATTGTGAAGGGAACGCAACTCCTTACCACCAACTGCTCGGTCATGGCAAGCACCTGATCTGTTTTGCTATCCAAACTTCAAGAGTGGCTTTCATGGCAACTGGAAGGTCCATGAGAGGACTTTACATTCTTTTGCCCATTAGCAGATAAAGACTAATGGGCAGAAGATTTTAAAGACGATTCATATGGAAGATTTTAAAACAATTCCCAAACCTCCCTGTCTTATTAACTGTAGTACTGGGCCACTTCCATAAGCCTTGCAGGAAAGGACAAGACCCTCTCTGAAACTCCTTTAAGATGTCTTAATTATCAATAGTAAGCATGACCATGGCAAACAGACAGAGCTGTCTACAGCTTTTAAAACCAGCATGTTGACACAAGTTTTAATCAATACATCTCAAAATCTTCCCCAGTAAGAGAAATAAAACTTGACAGAAATGAAACTGAGGAAGAAGCGGTTTATGTAATGGTCCTACCAAGAGGTGCTGCTATAGTTTCTCCTGCCTTTTTCATTTGTAATATGTGTTAAAGAAAGCTTTCTGATGAAGTTTCTCCAGCATCTTTCAGACTTGAAAATTTTCCAACATACACAGCTTCTATTTTAGTATCTGGTCTTGGGTTATGATTAGTTTTGTTCTATAAAGCTTAACATGACATGATACATACTTGTAATATCACTTCCAAAGACAGGTTTGCCTGCCTACCTACTATAAAAAAAAAAAAAATTGGTTTTCAGACAGATGAGTCTGATCTGTTCTACAGCCATGTTGTGCCATCACACAAACATTACATATACACAAGCAGAAAAAGGGAAATGGGAACACTCATCTGCAGCTGGGAAGAGAGGAGAGACCCGATCAGACCAGCTGTTTAACAGCTTTGTGACTTCAGATTTTACTTGAGTCAGCTGTGTAACTGCACCTCAACACTGCCTATAAGTCTCAGAAAGACACCAGACAAATGCAGCCAGCACAGAAACTTGGATCATAGATGGAAACTAGCCTTAGCTAAGCTCAGGCATATGAGAAACCTGGTTTTACAAAGCATATCAGAGGCATACACAGGTCACAGGACACTATCTGTTATATATTCAAAGTGACATGTCTATCCCCACACTTCAGCTAAACTCTATAAGGATTATTGTATGTTTGCTTTAATATCATTTATTATCTTATTGAGACAGTATCCTTCAGTGGCATTAGAATTAAATAACAGAGCTGGGTATACCTCAGTGGTGAATTCTCCTTTTCTTGAGTTTTTTAAGTTATTTCTAATTGATCCTACAGCAATACAGTGTGGACACCACATTAATACCTTTTTGCCAAAACAAAACTCAAGTTGCTTATTATAGGAGATCCTGAGTTTGGGAAAAACACTGGAATCAACAAAAAAAATCACGTGCACATGAGAACTGCACCATCATAAATAAACCAGCATCGCCTTTGGATTTTTTTTATTCTAAATATTTCTAATCAACCAATGCTTGCCATTGTATATCCTGCCTCCCACTATCCATTTACATATAACTTTTGTTGCAATTTTGCCACTGTCACGTGGGCTTGAAGAGACAGAATACTTTTCTTTAAGAGATCAAATCACCCTTTCCATGTGTAAAAGGATCATGAAAAAAAAAGTCATGAGGGTCCTCTTAGGATAAAATTCCTCAGCGCTCCAAAACCCTGGATCCTTAACTTCCATTTGAAAATTGTTAACTTCCACAGAGTGGCTCTAGAATTGCAGGCTACTTTCTGTCACAGTAATTAATGGGTTCCTACTGCCATGTCTGTGAATTTAGTGATCTGTAAAGTATTAACTTGATAATGACAGCAGCTTGGGACAGAACCACTCAGATACAGCTGGTGGGATGCAGTTGGATCAAATCTAGAAACTGTGTGAAATCAATTTATATTCCCAGGTCAAGCTCAGATTTGCATGGGCTCTAGCACCTACTAAAGCCAGTGTTTGTAAGAAGATAAAACCAGTAACAAGAGACTCCATAAACATGATAGTGACAGGGCAAGCATTACTTCACTGCTTTTAACATGGAGGTGACACTACACAGATGTGACCTTAAAACCATCAACCACGTGCACTGTGCAAAGTCTCATCTTTCCCCTGTTACAGGAACTAATAGCTGGGAACAGGGGAGAGCGAGCTTTGCTTTTATTAGAGCTGTATCTGCCTTCATGTTGCCTCCATGTGCGTAAAGCATAATCTCAGCACTGGTTTCTGCACCACCGCCAAGCATTCCTGCTTCTTGCAACCTCAACCAACCTTTCCCATTTGCTCTCTGTTACTTTGCACACTAATTTTGCTGTAATCTAATCTGTCTGGAAAACAATAATGTTATGACTGTGAGATTAACTTTCTTCAAGATCATCTTTCTGCAGTGGTGCAAACTTTTACTGGTCTGAGCGCATGCATGACTTCAGTGCAGCAGTGTAGCTAGGCATTGCCTTTCTCCACCAGGCTGAGCATTTGAATTTTGTTTCATCCCTCTCCCTTTTTGCCTATGTACTTCCTCATTTTATAGCATGACATCAGTCACAATGATGATTCAGGATGCCACACTAAAAACATAAATAAACCAAACTGAAATGTGGTTTTGCTTGAGCTCAGAGCCCGAGCTCATTTTAATCTTCTCTGTGTTTCACACTCTCCAATTAATTTTTTGCAGCACCAGGCTTCATAGCCAGATGTACTCTCTGTCACAGGAAAAAAATCTGCTTACACTGCAGCCTGCCACCAATTCTTTTGATGTGTCCACAAAAGGCACCTGCAGGTATATTGCTGCCTCTTCAAATCATATGCAATGGGATTGTGAAGTGTGAAAAACTGAAGGAAAAAAGAATAAAGACAACAATCAATATTGCTACAACAGACAGAAGCTTCCCCCTGCCTATAATACCACTGTGACACCTACAGACTCATCTATCACTTCAAGAAAAAAGAAAGGATTTGTAGTTTGTGCTAATATTTCCTTTATTATAAAATGGTGATTTGTTTTTAAATACAGAATTCTCAAAGCAGTTTCTAATAGGAAAACTGATGCAGCAATACCAAGTGACTTACGCAAGGCTACATGACAACTCAGTGACAAAATAAAGATAAACCCTACTTCCCCACACCTGAAGCCCACCGTTCCTACTGTACCATTACATATCTAATACCAAAGCACTTTTCTCACTGTAGATTGGTGTCTACAACCATATATGAAGCAGTTTATATTCATTTATCTTCACTGTTCAAATGTAAACTAAATGTGCAAAACCTGCTGTTTTTTTATAAACTGCATAGATTTACATTTAAACAATAAGTACTGAAATTCCACTGAGATTGAAGCCTACCTTTGAATGCACCAAATTAAATACCAGCAACTTTTAAAACTAGAGTTTAATTCCACTGTTACTCCAAGCTCTTGTATAATCATTACACAGTGGTCATTTACTCTTACTGGAGCTCTGCTTCTAAGAAGTTAGAACTACAATCCAATACACAGACACAAGACATTCTATGCTGTGTTTGTTTAAAGATCATTAAAAAAAACAATCTAAATGGCGTATTTTAGCTGCCTGAAGAGTACATTTTTTTATTGTGAAGCTATTCAACTGCTAACATTAAAGGCAGATGGAGAGTGACTTTTGTGGTTAAACTGGGAGAGTGTGACACATAAAAAAAATCACATTTCAGGCACCCTGTGCCCCGTTAAGCCTTTGTGTATGGGTCAGCTGCAGAGCTGAGACTGGACTAAAGCAGCCTCATCACATCAGAAGGGTCTTTTACCTTTATAGGCTTTAAGTAAAATACCTCTTACATGTAAGTGACTATGGTGATTTCCATCCAGACGGGACTGCAGAAGCAACAGGTTGTGAAGGTACTCAGACAGGTGAAACTAAATTAAATAACAGCATCTCGCCTGTTCAGCATATAGTATGTTTGGATGCCAAACTGTTTCAGCACTTCCTTCTTTAAGCTTCAAAGCTCCTCCATAAGATGATGCACTTGGTACAACGCAGTTTTCCCAGCTACTGCAAATAGGGCTTCTCCTGGCTTCCTCCGCAAACTGCTCTTGGCTCCCGTGCCAGCCAAGGGGCTCGAATGGGGTTGCTCACTCCTCACAGACTGCCCTGCCTTGCGCTCCACTCCCAGAGCACACCAGCACTGCTTTTCCTGCCGCGGCGCCGAAGGCAGCTCTCCATCGCTGCCAGCCGCCATCTTCCCCCCGCTGCCCCTGCGGTAAGCCCTCAGCCACCACTCCCACGAGCACCCATCCATGCAGGCTCCCTCCCGGACAGCACCAGCGCCTCCCGCCTCCCTGCGACACGGGGCGGTGCCGCGCCTGCGCGGCAGTGGTGCTGAGGCCCCGGGCTGTGCTGGCAGGGGTCGTGCGCAGGCGCGGGGCGGTGTTCGGTGCGCAGGTGAGGTGGGTGCGGGCCGCGGCGGCGGGGCTGGAGGAGTAGTGTTGTGCTCCCCGGGGACTGTCACCGTCCTTTCCTGTCGGGGGAGGAAAGAGCTGCGCCCTCTCGTAGCGTGGTGGCCAGCCCCGTCCCCGGGAGGTGTGTCCTTCCCGAAGTTCAGACCAGACCTGGGGGGTGGGAACGGGCCTGATAGAGGCTGACAGCGGCGGTGGCCGTGTGCCGCTGTCGCTGTTGGCGGCGGCTCGTCAGCCCGTGGGCGAGAGGAAGCGGGGGTGGCTGATGCTGGCCGTCGTCCTCCCTGGAAACCGTGGAGTCACACTTACAAGCTCGAACGGCCTCAGCTTCCTGCTAGCGGCCGGGCTGTCACCGGCTCGCGGGGACAGTCTGGTGTGTTCACCCAGACCCGAGCAGCGGCCGGAGGGAAACGTGCTTTACCCCGTGCTGTGAAGAAATGCGTCTGGCGCATGTCGTTAAGGACACTCAGTAGGGAGCAAACAGGTGAAACAAAACAGTGTCAGGGTGTAGCGAGCTATAGCCCCTTCAGTAAGGTGGGTGTTAGTGCTCCCTTGGTGCTGGAAAGGGAATTAAGAGGTTCCCCTTTAGTGTGCAGTGCTGCAGGTGAAGAGGAAAGCTCTGGTCGTATGAGGTTTCATCAAGATAAATGCATTTTACATATTACAGTTTTTCATCCTGTGTTGAATTTGTTCATAAAACTTCATTTAATGTGTTCCTGTAAGTAGCATAAGTTTTACGGGAGGTGACACTTCCTGTTAACCTTCTGCAGCCCTGTCAAAATGGGGAAGCTGTAGAATTGTCATAAACTGTCAGGGAAAATGTTTTAAGCATTTACATCTATGCGATTTGAAGAGTTTTCCATCAGTACATTCTGAGAAGTATTGAGCATTTGTCTTACATTGCAACACCCTGCACATCACCATGATGTGAAGGATGTATTTATCATATGTCAGTTTTCTTACACAAGTTGAATGTTGTGCAGGCTTGTAGGACTTGTATAGTGAGTAAAGGGTATTTGAGGTCTGACTGACTAATGTTTGTAAAGCATACCACTTCGTTATGTGGAAGGTATGCATACACATTTCCTTCTTGCATGAAGTGTACAGTGAGATCTCAGCTGCAGAAGTCAGGGTTGTCTCCTGAAACCTTATTTGGAAACAAAAGATGAGGCAATAATGAGTGCTGCCCTAACACTTTCTTTTTTTCCTTCGAAATTCTCTTTGTAGGTAATGTAAGGATTTCAGCTATAAGCAAGAGAGAAAGCAGGCATGTCAGCTCTTTGTCCACCACCATCTCCTGCAGTTGCTAAAACAGAGATCTCCTTGAATGGCGAGTCACCTTTACTAGCTGCCACTTTTGCTTACTGGGACAATATTCTTGGCCCCCGAGTGCGGCATATCTGGGCCCCAAAGACGGAACAGGTACTTCTCAGTGATGGTGAAATAACTTTCCTTGCAAACCACACCCTGAATGGCGAAATACTTCGGAATGCAGAAAGCGGTGCAATAGATGTGAAATTCTTCGTCTTGGCAGAAAAAAGGGTAATCATTGTGTCATTAATCTTTGATGGAAACTGGAATGGAGACAGAAGCACATACGGACTATCAATTATACTTCCACAAAGTGAACTCAGCTTCTACCTGCCACTTCACAGAGTGTGCGTGGATAGGTTAACACATATTATAAGGAAAGGAAGAATATGGATGCATAAGGTAGGTGTATTGTTCATTACTAAAAGCAGTTGTCCAGATTGTCTTGAGCAAAAGCAAGACCTAAGAGTCTATGCCACCTACTGTATAGCAGTCCAGATGCAAAAACTCAAGAGGAGGCTGACCTCTTTACGAGTATACAATTTTGAAGGCTGAAAGATACTAACATGTCAGCAAATTCAAGGCTGGGGTCTTTAGCCACCAGTACTTGTCCTAGTAAATTACATAACATGCACCAGACTGTTGAAGTGAAATAGGCATCCTGTACTGTTTTTCATCTCACTAATTAGTTATAAATTGTTGCTTTTAAGTGTGTTAGCATCTTTAAACCAGATTGAATTGTAAATTTACTGTGTTAAAGTGATTGTTTCCAGTGTTGAGGTCCAGAAAAGGGAACTGATGCAGTTAATGTTGTCATTGCTATAATTCTATTTTTTTTTTTTTTTAAAAGAGGGTGTCGGCAATCAGTTTGGCAAGATTGTTAAATTGTGTTAAAACTAACGGGAGAACCACAAAAATACATCTATTTTAGCCCAAATATTTATACTTTTGAAATTCAGAAAACATGCTAAGTTTTTCTGAAGAATTACAAGTCTTACCTTTAGATACATTATGGATATTTTCTTAAGCGAAAATTATTATGTATTTTTGTTTAAATAATGTTTAGACAATAAAAATCGTAATAATAAAATCTGTCATCTTCATGGAGTACAAGTTGTCTTACAGCAGTGCGTTGTATGTCAGCTGTAGTGTGTATTGTGATATGTTTGGTAAAGTTTTTGTTCCTCTTCTCAGACTTCTGATCAACATACTTTAAACTTCCTTTCTGAGTACTCTTATCTGAGCTAATTAAGTTTCCAGAAACACTAAGCTGATGTTAATTTTAGTGGTGGTGATTCCTTTTTGCTGCAGTAACTCCAGTGATATTTGTCGTCTTCCCTGATGATGCCTGTCAGTGTTTTCCACTACATTGGGTCTTGATACATCTCGGCTTTATTTTTCAGAGGAAGGATAGGACATAAAGTTCATTTTCACTACAGTAGAAACACAAATATGTCATTCTTAATCTAGCCTTCTAAAAGCATGCTGGATGTTAGTGCTTTTGACTTAAGTGAATTCTATCATGTGTCCTTGATTACATTGCTTCTCTGTCATTTAGTGTCCTCTGCACTTAAATTTAATGTGAGTAGCAAATAAGAATTGTCCATCATTCTTAACTACAGTAATCTTAGCTCTTTTTGGACATTGACCCATACCGGTATGTTTCTACAGCAGAAGTAGCCTTCAGTTGGTGTTGAGAATGGCAAATCTTTTCTACTAGTTTCCTCAGAAATTAGTCATTAAGTTCTTCATTCTTTTTCAGATGTTCTTGAGGCAGATAGGTCAACTGGCTTAGCTGAGACAGTGATGCATTCCGAGGTGGATGTTTATTGTCTGTCAGGGTATTTTGGTTTGTTTGGGTTTTTTTTTTTTGAGGATGATCAAAGATCCCTGCATATCTCTGCAGTTCTGCAGCCTTACATAGGAGAGAGGAAACTGCAAATGTAGATTAAAATTTAGGCATGAGTTGTAAGATGATACTGAATTAAATGAGGCTCATTTTGTAGTTTGAGTTTTGGAACAGTTTAGCAACTGTGGCTAAACAGAACAAAAAATACTAAAGTTGTATCTGAAAGGAACTATGTATCTCTTCTGGAATTTATAATGGCTATGGTTATTGGCTATCAGGAGTTCTGTGTAGAGCCAGACAAGAGCTCTAGATAGACTTTAGAAGAGAAGAAGCTCTTCTGAACTCAAGAACTAGGAGAAGCATGGAACAGACTGGCAAAGAGAGACAAGAAACTCCGAGCAGGTCATCTATATGGGAATTAGAAAACCCTTTTCTCTACTTCAGTTTTATTACCAGGTGTTTGTTTAATAATTTGGAGCAATTATATTTCTAAAAAGAAGTGGCTTACACCATTTGTTCAGCCTTACCTTCATAAGACTGACTTCTTTTAAAACAAAGGATCTTCACTGTCAAGGATGTCTTACTTCACTGATACTGAAGGAATGGAGGTTCCCTGAAGGAATCTGCCTTGTTCCAATATTGTTTTTTGCAGGTGCCTCTTTTAGATGGTTTGACAAGATTTATTCCTGGTTTAAGGCAAGTTAGTTTTGCTTGTTCCCTGTTCATCCATTCAGAAAAGTTTCCCACTTGAAGCTGTTGAACTCTTGAGTAGTTGGTCCCTGGGAAACTAATGAGCAACCAATAAAAATGCAATAACCTGTCAGCATCTAGCAATAGATATCATTAATTTTCCCAGCATCTTCCATTTTTTTTTTTTGCATGTTGTATTGATCTTCTCAGTGATTAATGCCAATTCTTTTTGTGAAGAACTTTATTCTGTTGTAAGTTGCGTTTTGAATGCAGTTTGCTACTCAGCTCCTGCTGAATCTGTTTTGAGAACTTTGTCCATCCCTTGTACATTGTGTTTTATGTATTTTGAGATTTCATGCCTCCTGTACTTGGTTATAAAACAATGTTTCAAATACTTGTGTCTCAAGATGGGGAAAAAAAAAGTCCTGTTTTTCCTGTCTTTTCCAGACAATTTTTTTTTCTCATTTTGAAAATCTCATTTTTCTCTTGCTGCATCAGAAACCATCAGTCTGTACCGTATCCATTTAAACATAAAAATCCATACAGAAAGTGGAATTCTGTACCATAATCTGATCATTTGGCATTTGTTGATTGTAATGAAGAATGTTTTGTCATTATCGTCACACCCTCCCTTTCCTGCTGCTCCTGCCCAAGCACGTGAAAGGTTTGGTGGGGGCCAGAGCAGGGAGCATTGATCTGTTTAAAATGACACCACTTCCCACTAATGTCAACTCTGTAAAAGAAAAAAGGCTTGAACATCAAAATTTGAATCTAAGAAGCATGACTCCAGAGGGAAGAAACTGTACCATTTGACTGTTGTGTGCATACATATATAAACAGATACCAGAGCATTTATATTTAACTGCTTCTCTTGCTCAGGAGAGGCAAGAACATTTCCAGAAGATTGTCTTGGAAGGCACAGAGAGAATGGAGGATCAGGTAAGGGACCTGGTTGACGGGTATGGCACACCATCACAAAACTATTTGCCTGGATCTGATGGCTGTAGAAGTTGGTGCTGCTTCTTATTTTTGGGATCCAAGAAGATACTTTGGACTGGCTGATGACCTGCCATGCACAGGAGGCAAAGTTTCTGAAGATAGGATGATGGAAGCTGTGAACAAGTTGAAGGAAAATATATTTCATCATTTTATGGGTAAAGTGGAAATCTATGAAGAATAATTACCTTTCAGAAAAGGAAAATCATTTACTTGAAGCTCTGTAAAGGCAGTAGCTTCCATAGATTCATGCTCGCCTCCTGTCAAGGATGGTTTTTCACTAGGTCGTTACCTTTTCAAGTTACAGAGACGTACGGAGTCTGTCACGTTGGAATGTGGTTGGAGACCTTATGGATAAGGATGTGAAAAGAATTCCATTTCTGAAACTGTAAATATAAAATTGTGGCTTCAGCTTTTTGTGATAGATAAACCAGATAAGAAGTTTTGTATGTTAATAATGAATATGCCTGGGTTTAGTTTCCTGTCATTGTTAAAACATCAAACTTGGATCTAAAATGCTTAACAATAATTGCATGTAATACAGTAGGATGAAATTATCTCACTTTGAATAATTCTTGTCTAGACCAATCAAACTGATTGTGAAAATTACTTAGGACCCTGGAAATACATTTTAGAGATGATATTGGGTAGCAAAATCTGTTTACATTTCATAATTATTGATGAGCAAAGCCCAAGAAGTCTGTGCATCCATTTTGCAAACAGTTGGAAGTTAAAGATGTTTTGCGTGTAATATTGCAAGCTCATGTTAGTAGTAACTTCCAATGCTGCACAATGTGCTTTTACTTGAAGCATTTTATTTACTGCACAGGGCCAGAGCATCATTCCAATGCTGACAGGAGAAGTCATTCCTGTAATGGAACTTCTTTCATCTATGAAATCACACAGCGTTCCAGAAGAAATAGATGTAAGTCCTTCTGTTCTTTGCATTCTGACTAAAAAAGTGACTTTGGCACTAAGGTTTAGTACATTCTGTAGCAGACAAAAGCCAACGGTTGTCATAAGTTCTTGTAAACTTTGGTTGGTTTACATCAAGTTCTCCTAAGTGGTACAGGGAATGGTTTAACATAACTCTTTCAGTTTGGTAAACGTAATAGTGCTAGCAGTGGCTTTTTGATCAACAGTTAGGAAAATTGACTGTTTAGGGTGATCAAAGACTATTTGATGCAAAACAAAATGAATTGGGTAAATGGTTTTAATGTTGATACCTTATCACCATGTTCCAGTATTTAAAGGGTGGCTAAAAGAAGATGGAGACTCCCTTTCTACAAGGAGTCACATGGAAAAGACAAGGAGTAATGGGCACAAGTTATCCTCAGGGAGATTTTGACCGGACAGTAGTGGAAAATATTTCTCAGTGAGAACAGTCAGCCATTGGAATAACCTCCCCAGGGAAGTAGTGGACTCCCCAGTGCTGAAAACATTTGAGATTCAGCTGGACAGGGTGCTGGAACATCTAGTCTAGGTTATGCTTTGCCTAGAAAGGTTGGACCAGATGACCCTTGAGGTAATTTTCAGCCTGGTACTCTATGATTCTGTGATTGATTCTATGATACCTGCTTCAGTGTGGTTTAGTGTTCTCATGGAGAAGTAAAAGTGATTTCACTAAGATTATAGGAAGAAAAACATTGGGAAGAATCTGACTTGTGACTGGTAAAGAACATTTAATCGTTGAGTGACTTTCTCATTTTCAAAATACTTTGGTTGAAATCAGAAGGTCTTTTTAATGTTGTCCTTTTGGGGGCAGTCTTACAACTTAGTTTAAGTAGTTCCCACCTGTCATTAAAAATCAGTTAATTGGAAGGTGTTGTAGATCCTTGTCTAACCTTTGTTTGTATTTACTTGCATTTCAGATAAGCGACACAGTGCTAAATGATGATGACATTGGGGATAGTTGCCATGAAGGCTTTCTTCTCAAGTACGAATTTTAGTTTTGATTTATGCTGTAATAAAATGGTTTCAACTTGTGTGTGCATACATATGGGTGTACATGTACATATACAATTATCTGCATGTGCATGTGAACATGCACTAGATTAGTTTTCCTTATAGGAGGAGGAGAATTACATGTATTTGTCTTTTTGAATTTTTGTCTATAAAATGCTGTAGAAGTTCCCGTCACTTTAGAAGAATGTCTCTGGGCTAATAGCTACATCTCTGTAGACTGTGTTGTCACAGTCATTTGCTTTATAATAGAATTCCTATAAAATATAATTTTTCTTTTATATATTTGATTTTATGAGGATATGAGTCAAAGTTTTACATTTTTATGAAATGCCAAAAACTTGCATAAATAGGAGCCATTAATGGTATGGCATATAGAATGCTTGTTAAATTGTATTATTAAATTTCTGTATTTCTCTTTTTTTAATCCTGTCTTTAATGTACAAGTGGAAGTATTTGCCCGTGAGAGCAGTTTGGTTTCTTCCTGCGGGAAAACTTATTTCATATATTTTAGTTTGTTCTGTTACCTTTCAGAACACCTCCAATGTAACTGCATTCATTTATGTAGTGTTTAGTGCCTGTTTATAATGTCTCATACACTTTTCAGTGCTACAGAAAATTATCTAATTCTTCATAATAATGTTATACTTAGTTCCATAGAAAATTTATAAGTGAATATCATGGAATGGGTTATTGTAAACAACTAGAGCCATTGATCCTACAGCAATGAGCTATTTTTGTTCCAAATGTAGATTATTGGGCAGGTAGACTATATGGTATCAGTTTTCTCTTTTTGCTGCTACTTCTCCTTGGAAGTTTTGTTCTGAAATTAAATAATAACTTGGCCATTTGTGTGAAGGGTCCAAATGTCTGCTTTTTAGCTTATCTGCAAAGCTTATCAGCTCATTTAGGTTCAGATGTCAAGTCTTAAATATAGTCTTGTATGGATTTATACATGTCATTGAATTAAAATTGGATTAAACCTAAAAAACTGGCGTAACAACACCAGCCTCTAAAATAGGCTGTCATTTTTTTTAGTAACTTCTAAATGAAACTGAGCATCCATTTCTGCCTCAAAGGAAGAATTTTTAAGTATTCAGGTAGCCTTAAGTTTAACTCCTAGAATGCACTTGATAAAGTAAATAGTAGCAGGTCCACTAGAGTGCACTTGCAGGATTTTAGAGTCTCAGCATAACTACTATAGTCCTTGTCTTTTAGATGTGTTTAACAGAACTGGTTAATCACACAATGCAGTAAGATAACATAAATGTACTTTTGTATAACCACAGATACTGGAGAAGATTTTTTTAATGGTACTTACGTGTTCCAGGATATCTAGACTTTTTGAAGCTGTGGGCCAGGTGTTGCTTTGAGACAGTGCAGGGGGGAAGGGAGCATGAGGATAAGAAACCGCAATAGAAGTTTGCTAAGGACAAGTTAATAATTGTGAAGGTTAGTCCAGGTATGTTTACTCTAGCCTGCAGAGTTAAGATAAACCAAATCAGATCTGTGCTGCTGGCAACTCATAAGACAAGATCATTCAACTGCCAACATGCCTGTGTGTATTCTAAAGGATTCAAGCTTGTGTCATGGTCTTGCCCGTGTACTTACCAAGAGCTAGAACAGTTTACCTGCCAAATCTCCCCAAACTGGTTTCTGATCCACAGTATCAAAAAATGAGAACAAGCATGAAACTGATCTTCTGTCAAGAAGCTTTCAAATCCATCATTATTAATATATTTTCTATTACTCTAAGGTAATGATATAGATTCTGTAATTAAACTAGATCGTAGCAGTAGATAGTTTTTGTTTGCTCTATAACTGGTGTTGGGAGATTGAGTGACAGTCTTCTAATTTACCAAAATGAAAATGTAGATACTGCCAAACTACTGGATTTCATCAGTAGCTTACAGAGGTGTGTGAGGTCCTATGGTTATGGGACTATAAGTGTGGGCCTATATTTATACTAGCAACTTCATTCTTCACATCTTCACACTTCATTCTTCTTGTGAAGATGGTAATTCTTTTATTTCAAAAGTTTGATTATTAACCTATGTTTGGTTTTATTTGCAGTGCAATTAGTTCACACCTGCAGACCTGTGGTTGCTCTGTAGTTGTAGGAAGCAGCGCAGAAAAAGTTAATAAGGTAATGCATTTTCTAATTAACCAAACTGAAATTCTGATTATTAAGAGTGTTAGTGTGTTATTTGGAACAAGGTTTATAAACACACTTGAGGTGAAGGAGGAAGGAACACTGTTGTGTGGTTATCTTACTGCAGCTGATTTGTCTAGCAGTTGATAATTCTGCCTGAAAATTGCCTTAGCAGTTGTATTCTGGCAACTGTAAGAAAAGCAATGTATTTAATTGTTACTGATATAAACAAGTAGCAAATGAGTCTGAGCTTTTAAAATCAAGTTTATTAGCTAAAATACACAAACTGAAGAGGTCTGAACTGGCTTGCCCAGTTCAGCTATGTCAATGGCTATTGTCTGTGTACTCTTAAGAAATAAGTGTCTGGATAATTTTTCTTACATGGGTGAATAAATCTGCATCATGTACTGCTTGTGTTTTATGTTCTTTTTAACGCAGATTGTGAGGACATTATGTCTGTTTCTTACACCGTCAGAGAGGAAATGCTCCAGACTCTGTAGAAATGAGTCTTCTTTCAAGTACGAGTCAGGACTTTTTGTTCAAGGCTTGCTCAAAGTAAGTATGCTTAGGAGAGTTCTATTCTTCTGTAGTCTAAGAACTTTATTCAGTGGATGGGTGTGCGTATGATTTGTGTGCAAATGATATCTTCAGAGAAATACGTCCTCTTTCTTTGATTCCTTTCTGGCACTATAGCTTTCCTTGTAACTAGTTGCATGTTAAAATTCCAAGCCAGTCTTTCTTCTGACACATGTGTTTCTTGAGTATTGTCCAGAATTGTTCCTATGCTTCGAGGTACAATAATAATACTTTTTTTGCCTACTTGGGGCTAGAATCCCAAAAGGCCCCAAGTTTTTGTATCGTACCAAAAGAAAAAAAAAAAAAGAACAGTTCATCAGTCCTACAGTTTCCAAGTATTTTTTTTCACTAAAACAGGATGCAACAGGAAGCTTTGTGTTGCCCTTCCGTCAAGTAATGTATGCCCCATATCCTACTACACATATAGATGTAGATGTCAATACAGTGAAGCAGATGCCCCCTTGTCATGAACACATCTATAACCAACGACGATATATGAGATCTGAGCTGACAGCATTTTGGAGAGCTAATTCAGATGAAGAAATGTCTCAAGATTATATTATCCACACAGATGAGAGTTTCACACCTGATTTGTATGTACTTCTCTCTTACATCTCTCAGTGTTACTTGATTTGCTTTTAGAAAGCTCCTTGAGCTCTGGTAGTTGCATTCGTTTTGGGGGGATTTACCAGTTCTGTCAGTAGTTTTGTTGCACTAAATATTACTGAAATTCATTTTCAGTGATATTTCTGACCATGTTGTGTTGATTTTGTTGCCTGTTTTAATTAGGGATGTAACAGAGCTAAGTGTATTTGACCAGGTCTAATAGCTTTCCTGGGTTTACTTCATTTCACTCAAAAGTTTTACTGTACAATTCTTTATTAGCTTTAAAATTAGCAGGATAATATTTCACTTAAATTTTGAATTCAGTTTGCATTTCTCTCAGATTGTAAACAGTAATGCTACTGCTGTGCACAGCTGCTGGGCAGATAGTGGCCCTTCATGGTGTTAGCTCACATGCTTCTTTGCTTTCTTATCTGTAGAAATGTCTTTCAAGATATCCTGCATCGAGATACGTTAGTAAAAGCCTTCCTGGACCAGGTAATTGTTGCTTTTTCAGAAAGAACAAGAGCAAAAGTTCAGTACTTTGAGTCCTAGAAACATACAATTTAACATGAACAGATAATTGGCTGGCTTGTTAGCTCTTCTTCTTACTAGTGCTGTGATTCTTCTCTGCATAACTAGAGAGAAGAATACTCCTGTTTCTTGTAGTATAATACTGAAACTCGTTCTTATATATGAAAAACAATGCATGTTTTCTCTTGCTGTGCAACAGTGTCTACAGTTACAGTATTGAGAGAGCTACCTGACTGGAATTAGTTTCAGATAATTTTAAGAAGGAAAATAATGCTTTATCCGAACAGAATTGTGAAACAGCTCTAATTTATTGTATTAGAGCATGTAGAAAACTACAAAACAATGTTGAGTGTATCTGCTGTTCATGTGCCTGATGTGCTGTAATTAAGGATATTTTATATGTGTATGCAATGTTTGTTTCTATTTTACATTCTTAAAATTATTCTTGAATTTCCATGTGTACTTAATTTTCTGGTATAATTTTTAACAGATCTTCCATCTGAAGCCTGGCTTGTCTCTAAGGAGTACTTTCCTTGCACAATTTCTGCTAGTCCTCCACAGAAAAGCCTTGACTTTAATAAAATACATTGAGGATGATACGTAAGTGAACAGATAATGGAAAGTAGGCTTTGAGAAAATTGCTCTGTTCTTTTTTACAACACCCTTTATTTTCTTGCAGACAAAGAGGAAAGAAACCTTTTAGGTCTCTTCGTAGCTTAAAAGTAGATCTTGACTTAACAGCAGAGGGCGATCTTAACATAATAATGGCTTTGGCTGAGAAGATTAAACCAGGTCTACACTCCTTCATCTTTGGGAGGCCATTCTACACTAGCGTACAAGAACGTGATATGCTTATGACGTTTTAAAGTTCTCCACTGCTAACGTGCAATATTGCAATCCTGCATGGTGCGAGAAGACATCTGTTAGTGTGACCACCACACGTGTGACAATCAGTGACTGGATTGGGGATGAAGAATTAGGCAGATACACTACAGTCTGTCTGAAGCAGGAGAGGAACATCTTAAGAGAGAATATTAGCTTAGCTAGACAAGCATGATTTTAATGAATCCATCTCTTCATGTGTTTTTTTTATCAGTAAACGTTACCAGAGGTTCCTTTGCCATATAGGTTTAGTAGGTAAATTCTAACATACATACAATAAAGGGAAGCATTTTAATTTTCTTTCTCCAGGGACTTTCCTCAGGTGTGTGTCAGTTTTTCTCTGTTCTGCTGTGTCAGTAATTTTAGTGTTTCTGCAGAATACAATGCATACATCCTCTCTGATCATGGAGGCTGTGGAATAGGGGCCTTCTAGGAGTTTCAGAGAGCTTTTTAAAGTGTTATTATGTATGTGGTACATAATATGAAATAGGACTTCCCTCATCTCCTTTTTTAACATTACTGGCTCCTTCATTCGGAGCATTTAAAGGTGTTTGATTTTTAATATACTGCAAAGTGCTGTTCTGTGTGCAAACTGTTGACTGTTAGCATCTTAAAGAGCAGCACTCTGCACGTGGGAACTGGATCATTATTTAAGCGGCTTTGTGCCTGTAAGTGCCAGCTGGGACACTGTGACACCTCCTGCAGTGCAGTGTCAGTAATCCAGCATAATTGAGTTCTTTTAAAACACAAAACAGAAAAATGTGTCATTCGGCAGCAGTTGTCAGTCTTTCTCTCTGTAAACTGCTGCTGTTCTTTCTGTTTCAGTTAAAATAAAGTTCAGATTAAAGTATTAGACCCTCCCAAAGAACACCAAGGTGACAGCCAAATTAAAAGAGAAAACAGTGATTTTTTAATTTATTTTTTTTTTCCAATGCTATTAATATATTTAGTAACCCTTAATTCGGAGATGAGCACAGCTATGGACTAACATTTATTAGCATTTTACTACGCGAATGCTAGTCAGTAATCTTGCCAATCTTCTTAGATCATCTTAACACATCTCTGGCTTTGCTTTGCTTCAAAATAAATCCCTGTTTTCTGTTCGCATGCCTCAACCTCTCTTTCTCAGTAGTAGTTAGAGGGGTATGGTGTCAGGGTAATCCAGACCCATTGTATTGGGTTTTGACACGTTTGGTGTGTGACATTGAAATCAGCAGTACACGTGTACTGCGTGTTGCTGTATCTCTGCTCTGTTTGGACAAATGCAGGAAATATATTTGTGTCATGTTTTAGCGTAACCTCATAACTCAGTATTCATTGTGAAAGAGCTGCATGTGTGTTTGAGAAGCCACAGCTACTTTATTGCTTACATTGTTTGTAACACTCCTTGGTGATCAGGCTGCTGTTTTTAGTGTCCCTTGCATGCAGAGAGGCAAAGAAGGTAACAAAAGCCAGATTCCCAACTTTTCCTGAAATGCGCAATACTCGTATTTTACAAGGAATATTGTCCTTCGTTTGGGTGTCCATAATTCCCTTACATTTTCTGAAAGACAAAGATTCACAATTACATATTTAGAGCTTATGAGAAGACATGGAATTAAGCACCAGCTGCACACCATTTTTGTGAATGAACATCATCAGCATTACCTGGTTGAATTAGTAACGTTTTGTGGGGCTGTTTTGTTGCTGTGTATGTATGTAGGACTCCCAATAAGCTCAGTGCTTCATGAGGCTTGTCAGAATTACACTGATGTATGTTACTTTTGCCAGGATTGTGTTTGTGTTCCTACCATTTTATTTCCTTCTGTGTTTTTTATCAATTGATCCATTGGAGAAGAGCCTGATTGTGCTGTTTTTACTCTCATGTCTAAGATTGTGAAAAAAAAGGATGTAATAAACACTGCTGAAACTGCCAGTGTAGAAGTTGTGTTGAAGTCTAAAGAGCTTTAAATGTGCTGCTGAAATTAATCACTTCAGCTTGATAACACTGACTCTGCTAACAGCAAAGGTCTGTTTGTTTACAGAAGATGTCACTTTTTGAAATTACTAAAAGCTGGGAACTTTATCAGTTGCTATTTTTGTTGGACAACCATCACAAGTGCAGAATGTATAGTGAAGTAAGTTATTAAATGCATCTGCGTGTTGTGTTGTAAATCTTGATCAGGAAACAAAGTATTTTAATAAAATTCATGCACAATTTTTGACTTCAGTAGCTGCCGATTTTTTTTCATAGAATTCCTGTTCTGTATCTGATAGAATCATTATCTTCTATCCTTTGAAATGAAGACGAAACCTTTTTCCTTCTTGTTAAATCAAAAATTATGGCTAGATGGTTAATCGCAGACTCATGGATAGAAAGACATTTGTAACTCCATTTCTGTTAAGGACCTGTGCATTTCAAGCTGAGACCAGTGTGACTTGCTATGTCTCTGATGTACTCAGAAAAGAATTTAGTCTCTTTACAAAGTTTTAATCCCATAAGGTAGAGTTCAGAAATGTTTCAAGGAGTTCACTTGTGTCTAGCAGTCGGTGAATACCTTTCCTCAGGATTTTAGTTCCTGACCGGGAATATATAAAGCCAGGATGGAAAGGCATCCACTGGAGTGTCGTATTCGATGGGACTGCAGAGGATACTCCCAGTCTATATATCAGTTTGTCCTAATGTCAGTTTTATTTCAGAGCAAAATGGGTGTTTTGGTAGTGTTTTTCTGTCTGAACCACCAATATGATACACCAATACAGTGGGCCCAGGCCTCCCACACTCCACCCTACTTGAAAAAGGCATTAGGAAGATTTCTCTTCCTGTTTTTCAGATCAGTGAAGACAAAGGGCAGTGGTCAAAAATTTAGGGATATCATACTGGCATGTGGGTCCCCTCTAGTGTCTAAATGGGAGCCTGAAAAATGTTCATTGTCTTTCCTTCAGTGGTAAAGTGGTGTAAAAACATATGCGTTAGCGTGCAGAATAGAGCATGGTTGTGTTTACCTCTGAGCTGGCATACAGCTTCGTTAGAGCTCCCACTCCGGCAAAACACCAAGGAAACTCCATGGCAGCGTGTCCTTATTTACAAGGTTGTTCATGTGAGACTTGGATTAAAGGAAGTAATTATCTTACTTCTCAAAGCCATGCTGTTCATGCACATGTCCAGAGGTTTGAAACATAGAGGCTTCAATTAAAGTTCAAATGTATGAAAAACGGACAGTCCTGACAATGACCATCAAGTAAGTCTGACTTCAGTTCTGTCCTGCAAGAACTTTCAGCATACCATAAGGCAGCTTTTCAAAGTAGGAATGAATGGAAAAAGAACTTGCTGCTTAAACAGCATGGAACAGCGACTGGTAATCATTCCCTTCTCTTAAATGTTCCTATCTCTATCATCATCCAGATGGGGGAGGTCCCCGACACCTGGAAAAGAGCCAAAAGACAATCTGGGGAACTGCAGATTGAGCAGTTTCACTCAGGTACCAGGCAAAATCATGGCATATGTCCTCTTGGAGCCCATGTCTTGCCACATGAGGGAGAAGGTGGCAGTGGGAAGCTGTCAGCATGGCTTGACCCACAGTGAATGATTCTTCACCCACATATTGCTTTCTGTGATAAAAGCAGATTTGTGAACAAGAGAACAGGGGTTATCATTCAGGTTGACTACAGCAATGCTTGGAGCACTCCTCCACAGTGTCCTTGTAGCAATGCTGGATGTTAGGGTCTGGATGGATGCCCCACCAAGGGAAAAATGCCTGGCTGGGCAGTTAGACACAGAGGTGGTGGCCACTGGGTCATATCTGTCTGAAGGCTTGTGCCCTGTGGAGGGTCTGCTCTGGTGCTTCTTGTCCTGTTCAGCATCTGTGTCTGTGACCTGAGGAGGTGACCAAATGCACTGTCATGTTTGCTGGTGCCACCAAACCAGGGCAGGGTGGAGCAGCTGATACGCACAGGGGCAAGGGCTGCTGACCAGAGAGACCTGGAGCAGCGAGAGGAGAGGACAGGGCCCCTGTGCATCTGGGGCAGGAGCAAAGGGCAGCCCTGCCCTGGCCAAGCCGCACCCTGTCAGCCATACTAGTGAGACCAGGAGCAGCTCTGGGGAAAAGGTGCTGTCAAGCAGTGAGCTGGCAGGGCCAAAGAGGCTGGAGATAAGGGAAGGCTTTTTCCCTATTGAAACAGGGATAGGGAGGCGGTGCCACCTCCCTCATTGGAGGTTTTCCAGCTCGCACAGTATAACACCATGAGCACTGGTCTGACCCCATGGCTCAGCCTGCTCTGAACAGGCTGGAGACCTACCAAAGTCCAGCCTCCCACTTGGACTCTGTCAACTTCCCATGAATGTTCCCAACATTCCCCATGGCATTGTATGGTCAGTTCTGAGTATCTCCAACGGCACATGTTAAGACGAATAGCAGCATATCCTTCATGTGAAACACAAGGGCTAACCAGGACCTCTTGTAGAAACATGTATCTTCAGCAAGAAAGGGAAGACTGCTAGAAGGGAGGAACATAGACATTTAAGCAAGGATAATTGGGTAAAATCACTTAAGACACTTTTGGCCGAGTGTCGAAGTAAAAGCTTGATGCTGTGAAGCAGTGATATCCCCAAGGCAAACATCTGAAGCTTCATCCATAACCTGTATCTAACAATAAGCAAAATGTCTGAAAATGTGCAACAGCCAAAAGCTAATTGGTGAAAGTTCAATGCCAGCCTGCTCCTCTTCCATCTAGAAAATTGCCTCATTGCAGTACAACAGAGTGTCTTTTCCAGCTCCAGTTAAAAATGACTAACAGCTGCTGGACTTCTGGGTTTCAGTAGATGCAGCAACATAAGAAATTGCAGGTCAGGGAATACTGAAATCCAGTTCTGTAGCCTATATATACAGTAATTCAGTATTTCTGCCAAAGAGTTCAGTAGTGTATCTGACTGATGGAACTGCAGCTTTCTGCATTCATCCACAGGGATGCAAAGCAGTTTGTCCTGGCTGAGATTTCCGTCTGTCTCAGGCTGCCTCTTCACTGAAGATTAATCCTGCATCACATTGTCTCCTGCTGGTGTCCTCTGCCCTGCCTCTGTGACTGGAAATGGTTTCTGACAACTCACATTCTGGAGGAAGGGCCTTCTGGCATTTGGGGGCTTTTTCAGCAGCCAAGGGCAGTCACACAGACAAACCACACAGAGCAGAAAGGACCTGGAAAATAAGTAATGGCTAATTAACTTCATGCCAGCCTTTGGCAGAGAACTGGGCACTGGCAGGCTAAGGAACATTTTGGGTTCAGTCTGCTTTTAGCGTTGTTACTGCCAAAGCCTGCAGGTTGGAGACTCGAGAGCTAGCTGATGCAAAGTGATTAACATGTCTGTTGGTTAATGATCACACTAGAAGGAAATGGGCTGGACAGCAAAATTCTCAGTGACCTAGGTAATCAGATATACCAGCCTGTAATTAAATAACAATGCAGAGTATTTGGCTTGACAATGAAACTATTAATTACAGGTTTGAAGTCCAGTGAAATGCATAAACATGTAATTACAATCAAAGTACGGCTCAGTGTGCAGGTGAAAAATCAGTTTCCTCCCACAACAAATCTATGGACACAGACCTGATGGTGGGTTGTCCAAGGAGCATCCCCCCATACATCCCAATGGGCTGGGGCACACAGGTCCGCATCACAGTTGTCTGTGAACATTCCTGCTGCTGCTGCTGGAGGATCCACATTCCCTTTTTCTGTGACTGATTTAATACCTTTCTCCCTATTTTTCCTTATTTTATGCTGAATTTTTTAGCTACCTTTGCATCTTCCTTCCCCCACCAAGCTCCTCCCAACACCCCACACTCAGTTGTTCTACCCCATTGGTCCTAGTTTTCCTACGTCTCCACACAAATTTATTATCTCTGATACTGCCACTTAGCCAGTTAGTTGGGCATATGTAGCTTTACCAACAGTAAGTTCAGACAGCTCCCCTGTCATTACTCACTTCAATTTGGTTGGACTTATTAAATTCCCAGGCATAATCACTTTAGCCTCCACTCCCCTGTCCAGCTCCTGTTACATACAAGCAGGTTCTAACCACATGCACTGACTGTTTACGTAGCTGGGCAGCAAAGTAACTTGGTTTTCACACTTCTGATGCGGGCTGTCACTGACCCCCATAGGACTTTGGCTGCTGTGGAGCCACATGCCCCACGGGACCTCTGGTAGGCCATGGCCAATGGGCTTGTGAGCTCTGGAATGTGCAGGAAGCAGACTGAATGAAGTCGTGAGGTACCTCTTGGTGCCAGGACTTCCAGGATGGGGAAACAGAGGGGCACTAACAAGGCTCTTTATAGAGTATAGGAGCATGGGGTAGCAACACAGCACTTCACAAAACAAGCTTGTGGTTACAGTTTGGGGATGCACAGAGTTAGCAGTGCACTCATGGACTTCTTGTGACTCCATTGAATAAAGTTGCTCTTTGATGCCAGCTGGTAGTGGCAATGGTGGCTCTGTAAAAAGCAAATTGTGCTTTAGACCCTTTCACCAAATCTCACATTCTCCACAAAAAAAAAAAAAAAAAGTAGCTATATTTCTGAATGTTTTTCAGGATTGTTGCAGCCCAAATGACTGTATTATCTGGCTGAGCTGTAAGGATGCCTGTATTTCAGACAAAATCTTCACATAGATATAAGCCATATACAAATAAAATGTAAACTGTGAAGATGTGACAAAAATAAAGCAATTCCAGTCACCTTTCTGATAATGCATTTAAGGAAAAATAAAGATCATCAAAAAAATCCTTAGCTAGCAGACTCCACTAACTTTCAGAATGTCACTGATCACCCAGTTTTCATTCCCATCTGTGCATATTTCAATAGATTTCTTTGTCCATTTGTGAGCAAACCTATCACTCTCTCACATCTGAAAAGAAATGTCTGTTTGTTTGGCTGGCCTTATGGAGACAACGTGATGTCTTTAAATCATTCCAGAGAAGTGCCAGCTTATAAATGTGCTCATTACAAAAAAGTACCCAGATCTAAAGCTTTACACTTTAGTATGAGAGTATATGTCTAGTTTTTTTAATTATAGAGTTTTGTACATAAAAGTTTGTGCAGTGATTGAGAGGATGGTTGTGTTGATGGAGGCTGCATTAAATGTTCCAGCATTTTATGTGGCTTTGGTATGCTTTCTCTTCTGGTAATTTTATTGAAAACTGCACTAGAGGTGACTTTTGTTTTGCTAAAAACTTTCAATTTTTAATCCCTTGGTTTTGTTGGTTTCTGATGCTTAGTAATGGCACATATTACAGAACCAATGCATAGGGATAAATAGCAAATGGTATGTGCGCTGCATTAAGCATGGCCCTTCTACAGAGGATAACATCTGGAAGTTGAAGCAATGTTGAGGCAAGCCTTCAACAGCCAAGAGCTACCAGAGTGATGCTGAAGCTGCAGTCAGAGAAAACCCTCATAGCAACAGTTTTGAAACAGGGCATCACCCCCACTGCAGAGGCCAGTCCCTGTCTGAGTGAGGAGGCTGATGCTGCTGGTGCCCTCAGCTGCTTGCTCCTGGGTCCAGGCAAGTCTATGACAGGAGCTTTAAAAAGTTAAGAAATAAAAGATGCTGAAGAGAAAGGTTAAGTTACCTTGCAGGAGACTGAGGAAAGAACCCAAGAGGAGGCAGTCTAGTGCTTTGAGCCCCAGCCCAAATGTGGTTTACCTGAGTAAGAGAAGCAGGATGGGAATACAGATCATGTCCCACTAGCCCCTGTTACTTGAACTCTGCTCTTTGGCTCTACGGCTCAGTGAAGGACAGAGATATTTTCCTCTGGGGGGAAGAAACTCCCTGTGGCCTTGCAGCAGTTTAAATGGAGAAGAACTAAGTATTTTACACTTGAGGCCATTTGTCTGAACTCCAAAGGGCCTGACTGTGCAGACTGAAAACATTTTTGCTTTTAAACCCAAGCAGGGCTACTTCTTTCCCCAAACACAAGCCAGTGTTATTCTGCTGTGCAATGAAAGATCAATTCTTAGGGCTGTGAAAAGGAGGCTTTTAGACTGCTGGGGTGCCAGAGGTCACAAAGCCATCCTCTGCCCCATGCAGCACACAGAGACCTCCTGTCTATCTGCAGGCAGCTTCTGGGAACAGCTTTGCTGCAGTTGGTGGAGCCTGCAATGAACCAATGGGGCAGCAGACGGTGGGATTTCAAATGCTCTCTGTTTGCAAAGACAATTCACAGAGTATTTTGAGTCAGAAGCTGGGAAGAACAGCACAATGATACAGCAAAAGCAAACTGTGTGGTTATGTCTGTGCTGAAAGGGCAGCATTTACTCCAGTGCAAACAAAGGGTTTGGGTGGAAGGAGGAGGAGTTGGAGCGGTTAGGCACAAAATTCTTCCCAAGTGGGAAGGTAAAAAATACCCCATCCGTGGAGGTCAGGGAAACTGAGCCAAAGCCTTCTTGAAAGAAATGAAAAGATGCTAGGGAAGGCGGAGCAGTGAGAGACCATCAGTGGTCCAGAAGTGCAAAGAGAGGCTAAGAATTGTCAAGGCTGTGTGTGAGAATCACAGCACTGAAATGAAACCCAACAGAGGTATTCACAGGGTGCAGAACAGCCTTAGCGGGTGTGTGGTTACTCAAATACACATGCATGTTGTTTTGTTACATCATGTTAGCACTTGGTGAAATGCTGGGCGGGGGTTTCATAAAGCCAAGTAACTAGTGCTGAGGACCTTAAGTCCACAGTGTATTTGTGTCAGCAGTTTCACTTCAGATAACCTTTAGTTCCATCCCATACCCTGATTGCTCACTAGCTGCTGGAGTGCCTCTTCCCTTTCAATCTAACAGGATACAATCCATTTTATGCAGTCCATTAGGTAAGCCAAACCACAGGGAGGAAAGGTGATCAGGTGAATGACCTTACGAGAGCATTCCTGGGGTGAGAGTGCTGCAGATGTACCCTCTGACCAGACAGCTGATCACACGTAATGGGTATGAGTGTTCAAGTGAAACTAGGAGGGAAGAAGGATACCAGAAGGGAGAAAATGGGAAAAAAAACAAAAAAGAAAGGGGATAATTACCCAGGAAGCCCCAAAAGAAGAGGAAAAAGGAATACCATCAGGCCGTTATGTTCCAAGGTGGCATGGCACAGGCAAAAATTAATCTGAGATCTGTGCCCCTCATTAGAAAAATTGCATGTTTTGTCATGAATTCATCTGAATTTTCAGCATTAAAAAAAAAAAAGAAGGTTGAAACCAAATAGATACGAGAATTATTGTACTTATGGGCCTCTTTTCCCCCATATCTGGTTTGGATTACTATAATTTTCTTTCTACTGTCTGAATATTGTTGAAATGCATTTATCTGATTCCTTCCTCCCATTTCCTCCCACCTAGCTAATCACTGAATGCAGTCAGCATTTCTAGCAGAAAATTCATGCATTCATGCATTCATGCATCAAAAAAGCAGGCAGAAACATGCCTCAGCAAATAACCCCGTAATGCGCTTTATCATGAGAAGAATTTTTAAAGCCATCATTGCATACTGAGATGCTTGTACAGATGTACGGCTTGATCAGAGGCTACAGAAGCAGACTGAAAAACGGTCAAGGAAGAACTTAGGATGTTTCAGTTTTTTACAATTTGTCTAGAGCAGTCTACAGAAAGGAACTGACTACTGTGTTCACTGCTGTAGGTTCCTGCAGTTCCAGTGTAGCCTGATTCCACTTAGTTTTACAGGGTTCCTCTCCAAGGGCCTTTTGTGCTGCAGCATCTCCAGTTTTCAGAAGTTTGGCTTCTCTTTAGAAAAATCATAAACACAGAAGCGAGGCATCTTGGAGACATGTCACACTTGCTTGTGGGCAGAAATTGTGGAATGCTGACTATTCTGCATGTCAAATCTTGCCAATGGCTGGAGAAAAATAATGCCATTATTGAAAACAGCATTGGTTGTTTTGTTTTGTTTTTCCTACAAAGGCAAGACCCATCTGGTTCTTATACTAATGGAGACTGTGTCTACCTGGTTAAGCAGTGCAGACTTCGCCAACTTAAGGACAGAATACAGAACCAGGATATTTTTAGTGTTGTATGTTTGAAATCTGCTTAGCTCAGGGCAAGCAGGGAGGCTGAAGGTGAGGGGAAGAAAGAAAGAGCACCAAGTGCAAGATCTTTGTGTTTCCATGAGTCCTGAGGCAGGAAAAAGCTAAATGCCATCCACCACAAGCTGAAGGGATGTTGTTAACACTGTGGCAGCATCTCAGAGTTTTTAGCTTGATGCATATGTGAAAGAAACAAGCTCTGGTGTCTGTAGTCATCTGGATACTGTAGGTTTTAGACAGCTGTTTGATGTTCTGGGTTGTTAGCCCTACTTTTCTTGTTAAGAGATTGCTCTGATGAGTACAAATGATCCTACAGGCAGGCGGCTGCAGAGATAAAAGGTGATGAGGTTTATACCTCATTAATCAGTGTTAACTGATTGTGGTGAGCCACTTGAAGCTAGCTAAAGATGGTTGGAACGGGAATTATTCAAGGTCTGCTATGTTTTAATACTGTTTTGCTTTAATGAGCAATTTCTCTGAAGGAGACATTTTGTTTGCTGTTATGTTTTTTTCGCGGAGTGTGTGATAAAATGCTCCTGGGCTAAAGGGTAGCAGAAAAAGCTCTTGAAAGTAGAAAATTTTAGTTAACAAAACAGCTGGGTTTTGTCCCAAGTGCAGACACATCTCAGTACCACTTTGAGCCAAGTCATGGATTGTAAGAAAGCAAGCTAGGCTTTGCTCTAGAAGGCATATCTACAGCAAGGATTTCATAGCCTTGATGATGCAAACATGTCATTAATGATCAGCATTTGGACACCCAAACCCAGCAATTGTTCACAAACCCTGTGGTGCAGTGAGGCCCAGCTACTAAGCACAAAGCCTTGCTGGCTGTGCAGAGAAGTGCTCACACAGTTACTCTTCAATCTGTCTGATGTGAGGTGACATGTATACTTACGATGTCCAACTTCTCTGCTCCCTTTTCTGGCCATAGTGATTTTCAGGAGGAAAGGAACAGGAAGCAGAAGCAGAAGTGGAAACAGAAGGTAAAGGAGAAAGTAAACAAGGCTCTTACTAATTACCTTCCTGGAAGTCTGCCATACGCCATACAACTATGTTTCATTAAGGCACTTAGGCAGAGTGAGATGAGAACTGTAAACCACTATAAAGAGGTTTTGGAAAACAATTACAACCTCCCCAGAAACATAAATTAGCATGTGAACAAAAGAATAAACATGACAGAATTCTGGTATTTTGAGTGTTCCAGTTGCCTGTATATGCAACTAAACAAAACCAGAACAACAATTCTTTGTAAAAGCTGTTTCAGTTGAGATGACTTTGTTTGCCCTTCATTGTCTATACAGTAAGTGCTGAACTGTGAAAGTTGTAATGGAAGTAACTTCTCTTAGGCTTTTTATTCTTTTCATTTCAAAGCTTGCAAGGACATTTTTGACATTGTGTTATTTGGTTTTTACAAGGACTGTTATGGGCTGTAGAAGTGACAGCCTCACTTGCTGAGGAGCCACACTGACAAACTGAAATCTCTCTGTTCTTTAATCTCAGGCGTTTTGAATCTTCGCATGTTTCTGCATGCAGTTTATCCTTGGACCCCATTCAGATACAATGATCACAGACCTAATGGGACTGGAGCAGTCCTGATGGAACCATCTCCCACTTCACATTATTCATGAAAGTTATTTAGCAAAAAAAAAAATCAGAAACAACCCAGAATGACGTACACTTGAAAAAAATATGCTAAAACACCTTTGTCTCCAATGTAATACTATAAGACTTGTCCTGGGTTTAGCAGTAGCAGTCAATTTTTCTCCTTCTTGGTAGCTGGTACAGTGCTGTTTTGACTTCCAGCCTGGGAACAGTGCTGATAATACTGATGTTTTCAGTTGTTGCCAAGTAATGTTTACCATGACCAAGGACTTTGTGAGGCTCATGTTCTGCCAGGGAGGAAGGGAAGACGGGAGGAAGGAGAGACAGGACACCTGACCCAGGCTAGCCAGGGAGGTATTCCATACCACAGCACGTCATGCCTGGGGTGGGGGGTAACCGGGAGTTACCCAGAAGGACGTGGAGTCTTCGGGGTCGGACTCGTTTCTTGGCCGGTGGTATTGTATTCTCTTCCCTTGTTATTTTCTCTTATCATTGTTGTCGTTGGTAGTAGCGGTGGTGATTTGTGTTGTACATTGGTTGCTGGACTGTTCTTGTCTCAACCCGTGGGAGTTGCACCCTTTCGATCCTCCTCCCCATCCCTCTGGGAGCGGGGAAGGGGAGAGCCCCCGGCGGGGGGGGGGGGGGAGGGGGGGGGGGAGCGGGGCTAGGTTTTAAACCACGACAGACTGAATTCCAGTATTATCAGACTAGGATTCCTTTGGCTCTGTCTTCTGTGTAGGAGATGGAGCTGGCTTTCACAGACTGGATACTAGTTTGTTAATGGACATCACTTTCACGGCATTTTGGGTACCTCTTCTGTCTCTTTACTTTGGAGGCACCCATAAAGAATGTTTTGTCATGAGGTAGCTCACCTCAAGATCTTCATTAGACAATTAAGACCTCACTGAATTCATGGTTTGATTTGATTTAAAAGACACATCTCCTGAACCCAGCAGATTCAGAGATGTTCAGGGGACCATGCATAAATCTGAAAATTATGATGGAACTTTGTAAGCAAAACCAGTGGTCCCATACTGACTTTCTAGAAACTAAAACTGTGAGATTGTAATCCATGATGACAGGAACAGGAACATCTTGCATCAGTTTAGTAAAAAATGGCAATATAAGAATGTGTGATTAAAAATGCATGTGGGAGTTTATACATAACAAGACTTCAGGGCCAACACTGATGTGTTTTCTCTTCAGTTTCAAATCTTTTTTCTAAAGCATAAAGCCTCTGACTTAAGGCCACCGGGAATTCCAGTATCAGAAAGGACTGTCTTTTTTGTGTCATGTGCCTGTGGATGTAAAGAATTAAAACAATACCACATTCTCTACCTGACTGTGAACATACCGCAAGGACAGAGCAGTGTGGATGGAACTTTCTCAGTTAAGGCTCAAAAAGGCACTGAGAACTGCAGTCTGAGTTTTGTTCTTCACTTCCTTTCTATATTCAGTCCTTCCCACTGGACTGATTTAACAGGTTGCTTGGCCATCTGGATATAAATAACCAGTGATTAGTTTATGTAGTCTGGGAATGTATTTACATAAACATTGGTAATTTAGTCACCCTGAAACCAAGTTAAAGTGTCTGCACAAGGCTTCATGCCCAGGTCTGTAGACTCCCACTGGAGTTACACTAAGAAGATTTCTGTATGTAGCCAGAGCCCACTTATGCACATTTCATTTTATTTATTCAAACCTCAGTGCCTTTCCTTAGAGAATTATATTTCCTAGGCAAATAGTACCACTACTGATAATCCACAGGGATGTCTAGACTAGCTCTATATTTTGAAATGCATTCCCCACTCCTTCTATTAGTCCTTTTCACTACCTGCAACATGCAGTTTTATTTTGTGATGGATTAGCCCTTCTATATCTCAGGGAGATGAAGAGGTGTGCTGCTACCTGCTCTTTAATGAATAAGTACACTATATTTTACCTGTGGTCACAGAACTGGTGTTTTGAGAGATGGGGCTACTATTAAAGCTAGTATCTTAATTAAAAAGGGAAGTCGTGTTCCGAGATGAGATTTTAGAGTATGAATACTTTCTCTCTATCAAGTGAGCCCTTAATGTTATTTGAAGGAGACAGTCACCTTGGAAAATGTAAGCCTTCTGGTTTAACTCTGATTTAGAGCTGTATTTTCTAGATTCGTTTAGTTTACAAAGGAGTATCTTGTATGCCTTTGAAGGCAGTACTGGACCTTTGCCTTTCCTTTAACTGCTGTGGTAGGGAAAACTTTGCAAAACTTGTCAGACTCGGATGATATTGCTGTACGTGCAATGAAAAGTTATTGTGTTCTTCTAGATGTTCCTATAGATGTCGTCAGTGAAACAGCACAGAGGGAAAAAAATGACTGCCAACACATCCTTGCGGGAAGCTGAAATGCACCATGTCTGCAGCCTTCAGCGTGAATGGGAGAACCAGGTGACTGCTAAAGAATAAATTTTAATACATGCTGCTCCCACTGCAGTATGCATGGGTCTGAGCCCTTCTTGGGGTCATGAGCCCACTCATCTTGGTGCCTGCTGTTCAAGCAAGTGCACTTCTTTCACTGAACTAGCACTTTGTCCATGGTTTTGCCTGTAACGCAGCCTTCCTTGTACAGAAGATAGTAGTGTTATCTTTAGATCAGAGAGAATTAAAGGGAAACACATGACAGTGTGCTCCATAGTCTGTCTTGTCATAATAGTCTGTGAATTAAAATTTTAGCTATTTAGTGTTCTGGATTTTCTAAGTCCTCAGAGAATAACTTTAAAAAGTGTGTTGTATTTAGGTATGTTTTACAAGACATAAACACCAAAAATGTCTTTACAAGGACTGAAGTCTTCCTGACTTACAATAATGTTCATAATAACAGAATTTTGTTATTTATGTATTCAACCAGCTGACACTAGTGCATTCAGCACCTAAACTAATTATATGCTGCAAAAAAGCTCTTCCTAACCTTCCATCTCCCAGTTGTCAGACTGGAAAATAAGCTCTAATAACACATCTGGGAGTTCAATCTGGGAAGAAACAGACCTGAATATCCAAGTGCTCTTGCCACCCACTTCTCTTTCATATGAGGGCTTCTCCAAGTTGAGTGCCTCTTCTGCTGATAAAATAACCCAGATCCAAAACAATTAGAGCCTTGAAAGCTTTGAATTTTCCCTAGGGACTTCCAGGCAGCCAGTGCAGCTGTGTGAGCAGCAGTATAATGCTCTCCTGTTGTCAAGGCTCACTTATTAAGTGGGCTGCCAGGTTCCAAATGAGCTTTGGTGTCCAAATGGTTCCATTAAATAGGAGAGACTAGGGCTAGTCAGGGGATAGACCAGGCTGAATATAAACCAACAGTAATCTACAGCTTTTCCAGTTGCATATTCTGAAAGGTGCTAAAGTGTTACTTCAATACTCAACAGGAAAGATCAAGTACCAAGTAAAAATATGTATAATTTTGTGTATGAGGGTCTTTTAAAGTGTGTGTTCATACCCAAACTGTTCTATGTGTCATATATAACACATGGTATCCCTTGGATCACATACCAAGATGGTATCTCTTGGATCACACATCCAAGAGATACCATCATACCATCAGATTTCTGTGCCCCATCTATGTTATCAAGTGTTTACTGACAAAGCACGGCAGACATTCGCTCATGGTGTGCGTCCGTTCAAGATGTGGTTGGAGTATTTAAAAAGTAATGAAGTTCTGCACAACTTTTTTTTTTCTTTCTTTCCTAAGGTATTTGCCCCATAATGGCAGACCAACACAGCATGGACTTACTGCATTTTGTATGAAACATTCAGAGTGGTTTCAAAAAGGGGTATAACTGCTCTACTAAACACTGGGATCACTGAGAACTTGGGCAAAGAGGGCAGACTGCAGGACTTTGCATATGGTGCTTTGATGATCTGCTCTAAGCACAGGTGAGGAGGGATCATGGTAGCTTTAAGCAGGAACTAAGAAGCTTTGTGGGGAACCTCTAAGAGTGGAGGGATATAGGTAAGAGAAAACCTGGAGACAGATTTAGTAGTAGCCATGCTTGGGGGAGTATTTTAAGTAGCTCTTGTACCTTAGGAGAGAGTAATGCTGGATTATGAATATGAATGATGTTCCTTTTGCCTCTTTCCATAGAACTGTAGCTATATCTTTCTTTACTTCTGTGTGTCCTACAGTAAACAAAACATTTTTCTTTTTTTCTATTGTGGCAAATGCTGTTGGTTAGGTTGAGTCTGGGTGGGAATGTAAGCTTGTCTGATGGTTGATGTTATCTGGAGATCTGCTTGCTTCTTCCCCCAAAGATATTGTTGTGCATTATGTCATCTCACTGCCAGCAAGGGCTGAAAGAGAGGGCTCCACTTCACAAGCCTTGGGTCATTAGCTCAGCTGATGTCCCCAGATCAACCACCATAAAGCCTGTCCTGTCTGGTGCTCCAAAGGTTGTAATGGTTTCCACCTGCTGGGGTGATCACAATTCTGTCCTTTGCTATATGGGATCATTAGGGAAAGTTGTTTTCAGCTGTGTCTTTTCTGTAATGTCACTTGGGTTGAAAACAAAATCCTCAATCAAATAGCTCTTAACAGAAACTGAACCAGCATGCTTTGTAGACTTGACAGTGCCTTCATGGTACATTAACATCGCAACAATCCCAGGAGGAGATAGAATTTTGCCACTAGGTCCAGGAAAGCATTCTTTCTGCTGTTTATAAGGAATAGGAAGCAAAGATTCAAACAAACAAAAAAAAAAGAAGTACTTCTGTCAAAATGCAGTAAGATTATAGCACTTTCTGATCCACACAATTCTGGCAAATCCTATAAATCCTAAAGAGATGCTGCAATTGTAAGAACAGAATTGAGTTCCAAGAACAGCTTGAATACAACCATTGTCCTGAGAGAAGCCTTGAGCAGTGTTTGAGACAGAGAAAAAAGTAACTGGATTTTGCTGTTTACTTTTTGCTGGGTACGAATGGCAAACAATACTTTAATCTCAGGGGGACAAAGGGGACTGAGTTCCACTCTTAGGCACCTTCATATAAATGTATAATCTCTTAATTGCCAGGAGTTGAACATTTTCTCTGTTTATGTTGCTAAGATTTTGCAAAACTTGTTTACGTGTACTTTAAGATAAAATCTAGAAGGTATTGCCTAATACCAGCAGAGGGGTTATATCTTGCACTAGAGAGTTCTTGAAAAGTTTTCTTAATGCAGAAACAAGGCTGATAATTCAGTTACATGCTGTCTTTTCCCTCCTTGATTTTAGCATCACTCACACTGCTTAGGGAACATCAAAGAGATTGCATTACCACAGAGGTGCACACATTCCTGCCTCTCCCCTTCAGCTGCCAGCCCCAGAAACCTGTGGGAATATCCACAGGTGAGCAGAAACAGACAGACAGCAGAGGTAAATAACATGATTCATGCAGGTCTCCTGACCTCAGCAGTGCTTCTTATTCACTCCTGAAGCCACCAGCAAATTTAGCCCATTGGTGTTCAGCTGTTCTACAAATGACACAGGACTCCTGCAGGCCACTGCTGTGAGTTTTGATACCAATAACTGTATCTAAGTACCACACCTCCAGGTTATTGCCATCATCAGACCTTAGTGTTATTTGTTTCCCCCCTCATCACCGCATTTTGCTCTTGACATTATGCTCTTGAGGCAGAGCTGGAGTAAAGGCAGGCAAGAAATGGCAGTATGCCTCAAAAGTACTCTGCCTTCTGGCACCACAAGAAGGCCACCAAATGTTCTTGCTGATGCCATTCAGCTGATGGAAATGAATTGTTGTATGGCAACTATAATTACCAGGACAATCAGCAGAGGGAATAGCTGTCTTTCTGAATCACTGAGCCAGAAAATAAGCTTTTGACAGGATCATCATAATCTCTGGCCAACATCAACAAAAAAGGATTCCAGCCCTAATGGAGCTGTCATGGGACCATCAAATGGTTTATTCAGAGTTTTTGTACCTTCCTTTCTGGTGTCCTGCCTCCCAACAGGTCTGGGAATGGTAAGCCCTGGTTGCAAGTAGTAGCCATTATACAGAAGCTGTTTGTGGATGCTCTCTGAGCCACCCATAAAAATGGCAAAGCTAGTGGTAAGGTGCTTTTTGTATCACTATATTCACTGCTGCTGCTTACCACCATACTGCATATGGTGGAGCACCTCCAAATTGCTGAAAGCCATCACAAGCTAAAAAGAAAATTATAAAAAATTGAAAATAAGTCAATATAAGCAAAATTTGATTCTGTGTCTACTCAGAAATAGGAACACTTTGAAATCCCCCCTGCCAAACCATGTTCTTTTACCACATATATCAGTGGAGATACTGGAGATTTCCAGTCTGTGATACTTTGGAAGAGGTTAAACTGGTGGCACAGTTCCTAAATAGAGCAGAGATACGATTTACTGCTGTAATATTTCTTCTTAATGCCAACAACTTCAATGTATGCTCACCATATTAAAAAAACAAAAATGAAAACAAAACAAAACCAAAAAACAACAAACTACAACATAGTAACATATGACGTTAGGGACTTTGGAGTACAGTATTTAGACCTTCTATTATGACCATTTACAGCATCTGGAAGCATATTAGAAGTACTGCCATGCTAAAAATGGTAATTCTAGTTCTTGTTTTTTATAGGAAAGAAAAAGACTCCTTCTCTTTGTAATCACAGGCGCACATGTGTATGTTGGGAAGCGTAAATTGCCTATTTGTCTCACAAAGGGGGAGACTGGAGACCACACTTTTGGGTCTGAGTTGTTCTGGCTATGTGAAGCAGGTGGCTAGGGAGTAGAAATAAAGCTAGGAATGAACGTGTGGAAGAGCTGCATTTGTTTGCAAGCCATAAAGTGGTGGTACCTGCTCCAGAGTGAGCAGTTTTGGCTTCACTGCACTTCAGACTATTTCAGCAACATCAGCATCATCTCGCCTTCAAACACAGGTGCAGATTTCTCAGCACTGCAGCCGTAGATGTTTTCAGTTCAAGCTGCTGCAGGCTGTCTTACTCCCTGCTGTGGCCTTGCCTAGGTTGGGGAATACTCGGTATGTTGGCAGAACTATCTGAGGAGCAACTATGCTAGATCTGTGTCATACATAGGAATTTCAAGGGGATGAAAGAGGATTACTGCATTGATCTTGTGGTTATGGCAGCAGACCTTTACTGTGCAGTAATTTGGGGTTAAGTCAGAACTTAATGCTTGGTACTATGTAGGGCACCGTAGTGCTCTGAAGTACCCTACAGGCTATCAACTGAAAGGAGTACAGGGAGATAAAATCCAATCAGAAGATGTATTTAATTTTACATGCATTGTGGCTTTAAACTATTCAAAATTTTATTGATTCTCTGTTAAGTGTCAAATTTTTTTATCATTATTTGTCTGGTTTCAATTTTTTTCCTACATAATTTTTCTGTAAATGATACAAGGTAGCCAAATTATGCTGGTGATTAAAAGAGAGGAAAACCATAGAGGTGACCATAGAGGAAGATCCCTTCTATTGATATGAAGGGTACATAATGTTCTTTTCCTTCATTCAAGATACTCTGCTGCATAAACACATCCAAGACTCTGAGCCAAAAATGATAAAAGCTGAGCATATTCTATTATGGTACTTCTGTAAACTTTCCTCTTTTTTTCCTTACATCACAAGGCACCCTTTGTACCTTGGGGTACAAAGCTAGAAACAAATACTAAAAAAAACCAAACCAAACCAAAACAAAAATTTTATTTAACTTGTTAAAACTTTCAAACACAGTACCTCTGACAGCAGCTCAGTTACATGTCACTGGCTATATGCTCAGAGGGTGTAGCATAAGCCTGTGGCTTCAGCAAAGCTGTGTGACTTACAGTCAGTAAGGCCAGTCCCAATACACACAGAATTGGCTGCTGGTAAACACAAAGACATATTTACTTAAAAAACAGACTGAATCGTTTAAATTACATGTCCAAGGTTCTCTTAGTCACACTATTTGGAAGCTTCATGTGCCTATAGCCCCTGAGAAGAGAGCCTGCTATAACCTACTTCAATGCAAAATCAGCTGATCTGAGCTGCCACTGACAGTGGTTGAGCTAAATGAAGATGTTTTATTTTTTAGTAAAGCATCCTCAGCTTTGGGGGTGTTAGCCATCATCAAAAGGGAGGCAATAAAAGATGCTGTCAACAACAACTTCTTAAATGCCCCAGCTGATTTCACAGGCAGTATACAGCAATGGCTTGGTTTAAACTGATTAAGGTCTTTGACATAAAACTAAATAGGGAAGTTCAATGCAGAATGGATTAAAAATTATTTCTAAGTTTAAATTTGGTTTAGCAAAGCCATAACAATTTCTTGCAGACTCAAATAAAAACCATAAGCTTGCCATCTGAAAAAAGAAAGTGGATAAGGCAGGCTTTAATTTTGTCCTGCTATCCCAAGAAAACACAGTTCATGATAGCATCTTGGTTACAAACATGTTTCTATTCTTCCCACTGTCCCAAGATCAATTTTGATTTTGCTAGCCAGTTTTGTAAAACTGATTGAGGGATACCAGTCTTAAAGACAGTATGTTTCAGTGATTCCTATGCAAACTTATGTCAGCATAAACAAATAGAGGTACACAAACTTTGTGATCTATCAAGGAGGCAATGTTAAGTTAGTCATATCAGATACAAAACCCTAAAACAAAACAAAACAGATTGAAAAGAGACATAGGAAAATAATTCTTGTAAGCTCCACTTGCAAGTTCTTGGTTCCTTCAGAGTATCCAAGCACATCTAGAACCAGAAAGAGCAACATCACAACTGCTTGTTCCTGACAGTTTAAATTGTTTGTACCACTGTGATCTGCCCCATCTGTGTCATGCCCCATTTTGGAGTCTTTGTTTTGGTTTTGTTTTGTTCCTTGAGTTGTGTATTTTGCGTGGTAGGAAAAGGGCAGACCCTTGACTTCTGCAGCTTTCCTGTATGTGCTTAGAATAATAGGGCACACATGACCAAATTGATTCCTGGTTAAATTCTGCTGAAGTATGATAACTGGGTTTACAGTCCTGGTGTCTGGCTTCTCTCCCATCAGCAAAGAAGCACTTCCATTGAGTGTGCTGGTGAATGTGGCCACAGCAGGGCTCCAGTGTACTACATGACTACAGAGAAGGACGATGCAGACATCTTCCTGTTCAGAAAGTCAGCTGTCCTTGGTGTGCTTTTAAGCACTCTAGCAATTTGTGATAGTTACAAAAGAAGAAAGGGGACATGTCTGAAGTTCAGGAAACAAATCATGTCTGTAGTTTGTCCTTTCTGGGCTTTAGTTTGTCACCAAAAATAAATCCTTCCTAGCCAAAGCTGGCAGGTTCTTGGTATGTTTTAATGATTATGAATCACGGAAAAGAGAATGCTGACCTCAAAGACACTGTCTATCCTTGTTTGAGTCTATACAACAAAATGAATCTTGTCAACCACACCTACTGCAGCTTTAAAACAATTTTCCACACAGCGTTTACAGGGATGCAGACTTTAAACTTTTGAGGATACTGGGACAATGGGAAAATTACAGCTTGTGTAGGTTGTTCACTTGTTTTTACTAGGGAACTTCTCTGGTTTTTGACCTGGCATCACCCAAATATTACGTTGAAACCTTTGAAAAGCCTTTAGGAAATTTTGAGCTTGGCACTTTCTCTTTTTTACTTACTTCTTCTTAGGGGTATGATCCCACAAACTCTTTGTACACATATTTTACTGTCCTTAATTTCCTGTACAGGCATATGGGACACAGTAATGACAACATCAAACCAGGTACAGCTCAGGAAAAAGAAAGGACTGATTCATTGCCTGAAAACAGGGAATTGGTAACGAGATAAAAAGCAGTTCCGCCAGTGACTTAAACCTGCTCATTCTGCTGTCAGAAAGAAGATTATTTCTACTGCTATTTGCTCAGATAGCTCTGTGAGAAACACCTAATGACTGCCACACTAACACTAAAAAGTTGTTTGAAAAAGGGTCACTTCTCAGGCTGTTCTTGCTGTATTTCTGGAAGTGGAAGGATCACTTCCACTATCTTTATTTGCACATATTTGGGAAGAACAGTTAATCAGTCACAATATGGTATTTCCTCTGAGCAACTCAATCTCCCCTCCACAGTCACAAACTGCTAGATGCTTCTAAGATACATTCACCTTCTCTGGTTTGGCAGCCAATAGTTCCTAAACCAAGCCCTCACCTAAGAGGCCACAGATTCAACCTCTTCCTCAAACCAGCTGAGGTTCTGCTTTGCTGCTGCCACGTGGGAGCTGCTCCCACACTTCGCCTCCCATTTGAAGAGAGGTAGAAGCTGAGTCCTTCTGCAATGGCTGGGGAGAAGAGGCCCACCTTCCTTTGCGTTTCACGGTAGAAAGGAGGCAGTGCCAGTCTTCAGCAAACCTTGGTGATTTATTGCAATCTTCTGCAAGCCTGTGAAGCAGGCAGACCTCTCCCCCATACCTTCCTCCAGACAAGATACTGACCAGTTCCCAGGGACTTTTGTCAGTGCTTGCCATGATGTCCTTGTTCTCAGAAGAACACCTTCAGTTTTGCATGGTCCTTTGTCTTGCATCTTCGTACAGCTATGTGGTTCCTCCTGGGTTTCTGTTGCTTGAAAAGAGGGAGTCTGGAGTTTTGTTCACTAAGTCTTAGTGAAAACAGGATTTCCCAAACTCAGTCAGCATTCCTGCTGGGTTTGAAATTCCTCCACTTAAGAATAAAGAGTTTGGCACACGGACATTTAATTTTGAGTTGGGTGGCACTGAAACAGGCCTCTGCTCTTACTCCCCTCTGTTGAAAAATGGTCAGTTGGGTATGTGTAAGGCCCTGAAGTCTTGGTTAGCATGAAAAACCAAGAGCTCTTTGTCCAAGCTGTATATATAGACCCAGCTGTGAGGGTGGGTTTGGTTTTTTGTTTGTTTGTTTGCTTTGTTTGGTGGGCCTTTTTTCAAAAGAAGACAGTCAAATCAGTGTAAGTGTAATGGTGGATTTAACTGTATGAATGGTTGTGTATCAGCCTATTCCGATAAATGCCACGGATTAGATAAACCAGAAGACCCTTTAGCTGATAAAACTGCAATATGAATGCCATTACTTATCTAATCCTCCAACTCTGAGGGAAGGGATCATGCTCTTTGGCCTTTGCTAGTGTGGTAAAGCACTATGGCTGTGGAGGGCAAACCCCTCCGTAACACTATCTACGAGGAGTGCTGCAAAAGAAGGTCGTGGGGGTTGACATTTTCCTGGTGATTGTTATAGGCTCCGTGACAGATCACAGCTTCGCATTTGCTGCCTAAAGTAAAGTAAGTTTTCCACCAAACCCTGCTAAAGTTCGGTGTAGGATCTGGCCTCTTCCCGGTAGCTGTGAGGAAGGGGGCTGCCTCTCAGACGGGGCCCCATGGGTGGGGGCTGCCGTGGCGGGCTGCCCTTAGGGCTCCCAGGCAGCTGAAGGGAGCTGCGGCGGGGCCCGGCTCGCCCCTCCTCCCCGAGCCCCGCGGGGTGCTCCCTGAAGGCGGGCAGCGGTGCAGAGCCGTCAAGAGGGCAGCGCCGCCATTTCGGTCTCTATTGCTGCTCCACGCCCGCCAGGGGGCGGCCTCCTCCGAGGGCCTCACCACGCGCCGGGGGCCGCGCGGCGGGAGCCCGGTACCGGACGAGTGGCAGCGCCGCTGGGGGTCGTCCTTCGCGGACAGCCGCGCCGTGCTGTCGTCTCCGTTCGGTGTCCGTTCCCTGTCCGTCCTCCGGGGAAGACACCTGGGCGGGCGGCGGCGCCCGGAGGGGTGGAGGTAAGGCGGGGGCGGCTGCGGGGGGTCGGGTCAGGGCGGGTAGAGGTCGGTCCCTGCGAGGGGAAGGCTCGGTCCCTGTGAGGGGAGAGGTCCGTCCCGCCGCCCCACGGGCTTCCCGCAGTGACCGGGTTGCCGACTGCGACGCGCAGCCAGCGCTGCGGCCGGGCGCCCGTTCCCCGTCCGGTTCAGGTCCAGTGGAGGTGTCGTCCCCCGCCGCCCCAGCTCCTCCCAAGCCAAACGCGGGGCTCGACCACTGGCCACCCCTGCGGGGAGGTTGTCCAGGTCCCCGCGCTCGTCGTGGCCCGCCGGCCAGGGCCTTCGCCTTCGGATGTAGGGGAGGGACCCCTGTCCCCCCGAAACGGCAGGTGTGCGCTTGCGTCCCTGTGGCTGCGCGTGACTCCCCGGTAAGCGGTAGTGTGGGTACAGCACTTAACCGGCCAGCAGCACTTGTAAAGGTCCTGCAGGCTTCCCCCCTCCCGGGGCTCCCCCACTTCGCCTTGTCTCCAAAAGGTGGGTCCCTGTGTGCCTTCCTGCAGAGCTTTGCTCACGGAGCTGTTGGTCTCTAGAACTTGCGGTACGGAGAGTGCCTGGAAACTATCGAATCCAGGCGCACCCGGCAGGACGCTGTGGCTCCTGCTGCCCGCCGTGTCAGGCGCTGAGCGGCGAGCGTGCACCAGGGTCAAGAGAGAAAGCAGGAGGCAAGTACTCGTCAGGCTGAGGTTTGGGTTGTATTTCCCCCTTTATTTAAATCCGGTGTGGTGTCCCCCTGCCAGCCCATCGTCCTGCTGCACCGCGCTCTGACGGTGGTGAGATGCAGAGCCCTGCCAACCGGTCCTGTCGTACCCGTGTTGAGCAGACGGGTGGGAGTTTGTCTTCTGACACGACAAACGCTGAGGCACAGCACGTTAAAACCAGCAATTTTGCTGCAGTTCTTTAATGTTGAGGCTGAATTTGGTGTTTCAAGAAACTTGGCATGCAGCTAATCTGCCAGGTGTTTCAGTTGTGGGGATACAGGCTCAGGGTGCTGGATTTTGCTTTTAGTTTGCAGGGTTGCTCAGTGAAAAATGGTTTGTGTTAAACTCCTTGTCCATTAGTGGAATGCAGGATTTGAAATCTCTGCAGGCATCACAAAGTGACAACCTGAGAGCTGGTCTTGAGAGGCTGGCCCTAGGCTGGTTGTGGAGAAATGAGTAATTGCCGGTGGAAGGACCAGCAAACCCTAGAGGTACCTGCAGTTGGCTTAAAAGAGAATGGCTGCAGTGCAGGTGTAGAGTGGTCCTCGCTGGCAGAGGCTTCCAGAGAGTCCTGCCTGAGGCTGATTGTCTTCTAGCAAGACTGCTGCCAGCTGGCATTTAAAGGTGTAGAGGCCTTCCTGCTTCTACTTGATGGTCAGATCAACCTGTTCTGGGGCTGGTTGTGGGCAGTTCTCATAAACAAAATGTTCTAATTGGTGCAGAGGTGTGTCCTAAACCAAGTTAGAGCAAGAACAGGTTACCTTTATGATTATCAGATGGATAGAGGGTGATTGTGGATCCTTCCCACCCTTGCTTAGATTGCAGTGATTTCTTATACGGACAACACAATTGTTTCTGTTCTCCAAAACATTTAACTGTCTTTTTACGCACAAATATAATTTGTACATCATGAGGGAGACTCATGAGAAAATGTTCTGGGCATTCTCAGTCTGGAGAGTTTGTGGGCCAGGTGCATTACAGTAGCTAGATGGAGAGCCTGTTTCCTCCTCTTCCGCCATGGCAAAGCATGTTATTCAACATGTGCAGATTCTTCTGACTGGACCATCATTTGTGACGGTTTTGCTTCTTTGCTCTGCGGGATAAAGAGCATTCATGGCACCAGAAAAAAAAAGGGGGAAGCTGTTCTTTTATAGCAGAGAAATAACGCATCTCAAAGCACATCTCAAAGAACAGGGCAGGGGAGAAAGAGCAGCACAAGGTAGACAGGGTATAGCTAAGTAATACTGCATTCCAGAAAGTGCTAAAAAGCAGGATATGAAAGCAGAACAGTGTGATGTTTGGCATCAAGCAGTTTGGCATGATGATTTAATGCTGTTTGCCACCATATTGGTGTAATAGCTGGTGCTGCTTAAAGTGCATTAGTGAGTGATGTGAAACTTGGGACTGGACCAAACCATTTAAGCTCCTTTGCTGATATTTCTCTTGCTATAAATGTTTCTTTATCAACTGTCAGCCAAGTATTCGTCATCATTTGAGATCCCTGAGGAAGGTACTGTGTTCTGGAACAGAAACTGAAAGCAGCAGAGAGGGCCAAGCACCCTGGAAAGATGGATCATAGTTATTTGGAGTAACAGTTGTTTAAAAATGTATCAGGAAAAATGCGGTGCTGTTCTTTGTTTAATATTCAGTCTTTATCATGAGTCAGGTAAACTGAGGTCTGGAATAGTTTACAGATGGAGCACACTGTTTTTATGTTTCTGATTTAGGATATTATCTCAGGATTAGATGCTTCAGTAGTACCTACGACAGACATGAGTCTTATGAGCCTCTTGTGAGACAGGGGCTTAGGCTTGTGCAGGTGAGATGGAGACAGCTGAAATAAGTAAAATATAACTGCAGTTTTAACTACTGTACAATTAAATTTACTTCTAGACAAATTAGTATCTTACGACTGCAATAAGCTTCTTTGGTGATGGGTAATTAGTATATTAGTATACTAAAGAAAAAAGGCTTCTGGGTGAACTGCAGGTATGGCGGAAGATCAGTTGTACACAAAGTAACAGAGAGACTCTTTAAAAAAAGTTTGTACTGGGTAACACTAAGAGGGGAGGTTTTGCTCGCTGTTCTCCTGAAGGTTTATTCAGTCTTGCTGCCACACTCGCCTTTTGTGGTGGTTGTCATATGCAGTGGGTATGCTTTAGTTTAAATCTTTACCTTTACAAAAGTATGAATTTTGTTATTGGTTTTGTTTGGATAATTTCCTTTTGGTCTGGTGAGCTAAGGAAAAGGTTCAACAATGTCCTGGGTCTGGGCAGTCTCGAGCACAACTACAGCCTGCATGAAGAATAGATTTGAGAGCAGCCCAGAGGAGAAAGACTTGGGGGTGTTGGTTGATGGGAAGATCTACATGAGCCGGCAGTGTGTGTGCTTGCAGCCCAGAAAGCCAGGCATATCCTGGGCTGCATCAAAAGGGGTGTGACCAGCAGGTGTAGGGAGGTGATCCTGCCCCTTTGCTCTGCTGTCATGACATGCCACCTGCAGTCCTTAGCTCGGCCCCAAACACAAGAGGAATGTGGACCTGTTGGAGCGAGTCCGGAGGAAGGCCATGAAGATGATCAGAGGTCTGGAGCACTTCTCCTGATAAGACAGGCTGAGAGAGCTGGGATTGCTCAGCCTGGAAAAGAGGAGGCTCTGGGGAGACCTTAGAGCAGCTTCCAGTAACTAAAGGGGGCCTACAGGAAATCTGGAGAGGGGACTTTTTACAAGGCATGCAGTGACAGGACAAGGGGGAATGGCTTTAACCTGAAAGTGTGTATATTAGAATTAGAAATAAGGAAGAAGTTCTTTACTGTGAGGGTGGTAAGGCCCTGGCACAGGTTGTTGAGAGAGGTTGTGGCTACCCCATCCCTCGCAGTGTTCAAGGCCAGGTTGGACAGAGCTTTGAGCAGCCTGGTGTAGTAATATGCAGTTTATTCAGTTACCTGGTAACAGAGGACCTTGCCTGTCTTAAAAACAAATCTTTCCCTATTGCTGTGAGCATTGGTTTTGGATTTTTGCTTTTTGTGATTTTACACTTATTAACATTTTGGGGTACAAAAAAAAATTAAGATATATCTATCATAATTATGCAGCTCTCAAGTTTTAAAAGAAATGTGCACAGATAGATGAGTGCAGTCTCTGAATCAGGGACTGGAGGTAAAACAGCTGGGGAAGGCTTGACACCAGTCCTTGATTGGATGGTACACTTAGCGTGCTGAAACCAGTGAAGTGCAGCTGAGAGCTGTAAGAAATGAAGTTCCATTATTTCTCATTCTTTGGTCATGTACTCTTACTCCAGCTCTAAATTTTGGGAGGACTTTTCCATCTCACAACTGTATTTCAAAGCAATCCAACCTTTCACTGACCAGCGCAACATGGTACAACTGCTAGCACTGAACGTTTCAGGTGGTGCTTCCCTAAAAAATATGGGGGTTCAATTTTTCTTTTTTTTTACTTAGGAACATACTCAAGAAACTGTCCACTTTTGTAGTCACTTATTTTTTCTTAAAAGAATTTTTAAGTGACTTCGAATCTCTGTACTAAGAGTCTTAGAATACCATTTTTACTTTCTTATTTTACTTCCCGTCTCCTCCCCCTTTTTTCTTGATGGAAGTACCCACTGACATGGTAACAGAGTGCTTGATAAGGTAGATGTTGAAATAGTGTGTATCCGGAGTGGTATCAAAACCAACAATATAGAAAAGCTTGGACAAATAGACATCGGCTTGTTTCTTTGGATCTCCAGTTACAGTACTCAAAAAAAGTTGAAAAAAACCACCAAACAACAAATCAAGTTTAATTGTGAAAGCTGTTACATGTGGCAACAGTCATGTAGAATTTTTCGTAGAAAAGTGCGGTACTTAATTTCTAGACACTGCTTTAAAGCAAAAGGTTGAGATTTGAAGTTATTTGACTTCAAGTAGTAAAAGACCATATTCAGTCTTTGCCAATGCAACTCTTTCCACCGGAATAGAAAGTTGAAATATAAAAATATTCCCATTTTTAACACTGAATTCCAGGCAGGGAATATGAAGATAATATTGCCTATAATAACTTCCTTTTTCTTTTATGATATATAATTAGCTTGTAAAAGCAAAATTTTTTTGCAGAACGCCAACATAGGCAATTCTTAAATAACTGTTCCCTTAAATGTGTAGCTAACTGCAGTCAGTTAAGGTCACCTGGATACTCCAGATTATCACCTAATGAGCACAGGGCTTTCCTCCTTTGGAAAAAAAAAAAAAGACAACAAAACCAAAACAAAACAAACAGAAACCAAAACCAATCAAACAAACAAACAAAAACCACCACCACCACCAACAAAAAAAAAATAATAAAAGCCCTCCCATCCCAAGAAAAAAAAAACAAAACCCAAACAAAAAAACCACAACAATATTATTTCCCCACAGTAACCATCCATTAAAAGCTGCAAATTAAAAAAAAAAAAAAAATCAGACTTAAATGTGTAGATGTGCTTGAACACATTTTGCTGCCGTGAAATGTCACTATGATGTCAGCATATTTGCAAAGTGTTTAAGTCAACAAAATGGAGATTTTGGAGATTAATTAATGTGGTTGTTGGGAATTTAACGTTATCTATGTGCCAGATGTATCTAAGGCTCCCTATACAACCAGTTAAAGAGCTGAACTCTTAGTTGGTGATGGAAAGTAGATTTATGACTCTGAAACCCGTTCTGTCCTTCCCCTGTTTCTGTAATATAGGAGCACATGAAAATGAACTGGATGGGCCTGATCTCCTTAGCTAAATGTCTGATTTATATGCCTAAAATTAGGCAGTTGTAAGTATCTTGTTGTTTGTTGTTGCACCCCTGGGATCAACAATAATGGTACCATTCCATTAAGATCACTAAATGCAGAATTAGTTTTCCTTTTTTTTTTTAATTTTTTTTTCTCTCTGAAGTGGGAAGGAATTTTGAGATATATATTCTCTTTAAATAAAGACATGGGACTGAAGTTGCTGTCTGGCCCTCAAGCTTCTCAGGTAGTATGCTGAGTTTCCATATTCAGGCAATGAATAACAGCACATTGAAGTTGAGCTTTTTGGAATACTCCATTTTCTTCCCCAGTCCCATATAGTCACAGAAATATTTTAACTGTTTTGCCCTTACATTCCAGTTCCACATGTTCCATTTATGATAAACATATTTTGTGAATCAGGTATGCTTAGAAGTCTGAGGTGGGAAAAAAAATCCATGTCAGAACCTATCCAGTGGTACTGAAGCCCAGGACATTCAAGGTCTTTTTAGAAGCAGTTAAACTGATGTAGATGGTGACTTGAAGCAATGCTTGGCTCTGCCTGTATGAGGGGAAGTAAGGTAGGAGAGGAGTGGAATAAATTTGTTTGCATCTATGTTCATACAGTAAATATTTTCAGACTAATCTTGTCTGCTTATGAACACAAACCAGATAGAACAGATACATAATTTATATGGTGTTGTGAACCAACATATCCTAAAAATCCATGCTGTAGTTATTGAATATGATATATAGCAAGATGGGTTTGATGTGCCCATAGCATATAGAGATAAGTCAACTTGCAAAATAAGGATCAAAGCTTGGAATTCACTTTTCTGCCTCAGAAGGTCTACTTGTCATTTTTTTGAGTTTAAAGAGGTTGAAGGCATGTTAAATTCTCATCTGTATGTAAAGTAAGATCTTTATAGCATACAAAGGACTTGAGGAAGGTCTCCCTTCCTTACGCATCTTGTACTTTTTTATGCATTAGTGAAGTGATGCAATTAGTAAAATCTATGCAGTATCCAAATGCAGGAGTTGCAGGTCATAAGACAATTGGCATATACTGTGGGAAAACCACAAAATGTTTTTATAGTGCAGAGAGAATACAGAGGAGCAGTAGCCACTTGTTCTTCAAAGAGTTTGTCTTCTACAGAAGTGGTGATACCAAGTGCTAAAGTACTGTCCATGTTTACCTTAGACTACTGAATGCTTTAAACAAGCCCCAATTATCAATTTGAAAATTATTAAAATATGGAAATTAAAAAATATTAAAAAGGGGAAAATGATTGAATTCTTACAAAGAATAAAGAAAATAGATGTGACCTCTTCGTGGTGTGTTCAGAAGACTGTCAAAAATTATAAGGCATGTTCTGAATTCCACTTGGACTGCTTCCCAGGAACAGTGGCTGTATTGCTTATCTTTTAGAAAATTGGTGATTCTTTGGAAGTACTTTTTCACATTTAATCTAGTGCTTTTTAGGAGCCATGTTTGAAAGTTCTTTCTTGCTTTTGATCGTTCTTCTGACAAAGATATCTCTAATTGTTCAATTTGCTGATGAATAGCATTTTGGAATTTATCAATCTTGCTTGTATTACAAACACCAGCAGGAAGATTTTTGCTAAATAGTTAGAAGATCTGTTGGAGGAACTTGTAGGTTATTCAGTGTGACATTATTCTTTGTGACCTTGGTGATCTCCATGGGGCATCTGAAATCGGTTGTTCCGCTGAGACATTGCTTGGAAAAATAGCCACCCATTTTGCACAGAAATTTCATGTTGTGGTAGTTCATTTCAGTTCCTTGGAAATGGCAAAGTGGATGAGAGATTTTGATGTACAATGCCAATGTAATGCAAGCTTGGAGTAAGCTTCTCTGAACCAAGGTGGTCATGCTGATGAAGTAGCCAGTAAGCTTGCAGTTTCTTGGTTGTCTTGTCTGTGGTCACGTGCTTCTCCTTTGTGTCTCTGAATTTACTTCCTTCGTATGACATGCTGGGTATTACTCATTTTGTAGGAATTACATTTTTATCAACTAAGATCCTGCCAAGGTTTACTGTTTATTTCAGTTTCAAACAATTGCTAGGTTTGCTTGTTTCTCCTTTGACTATATTTAATTGAAAAAAAGAAATGATTCAGTCTGGTCAGTCAGAAGTTGTGGACATATTAGCAGGTTAGAATCATCTTTTCCTAGTCTTACTAGAGTAGGCAGTCTTGCTTTATGTTGGCTTAGACTGTGAAAAAGAATCACATCCCCAGATAACAGATATGCAGATATGTCCTCTAAACAAGATGTAATTTTATTGGCTTTAAAACAAATGTCTTTTTTTGGTAGGACAAATCATTTTGATTGAGGAGTAGCTTAAATTTTATTAGCAAAGTTACCCTGTTCTTGACACAAGCATTGACTAATTTGGGGCATAGGTTGCTATCACTGCATTGTCAAAAAAAAATAAGTATATACAACTCAAGCCTTTTTCAAATGTCTTATGTTCAGGACCACCCCATCCAGTGTAATGCTGTCACATGTCTCCCAGTGTTTGGCCAGTGTTCTTCTCCGAAAATCAAGTTTTTGGTTGAGCCTGTAGAAGCACTGCAGGTAGCCACCAGCATTTTTATAGTAAGTGCCCAAAACAGGCTTAGCCTTTTGTGGTGACAGTTCTGAGATAGTGCCTCAGAAGCACTATGGCTTGAAATGAAAGTGCTTGATTGGCTCCTGAATATGCACTAGCAAAGTGCTATGTTGCTAGATGGTGCTGGCTTCCTCTAGTACAGTACCAACCCTTTTAGTTGGCTCTAATAGTCACGGTACGATGGTGATTCAAAAGGAAGACTGGGTTGAACGTTAAGATAGGCAAACCTTACAAGGCATTTAACAGGTAGATTTGCTTGTCTTCTTGGAGGAATCTTTAAGGATTGCTAAATCTATATGTAAACCAAACTGATTTGGACACTGAAGTGTACGGAGTTTAGAAGGCCAGGGGACATTCCTTTATGTAATTCAGCCTGCATAATTACAGGGATATTTGAAAAAGAATATGGAAAATGTTGGACTCAGGAATGTTTGATGTAAGCAGCAAAGGAACTTCTGGACATTTCTGAGATTAAAAAGTATTTTTTGTTTGGTTGGGTTTTTTTCATAAATCCTGTTGATGCTTGGGAGGACCTGTCATAATGTGGCAGACTGAAAGACTGCTATGGGTAAGCAGTTTAGAATCACAGAATCATAGAATAGTTAGGGTTGGAAAGGACCTTAAGATCATCTAGTTCGAACCGCAGGGACACCTCACACTAAACCACATCACCCAAGGCTCTGTCCAACCTGGCCTTGAACACCACCAGGGAAGGAGCTTTCAAACCTTCCCTGGGCAACCTGAGGCACCCATTCCAGTGCCTCATCACTCTAACAGTAAAGAATCTCTTAAAGAATTCCTTAGCAAGCCACAGGACAGCTTCAGCAGTTATACAGTAGGACCTCAAGAATACATTAATGCTTCTGTGGTTATTCTTCTGGTTTTGCTACTGCTGTGTTAATGTAGCACTGTCATAAATTATTTTCACCCAGAGATCTTCAGAGAAGTTGGTTTATGAGTAAAATTGTGGGGAGGATGGTTTTGCATTTGGAAAACTGGACAGAGACTTAAGAAGATAGATTGGAATGGTAGATTTAATGCCTGGATTTACCACAGATATCTTTTGGTAAGACCTTGAATTACTTTCTCTTTCAATTCTTGGTTGTTTTTTTGTTAAAGATGGGATTATTAAATTTTCCTTTATTTTTTTGTTTGCTGTAGCTGTTTGCGTTCCTTACGTATCTTATATGTGCTATGGCTTCTAGTGTATAAGGGATCTAAAGTTATTTCAAGACCTTGTCTTTGTTATTTTTTTTTAAATTATTTTGAAGTCTGTGCACATATCAAAATGATTTAAGATAAACTATAATTAACATGTAGTGTTAGAAAGGTCAGAATATTTTTATCAAAATTTAGTGTAATAATAAAAAGTTACTGAAGGTTATACTAGAGGGATAACTGAGTTCACCTGAAATTAGGTGTATCACAAAAGATCCCGGGACATAGAATTTGTTAGTCTTTACCCATGGTCTAAAGCAGCGGCAAATATATATGTTTCTCTGACTTTTTTACATTGACACAAAGTTAATGTTAAAAATGTAGTAGAGTGTTTATTTTTTAGCTGAGGAGGTTATAGTGTTGAAAGTTTTGCTTTAATAGACTTGACTGAGCAGAATAAAAGTAAGTAGTGGACTGAATCAGATCTTGATGAGTGGCTGGAGCATATAGTTGGAGATGCTGAGCTGAAATGGGTTAATTCAAGGCATCATGTGAGAATAAATCGCGTCAGATTCATGCCTGGTCACATTAAGAATGTCTGTACAGTAATGTCAGAGTGATCAGAGTCTGATCCAAAAGCTTTACCATCAGAAACATGGTTTTAATGTCAGACTACAGGTTTGATTGTTCAGTTCAGAATTAAATGCTAATTCATTTCACCTTAAATTTGGCTCACGCTTTGCAGCAGAAAGCTCAGGACAGAATTTCAACTTGAAGTACATATTCATGCCTCTGTTGCATTAAATGGAGCAAATCAGGTAAAGCCTGGCCCTTTCATCTACTAAAGCAATATGAGAAACAGCTTAGTGATGCATAGCAAAGCTGGATCTGATTCACTGTTAAACAGTTTTATTCTGTTTGTGCACTGGAGAGCAGAGTCACATCACCAGTCACACCTTGTTTTCCTTCCGTTTTGATTTCATAGGTGATCCATGAGTTATTTGGATGTTGTGAAAAAATACTAAAATTTCAAGGGGAGATTAAACAATAATTAAGAGCCTTTAACTGTTACTGAAAACACTTAAGTTTTCTTTTTTTCTGGTAGGAAATATACAGTTCAAGCACTAACTGCTTATAAAGCCCTCATTCATATTACTGAGGGCTGTACAAGTGATGGAACACTCACAGGGATACGAAGAAAAGATTAATCTTTATTGAGTATCTGCCATGGGGAAAATGTAGAAGTCATAACCAACCAGAAAAAAAAAAAAAAAAAAAGAGGTGGAATATCCTGCAAATGTTGCTTGGCTTTCTAAGGGAGTTTCCATCTGTCTCACTCGGTGTTAGATCTTTATGACCCTAGTGTTCTCATCTGTTTGCAATCAGGTGTAATAAACAGAGTAGCATTACTGTTCATCTGTCTGTAAGGTCACTTTGGCAGCCAATAAAATAGCATTCGTGAAAGCATATCTACAGTGATAGGAGATACAAGGTTCCCAGTGCTTTCTCACTTGTACTAGTCAGTGCTGGTCTTGTTAAAATGGTGTGTGTGGTAAAATAAGAAACCAAAATGCCAGACTAGATTCCAGGATAGGGACTCACTTGGTTTTCTTGCTGAGAAGTGTTTTCTTTCTTTCTGTGAAGAGTGCAATCATGACTGTATTTCTTCTCTCAGATGTGAAAAGCCCTTAGCCCTGAATCACAGAATCCAATAAATATCATAGGGAAACCTCCATCCAGCCAGCTTGTTTGTTGTCAGTGGCAGAGGAAATGTTTCATGCTGCATGTGTTTTTAGAGGTCTTAGTCAAATTACTCTTGGGAGCAAACCTCTAACAGGGTAAAGATGATGTTGAGCTTAGGGTTTTAAGTTTTAGCGTTTAGCAGCCAAATTGATGTGGTATTCTGAATTTAGGAGCATGTGCTGTGTAGAAGGTAACCTGAAGTAGTCATGTGATCATGTCTTAATGTCACATCCACAGAGGCGAGCATTAGCTATATTGTGAAGTGTCTCAGCTCCTCACTTCTAGTACTTGGTCCTAAGACTGGTTGCAGAATGTAGAACAGAGCAAAACCATTTAAGACAAAACTCGTAAAAAGCTAAGAACTGCAGCAATTTACCCTGAGATTTCTGACTACCGTATGTGTGTTACAAACCTGTCTTACAGTGTTGGTGCCAGATACAGGTCAGTCTGTGTTGTATGTTAGCCTTTATTAGAGGCTACAAACATGCATTAATATTATTCCATGTTATAATATATGCATACAGTGATTCTGTAGTTTATCCTGTGTATCATCCTCATAGTAACAAGAGAGTATTTATGGTCACTAACATTGTGTGGAGGGCAACTACTGTTCTGATGTAATGAAAACTCCTTTGTGTTGCTGAAAAATACATTTTACTTCAGTATGGCAGTTTGCTTGTGAGAAATGTCTTGAACAATGAGGCATGACTGTAAGAAACTGCTAAGCAGTGATGCAGAATTGCCCAGATACGAGGAGGTGAAGACTTAACAGTATGTGCCAGGTGTGTTTATAATTTTTTAAAATTTATTTTAGGAACTAATGAGACCTGTTTTCTGACCTTCTTTCACTTGACTCTCCAACTCTTCATCACAGTGTTCTGTCAAAGCTCTCAGAAGGTAGGACAGAGGACATACTGTAACTATTTTAAAACTCCAGATGTGATCTTAATCTCTCCTGAGTGATTAGGATTTTTCTTAGTGAGGTCAGCAGGCTCTTTTTCATCCCTGTCCAGCTTCTAATTTTGTGAACTTTGGAGGACAGCATTTATTTTGAGGTCTGAACTGCTCTCTCAAACATCATTGAAGCTGGATGATGGTTTGGAGAAGTTACTGTGGGAAGCAAGACAGTTGGACTGTGTAGTGCCTTGTTTCTAGGAAATCAGTTGAGAAGTGTAGTACACATAATTACGTATTTTCCATGTAAAAGTTATTAATAATACACATAGTATGTCTTTGGAATTAATCATTATTGTCAAGTATAGTTACAGTGGACTTCTTGTGAACTTCCTGTGAAATCTGGTGAGGACAGAGTATTGACATGGACTTGCTTTTACAACAGAAGTAATAATCATGCCAGCTTCTGCTTGGGTATTTGGTTTTGTTGTTTGTTTTGTGTGCTTTGTGTTTTTTGGTTGGTTGGCTTTTGTTTGTTTTGTTGTGTTTTTTCCTTTTGTTTTTGGTTTCACTATGTTTTTCTTGGGGGAGTGGGGGGATTGTGCCCTTCTCCAGTAAATGTTGGTGTTTCAGATTAGATTTCTTAACCTAGGGAGATGATCACATCATGACAAGGTAATTTCCAGCAGTTCTAACAGCTGGCATTGGTAATGATCTTGGCTAAAGAGTTAAATGTTAAGTGGTTATAGAGACACTTTTGTCTGTGACTGATGGATTATCAGGTAAAAATGCTGCTGTTGAAGGCTCTCATAAGTCTTGACAGAAATGTGTGATCACATAATTTTCTGCAGCAAGGCAGATTCCAAATTGGGAACAGTTCGGGTTGTTCCAGGAAATATGACTGTATCAGTTCCCTGCCTGCAGCATGCATGGGAGCGTTCAGGCAACATCTATTCTCACGCTTCACACTACATCAGAAATAGTTGAGGCTTCCTGCTTGAAGACCTCCAGTGAATCTTGGGACATTAAATTCTTTTGCTGTATAGAGTGTGACTCCAGAGTGAAGAACTATCTGTACTGTGTGTTTTACTACTTAGGATTTAGCCAAAGTCTGACTGTGAAAGAACTAGGTGGGCTTTCTAAGCCCTTTCTCAGTCTTTGTTCAGTAAAAGATTGTTTGGGCAATATGGGAGGAGACAGCTTCTGGAATGAGTGAATTGGCACGTGTGCCTTTTAATGTAGTGCAGTTAGCAAGTGGTCTACACTTTGGTACCAACACTTATTTTGAAATTCTCTGCACAAATGAGCAGGCTAGAGACAGATCAGTGTTGTGGGCAGCATCTGAACACAGGAATGTGCCAAAACTGTGACCCAGTTTACCAAAAAGCTTATTTCAAAGCTTTTAGGAATGACAACTTCAAACCCTGTGATAGAATAAAGAGCATAGGTTGATGGGTTTCTGTCTGGACACTTGCATGTTAGATGAAGAGAGGCTGCAGTGCTTATCTCAACTTACTTATCCCAGCTCCACAGTTATGACACTGACTGGGCAGTTACATCCTCACTTCAGAGGCCTAGTAGTTACCTTCTGTGAACCATCATTCAGATTAGGTGTATGGATTTGTGTCAGTATTGCGGTTGTACTCAATGTTGAATGCTGGAAGCCCCACACACCCACCTAATTTCTAGAATTGATGATTTCTTGGAAAAACTAAAACTGGGCTAGTGAATGAGTCCCCTTCAGTCCAATATTCCTCTTGACTGAAAAACAACCTGACTTGGAGACTAAGAGCTGCAAACTTTCCTAAAGCTTCTTTTCTAAAGACCACTTTTGCTTTTGTAGAGATTTATAGTAAAATCTTAGGACTAATGAGGAGGGAGTAGAATTCAAACCAATAACACTTTTATTGTCAGATGTAAAACATTCACTTACCATGTAACAACATACTGAAGGTGCTGGAAATTCTTTATTATGAGTATGCCCTTGGGCTACAGCAGGATTTATCTGCTGTGCAATACCTCTATATTGAAAGGGTGAAGCAATTGAAATTTCTCTTGCAGGTCCCACACCACAAGGTGTTAACAAGACGAACCCCTGAGATGCACCACTGTTTTGACAGGTATGTTGGCTTTGATTGCCTGTGATATTAATTCAAGATAAAATAATAAACTAGAAAGATAATGCAAGAAAAACTCTTGGCAACAGTGGCATCATCGTTCACACCCTGACAGTCTAAGGACAAGGGAATCATAGAATGGTTTGGGTTGGAAGAACCTTAAAGATCGTCTAGTTCCAACCCATGAAAGGGACACCTTCCGCTACACCAGGTTGTTTAAAGCCCCATCCATCCTGGCCTTGAACACTGCCAGGGATGGGGCAGCCACAGGTGCTCTGGGCAGCCTGTGCCAGCCCCTCATCACCCTAACAAGAAATAATTTGTTCCTAATGTCTAATCTAAATCTTTTCATTGACAGTTTGAAGAATTAAAGATTAAAGAATTCAGTTTAAATTCAGGCTCAAGTTCAGTTTAAAGAATTAAAGGAAGATAATTGCTTTCATTCAGTAGATAATAGTCGAGGAAGTAACAGACCGGTTTCTGGGTATAGAAGAGCAGGAGTACATGCTACACTCCTTGCCTGTTACTGCTTAAAATGTAAAAATTATTCTGGCTGTCCTACATTTTTTTTAACTGAAACAGCACTTCTGGCTCTGAAAGCCTCTGTTTGAAGTAAGTCTTGTCTGTTACTGTGCAGTTAGTACCACACCATGATTCAGACATGAGAAGAAGAGGTGAAATGGGATATAAGTAGCTCAGAACATGTTTCAGTGTAACTGGATATTGTATGTAGTACTCTTCAAGCCTTCTGAAATATTTGTAGAAAAAGAATGATATTTTTTCAGACTGGAATGACCCTAGTGTACACAGAACAGGGTTCTGATTTGGGCTGCAGATGGGTCATGTGGTAGAATAGCCTTTGTGTGGGTCTGGAATTTCACCACAGTCCCAAGACTTTCTTGGTAACTCTTAGGAATAACTGAATAGGACCAATTTTTACATGACGGTTCCCACTTAGTGCTGTTCTGTTAGAAATGATAATCAAGGGGACAGCCTAGTAAATCTGTCTGAGAGACATAAGTTAGTTATAACTTACTGTAACATAGTAAGTTATATCTGAGAGAGATGATAGAGCAGTATTGGTAGTTACCTCTCTTCTTTATTTGTTGCTTCCTTTCCTGTGACTGCTAGAAAAATGCCTTTATTTCCTGCCAGCTTTAGGTTCCAGGCAGCCAGGACAGCTGTAGACTGGACTGACCAGTCCAGCCTGCTGAAAGTGCTGTTGAAAAATCCGTGCCAGCTGGGCCCTCCATAGCAAAAGAAAACAAGAACTTCCATGATTCTGGTTACTAACACACTTTATTTCTACAGACTTGTGTGTCTTGGTAAGGTGATGGAGAGAAGTAACTTTTGGGTATTATTTCTGTAGTGCTAGAAGGGAAAGGTTTTCCTTGTGTTATTTCCAGTTTTATAAAAACTTAAGAGTATTTTTAGAAAGTGGAGGGAAAGTGCTGTTCTGGCTTTCGGGCTTTTTCTACCCATCTTGCCTGCTTGTTTTGGGCCACCTCTACTTTTTAGAGATGTTATCTCATCCACAAAGAGAGTCCATTTGTAAACTTGGTGAGTAGTTTGTGGTTTGCTTCTTTTTTTCTCCCTGTATTTTATGCAGCAGCTTAATTTAAAATGCTCCACAGGAAAGGTGTTGATGACTGCTATTGCCTAGCAAGCAACTAATAATTATATGATGCCCCTATTTTCTCCCAGTGTGAGGTAAGAAGGAAGGGGAATTCCCAGCACTGAGTGCTTAGACATTCTTTTTTTTTCTGACAGAATTTAAGGTGAAAGATTGAGTCTTTCCAGCTCTGTAAAGAGAGTTGGGATGGGTTACTCAGTTCTTTGGATCTTGAGCAGAGGAGATCAATGGTAAGCTGTTTATAAGGAGCTTAATTTCTTGTAAGGAATATACTTATAAGTAATATATACCCTTTCAAGTAATATCTTTGTAATGCATGATATTTCTAATGGTGTCTTGAACAAAGTAATTTCCTGAATTAAAATCTTTTTTTCTTTAATTATGCTGTGGTTTTCACCACCAGGAGTGTTATTAGCAAATGGAGGCCCGATTTCTTCCTTCAACGGGATAGCAATAATTCAGCTTGGAGGAGGTGTGTTTTGTTCCCCAAATCCAAATAACTTTGTTCCAGAAAGCCATTTACTGTGGTAGAGTATGAACCTACACACAAGTTGCAGGTGTATGGAAACTTGAGTAAGTTCACATGTAGAAAGGCCTTTACTCTTGGTGCCCCAATGTGAATGAGGAGCTGTTAATCACAGGTTGATGGACAGACGTGCTATGTTGGAAAGAGACACAGGAATGGGAGAGAAGATGCTGGACCTCGAAACCTCAAGAGGTGTTGCATTTTCTGTCACCAACTTAAGTTTGCCTCTTGATACCTTTTTTTTTTTTCCTCCTCAGAACTTACGGTTTTCAGACAGTGACCTTAGGCAACACCTTACAAATCTCTTCAGTCTAAAATATTGCTGTTCCTTTGGAAAGTGATACAGTTTGCAGAGCTAAGAAACAAGAAGTGAAGGAAAGGTGACAATCAAGTAGTTGAGATGATTAGAGTACCTGGAGGAGACAAATGTGAATTCATGAAGTAAATCAAATTAATCCTCTGCTCTTCATTCTGTCTCCAAAAATGTGATGACTCATGTATATGCTTTTTTGCATAACTTGGGCTAACACCTCCCACTTCTACTTTATTCTTCTCTGTTTGCTGGTTGAACATGCTAATTTAATGAATGTGACCATGCCTATTCTAGTTTAATAACTCCTGGTTCAGAGAAAAAACTTCCTGAGGGACAAAAAGATGCCAAGTTTATTACCCATTTTTCTGACATCTTAAAGTCCAGATCTATTTCCAGTGTGGATATGTTAGATCCAGAAGACTCTCTTATCCAGGGGAAGTTGGGACATAATGTTGTTTAATTGTGCAGGCTCAAGCTGAGTTAAACAGAGGTGCCAACGTCTGCTTCAAGGACATTTTGGAGTCTAGCTTTATGAGCAGATGGCAACACGGAATGAGGCAACTGTGGTTTTCTTCCCCAGTCTGCTGTTGGCCTGCTGTGTGACCTTGGACAAATGACTTGCTGTCCAGTTCTTGCTTTTATCTACTATTCTCCAGTCACTGGAGGAGACAAATGCTTTATACAGGAGACAGTGAGACTGGTTTTGATAAGAATTTTCTGGTTATATCTGCCAGCAGAGAGAGAGGCCATTTGAAAACCAGGTCTGTCACTATTACAGTAAAGTAGCTTTTATGATCTGATTTTTTTTAGTTTATTGTACTGATAAAGACACCAAACACAGCTTGGGTACCTTAATCACCTTTAAAGAATTCTAAAGAAGGAAAATGCCCCTTGGGTTGTACAGCTCACTGTACAACCTCTTTTTACCTTTTTATCTTTTTCTAGTGCTTTGTGCTAGCAATTTAGAAATGTGTTTTCCATCATTAACTAAAATGGGAATCTAGACAAGAACTAACTGTGTCAAAATCTACAACAGAAATACCTACATTTGAGCAAATAATTCCTTTCCCCAAGGTTCTAGCTGTAATCGCTTTGTATCTTATCACTACCCTACACCTCATCCCAGAAGAAGTCAGTCCCTGGGTTTATGTACTTTGACAAGAGCTCATACTACTTTCAGGAAAGCTTTAACATTTGCCACATTAGCAGTCATGGCAGTGGCAGCTGTTCTTGCTCCTGCTGGTCTACTGTATTGATATGTGCTGGGGCCACCAGTGTTGAGGGGACCATTGAGTAGCTCTGTATGAAAATGTTTACCTGGCTGGAATTGTGTTGTCCCTGTAAATCGTAGTCAAAATTTGTTCAGTCATAAACCCTTTCAGAATATAGGCCATTGTGAGCAATGTCAGTCTAGAGATAAAATTGCCTTACTCTCACTCTTTCAGGTTTCCCACCGAGTAAGCTATTGATAGATAACTGAGGGTTGCTGGAGTTGCTTGTTAGGAACTTTGTTCATGCACTTACTTGATTAATGTGTGTAATTGTTTATTGTACCATATAATCTGACATTTAATCTAGAAGGGTGGAGTTGCTGAGTTGTTATTTGCCATTATTAGATTTCTAAAGCAGGGCCATTAATTACTCTTAATATAGGCTTGTGCTCAGTAGTGCTGTAAATTAAGCTGATAGATAAAACATTATTTTGTTGTTCATATTACCCTGTCATTTATAAATTTTGGGGTTTAATTATGTCCTGATCACTGTTTATATTGCTGCATTAATGCTATCAGGCATTAGTATTAAATTCAACACAATCTGGTTTTAATGATCAGTTAAGCTTTTCTTTAGAGAGGCCAGTCTTGTTTGATTCATTAAACTAAAGGAAAAGATGTGAAAGCTGTTTTTCAAGCATGTATAGGACTCTTAAATTCCACTTGATGGAAAACACACAAAAAAAATCAACTGAAAGTGTATTTTTGCTATTAATTTTAGGCACGTATTTGTTGGCCCTCAAGACTACTCTCTTACCACTTAAGGTTCGGTAGAAAGGAGACTAAATTACCATCAATGGGCTGGTTTAGTACAAATTACAGAAAGGAGCAATTGTGAGTGCATTTTCTGAAACATTAAATCCTTGTGAAGAATTGGCTCTTAAACTTCATAGTTAGGAGGTCTTTAACACCCCATTGAATCTCATGCTTGAAAAGTATAGTAATTCCAGAGGTGGTTTCTTCCTTTAACAAAAATAGTTCAAAGGGACTGTAACTACTTAGTAGTAGTTATTGTCCATGGGGTCATCATCGCAGTTCTTCTTTAGAACTAATGTAGGACACTACTAGCAGATACTTGTTTCAAACCTGTGAATATGAGTGAATGTATGTGGGTGCAATAGCAGAGAAGTTCTGATACTCAGTTTGACATGGAAACTGGAGTTGAAATTTCAGGTTAAGTGGGAGCATGTTTAGCCACAAAAAGATCTCTGCTTTACTTTAAGAAGGTGTTAATTTGATCGTGTGCTAAATTTAAGTCTTCATAGGATAGTTTTGTGCTATTATGTGCTCCTTTTTTCCTGTTGTCTTGGGGAAGCAAAGCATGGCTCAGTTCTCATTCTCTGCTTAGAGCTGTAGTTTAAATGAGAATTTGTCTTTATACTGAAAGCTTATTCCTGAAGATCTTTCTACTCAAAGTAGGCAGTAGGATTAACAGTAGATGTTGGTTTAGTTTTCAGGGATACTGAGGCCTGAAACTGAGTTGATTCCTTGTATTGCCAAAACTGTATTGCACCTGAGAATGTTTTCCTTGCTTCTATTAATGAAACCTTATTTTACATATAAGCATTAGTGTGTTTCTGCTAAGAGGAGAATGGGCAGAGGAGCATGCCCATAATCTAATGATATGCTAGTGATGAGAACATGAATGGATATTAACGATGGGATCTGTAGCTTTGTCCTGGTTTCGGCTGGGACAGAGTTAATTTTCTTCCTAGTAGCTAGAGCAGTCCTGTCTTTTGGCTTCAGTCTAAGAACAATGCTGATAACACATCCATGTTTTAGCTGTTGCTTGGTAGCGCTTTCCCTGACCAAGGACTTTTGAGTTCAGAGCAGCTGAACCTATCCACTTGTTTGGGTTGCTTCCTGCACTCTGACTTTGTTCCAACAACGTCTCATCTTTTAATGCTCATGTGTAGCTAATTGTATTCCTCTGATAATATCTTAGGAACCAAAACAGTTTGAGTCTTAAGCAGACAAGAAGTGTAATGCTTGACATGATGTTTCCTGTGTTTTTTAAAGTGAAGCTGTAATGTCTGCCTCATATGGGAATAAACCATGCAATTAATCTAACAATCCTAATGATAAAGGGATGTGACAGATCAGAAGCAAGCATATAAGGTTACCTCTTACCTTTTAGCAACCGTATGTTGACATCTCTTTTGTGTGAGGCACAGTTCAGTGTATGCAGTTTCGCAGTCTGGATATGGTATCTCTGCCACACAGATGAAATACGAGGCAGTATGACCAAAGACTGCTGTTAACAAGCAAAAGTTTTATGTGTCCAGCCTACCTACAACTGTTCTGTGAAGGTTTTTAAGGTCTGATGTCATTTGGGTTAAGGGGTGTTTGTTAGGTGCCCGTGTATTAGAAATTAAGGTTTATTTTATGCCTTCATGGGTATGTCTTGAAAAACTGGAGGTTACATCAAATGTACAAGCTTTAAAGAAAATCTGTAGAATGTGAAGGGAAACTATTATATCTCTGTAAGCCAGAACAGCTACATGTTAAATCTGTGTAACCCTCTGTAGATGTAATCTGCTTCACCAAGTTACATTGGACTTTGAATAGTGCATTTTCCAAGGGGCCTATAGAACTTCAGAGGCACCCTTACATTTTTATTATATTCTCAAGACTTATTAATATGTTTATAATAAAATAAATCTCAGGCCTTGAGAGAGGTCTAGATGGACTTCTGAAAGTTATCTGTTATGTTGTATTAAAATATATCGGCATTGACCATTTTATTGCTGTGAGCTTAATTTTAACTCCTCCTGTTCAATCCAGTGATCAAAATGTATTTGTATATGAATGTATGCTTGCATTGCCATGCAGCTTTATATTTTTCCATATTCAGAATCTTTCAGTTTTGCCTTTTGTTTTGACTAGGTCTGGTTTTGGTTTGGGGTTGTTTTTTTTTTTTTTTTTGCTTTAGTAGGTAGTGGATTATATAGTGCCACTATTCATATATGTTATAAAATAAAGCAGTTGGGGCTGAAGGAAACAGAAGAGTGATGATGCTTAGCAGAATTTGGAAAATCCTAATCTCTCAGCAGTAGTAGGTTAATTCCATTGTAATTATAAATGGTGTAGTCAATATTTGAGGTTTTCTCCTATTTTTATTATGTTTTTTTATAGTGATCATGTTCTCTAAATTTATATATTATTTATAGCACCACACTTTTCATACCAGCTCAAACAGATGTATTAAAGAATGCATCACAGAGTAGTGGGTTTTCTCTTGAATTCCAGATGTGCTGCAACACTTCTGGCTCTGACCTAAATGGAGCTAATCTCGCTTTATTTTAGAGCAAGCAGGAGAAGAATTGGGTAATAGGCTTTTGTCTTACAGGCTGTGTAACTTGTAGTATGTTGTCCTGTTCTTTAAACAGGAAGTATGCAAGAAGAATACTTCTCTAATTGCATTGTACTCCCACACACTTGCAATAATTTAATAATTGAGCCTGTGTACACATAATGATATAAAAAGCATCAAACGCAGGTGGTTTACACTGTCTGTATATTTACCTGTTTGCTTTCCTGAGGTGAACCTAAGTTAGAAACTCAGTAGAAACAAAGTGGGATGTAGCCAGCAGCTTTTGCTTAGTGTGTGTGTCAGCCTTCTAAATTGCTGTTTAGCTGGCACTTAAAGAGAAGCCTGTTGCAGTTCCTGTGAGACATGACTGTGAGAAACACTTAAGTAGAAGAGTGAAGAGCACAAGAAAGGGAAAAAAAGCACAAGGAAAATGAAGAGGGTGTTTCAGAACAAAGAGAAGGAAGGAGAGAAATTCCTTATAGAGAAAAAACAGTAGGGGAAAACATTTTTCAGTCTTTTTCTGATCATAAAGAAGAAAGGGTGTGTGAAGCAGTATGGAAGAAGCTATTAATTACCATCCAATTTGCTGTAATCATGGCGTCTGCAGATACACCTCCAGTGATTTTCACCTTGGTATTCCTGTCGTGGTTTAACCCCAGCAAGTAACTGCACCATGCAGCCACTTGCTGACACCCCTCTGCCCCTACCCCAGATGGGATGGCAAGGAGAATCAAAGGTATGTAAAACCTGTGGGTTGAGATAAGAACAGTTTAATAACTAAAGTATAATAGAATATATAGAATATAGAACTAAAAGGAGAAAGGGAAGAGAAAAAAAAAAACAACAGTAAACAATTGGTGCACAATGCAGTTGCTCACCACCACTGACACCCAGCCTGACCCTAGCATAGATCACTCCCTCCCAGATAACTCCTCCTGGTTTCTATACTGGGTACCATGTGCTGTGGCATGGAATATCCCCTTTGGCTAGTTTGGCTCAGGTGTCCTGTCTCTGCTCCCCTTTGGTTCCGTGTGCCCTTCCTCATGGCAGAGCATGACAGACTGAAAAGTCCTTGATTAAGTGCTGCTGAGCAACAACTAAAACATCTGTGTGTTATCAGCATTGTTCTCAGACTGAAGCCAGAACACAGCCCTCTACCAGGTCCTAGTGAAATAATTATCTATATCCCAGACAAAACCAGGACAGTATGCACCCTTTATCCCATAGCATTCACGTCATGCGAGGTCCCACACTTTCCACCATCACCTTTCCTGTCCTTTGAGATGTATATGTATGTATATGTTCTTTGAGATGTATATATGTATGCACACATATATATATACACACATACACATACACATACACAGAGATATCATTCCCATAGTCTATGGACCATCCATATAGAAGTTTGTTGAGTTCATTCAGTCCATGACTTGGGGCTCCATGAGTCTCATGAGTCATGAGTCAGTTTGGGCAGGAAAGATGGGTGCTATGTGGTGGTGGTTTGTTGGATGCTGAAGCCTATTCAGATGCCATCACTGCTGCACTTGTCCAGCTTTATCAGAGTTCATGCTTCATTAATGTGGTGATCAAAAGGGAGTCAGGTTCAGATCCTCAAATCCAGAGCAGTGGAGATGGGCACCACAAGGCATCCAGCGCAGTGATGGGTGTGTGGCTGCCATGGAAGTGATAATATCTAGTGTGTACAGCATTATAAAGTTCAATTCAGTGGCTGTCGTCACCCAAGATTACATCCACTTGAGGTACACACCGGCCTTCCCCATCCTCCCACATTACTCACCAAGTGCAGTAGGGTCCTTGAGTGAAAGCAGTCTGACAAGTGGGTTAGCCTTTGCTCGAGGCAGGAATAACCCAGACTGTTTTCCCCAGCAGGTATATTCTGTGGTGGTTTATTGTACAGTGGGGCCTCCTCAGTATGTGTTGCCTCCTCCTCTGGTGACATTCCAAAATCTTTGCCCTCTCTTAGTCCATGATGACTTCTAGGATTCCTTGATGACTGGGTTTTCCTATTTGAGCTTGCCATGTGGTTAGTGAGGCCCATTTACTTCATGTAGCATCAGTTGCATGACGTGTAGAGGACACCCTGCCTTTGAACATCCATCCCAGCATGGGCCACTGGGGTGCCAGAAGGAGCTGTGCTTCAGTGCCAGTCACTTCCGAAGCAGCTCAAACCCCTAAATAGCCTGCCAGTATGTCTTTCTCAGTTGGGGCATAGCTGGCCTCAGTTGCTCTGTATTCCCGACTCCAAAAGCTGAGGGGTTGACCTTGGGTCTCCCCTGGAGCTTTCTGCCAGAGGCTCCAGGTAGGACAATTCTCCCCGGCTGCGGTGTAGAGTACATTTTTTACATCTGGCCTGGTCTGGACAGGTCCAAGGCCTACTGCATGAACTACCTCCCTGTCCTGGGTTCAGCAGTAGCAGTCATTTTTCTCCTTCTCAGTAGCTGGTACAGCGCTGTGTTTTGACTTTTGGCCTGGGAACAGAGCTGATAACACTGATGTTTTAGTCTGACCAAGGACTTTGTGAGCCTCATGCTCTGCCAGGGAGGAGGGGAAGCCAGGAGGAAGCAAAGACAGGACACCTGACCCAAACTGACCAAAGAAGTATTCCATACCACAGCATGTCATGCCCAGGATGTAACTGAGAGTTACCCAGAAGGGCTAGGGACTGCGGGGTTGGAGGAGGTATCGGTCTGTGCTTGGTCGGGGGAAGCGAGTTATCAGTCGGCTGGTGGTGAGGTGTTGTATTCTCTTCCCTTGTTATTTCCTTTATCATTATTATTACTGGTGGTAGCAGTAGTGATTTGTGTTATACCTTAGTTACTAAACTGTTCTTATCTCAACCCATGGGAGCTGCATTCTTTTCAGTTCTCCTCTTCATCCCTCCGGGAGTAGGGGGAGGGCAAGAAGGGGGGGAGTGAGTGAACGAGCTGCGTGGCTGGGTTTAAACCACAACACTCCTGTTTAATTTGCTCAAAAGCTTGTTGTTGCTCAGGGCCCCATTTAAAATCATTTTTCTTCCGGGTCACATGATAGAGAGGGCTTACAATCAAACTGTAATTTAGGATGTGCATTCTCCAGAGCCCCACTGCACCCAAGAAAGCTTGTGTTTCTTTCTTATTAGTTGGTGGAGACATTGCTTTTATCTTGTTGTTCACATCTGTGGAGATCTGTCTACGTCCATCTTGCCATTTTATTCCCAAATACTGAGTCTCCTGTGCAGGTCCCTTGACCTTACTCTGGTTTACGGCTTTCAGAAGGATTTGGATTATTTTCCTCCATTTCTCAAAAACTTCTTGCTCTGTATCACCTCACAGAATGGTGTAATCAATGTATTGCACATGCTCTATTCTGGTGCAATCTGGATCAGTCCATGGCAGATGGTAGGGCTGTATTTCCGCCCCTGGGGCAGTTGATTCCAAGTGAATGGGATACCCCTCCAAGTAAAAGCAAATCATGGCCTGCACTCTGCTGCCAAAGGAATTGAGAAAACTGCACTGGCAGTATCAACTGTGGCATACCACTTGTCTGCCTTTGACTCCAGTTCATACTGAATTTCCAGCATGTCTGGTACGGGTGCACTCTTGTGGTCACAATTGGCAGTTGTTGTTTGACTTTCAGTAACCCCACAACAGAGAGACCAGGCAAGATAGAGAGCTACTTCATTTGCTCTGTCTAAAGCAGCTGTTCGAAAAGCCCACAGGTTCCCTTTTTGGTCCTTGAAATGCCTCTGGACCAGTCACAGTGGGGTGCTTTTGCCAGTCCTTCCCAGTCAACCTTATTTCAGTTGGGAACCCCCTGTCACTCCAGAAATACAAATATATTCTGACCCTTGATGGTATTAGGGTACGCTACTAGGGTATCTACGAGGACCTTATACTTGTGTGGCTCTGATGTGTCAGGCCATCTAATCCGTACAGTCCAGTTAACCCAATTGTCCCTCTTCTCCACCGGGCTGGAGGCAGGGCCTCTCTATGCCTCGTCATAGGATGCTGCTCTTACTTCTGGTAAAAATGGACTAGAATTCAATACTATAGGATGAGGTGCAAGTCAGCCCTCCCACTCTGTCTGGGAGGCTGTCCACTGGAGACTGGAGCAATGTCTCTTCTGGAAAATGGCTCATTTGTGGTTGTTTTTCCTTGCAGTTCACATACGTCTAGGACTGAGGTAGGCTTTCCATCCCACTTCTTTATATGTTCTCCGTGATCTCAGGGGTAAAACCACAGGGGTACCCCGTGGAGTGTACCTTCTGTATCCTTCCTCTTGAGAGGAAGAACATTTACTGTCAAAGCTGAGAGGTTGGCCCATACAGGTGGGGAATAGGTTCTCTCCTCTTGTTGTTGCTGGAACTCCTGGAACAGTTTCTCGCATAACTCAGTTTTTTCACAGCTGAGATGTCAGACCTTAGGAAGGAAGAGAATTTTTCTTCACATTGCAGGAGTTGGGAAGCGAATTTATTCACCACTGAAGCCTCTACATGTCTCCAGTATTGTCAGTGTGTTGGCATATAACAATGGTGTACTTCATAGCAATTTCTTCCACGTGACTCATATGTCACTGGAGTTGGAATAGCTGCCGTGCCTCTTGCTGGGCTGGAGGAGGTGCAGTGACTATGGCTGGTCCATCCCCAGCGACAGGCACTAGTTGCAGTGTCTGTCACCGTGGTTGCAGCAGCTGCAGTGTCTGTCACTGGGGAAGAAGTAGCTGCAGTGCCTCTTGCTTGGGTTGGAGTAACAGCAATGACTACAGCTGGTCCACCCCAGCAACAGACAGCAGTTTCAGTGTCTGTTGCTTTAGCTGTTGTGGGCACAGTGCTTATTGCTGGGGTTGGAGTAGCTGCTATGTCTGCTGCTTTGCCATCAGAGACGTCTTTTTCCCCTTGAGGGTACTGCATAGTGTTGAACTGGGCTGGGTCGGCATGGGCTCAGCCGCAGCAGGTTGCTGTGGTTTGTCTTTATCTGGTGATGCCAGAATACAGCACACCTTTTCTAAGGGTTTTACTAGTTTGTCCAGATCTTACAGTTGATCAGGGATGAAGGTCCAGGCACTGAGGTGCCACTGGCCTGGGTACTTGCCTCTACTGTCCCATATACCCTGCCACTTATGGCTGTCCAGCCTTGGGGAAAATCTCTTGGTGACATTCTTAGATAGTTGTTGAGCCTTGAGCAAGGCCTGAACCCTGTGCAGCAACATGCTCGTTCTCAGCAAAAGGAGCAGGTTGGCTTCGAGGGTATTCAAAGGATATTAAAATTCTTTGAAGTTCTCAAATACTTCCATAAATAGGCACCAGTTGGGTTGCACGATGGTATAGATGGGTGCTAAGCTGCTGGACACCATCACCGTGTGAGAGAGAATGTGCTTCAGTTGAGCCTCCTCCTCAAAGAGGGTGCAGAAGATCCCCAAGTATGGGAATAGCTTTGGCTGTGCAGAGGGTCAGTGGTGGAGCATGGTTTTATTTGTGACTGCAGGCACACCTCTGCAATTCTTCAGGACAGTGAGGAACAATGTAGAGCATTATCTCAGCCACAGAGCTAACTCTAAAATACAGGTACTAATGCACATGGGTGCAGTGGGGTAGAGAAGTGAATGCCGTTGGTTGACACAGTCTGGGAGGGGGAACAGTGCTCCAGTTCTAATTGCACTGTTGCTTATGGAATCATAAGTGATGGTGGCTTGGGTGCCACAAGTCCAGTTTTGCCCAGACTGGCCATCAGCTTGGAGCTTTCCAAGAGTGTGTGCTGCAGCAGCTGAGCAGTACCAGTCCTGGGTGGCAAAGGGACTTTGTAGTCACCACTGAAATGGTTGCCCTCTCTCAGGCTCCTCAATCCCCCCAAGCCTCATCTCTGGGCTGCATAGTGGTTCTGGGGGTTGGCAGGGCCGGGACAGGCTGGTGGGGATGCTGTCTTCCATGGCTACCCTGTCCTTGCTGGGATCTGCCTCCTGTCCATGGGCTCAGGCAAGTTGTACCACAGGTGGGACAACACCACAGAGGGGAGCTGCAGCAGCTGCCCTGGGGCCCTGAGGGGACCTGACACCCCCTGTGCCAGCTGGTAGGGGACAGGCTGGTCTTGGGCAGGCTCCAAGGACACCCGGAGCCCCGGGACAGAGGGTAACACGCGGGTAAGGACAGAACACTGCATGGCCAGAGCAGTGGAGCTCAGACCAGACACTTCCAATGGCATCAGAAGCTGGAGGGGAATCTTCTGTGTTGGGAGAAGCAGAGAGAGGTGGTGGGGTGAGACATGGGCAGGCAGAGCCAGCTGGGGGGTTCCCTGCAGGGCAGGGGCACCAGGAGGAGCAGGAGCTGCTGCTGTACCTGCCGTGACCATTGATCAGTGTTGGTTGGGCTTGGGCCAACTGCCTCTCTCCAACAGGCTCCGCCCCAGTGTTTAAATACCTTGACTTCATGTCTCCTTGGTGTGAGTTTGAAAACATCCATAATCAACTGTGGTTGCTGCCACTCTCTCCAAGTCTACTGTATTGAGCACTTTGATGTAAACCATGGGAAACAAAGATTTATTCTGTTGATGCTGTTAGCCTTTGTAATAGCTATACAGTGCTGTGGTTTAAAGTCAGTGGATTGGGCCCAGCAGCTGCTGGAACACCATTTCAGGACAAGATTTTATATTTATGGTATAAATAATTAAATGATACTTTCAGTTAAATTATCTGGGTTTTTTCCATACTCCTCATTTGCAAAGAACTAGGCATTTTTCTTTGTCTTGGTCAGTCCTGCTTTATAAATACAAATAAATCCTATGTCTCCTTAGTTAATACTGAAGCTGCTTTCACTGTCCTCCCCCTGTAGTGGTTTGCTCCTGGGTAGCAATCCCACCCAGTTTGGAGTTATTGCAGTCAGTTTGAGGGTCTGCAAAGGTAGGTTGACTGGCTCATCAGTTACTGACTCCCACATGATTTTAAGCTAATTTTGTCTCAGCAACATGGAGTTGAGGGTTATTTTTTGTAAATGAAAACCATCATGCCCATGTTGAGAATTACCAGTGTTTGTCAGAAAGGGTGCAGTGCACCAGCTGAACAAAGCCTTCTTTGCAGGTCTTTGCTTTGGAAAACATTTCTGAAATCCTGAGGTGCTTAGGACAATTGCTGGGGCACAGTGTTTCTAATCTGCCTTTCTCCTGTCCACTCTCCCCTTATTAACTTGGGCTTTGGTCTAGAAACTAGACTGAGGCTAAATAAAGGGTCTTAGTGGATGTCAGCTGACCTTACACCTCGTTTCCAGTATCTATGCTTGCAGGAAGTCCTGCTTTCTCTATGGAGTTTAATTTGTCTCTGCCAGCTTAGTGTATGTAACATGACTCTGCCTTTGTATCTCTGTTTCTTTGCATGTTTTTCCTGGACAAGAAAATCGGTGGTTTTAATTGAAATGTCACTGAGATGAAACATATGATTTAGACATATACGGTCTCCTAAAGCTAAGATTTACACCAAAAATAAAACTTCAGTTTGGCTACTGCATGCAGAGTAGGGCACTTGAAATTCTACGGGATGAACTGCTGGCTTCCAGCAGAGAATATGTTGTATTGCTCTGTACAGGAAGGTTGTATCTGGCAGGTTCCTCTCTGGTTGACCTGTACACGAAGGACAAAACTAAGGCCTGAAATGTGAGGCCTGAGACCACATTTTTGTGTTCATGTTTTGCTGTGCCCTGTCACTCACATGACCTGACTAACATTTTTTCAACAGACTTCCATGGATTTGGTTTCAGGCTTTTGTATGGAAATTGTGTGGATGTTCTGAAGAGTGTAGGAATGAGCAAGAAATCATATTGTAACTGTCTCGCTGTGTACTCAGTTGTGTCAGTGCTTTTAAAGCCAGAATATAGATTTAGGAGTGAATTAAGATGAACAGAACAAAGATATTTGTGGAATTAAACCACAGTTTAATAAGGAGTTTTTACTGTCTTGTCGAAGGAGAGTGTTCAGAGTGTCGAAGTGAAATTTTAGCTCTGTTGAAGTCAGTGTCAGAGCTTGCACTAACTACAGCATAGTCAAAATTTCATCTTCAGAAACAGGTTGGAGTCAGAAACGAAACAAATGGAGGAATCAAATGTGTGTTATCATAGAGAATCACTGTGTAATTTAATTTGTATCTCCTCCTCTTCTTCCAGGCCACTAAAATTTTCTTACTCCTTTCACCTGTCCTCTGAATGTTGTTTGTAAAGAAATGATGGATAAAAGTTCTGTGTTGAGGCAAATGCTACAGAAGTGTAACAGCCAAACACTGTTGTGGCGAGGGTTCCATCTGAAGAGCTTGGAAGATTCTGGCAGAAGCACAGTTGGTTCTGGTTCTATTAGCTGGTTCTACTGCTACTCTTGATGCAGTAAGTGAGCTGAACTATCCAATCCAATCCACCAGTACGGTAAATGTTACAAGAGCATTGATTGTAATTGCAGCTGGCGAAATGGGGTAGGTGCACACATGAAGGCTTTGCTTTGTCGGTGGTGGAAGGGCATGACATGGCAGGTCACAAACACTTCCAAACACTTCGTAACTGAAAGCAGAAGCTGTTTGTGTACTTAAGAGACCTTGGTTTCGTGCCTGTGCTTGCACACATGGTAGTCACAGCTCAGACCTGTAAAAGCCTATGAAAGAAGGAGATAATTGGAGGAACCTGGGTATTTAATGAAAAAACCCGAAACAAACAGCATTCAAAGGGATTGTTAGAGCTGCATGCTTCGCTGTGTGATCTGTCACTCCATGAAACTTCAGCTGTGGTAGCTGACTGAGCTAAAGGGAGTTCCCCACCTGCTTTAGATTTAGAAGGTCTGAAATGACCATGGCAAATACCGTGATTCCCTAAAGTGGTCATGGCTGAAAAACACTCCCTGTTTTCTGTTCCTTCTCATCCTCTGCCTTCCAGATTCTTTTCTCTTTCCTGTGCTGTGTGGCTAAGCAGGGGATCAAAGAAGTTGATTGCAATGCAAAATAGATGGTTTATTTAATTACTGCAGTCTTGGTCTCCTACAGTTCCCTGCAATAGGACGTATAAACACCTGGGCAGGAGATAAAAAGAAAGCAGGATGAAAAGGGAGGAGGTGAGGCAGGGCTGACTTTTCAGAAAAACAATGCAGCCACACGTACCTCTGCATGACTGCCAGTCTGTAGAGGGTTAAGACCTTAAATTCTTGATGACAGAGGAACATCCAGTTCCAACCCCCCTGCCATGAGCAGGGACACTTCACACTAGACCCTGTCGCCCAAGACTGTCCAGCCTGGCCTTGAACACTGTCAGGGATGGAGCATTTACATTATGTATCTTTGTATACTTCTTTGAAGTCTTACATTCTGGGAGCTTAGTCCTTATGGATCTTGGAAGATTGTTGAGGCTAGAACGGAATGTAGGAAAAGATACACTGACCCTTAGAACCCTCTTCCTGTGTTTGGGTACACTGCTTTTAAGATGCATTTTATCAGTAACCTAAGTTTGCTTTGATCTTTTTTCCTTTCCTTTTCAACTCTGGCACAAGCATAAGGCAAATCTTAATCTCCCCCCGTAATTATAGGTTAGTAGGGGAGGGCTTTTTTGTCCATCGGAGAATGTGTTCTCATATCCTGAAGTTTTTTGCTGTGAATAAAACAATTGCACATTTTTTTTTTCCTTGTGATTTCAAGTGAAACTTAGCAGAACTGAACAAATTTAAGTATATGTAAATAGGATACGTGGAATATTATTGTTTCTACTCACTTGGATAATTTTTACTTTGTAAATAGGAAAAGTTGTTTTCAGATTTCAGGTCAGGCCTTTCCATACTGAATGATTCTTTGTACTTAAGTGTGTTAAACAGAGAACCTGTTCCTTGTGTAGTATGATACGCAATATAGTTCATTGTGTGAGTATAATGGCTGTCAATCAAGAGGGTGGAAGTAGAAGAAGTACATTTTCCCAATTAGAAAGCAGCATGGTATGTGTATGTTCTTCCATATAAAGCAATTCTTGTCCCAGTTGTCTGATGTAGCCATAGTAAAATGGCTCCTTATGTGGATAGTCAAGCAGGAAGCCAAACATGAGAAGTCTACAAAATGTTGGACATTAATGGGATTTGGATCAAATATGTTCTTTCCTACAGGCTTCAGCTGGCTTTGGATCAGACTGTGCAATTGCTCTAAATATTTTAGAAAGAAACATGAAAAAAATCAGCTGATGCTGTTGCTTTTCAGACAGTGTCTGGATAGACAGTTTACTGTGTGTTTGGTGACGAAGTAATGTCTCCTCACTTTCTTGATTAATAAAATGGGAATTATGCCAGTTACCTTCCTAGCAGCTTTCTAAAGTTGCATAATGCTCACTAGAGTGTTCTGATGAAAGGTGTTTATAAACCGTGTGTCATTCTACATTCTTATTGCCTGTGATTTAATAGAAAATACGTGACGAAATGATATAGCATGTTTCTAACTCAGCAGTGACTCAAGCATGATGGTGACCATGGTGTCTGTTTTGTTGTGTGTGGTTTCTTTTAGTGGAATCTGCATGTGTGGGACTGGTTTATTATTTCCATAAGCTGGCTTGGAATACCTGACATTTAGACTGAGTTGCTGTCTCTATATGTGAATGTTTCTACATAAAGCTGGGGACAGCATTGATTATTGCCATGCTGACACCATGGATAAAGGTACCATCCTCAGTCATGGCTCTGGCAGCAATTCACCCAACTGCATTATTCATGCCATGCAATAGTCCCTTGGGAAAAGTTGTTGGTGACTGTCGCACATCTTCAGAAGTGCATTGCTCTGAAAAGAGAAGCTGAAGTGTCAGAAGGAGTTATCTACCTGAGCTGCCTGTACCAAAAGCATCTAGTTCAGAAGAGCATCCAGAACCTTGGCTCTGTATGCCATCAAACCAAACACCATGAGCCACAGTGCCATTCTTCATGCCCTGTAGGACTTGTCATAAAAGATCAAGAGCCAGTTTCTATCACCTTTGACACAGGTACAAGTCAGGAGCAGTTCTGCTGGCATTATTTGAGATAATGAAACTGGGAGCATTTCTCTTTCTTGTCAGATGAGAAGTGTCATGGGAGTGAAAGTGGTACCTAGGCAAGCCAGGTTACATTCTCAGTGCTTTAAAAATGAGGTTTTGCTCACCATTTGTTGCTGAGTCTATCTGACGAGTTTTCCTGTCACTAATGCTATGTGATTTTGAAGCAGAATCTTTGCTTTGTAAGTCCAAGACTAGAAAGTTTTAATTGACAGTGCATGATTTGCCATGGAGTGAGAGACCTCTCATCACTGATTGTTGATACAAACAATGCAACAATGTGTTGAAAGCCTAATGGAGAATGAGTTCCTGCAGTGGCTTAGTGATTGAGTCCAAAGCAGAGGAGTGGCCATCCTACCATAAACCACCATCAGCTTATTGCAGAAACAGTCAAGATGCTTTTAGAGCTCACAGACTTCCTCTAGAGCTTTCCTATTTGCTTCAGCTTCTGAAGGATCCAAACCTAAAGAGTTTATGTTTAATCTCTGCTGAAAATTGGGTGAGCCTGTTCTTCTTGTCTCTTGCCAGTGAAGTGAAAGCTTCTTCATTCTAGGGAAGTAATGGTGATGCTGTCTGTAACTGTTCAGAAAAGCATAACTGAGCTGGTTTCTTGACTGGGGGGAGTAGGGGCAGCTGTATAACCTGCAGTCTGTTTCAGAAGTGAGGAGGTGTCTCAAGATTCTAGTTTATTTCTTTATTTCTGCTAGCTCTTGAGCAAAGACAAGGGTTAATTAGGTAGCAAATACCATCAGGAAACAGGATGCAAAAAAGCATTTAAATGGCTGATTCACTGTAGTATTTCTGTGAAATTCAGGTCATACACTTCTCAATTTTCTACTCTTGCACATGAAAATGCAGCAGAAAACAAGTTTGTCCATCCCCTGGGTTTGCATAAATGTTTGCATAACATTTTAAGAGAGAGAAAAAAATCAGCTCTTAGCAGAGCTAAGTGTCTAAGATCAGTTAAACAGTGAGTTTGACTTCTGCAGTCCAGCTTTGTAAAGATAGTGTGTAGGTTTTTATTGTGTAAAGTGATAGAAAGATGAAAGAAGAAAAGCCTTATCTCTTATTGCAGGACATTGAACAGGAGACTTTTCAGACAGGAAATATATAGGAAATTCTTGTTCTGATTCTGCCTTGGTGAGTTAAAAAAGAGTTTCATTTGGCTGCATAGTAACCTTTTGGATTAGTCTTTGCTTTGAATTTGCCTATATTGTATGTGTGCTCCCACAGACGATTTCAACATGTGATTCCTTTGACTTGAGATAATGAGTTATTTGCTGAATGTTTTGGTTGCTTTTTCTTTACATTAATGGTGTTAGGCAGACTTAATGTAGGAAGAGGAGTGGTAAAGAGTATGTATTTATTACGATTGATTATGTTGGCCTTCTATGATGGGGCTACAGAACTGATGGACAGGGGTAGAGCAGTTGATGTCATCTACCTGGACTTGTGCAAAGCGTTCGACACTGTCCCACACGACATCCTTGTCTCTAAACTGGAGCGACATCAATTTGATGGATGGACCACTCGGTGGATAAAGAACTGGCTGGATGGCCGCACGCAAAGAGTTGTGGTCAATGGCTCAATGTCCGGCTGGGAGACCAGTAACAAGTGGTGTCCCTCAGGGATGGGTGCTGGGACTGGTCTTGTTCAACATCTTCGTCGCTGACATGGACGGTGGGATTGAGTGCACCCTCAGCAAGTTTGACGATGACACCAAGCTGTGTGGTTCGGTTGATCCACTGGAGGGAAGGAATGCCATCCAGAGGGACCTTGACGTGCTTGTGAGGTGGGCTGATGCCAACCTCGTGAGGTTTAACCATGCCAAGTGCAAGGTCCTACACCTGAGTCGGAGCAATCCCAGGCACAGCTACAAGTTGGGCAGAGAAGAGATTCAGAGCAGCCCTATTGAGAAGGACTTGGGGGTGCTGGTCGATGAGAAAATGAACATGAGCCGGCTTCAGTGTGCGCTTGCAGCCCAGAAAGGCAACCGTATCCTGGGCTGCATCAAAAGGAGCGTGACCAGCAGGTCAAAGGAGGTGATCCTGCCCCTCTACTCTGCTCTTGTGAGACCTCACCTGGAGTATTGTGTACAGTTCTGGTGTCCTCAACATAAAAAGGACATGGAACTGTTGGAACAAGTCCAGAGGAGGGCCACGAGGATGATCAGGGGACTGGAGCACCTCCAGTATGAAGACAGGCTGAGAAAGTTGGAGCTGTTCAGCCTGGAGAAGAGAAGGCTGCATGGAGGCCTCATAGCAGCCTTCCAGGATCTGAAGGGGGCCTATAAGGATGCTGGAGAGGGACTCTTCATTAGAGAGGGGTAATGGATTAAAACTTAAACAGGGGAAGTTTAGATTGGATATAAGAAGGAAATTCTTTCTTGTTAGGGTGGTGAGGCACTGGAATAGGTTGCCCAGGGAGGTTGTGAATGCTCCATCCCTGGCAGTGTTCAAGGCCAGGTTGGACGAGGCCTTGGGTGATATGATTTAGTGTGAGGTGTCCCTGCCCATGGCAGGGGGGTTGGAACTAGATGATCTTAAGGTCCTTTCCAACCCTAACAATTCTATGATTCTATATTTGCCTATTCAGTAGAAAATAGCTTCTAAAATATGGTGGGTTTTTAGTGTTTTTTTTTTGGGGGGGGGGAGGTTTACAGCAGTGAGTACTGTGCTTCAAAATGTGTCTTTTGAAAACAACTTGGTGCTTAGTTTGTTGTTTAAAATAAAATCTCCTTGCATGTTCTGGTGAGTGTTTACAGGTGAGGAAGAGAGTGAAAGTAGCCACATCAGAGTGCCAGGTATATTAAAGTGGGAGGAAAACTAGTTACATGAGCTGTAAAACCCTGAAGCTAACATCCTTATTATTGCAAACTGGGCCATTGGCTCCATGCCATCTCAAAAGTGTGTCAGTCACAAGCTCCGTCTTTGCAGCAGTATTATTCTTTGAAAAGCTTTTAAATAAACAGCTGAGTGCCTCAAATGCTCTCAAAGAGCATTTGAGAGCTGAAGGTTATGGGACTTCGTAACAAACAGCAAACTGTAGCACAAAGCTATGTCTTTAAAGTGCCTTCATTTCCTGCCAGTAACACTTAATTATTCCAAGGCTAGTTTGGTTTAGTGTCTTCCTTGCCTGACTTTTGGCAGGTTTCAGGACCTCTGTGTTTGAACATAGAATCATAGAATAGTTAGGGTTGGAAAGGACCTTAATATCATCTAGTTCTAACCCCCCTGCCATGGGCAGGGACACCTCACAGAAAACCATGTCACCTAAGGCTCCATCCAGCCTGGCCTTGAACGCTGCCAGGGATGGAGCATTCACACCTTCCCTGGGCAACCCATTCCAGTGCCTCACTACCCTCACAGTAAAGAACTTCTTCCTTATATCCAATCTAAACTTCCCCTGTTTAAGTTTGAACCTGTTACCCCTTGTCCTATCACTACAGTCCCTAATGAAGAGTCCCTTCCCAGCATCCTTGTAGGACCCCTTCAGATACTGGAAGGCTGCTATGAGGTCTCCTCACAGCCTTCTCTTCTCCAGGCTGAACAGCCCCAACTTTCTCAGCCTGTCTTCATACGGGAGGTGCTCCAGTCCCCTGATCATCCTCGTGGCCCTTCTCTGGGCTTGTTCCAACAGTTCCATGTCCTTTTTGTGGCTGAGGACACCAGAACTGCACACAGTACTTCAAGTGAGGTCTCACGAGAGCAGAGTAGAGGGGCAGGATCACCTCCTTCGACCTGCTGGTCACTCTCCTTTTGATGCAGCCCAGGATACAACTGGTTTCTGGGCTGTGAGCGCACAATGAAGCTGGCTCATGTTCATTTTCTCATTGACCAAGACCCCCAAGTCCTTCTCCACAGGGCTGCTCTGAATCTCTTCTCCACCCAGCCTGTAGCTGTGCCTGGGATTGCCCTGACCGATGTGTAGGACCTTGCACTTGGCATGGTTAAACTTCATAAGGTTGGCATCAGCCCACCTTACAGGCATGTCAAGGTCCCTCTGGATGGCATTCCTTCCCTCCAGCGTGTCAACTGAACCACACAGACTTGGTGTCATCGTCAAACTTGCTGAGGGCACACTCAATCCCACTGTCCATGTCACCGACTAAGATGTTGAACAAGACCAATCCCAACACCGACCCCTGAGGGACACCACTTGTTACTGGTCTCCAGCTGGACATTGAGCCATTGACCACAACTCTTTGCATGCGGCCATTCAGCCAGTTCTTTATCCACCGAGTGGTCCATCTGTCAAACTGATGTCTCTCCAATTTAGAGACAAGGATGTCATGCAGGACAGTGTCGAACACTTTGTGCAAGTCCATGGAACATGTCAAATAGGACAACAAGTCTCCTGGTAGTTCATCCCTGAATTTACCGTATTTTGCTGGCACAGAAAGAATGACTGTTCATAAACTCATGATTGTAGTATCCTTCCATCATGCCATCAGCAAAAGGGAAAAGAAGCACTTCTCTGCTCGTTTTGTTCAGCTGCTGCTTGATGAAAAATTGTCTGAATGCTAACCTTTCAGCTATTTGGGAAAGTACTTTTTTATGGCACTTACGTTCTTTTGTGTGGGGATGGCGTCTAGCACACCAGATTTCTTTTTACTTAGTTATGTCTTGCTTTCTTGTTGTGCTTAAGAAAAAATAAGCGCCTCTTTCTCTTCCTTTCTGCCCCTCAGCAAAGCTTTGGGCAACTGTCTTCAGAAGAATTTAATGCTTTCCACACACAGCTTGGTAAAATTTTCATGGACATGATTTTTGTAAAGGGAAACAGTGAAGCATACATAGTCCCATGATGAGAATTCATCAGCCGCTGATAGGGTAGGATTTTTGTAGTGCTTGCAAATTTAAAATATACTGTATTATTCAATTTAAATTATGCATTAAATGTTCTCTATCTTTAATCATAAAATCTTCAGTACTAAAATAAAAGTCTAATTGAGAAAGCCCCTGTCTACCCGATTGCCTTCTAATCGTCTATGTTTACTGATGATAATACTCTTCTGCACATACACGTAAGAACAAGCAAGGTTTTAATCCAGTAATTTTTTTATTTTTTTTTTTTTGGCTGTTAAAACTCTTCTCTGTTGCTAGAGTAGATTAGATGGAATAATGCAAAATCTAGGCTCTTTTCTTTTGTGAGAATGACAATGCCAAGTATTCCCCTGTAGAGGAGGTGAATAGAGCTATAAAGCAGCAGCATCACTTTTGCTTTTCAGTCAATCGACCCAATCTAATAGAAAATTAAGACCACTACTGAATTAAAATAACAATCTCTGTACAGTCCTTTGGGAAAACTGAAGTTATTTCTGTGCAATACCGTAGGTTTCACTGTAAGTAGGTTCTACGAGGTTTGCAGAAACAAATAGCGTGTTAAAAGTAGAGAACAAATATGGAAAAATCTTGCTCAGGGATTTTTTTCCTAGAGAAGGGTGCTGAAGCCATAGTGAATGCCTAGGGGCACTATTGGGCTCTTCAGGAGGGGTTAGGTAAGACTTCTACATTGTAACATAGTATTTTGTCTACTAAACTCATACATATATTATGTGTAGTATGCACTTACTGTAAAAAGGCAGCAAAATGAAAACAGTTTTAAAATTATCTAAAGATGGAAAGATTATGCAAGACTTACTGAATTGTCATCTTTCTGGTAACTTAAGAAGCCTCTATTTGGGTAGGTACTTAAAAAAGAGAAGTAAAACAGTAACAAACCAACAGGGCCAGACTTGAGCTTATCACTAATGTTTACTGTTTCCACATTCTCAGGGGCATGAAGCCTTTCAGGAAGGCTTTCCAGAGGAAGAGCTAACAGACTGCTCTGAAGTCAATACAAGCTTCTGTGAAACAGCAGGGTTTGGAGGACCTGTGTTAGAGAGCAACTGTTTTCAGGTACCTGCATTAAATCTCAGCCTTGCTTTTCTGCCAGCTGCTGCAGAGCAGAAGATTAGCAGACATGTCCACTGCACTCAAACAAGTCTTTAATAAAGACAAGACTTTCCGCCCAAAACGCAAGTTTGAACCTGGAACCCAGAGGTTTGAACTTCACAAACGAGCACAGGCATCTCTGAACTCAGGCGTGGACTTGAAAGCAGCTGTGCAGTTGCCTAGTGGAGAAGACCAAAATGACTGGGTTGCTGTTCATGTTGTTGACTTCTTCAATAGGATCAACCTTATTTATGGAACTATCTGTGAGTTCTGCACAGAGAAGACCTGCCCAGTGATGGCTGGAGGCCCTAAGTATGAGTATCGGTGGCAGGACGACATGAAATACAAGAAGCCCACAGCATTGCCAGCACCCCAGTATATGAATCTTCTTATGGACTGGATCGAGGTGCAAATCAACAATGAGGATCTCTTTCCTACAAATGTAGGTAAGTGCAAGAAAGAAGTCCTAAAGCATAAACTGCCTTTCATGCTGTGTACTAAGAATGTTCGCTTCCCACCCTCTTTTTTAGTGACTGTGAAATTCAACCCTTTAAACAGCAGGTGGGAAGGAGGAAGGTGTCTTGCAGGAATAGTGTCAAATGTATGAAGTGTTAACTGTGGCTTATTGTGAGGTTAATGATGGGGTATGTTAGCCTAAAATGTTATCATTCCATTTGTCCCTGGTAAGCCTCTCAGGTTAATCACTAAGGGTGGTCATATTGTATTAGCTGGTTGAAAGCTAATTTACATTGTTGAAAGCTAGTTTACATTGTTTTGCATTTTGCCTAGGCACTTAGGCACTTGTATCTGATATAGAATGGATGAAAAGCAAAGCATAATTGGAGTGGTACTTCCCTTAAAAGTATGTACAGTTGTGTGCTGTACAAGGCAGTGGAGAGTCAGGAATGCAGTGAACTCTGGCCTCCCACCCTCTCTTGATTTCCCATCCAAATCTGAGGACTGAGTAGTGAATTGTTCTCTAAAGTACTGTTTCTAAGACTATATGTAACTAACAAGCTTTGCTGTAGTTTAACCAGACAGCCCAGATGAGCTGCACAGTTTTCCTTTTATAATACTATTCTTAGTTTTTCTGAAGAGTAGGGTGGATAGGGGGAAGTATCTTTGCTGGAATAGTTTCCTCTGCATGAAGAGAACTTTGCAGAAGATTTCATGTAGTGTAAACAGCCTGAATCTTTAGCTGTGGCTGCGTTTAATAAAACAACCCCCAGAATGTTGTACCTTAGAGATGTCAGCGTACCTGTGTATTTTTTGGCAGTTTTAGGTAATGAGTCCTGATTCACTTGTTGCAAGTCAGAAAGATGGGAGCTTGCTGTAGGAAATGTGAGATGTCATATATAAGTACTCAGCCCAGCTGAGTAACAATCAAGAATAATGCTCATAAATTAGTTCAGCCCAATATTTTGCAGTTTATATGCAACTGCAGTCTGTGGTAAGTTGGTAGATGGCACATCAAGAGACTGTCTATCAGTATTTTCTGACCTTTAAAATAATCTTGTTCTTGGCCTTGACAGCTGTCTCTGCAGACAGACTTGTGGTTTGTTTGCCAATTCCTATCACTTTTTGTCGTGGTTTAAACCAAACCAGACAACTCGTTCACTCACTTCCCCCCGCTTCTTGCCCTCCCCCTACTCCTGGAGGGAGAGAGAGGAGAGTCAAAAAGAATGCAACTCCCACGAGTTGAGATAAGAATAGTTTAGTAAGTAAGGTATAACACAAATCACTACTGCTACCACCAATAATAATAATGATAAAGGAAATAACTAGGGAAGAGAATACAACACCTCACCACCAGCCAACTGATAACTCCTCCCCCCACCCCCCCCGACCAAGCGCTGACCCACACCTCCTCCAACCCTGCAGTCCACCAGCCCTTCCACGTAACTCCCAGTTAACCCCCCAGGCATGACGTGCTGTGGTATGGAATACCTCTTTGGTCTGTTTGGCTCAGGTGTCCTATCTCTGCTTCCTCCTGGCTTCCCCTCCTCCCTGGCAGAGCATGAGGCTCACAAAGTCCTTGGCTAAACCAAAACATCCTTGTTATCAGCTCTGTTCCCAGGCCAAAAATCAAAACACTGCACTGCACCAGCTACCAAGAAGGAGAAAAATGACTGCTACTGCTGAACCCAGGGCACTTTTCTACACTAATGGGTAGAAAGAAGGCCTCCTAATATGTAATCTAAATCTACCCTCCATAGGTTTAGTATTAAAGCTTTATTAATATTAATAAATTAACCTTTATTTTCACTCAGAAAAATTAATGATGGTGAAAATAATGATTGTTCGTTCTTCAAAGAAGTTGAAACAGATCTTGAAAGATGATATACTCAGCTGTGAAAACTGAACAGGCTTAGGTATATCCTTACTAATAGGACAGCAGTTTTAAAGCATTGAGTGGCTGTAACTTAAAGAGCTTAATTATTTCTTTGGATCTTTGTAGCATATGGTGTGCAGAGAATTGTTCTGGTAAAAGTGTATGTCCAGTGAATGGAGTTTGGGATAATCTTTCCATTAGCAAATGAGTTTGGTGAAGAGATCCAGAGTCAGCTTGACAGGATCTGTCCACAGAAACTTGAACATATTTTTCTCAGTTTAATCCTATTAAACTTGTCCTCCTTCATTTGATGTATCTCATGCATACTGTCTAAAAAAGGGATTTCAAGAACTGTGATCAAGTGTAGCTTTCATTGAGGAGCTACTTTGAAGGAAAATCACTCATTTCAGGATAGGCAGGACAGGGATATCCAGGCTTGGTGGGCTTTTTTTTTGCTTTATTTTTGCTTTTTTTTTTGTGGTGGTGTTCCTCTGTGGTTTAAAAAAAAAACTGAACCATCAAATGCACTTGAGTTATACATTGTCATGAATGATGTATTTAACCCTCTCAGTGTTTACACTGGCATGATTACTGACATGAAAGGCAAGGGAAATAGATCAAGCCTGCACTGGGCAGAAACCTGAAAGGCTACAACAAGCAATGTCCTTGAGTGAATTGCAGTGCTTCAGGGTGATGCATTCAGCTGCTGTTTCTCACTGCCGAAATGAATAACAATGCTACAGCACCCCAACAAGGCACATCTTTAGTACCACTCTGGTTTCGTTAGAGCCACTTGCAGGTCTCTGTACGTCCTGTGGTCTGATGCTGTTTCCTCTCTGCTTTTCCTAGTCATTCTGGTCTATTCACTCTTCTTCTAGCCACTCTCCTACTAAAAGAGCTGGCTGGCAGGAGAACAGGGAGCTGGTATGGGAACAGGAGAGTTGTCAAGAAATTGTGTGCAGGTTTCAAAAGCAGGTGATGAATATTAGGACCACTTCTTTGTGTAGCAGAGCTTTACAGACTGTCTTTGTAAATGGCCTCAAAACCTGATAGGGTTTTAAACATGCTGATTTCTTTGCTCTTAGTTCTGTTATTCTCAATTTCCTTGATCCATTTTTATGTGGATTTAATACATCTAAGAGGCCAACAGCTCTGGAAACAAGTTCTGTATGTAGCCACAGATATATCCTGACCTGTCTCAGCCCTCAGTGAGTTGGGAAATCAGAAGCAGAGTGGAGAATTCACTCTGTATCCCTGCTCAGGCTACATTGGTGAAACTGCATGAATTTTTATAGTGTGCTGGAGTTTTATTTGGCCTTAGGGTAAACTCTGTCATCAGTAAATACTAGCTTTTCCAGGCACCTAGTAGTCTTACTATTTAAACACATTTCAAGGGATCTTTTTCTTGGGCTGGTATAGATAACTTAAATACTTCATAGCCTCAAAAGTACCTTTTCTCCTCCCTTCCCCACCCCTGTTCTTTTATCTCTGTTCTTTTTTGGTAAACAGGTTGAAGAAATACTGTGGGAAGCAGTAGATCCATTGGGCAGTTGCAGTTTTTTGGTGGACTGGACTGCAGTTGTCAGCTTCCACCGTATGTGTTTGGGCAGCATCAAGAAAAGAAGGTGCCAGAGCGAGCAGTGCTCTACTGCTGTGCTCCCTGCAGACCCTGATTCCCAAACAAGACAAACTCAGTTGCCTTAGGTGTTCTCTCCTCCTCATTGCAGCCTTAAATTGGGAGTAGTTCTCTCTTGCTTGGATTTTCGTTGAATGGAATGTTGTTTTTTTTCTGTTGTAACAGTTGCTGGGAAAGATACCCAGGTATTTAAGGCCACAGGGAATTATTTCATTTATTCTAATCTGACCTCCAGCATAACACAGGCGAGAAAACATCACCGTGTGTTTTGTTCATCAGGTCCAGAGTTTGAACTTCCACCTCCTTGCTCACTGCATCTGAGCATCCCTCCCCATCCTTCAGACTCATCCTCAGGTTTCTGCAGCAGAGTCTCAGTTGTTCGATTCCAGTAAGGAATCATTTAATAATTGAGTGGTACAGCCAAAGGGGCAGCTCCGTGCTGGTGCCACTGGAGAGGGACCTGAGCTTCTGATGGTGCTGACCTCCTTATCTTCTTGTTTGTGCTTCTTATGTAGTTTGTTTCTTTCATTGTATGACAAGGATTTGCCAGGGAGTGGAGGGAAGAATCAGACTGCTGGCTGTTAACTGGTCATTCAGTCACCCAGTGGTAGGTGCATATAGCTGTAGGCTATCAGTTGAAGACTGCTGTAAATTCCAAACAATTCCAATTTCTTTTCTGCTTGATCTTTACACCTGTCATACCAGTGCTGGCTTTGGGCTGAAGAAGAAGTTAGCTTTGAAATGCTTACATTCTTTTCATTGTTGCTGCCCTTCCTTGTTCCCTCCTTAGACATGGGTGTGCTTGCTGAGTACTTTGAGTTAATCTTTTGTGCCAATGAAGTAAAATTCTGCAAGATATAAGACTGTTGTATGGCTGTGGCTTTCCTTTAGTCTTTAAACTTTGTGAATTCTGTGCAAATTTTGTTCCAGAAAAGTTATAGCAGCAGTACATCTATCCTCTTAGAAGGCTTGGTGTCTTGAAATATATGCACTTGGAAAATACAGATAGATATTTTACAACTGGATTATATGTCAGAGCTTTCTCCTCTTCTCCCCTTTTTCCTCTTCTTGTGGTTCATGATGCAACAGATTCTTCTGTGTAAACTAAGCTGGCAGATGAATCAACCCATGAACCTGGCACATTTCAAGAGTACCATCAAAGAAGATTGATAAAAACTGTGCTGGTTCCATCTGTATGGTGAGCGGCACAGTTTACTAGTTAGCTATCCATCTGGCCTTAGCATTGCATTACCTTCTTGCTGACTGATAATACGTTGCAGCAGTTTAATTCCCTATTTTTGTCTAGTATCTAAGACACCTTGATTAGGCACTCTTCTCGTATGACAGTAGGGACTGAAGCTTAGGAGTTGTTTAGGCAATCCTCGGTCATTGTTGACTGACATGTGGTTGCTCCCAAAGCTATTCTTCCTAGCTGTCTTAGCCAGTGTACTCTCTTGTTCTGATGCAAGATGTGCCATTTGAGGCACATGTAGGTCTGCTCCAGGTCAGACATATAAATTAACCCATTCTTGAGTCTATTCCTGATAAAGCAAAATACGTGTGATGGTAAGTGCATATTCTTTAGCACATTCTCTGTTTTCCCATGAGAAGGATTTGGCACTGCTGGTGTGAAGGAATGCTGCCTCACCTGGAGAATGTATGTTACAAGTCTGATGCCTCAGTTTTCTGTATTATGGTAATTACTGTGGGCTAAAAAGCGGTTTTCCTAACATGTAGAAAAGCAGATCTCAGCAGCTCCCTTCTTCCTCTATGTTACAGAAATTTATTATTTTTTTTTTTTAAGGGTAATTAAACTTCAGTGGTAGCATGAATGGTGGGGGAAAGCTTGTGGGGCAAAGCTCATGGGGAAAGGGATGTGTCAGCTGGCTCTGCAAAGGCTGAGAGGTTTCAGGTTCTCTGCTCACTCTGATACTGTTTTGGGAGGAAGAAAGAAGTATGAAACACCTGCAAGAAGTGATGTCCCACGTGGGAACTGGAGTGGTCTGTCCTGTAGCTGCCAGGTCCCTTGTTGTTGGGTAGTGTAGGTCTTCAGAACATTGCATACACTGGGGGACATCACTTAAATTAGTCTCAAAGAATCTGCCACTCCACAGCCACAGCTGCTACTCTAACTGAACTTGGGATCTCTTCTCCTTAGCTACCTTCACAGCAAGGCTGATGTCTGCAGTATGTTAAAGTCTATGGCATACCAGGGTTGAGCTTGTGCCCAACTCAGAAGTGTGGGAAATTCAATACCTTGAATATGGTTTGCCTTGGAGAGTGGGTTTTTGTGAACCGAGTAGTCTGCATTCCACAATGTTATATATATGATGAACTAGGAGAACAGCTCCTTATTTGAAACCTTACAAAACAGACTTTGATATGCTGCAAAGCAGAATATATGTAGGAGTAGTATTTACAGATCATAATGACTTTGGTAGTTCATTTTTTGGAACTAAAATGAAGTAAGATTCTTAAGTATCAGCTTTCATAGTGGCTGCTTCTTGGCTGTGTTTATTTTGCCAAGTTTAAGTTGTTATTTAGGCTTGTAAATATTGTAGAAAATTCATGGCAATCTCTATCCCCACAGACTATTTTCATTCTTAAGGTCAATCTTTTGAGAACAGTGCTGATACTTCTGGAGCATGTTTTATGCAGAATCTAGCCAAGGGAAGAGACATATCTTATTGGGGTCTTCAGCTGCCCCAAATGTGTGGTAACAATCATCAGAATAAAGTGTGGTCATAGAGCTATGAAAATAAAATAATTTAGTCCAGTTTAAAGTGCAGTCTCAGTTTCACTTCAGTGTAGACCAGCTGGAGTGCTACAGTAGTGTTCTAAGGGAACTTCTGGGAAGCCTAAAGCAAGGACACAGTCTTTACTTCAGCCAGAGGTATATGCACCAGTACTGCCTTTACATTTGGCCAGCTTCTTCCAAATAGAATTTTGGCCTTCTAGATTCACATAGAATATATAAATACAGTAAAATTAGAAACCTTAAGAGGAGAAATCTCACTAGCTGCTTTTAAATGAGGTTGTCATGTCTTTTATAGGTATTTTTTGGAGGAAAGTCAAATATATACTTAAAAAATACATGGTTAAAACCCCCTTGTATTGATAAAATGCATGTGTGAGCCTTTGTATCAAAACACTGTGGCCAGCAGCACTAGGGAAATGATCGTCCCCCTGTACCTGGCACTGGTGAGACTGCACTTCAAATCTTGTGTTCAGTTCTGGGCCCCTTGCTACAAGAGAGATGTTGAGGTGCTGGAGCGGGTCCAGGAGAAGCTCAGTGAAGCTGGTGAAGGTTCTGAAGAACAAGTCTGATGAGGAATGGCTGAGGGAACTAGAGCATTGAGTTCAGGGAGGTTCAGGGGGAACCTTACTGGTCTCTGCAGCTACCTGGAAGGAGGTTGTAGTGAGGTGGCAGTCGGTCTCCCCTCACAAGTAACAAGTGATAGGATGAGAAGAAGTGACCTCAGGTTGAGCAAGGGGAGTTTTAGATTGGGTATTAGGAAAAATTTATTTACTGAAAGGGTTGTGAAGCACTGGAACAGGCTTCCAAGGAAAGTGGTTGAGTCACCTGGAGGTACGTCAGTGACTTTTAGTTGTGGTGCTTAGGGACATCATTTAGTTGTGGACTTGGCACTGCTAGGTTGGCAGCTGAATTTGATGATCTTAAGGATCTTTTCCAACCTGAATTGTTCTGTGATTCTTTAATTGTTACACACAAAGGCAAGAATGGCATATTCAGAAAATCTGAAACATTTGTAAGCATAGTGTTAATCCTGTGTCCTGGGTTCAGCAGTAGCAGTCATGTTTTTGTTTTTTTTTTTCCTTTGTGCTAGTTGGTGCAGTGCTGTGTTTTGACTTCCAGCCTGAGAACAGTGTTGGTGAAGCCGATGTTTTCAGTTGTTGCTAAGTGATGTTTACCCTGACCAAGGACTTTGTGAGGCTCATGCTCTGCCAGGAAGGAGGGGAAGCCGGGAGGAAGCAGAGATGGGGCGCCTGACTTGGGCTAGCCAGGGAGGTATTCCATACCACAGCATGTCATGGCCGGGGTGGGGGGTGACTGGGAGTTACCCGGAAGGACACGGGCTTCCGGGTGGAACTCGTCTTCCCTGCCGGTGGTATCGTATTCTCTTCCCTTGTTATTTTCCCTTATCATTGTTGTAGTTGATAGTAGCGGTGGTGATTTGTGTACATTGGTTGCTGGACTGTTCTTGTCTCAACCCGTGGGAGTTGCACTCTTTCGATCCTCCTCCCCATTCCTCCGGGAGTGGGAGAGAACCCCGGTGGGGGGGGACACGGACCTCGATTGTTGTCAGCTCGGCACCACTCACTGGGAGTGAGTGAACAAGTTACCTGACTGGGTTTAAACCACGACAGTTCTTTTTGGTGCCCAGCGTGGGGCACGAGGGGTTGAGATAAGAACAGATCTGACTGGATTGGTAGCCACTCGTCACAATGCTGATTTATTGGCTCTCAAGGTTGTTCCTCTTGATCTCACAGTTTCAGTATATCGTATCTTACGTCCATCCGGTATTTGCTGTATTAGTGCTTTTCAAGTGTGGGGCTTGGGCTAAGGTTTTTGTCCCATTGTACTTTATGGTAATGACTTGTAATACAATAGAATCATTGATCATGAAACTGATCTGGCTTATGTTCCCAGTGTGGTCACCACCTTTATACTTTGGGAGGTATATGATGGAGGTGCTTAGCAATTACACATCTTTTTTCTCCTTCTCAGGTGCTCAACCTGTGAAGGAGACATTCTTTGACCCTCCCAGTCGTCCCCCCAGACCATTTACATTTGAGAGTTTTGAATTTTTTGAATGGCCTTTTAATGCTGTTGAGACTTGTTTGCTGATGGTGATGGGAATCACCATGCTAACACGCATACAGAGTGTGTTTTGCCCACTACTGATTTCAAGAGTTAAGCAGAGTCAGGTTTGGGTCTTGTCTGGGGTCAAACGACAATGTAGGAGGACCAAGAGATTTTCCCTGAGGCTGGACAGCCATGAGTGGCAGGGTGTGTGGGATAGTATGGGCAAGTATCTAGGTCAGTGGGCCCCTCCAGTACTTTGGAATTTCACTACCGAACAACTGCAAAATCCAGAAGAATTAGTAAAACACTTAAATGAGGTGTGTGGTCATTCTGGCCATACCAGAGATGGACAAATCACGGCAACGTGCTGGGGCTTGGCCTATGCTTACAGGGCCTTGTTCAACACTATCCAGCACCTTCAAAAGGAAAAGAATGTCTGCGGATCTGAGGGCAAAGCAACAGTCGCTACTCAAACTTTGGCTGCAATGAACTGCGCAGCTACCCCAGCAGCAAGTACAGCAGCTGCTCAAACTTCAACTGCAACAGACAGCGCGGTTACCCCAGCTCCAAGTACAGCAGCTACACCACCCCCAGCAACAAGTACAGTCGCTACTCAAACCACAGTGATAATCACTGCAGCCAAACCAGAGGACCAATTCATACCAATATCGGTTGCCCCTGTACGCAAGAGAACAAGCAAAAAGGAGGCAAAAAGGGTGAAGCGAGATGAAGAACCAATGAATTCACCACCCGGTCCAGAATCTGATCAGGAGTCATCATCACATGACGAAGAAGAAGAAGAAGAGGTAACTTCTCGACCTCGGACCTCAACCAAGCTGCGGAATACGCGAAAAGATTTTACCCGTCAGCCAGGGGAGCACATCATCACCTGGTTACTCCGATGCTGGGACAATGGGGCCGATGGTCACGAACTAGAAGGTACAGAAGCCAAGCAGCTGAGATCACTTGCTAGAGAAGGGGGAATTGACAAAGCAATTGCAAGAGAGAAAACGTCCCTCAGCCTTTGGAGGCGGCTCTTGGCAGCTGTGAAAGAAAGGTTTCCGTACAAGGACGATGTTACGAGTCGTTCGGCCAAGTGGACTACTATAGACAAAGGCATCCAGTCTCTGAGGGAATCGGCCATCGTAGAGATGCTCTATCACATCAAGCCAAATAACGGGGATACACCTATAGATCCAGATGAAGTTGAATGTACACGACCCATGTGGCGAAAACTTACACGGAATGCACCGTCATCACATGCCCATTCATTGGCAACAGTAACCTGGAATGACATAGTACCACTAACAGTGGATGAAATGGTTCATAAACTCCGAGAGTTCGAAGACAATCTCACCCCTTCCATCATCTCAGCTGTGGAAAAACTGTCCCAGGACCTCAAACAATTGAGGGACGATCTATCTGATTTATCCAGCTCCTCACGTGTACCAACACACGTCTCAGCTATTAACAAAAGGCGTCCTATTATTCAAGAGAGGAGATACAGGAGGTATACGCCACGGGGTACCCTATGGTTTTACCTGCTGGATCACGGAGAAGACATGACAAAGTGGGATGGAAAACCTACTTCAGCTTTGGAGGAACGGGTGAGTGAACTGAAGAGGGGAGCAAAGGCCAAGACTGATCGTCCCATGAGAGCTACGGCTTCAGTCTCTGGTGAGCAGTTTCCCAGATGGAGTGGAAGAGCTGATTTTACTCCAGCTCCTGTGATAACGAAGAATAATCCCTTTCACCACGACTTAAGTGTCCAAAGCTGTGACGACCATTAGAGGGGCCCTGCTTCCAGCCAGGTGGAGGTAGGGGACAATCGGATTTACTGGACTGTGTGGATCAGATGGCCTGGCACATCAGTCCCACAGAAGTATAAGTAGTATAGTAGTAGATATCTAGTAGATACCGGTGCACAGTGTACCCTGATGCCATCAAGCTGTCAAGGGGTGGAACCCATCTATATTTCTGGAGTAACAGGAGGATCCCAAGAGTTGACTGTGCTGGAGGCTGAAATCAGCCTGACTGGGAGGGAGTGGCAAAAGCACCCTATTGTGACTGGTCCAGAGGCTCCATGCATCCTCGGCATAGACTACCTCAAGAGAGGGTACTTCAAAGACCCAAAAGGGTACCGGTGGGCTTTTGGTATTGCTGCTTTGGAGACTGAGGAAATTGAGCAGCTGTCCACCTTGCCTGGTCTCTCAGAAGATCCCTCTGCTGTGGGGTTGCTGAAAATTGAAGAACAACAAGTGCCAATTGCGACCACAACAGTGCACCGGCGGCAATATCGCACCAACCGAGACTGCCTGATTCCCATCCATCAGCTGATCCGTAGACTGGAGAGTCAGGGGGTGATCAGCAGGACCCGCTCACCCTTTAATAGCCCCATATGGCCAGTGCGAAAGTCTAATGGAGAATGGAGACTAACAGTAGGCTATCGTGGCCTGAATGAAGTCACACCACCATTGAGTGCTGCCGTACCGGACATGCTAGAACTTCAGTATGAACTAGAGTCAAAGGCAGCCAAGTGGTATGCCACGATTGATATTGCCAATGCATTTTTCTCCATTCCTTTGGCAGCAGAGTGCAGGCCACAGTTTGCTTTTACTTGGAGAGGTGTCCAGTTCAGTTGGAACCGACTGCCCCAGGGGTGGAGACAGAGCCCTACCATTTGCCACGGACTGATCCAGACTGCACTGGAACAGGGGCAAGCTCCAGAACACCTGCAATACATTGATGACATTATTGTGTGGGGCGATACAGCGGAAGAAGTCTTTGAGAAAGGGAGGAAAATAATCCAAATCCTGCTGAAAGCCGGTTTTGCCATAAAACGGAGTAAGGTCAAGGGACCTGCACAGGAGATTCAATTTTTGGGAATAAAATGGCAAGATGGACGTAGACAGATCCCCACAGATGCGATCAACAAGATAACAGCAATGTCTCCACCAACTAATAAGAAAGAAATGCAAGCTTTCTTGGGTGCAGTGGGGTTCTGGAGAATGCACATCCCGAATTACAGTTCGATTGTAAGCCCTCTCTATCATGTGACCCGGAAGAAAAATGATTTTAAATGGGGCCCTGAGCAGCAACAAGCCTTTGAGCAAATTAAACACGAGATAGTTCATGCAGTAGCCCTTGGACCAGTCCGGACCGGACCAGATGTAAAAAATGTACTGTACACTGCAGCTGGGGAGAACGGTCCTACCTGGAGCCTCTGGCAGAAAGGTCCAGGAGAGACTCGAGGTCGACCCCTCGGCTTTTGGAGTCGGGGATATAAAGGATCTGAGGCCAGCTATACCCCAACTGAGAAACAGATACTGGCAGCCTATGAAGGGGTTCGAGCTGCTTCGGAAGTGATTGGCACTGAAGCACAGCTCCTTCTGGCACCCCGGTTGCCTGTGCTGGGCTGGATGTTCAAAGGCAGGCTCTCCTCTACACATCATGCAACTGATGCTACATGGAGTAAATGGGCTGCACTAATTACACAACGAACTCGAATAGGAAATCCCAGTCGCCCAGGCATTCTAGAAGTCATCATGGACTGGCCAGAGGGCAAAGATTTTGGAATGTCACCAGAGGAGGAGGTGGTGCGCGCTGAAGAGGCCCCACCATATACTAAACTGTCAGAAAGTGAAAAGCAGTATGCCTTGTTTACTGATGGCTCTTGCCGTATTGTGGGAAAGCATTGGAGATGGAAGGCAGCTGTATGGAGTCCTGGACGACAAGTTGCAGAAACTGCTGAAGGAGAGGGTGAATCGAGTCAGTTTGCCGAGGTGAAAGCCATCCAGCTGGCCCTGGACATTGCTGAACGAGAAAAGTGGCCAGTACTTTATCTCTATACTGACTCATGGATGGTGGCAAATGCCCTGTGGGGGTGGTTGAAGCAATGGAAGCAGAGCAACTGGCAACGCAGAGGTAAACCCATCTGGGCTGCTGCACTGTGGAAAGATATTGCTGCCAGGGTGCAGAACCTGGTGGTGAAGGTACGTCACGTAGATGCCCATGTACCCAAGATTTGGGCCACTGAGGAACACCAGAACAATCAACAAGTGGATAAAACGGCTAAGATTGAAGTGGCTCAGATGGACTTAGATTGGCAACATAAAGGTGAATTATTTTTGGCCCGGTGGGCCCATGACACTTCAGGCCATCAGGGCAGAGATGCAACATATAGATGGGCCCGTGATCGAGGGGTGGGCTTAACAATGGACACTATTGCCCAGGTTATTCATGAGTGTGAAACATGTGCTGCAATTAAACAAGCCAAGCGGTTAAAGCCTCTTTGGTATGGAGGACGATGGTTGAAGTATAAATATGGGGAGGCCTGGCAGATTGACTATATCACACTGCCACCAACCCGCCAAGGCAAGCGCCATGTGCTTACCATGGTGGAAGCAACCACCGGGTGGCTGGAAACATACGCTGTGCCCCATGCCACTGCCCGGAACACTGTCCTGGGCCTTGAGAAACAGATTTTGTGGCGACACAGCACCCCAGAGAGAATTGAGTCAGGCAATGGGACTCATTTCTGAAATAACCTTATAGATATTTGGGCCAAAGAGCATGGCATTGAGTGGGTATATCACATCCCCTACCATGCACCAGCCTCTGGGAAAATTGAACGGTACAATGGGCTGTTAAAAACTACACTGAGAGCAATGGGTGGGGGAACTTTCAAGCGCTGGGATACACACCAAAGGCCACCTGGTTGGTCAACACCAGAGGATCTGCCAACAGGGCTGGCCCAGCCCAGTCAGAACTTTTACATATTGTAGAGGGGGACAAAGTTCCCGTGGTGCATATGAAGAATTTGCTGGGGAAGACAGTCTGGGTAATTCCTGCTTCAGGTAAAGGCAAACCCACTCGTGGGATTGCTTTTGCTCAGGGACCTGGATATACTTGGTGGGTAATGCAGGAAGATGGGGAAGTCCGATGTATACCTCAAGGGGATTTGATTTTAGGGGAAGACAGCCAGTGAACTCAATTGTATGCCGTTGCCTGCTGTGTAATGCTTTTATAGCCCATTAACTAGATGTCTCCAGGTCACCAGCGACTGGCCCTGACTTCCCTCCAGCCATCATCCCAACAGAGAATGAACTTTGAACATCATGGACCGAATGGACTCGGCAGCATTATAGGGATTGGTCCATGCACTAAGAAAATGATTTTTTCCTTTTGGTCTGTATGTATATGGATGTATATATGTGGGAGAGCGATGGTGTATTGAAAATGTGGGATCTGAGCACGACGTGAATGGTATGGAATAAGGGGTGGATAATGTCCTGGGTTCAGCAGTAGCAGTCATGTTTTTTTTTTTTTTTTCCTTTGTGCTAGTTGGTGCAGTGCTGTGTTTTGACTTCCAGCCTGAGAACAGTGTTGGTGAAGCCGATGTTTTCAGTTGTTGCTAAGTGATGTTTACCCTGACCAAGGACTTTGTGAGGCTCATGCTCTGCCCGGGAGGAGGGGAAGCCGGGAGGAAGCAGAGATGGGGCGCCTGACTCGGGCTAGCCAGGGAGGTATTCCATACCACAGCATGTCATGGCCGGGGTGGGGGGTGACTGGGAGTTACCCGGAAGGACACGGGCTTCCGGGTGGAACTCGTCTTCCCTGCCGGTGGTATCGTATTCTCTTCCCTTGTTATTTTCCCTTATCATTGTTGTAGTTGATAGTAGCGGTGGTGATTTGTGTACATTGGTTGCTGGACTGTTCTTGTCTCAACCCGTGGGAGTTGCACTCTTTCGATCCTCCTCCCCGTTCTTCCGGGAGTGGGGGAGAACCCCGGTGGGGGGGGGGACACGGACCTCGATTGTTGTCAGCTCGGCACCACTCACTGGGAGTGAGTGAACAAGTTACCTGACTGGGTTTAAACCACGACATCCTGGTACTGCTGCAGAGAAAACCATGACACTTTCTTGTCAGTATTACTTGTAAATGTGATTATGTCACTTGCATGCGTACCATTAAAAACAAATGTAGTAGTATGTTTTTGTGCCTCATTATGCGGAAGTTCCCTGCTTTGAGGGCCTTCATGCTTGGAGAAACAGCAGTCAGCAAGAGATTATGGGAAAAAATATTATTCCCAGAGAAAAGCTGTTTAGCATGGCTCCAGCCAGAGTTTATTTTTCTGTAGCAGATTAGTTTGTCCAGTCTTCAGCTGAATGCTCACTGGTAGTGCTGCACATGACATGATTAGCCTTTGTCTCCTTGGCTGCATCTAATGGTTTATCTTTTCTTCATGAAGATGTCTGCACTGGAAAAGGCCATACTGAAAAAAGTGAAAGCTGTGGATGATAATGGTTGTTCTGAGGGGATTTTATTTCAAGGTCTCAGAGTAGCTTCCGTTTAACTTTGTTTTCGTTGGGTTAACCATTTCTATGGTATGTGTACTACTGTAGTCCCTGACCAATTTGGTGGCCTTCTATGATGGGGCTACAGAACTGATGGACAGGGGTAGAGCAGTTGATGTCATCTACCTGGACTTGTGCAAAGCGTTTGACACTGTCCCACACAACATCCTTGTCTCTAAATTGGAGAGACATCAATTTCATGGATGGACCACTGGGTGGATAAAGAACTGGCTGGATGGCCACACGCAAAGAGTTGTGGTCAATGGCTCAATGTCCGGCTGGAGACCAGTAACAAGTGGTGTCCCTCAGGGATCGGTGCTGGGACTGGTCTTGTTTAACATCTTTGTCGGTGACATGAACAGTGGGATTGAGTGCACCCTCAGCAAGTTTGACGATGACACCAAGCTGTGTGGTTCGGTTGATGCACTGGAGGGAAGGAATGCCATCCAGAGGGACCTCGACATGCTTGACAGCTGGCCAGTGCCAACCTCGTGAGGTTTAACCATGCCAAGTGCAAGGTCCTACACCTGAGTCGGAGCAATCCCAGGCACAGCTACAAGTTGGGCAGAGAAGAGATTCAGAGCAGCCCTGTGGAGAAGGGTTTGGGGGTGTTGGTCGATGAGAAAATGAACATGAGCTGGCTTCAGTGTGTGCTTGCAGCCCAGAAAGGCAACCGTATCCTGGGCTGCATTAAAAGGAGCGTGACCAGCAGGTCGAAGGAGGTGATCCTGCCCCTTTACTGTGCTCTCATGAGACCTCACCTGGAGTATTGTGTGCAGTTCTGGTGTCCTCAACATAAAAAGGACTTGAAACTGTTGGAACAAGTCCAGAGGAGGGCTGTGAGGATGATCAGGGGACTGGAGCACCTCCTTTATGAAGACAGGCTGAGAAAGTTGGGGCTGTTCAGCCTGGAGAAGAGAAGGCTGCATAGAGACCTCATAGCAGCCTTCCAGTATCTGAAGGGAGCCTATAAGGATGCTGGGGAGGGACTCTTCATTAGGAACTGTAGTGATAGGACAAGGGGTAACGGATTAAAACTTAAACAGGGGAAGTTTAGATTGGATATAAGGAGGAAATTCTTTCTTGTTAGGGTGGTGAGGCACTGGAATGGGTTGCCCAGGGAGGTTGTGAATGCTCCATCCCTAGCAGTGTTCAAGACCAGGTTGGACGAGGCCCTGGGTGATATGGTTTATTGTGAGTTGTCCCTGCCCATGGCAGGGGGTTTGGAACTAGATGATCTTAAGGTCCTTTCCAGCCCTAACTATTCTATAATTCTATGATTCTATGTCAGTACTTGGTGCTCTAAATATTCAGTACCTTGAAGAAAACAACTTGAAATCTTGACTCTGATGTGATCTTGAAGGAAGTAGCTGTATTCAATCTACTGTATTGATTCTGAAGGATGATGAGAGGCCTTAACAATAACAGGCATAAAGTAGAAAGGACAGCAGTTTGGGCTATAGCTTTTTACATAGCTTCCAAGCTACCATCACCACACAGGACTGGCAGTTGGCGGTCTCTGTTCAGCTAATGCAAGCCTAGCGTTGGGCTAGCAGAAAGAAACGGAGATTAGTAAGGTGGGGATTGGATCTAAAGTTGACTCTTCAGTCATATGATCTTAACTGTTCTTTTTTTTAAATTTTGAACACTGGAGAGTATTTGCAAAAACTTTGAGTTTGTGTGTAACTCACTAATTATTACTATTCTGTATCAAGAATGGGTCCCATCTGCCCTCAGGGTACCTCTACACAGTGCTGTTACCCCCAAAGAAATCTACTTACTATTTGACTCTTAGAGTTGCACAGATATGTAACGAGCTGGAATGTCACTGTTATTTTTGTTCATTCTCCCCTTAACATAGGTAGCTGCTGGCATAATTGAGGTTTTTTCCCCATAAACTGTACAGTTTTGACTGGGAACCTGTCAGCCAACACAGTTCAAAAACTGCCTGCAGTGACAAAGGAAATATAAAGGAAACATAAACTGGTGATATTTAACATCTTTATCAGGGTCATGAACAGTGGGATTAACGCGCCCTCAGCAAGTTTGCCGATGACACCAAGCTGTGTGGTTCGGTTGATACGCTGGAGGGAAGGGATGCCATCCAGAGGAATCTTGACATGCTTGAGAGCTGGCCAGTGCCAATCTCATGAAGTTCAACAAGGCCAAGTGCAGGGTTCTGCACATGGCTCAGGACAATCTCAGACATAGCTACAGGTTGGGCAGAGAAGTGACTCAGAGCAGTCCTGAGTAGAAGGACTTGGGTGTGTTGGTCAATGAGAAACTGAACATGAACAGGCTGCAGTGTGTGCTCGCAGACCAGAAACCAACCATATGCTGGGCTGCATCCAAAGGAGCGTGACCAGCAGGTCAAAGGGGTCGATTCTGCGCCTCTGCTCTGCTCTCATGAGACCCCACCTGCAGTACTGCATTCAGCTCTGGGGCCTCCAACACAAGAGGGATGTGGTCCTGCTGAGTGAGTCCAGAGGAGTCCATAAAGATGATCAGAGGTCTGGAGCACTTCTTCTGTGAAGACAAACTGAGAGAGTTGGGCTTGTTCAGTCTGGAGAGGAGAAGGCTCAGGGAAGACTGTAGAGCCTCCTTACCTAAAGGAGGCCTGCAGGAGAGCTGGAGAGGGACTTTTCACAAGGGCATGCAGTGACAGGACAAGGGGGAATGGCTATAAACTGACAGAGGAGAGATTTAGATTAGATGTTAGGAATGAATTCTTCACTATGAGGATGGTGAGACACTGGCACAGGTTGCCAGGAGAGGCTGTTGCCCCATCCCTGGCAGTGTTGGACAGGGCTTGGAGCAACCTGGTCTAGTGAAGAGTGCTCCTCCCCTGGCAGGGGTTGGAACTGGATGAGCTTTAAGATTCCTTCCAACACAAAACATTCTGTTATTCTATGATAATATGCATCCTTCATAAGCTTTTCGGTGTTTGAAACCAAAAGATCAAGTCCAGTCTTACCAGTGTAGCTGTGAAGGGGCATGCACTCGTTCTGCAAAGAGATCTGATGAGTAGCAGAAGTATCATGGAATAGTTATCTTCACTCTTACCTTTTGCCAGCCAACATGGGGAAAACTGCACCAGCTGTTGTAATTAAAGCAACAAACTTCCCTTCTCCCCTATTGATAGTTAATGTAGCTCCTATGTCCCTAAGCAGTGCACTGTGGTGATGGTTCTGTAACTCACATTAACGACAGCGTGCTCAGAGAAAGGCTCTTGCAGCCTGACAGACATTCACAGTCTCAGCTGTAAGCTCTGTGTCACAGGGATGACCCAACTCTTGTAGTAAAAACTCTTCAGTTATAGTAAGCTGCACGCAACAAAACTTACCTGTGCAGCATATGGACTATGGAAATATCAAGTAATTTTCAGTGTTTAACAGTGTTTGTAAGAGACCCAACCTCTTGCGGTTACATACTTAACCTCAGAAAATTGTTTTCAAGTAGAGAAAACCATAAAGCCAAGGTCTAAATTGTTCCATTTTCTGTGAAGACCGACTCAAGACGCTATCCAACAGATGATGCACTACTGGGTTATTTCCGCCACATGCAAATGGATAAAGGAGTTTCCTTAAAAAGATCTCATGTTCAGTGTTTCATGAGTCTCTCTTTTTGAAAGTTTTGCTTTATTTGGAAAATCCTCTGAGTCATGCTTAGAATCCTTGAATAGGGCTAAGTCCAGGCCGTGGAACCAGATGAGTGACTGTTTTGTATGACTGAGCAGAAAACCCCAGTTAGAGTACAGTGAAAGATGAGAAAAGACTTGACAAATGCTCAGTGCATCTCAGCAGCACAGTACATTGAAACAAGCTTTACGGACATTGCTGACACAGAGGATTTTTTTTCTCCTTTCCATCTCGGAGTGAGTCACGTATCCGAGGAACGCACTGGGGCTGTGCCCTTTCATATGCTTGAAAATATACAGTGGAAACTTGTATTTCCATCTCATAGTATGAATCAGTGACACTTTGACTCATAAGAAACAACACAGGTTGCCAAGACATCTGGAATTGGAGATGATCAAGAAGGGAATAATCAAAGCCTGTTAATAGTTGGAAGGGGAAAGGGAAGACAATGAACAGCTTGTCTTTGAAACTCTGATCTGGATATGGAAAGAGGTACCTTTCCTTTTAAGAAGTGGATGTTCATCTGAACTGAGAAATAGTATAGATTGCCAATAAATGTATACTGTCAATATTAGCATGGTGGAATAATGGTAATTGTTGTTCATACAACATAAGATCTAAACAGCCTTAACAGAAAGAATTCAGCATCTAATGGACAGATCCCTGAAGCTATAGTACTCAGCAACTGAGACACTTCCAAACCGCATGCTGAATGACATCAGACCTTTTAGAAAAGTGCCAGTGAATATTTGGGCATTAAAACAATACATCTGTTTAGAATTTATGTGCCTTAAAATTAATTGCATACTATGGCTGCCTTTCTTTTGGAGTTTTAGGGCTTGGTTTTGGGTGGAGTTTTTTTTAAAGATCTAATTGTTGAAGAGCCCTGTAAAGCCAGGTAAATGTTTCTATTTAATTTGTCAAATAAGAGACCAAAGCTGAGGCAATCAAGGTAGTCTACATAATGTATGAGTATCTATTCAGATACGAAATTCTGAGAATAGATTTTTCTTGAATTACACAGTAATTTGTTGGTGGATCCAGAAACGAGTAGTGTCAGTGATGCTGAGGATACTCTACATCTGCTCCTAAACCCCGAGCTTAGTCATGCATTTGGTGTAAAGGAAATGAAAACTAAAAGAGTTTAAAAAGACTCCAGTCCCATGCATTTCTGCCCCTCTGTGAGAATGCTTAACCAATTTTCTGGAGGAATTATAATTGCGTATCAAACAGAAAAGGGTTTTGCTGTGGTGAGTGTTTAGAAGGACCTATAGGATTCCAGTCTTTTGAATGTTGGTTCCAGATCCATGGCTTTTGAGCACGTGATTTGCAGAAGAAAGGCTGTGAAGATGAAAGCAAGAGTTCATCCAGCTGAATGGAGGATGTCCACAGGAGAAGAGTGTAAGAAAAGGGGAACAGAACATCCTTTGATCCAGGGAATTCTGGCAAGAATGAGGATCTCACAAATGACAGTCCCACTATTCTGTCTTAGGGTGAACCTCTGTTCTTCTCATTTTGGTTTTCTACTGGTTTGGGCTGTATTGAGAATTCCTGTCCATAAATTTTCCTGATGGAAAAAAAAAGCAGTTGGAGGTTTGGGCTGAAGATGCATTGTTCTGTTCTCCTTTGAAGCGAAAATAAGGGATCTAAAACTTTATTCCCATTTTTTCATACACTTGCAGTTCCTTTGAGTACTTTCTAAATTGTCTTTAGACAGGCATATTTAAAAACTCTTTATGTCACAGGAGGCATCATGCCCAGACCAAAAATTTCTCAATAGAAATCAGTGCTTATTTTAGTATTCAGGTTGTGTTGTAACTTAAACTCACAACTGAGTTGATGCAAAGAAATTGGGGCTATTCAACTGACGTGGACTTTTGCCACCAGGATTGCATTAAAGTTCTCGTTTTACATAGTCCATGTCTCCTGCAGACAATTGAGTTGTAGGATACTGAGAACTTAATTTTGAGGTTGCAGCTGCTTGCTTTAGTGTAAAGCTAAGATGCTTTATACTAAAGCAAGTGATGATGTAAATACTCAAGATGAAAAAATTGTCACACTGAATGTAGCCTTCAGCTAAAATGAAGGATTTCCTTATTATCTTGGCTGCTATCTTCCCAAGATTATCCTACATGTCTCCTATTATGAGGGCTCAGCTGTTAACATTCAAAGAACTTCTTTTCATTCAGTTTAAAATGTCTTAACAGTTCCTCTTTCAATATTAAAATCTAAAAATCTTTCAATTTTTATAGTAAATGCTGGTGAAAATGAAACCTTCCTTGATTTTCTGAGCAGGCTTTTCTCTATGTGAACTTTTATATAGCTAATTTACAAAAGTTGGGTTTGTTGTATGAGGATCTTATCTTGCTGGTAGTGTAATTTTCCCTGAGTTTTTTATCATCAGATTGGGTTTTGCAGATAAGGGGGGAACAGAGATGGGTTCTGACAAATGTCATTGATTTTCGGTGAGATTTCTGAATCTGAAATATGGATCTTTTTTCACAAAACTTTCCTGAGATAGACTGATTCTGTATGGCATAACGGGGCGTTAAGTTAATAATTTCTGTCATTATGAGTAGTAGTTCAGAGCATGTAGGCCAAAATATATAAATAGAGACAAAAGCCCAGTTCTTTCCACCAGCTGCAGTCTGTATTCACTGCTTAGCTAGAGCTGTGCTAAAGGTCTGGAAAAATTTCTCCCACGGGAGAGATCCTCAGACATACTCCAGTAGCATTGTAGTGCACCAAACCCAGTTTAGCAGGGATGTAGCATGAGACACACCGCTGGGTTTCTACTTCGGCAGAGTTCTGTGTCAGGTAGTTTCAGAGATCCTGCAAAAAAATGAGAGCCACCTTTGAAAGTTGTTTCGTCTCTTTATCCTGCAATCAAACCCACAAAAGCTCATCTGAAATAGCAACAGATAATGAATAGTACCTGCCTTCCAGGCTCGTGAAGATGTACAGCTATGGAGGCCACACATGGATTTAGAGGTCTCATTAAAGCATTATTCCTTCAGAGAATTCAGTCCCCATTTTTCCAGTAGTTTGGCTTCTAGAGTTACATTTTCAAATTGAAAAACTTCTTTTCAGTCACATTACATATAAACTGTTACTTGCTGTATTTCTGGCCTCAGACTATTAAACTGGCAATTACAAACTTTTCCAGCGATACCTTTCACTCTTCTTCCAGTAATAAAAAAACAAACTGTCCAGTGTCAGAGCCATATGCTGCCTTCACTGAGGTACATAAAAATGTTGCTGAGCATGTAACTAAGTTATCTGGACCCCTGAATCTGTTCCCAGACTCCTGGCTGTGCTGTTAGCCTGTAGTGGAAGTGAATTCCTCTCCTGCTGCTGGGGAAGGAATTGCTCTCTGAACCTGTCAAGTCAGTGCTGTTTGGTGTAGGGTCTGGTACTACAAGTTACTCTGTCAACAGCTGTTGGAATACTGGTCCAGATGGGAGTTGTACAGTACAACTTCTGTACAGCTCCAGATTGGAACAGGCCTCTTCACATCCAAATGAGGTCATGTTTAAATAGTTCCCTAGCAGCTGCAATGTAAAAGTGTTCATTAAATACCATGAGTGCATCATGGTAAGACATTGAGCAGCACTGTGGCCCTTGGAGCTGTACTGGGCAGAATTACAGAATCACAGAGTAATTTAGGCTTCTGACAGTGCCTTCCCTTGTGTCCTGCTTGTGAACCAGTACCCTAACTGCTGCATTTCTGAGCACATTACAGTAAGCTCTCATTTAACTTTTAGGAGTAGATCAGGCATACATATCATAATGATAGCGAAGTATGTGAAGGGAGTAGGGTGACAGGTTGAAACAGTAGCAGCCAGTTGATTCGCTGTGCCCCATTGTCTGTCTGCCTGAGCTGTAAGTTTCAGAGAAGACACACACATTTGTGGATGGCAGGCTGAAAATCTCCGTTGTGTTTGGCAGTGTAATAGATCTTTTGAGTTACTGTAGTGCTGCTTTACGCACTGAGTACAACAGGCTTTTTCTCCTCCACTTGGTAGCTTTGTTACTAGTACTCATTTTCAATTTTCAAGAAGGGGAATAGAAAGGTAAGAAAATTTGTAAGACTGCAGTGAGAAATGTGTGTTTGTTATACTAGGGCATCCCATATAACTTGTGCTTGTTACCTTATGTTGTGTATTGTATTATTTTAAGAAGCTTTCCCACTTTACAAAGGTAGGTAGGTGTTTAGGAGCTGTCAAGTAGTACAGCTGCTCCCCTAGTTTTACAGAAACAAAACAACCAACTTGTTTAAGAATTTTCTGTGCTTCTTGAAGTACCCCTTCCTCATTTGAAGTATTTAACCAGGCAATATATTTTGTCACTATAAAGGACCAGCAATAATAACCTTGGATGTGGTTTGGGGGATTTTTTTTCCGGCTTGGACAAGTCCTAGGAGTCATAGGGAGTGCTGGCCATAATTTTCCTGGGCTTCCATGCATACTAATTTAGTTGACACAGGAGAAAGAACTGTCCTTGGACATTTTATGTAGCATCCAAAAGGGAGTCTTTGTAAATAGTCTTTGTAAATCTTTATGCAGAAAGTCTTAATGCAATATTATTGTTCCATTTCTTCATGGGGCTTGTATTACTGTGGGAAACTGCAGTTGTCCTTTTCGCAAATACTGTGATGGAGCAACCTCATTGTTTTCCTTTCTAGTTCTGAGCAGTTTGCATTTATCTACATGGAACACCCAGGAATTAGAAACCATTAATTTTCAGTATACTGTAGTAGACGTTAAACTTCATGGCAATTTCAGTAGCCACTGCTAATTTCTGTCTCATTGTGGGGGTTAGAAGGATGAGGATAACCTCATGAAATCAGTTTTGCCATTCTTCACATTCAGATAATGTAAACCAGAGTCAAGAGTGCCTAAGGAAAAATACTGTTTCTTAGTTTTTCTGCTTTTTTCAGAATAAGATTTTGGGAGTTTTCTGATCACATAAGAGAATAATACAAATTGTGGTAAAACAAAAATTGCTAAATAAATTTACTGGCATAAGGAAATTCACGAAAATAGTCAAGCTAATGAGGAAACTTGATAAGGCATGAAAACCAGATCAGACTGTTGGAAGAAAAACTTGACTCTGTAGAAGTTTTCTTTTATACAAAACACCAAGAGGAGGAGGAGGCCCAGCCTTAGAGGCTGGCAGAGCTAAGTTTGAAATCCACCCCTTGTATTGAGCAATATTTTGGTGCTAACATAAGAAAAATACAAAGGAAGTAGAGCAAAAGACAGAATGAAAAAAGAAAGAAAGCACAAAGCAGGTGGGATCTAACCCTGTGATTCCACAATGCCCTGCATTATAAGTTTAATATTTAGCTTGTATTTAAACTGTGCCTCCTCAGTTGCACACTTGTGCCTCTGCAGACATAAAATGGACAATGATAGTATTAGGGAATCTTCCATCATTATGTACTTACATTATGTGTTTTTTATTTTTACTGACACTCTTCCTCCCTGCCCCCTGCCCCCCCCCCCCCCCCCCAATCCCACAGCCTTCTGACAACAGGAATGTGATGCTTTAGCACAATTGCACAGTCAAAGAATAGTTTAGAGAAGTTACCTTCAGAGGCTGTGTTCTCTCCACTTTCCCCCCAAACTGTGGGGTTTCTGAAATGATTATCAGAATGGCAGAAATTGTCCTTCGTCACCGAGAGCTTTTGTCAAAAAAATTGAAGAGTAAGTTTTAATTGTATGTTCTGAGTTGGAACCATTTAAATCTAACTGAAAACAGTAAAGATAAGTGAATCTGGGAGGTTGATCTGTATGCTGACTAAGGAGGCTACATATTTTGCACTTGGGTTTCTCTTTTTAATATTTCAGAGCTGCTGCATGTTCTCCTTTTTGCACCAGAAAGCTGACTGGAGATACTGCAGCTGCTTAGTGCTTCATAGTGCATTCTGAAAACACCTGAGCTGTAGACAGATTTTTTTTTATTTGACAGGGAGCCACAAACAGGTTTGATTCAGGGGTTAATGCAGCCTTTATTCTAACCTGAAGTTTACTGCTAGGAAGCAAGTGAAAGTATTATGGACTGTATATACTGCTTCATGATCTATGCCCAGGGAGAGCTTTTCTTTTTATTTATGTAAATCTCTTTATATAGAGACAGATATCTATATCTGCCATTTACCTGGTTGGTAGGTGATTTTCTCCACAGCAGTGGCAAGACTTCTTTTGGGACTTACTGTGACTCACTGATGGTCTGGAGGAGCTATAAAAATGTAACAAAGTCTTTTGTAAAGAAACCTCCATAGCAAATTTTGAATGAATGAACACACAGTGGAATCAGTGTGATGAGTCTATGCACTCTTCAGTCATCCTGTATGCAAACTTAAAACACAACTTAAAAGGCATCTTTGACTGAACTTTCAGACTGTCTTAATAACTGAAAAAGAGCATATTTTTAAATGAATTTATTTAGTTTTGTCTTCTGGATTCTGTTTTTAGTGTTCATGTTTCAAATCTTCTTTGAATTCATAGCCATAGTATAGCCAGAAAGTGTGTGACCTGGTGCAGAAATTAGTATGTGAAGTTCTGTGCCACGCATATTGAAGAACACTGTTCTGTAGTATCAGTCTGTTATGGCTAAATGGAGTGTAACAACCATCTCTGTCTTCTTACCTCCCTATTTTGTCTAGGTTTTAACCCTCAACATAGCATGTTTGTTGCAGCACTTTGTTGAACACATTCTGTAATAATTTTGTCTTTGAATATTACAATGTTTTCAAGCACAAGTCCATGCTGAATCTGAGTGGTGGGCTGAAAAGCCTCCTCAGTACTTTCTTTTGCCCTCAGTCGTGTTAATTCTTAAAGCCAACAGATGAACCTGGATCTCAGGGCATGTACAAATAACTGCTTGCCCAAAGAACACATTGTCTTAGTTCACAAGTGTTTAGTTAGTGTTTGTAGAAATCTGTTTTTGAGGTTCAATGAGCCTGTGTGTATTAACAGATGGTGGCCCTCCACTGGAACAGTAAAAGTGTCTTGGTTTTGGCTGGGATAGATAAATTTTTTCCTAATAGCTGGTACAGTGCTGTGTTTTGGCTTTAGCCTGAGAATAGTGCTTATAGCACACCGATGTTTTAGTTGTTGTTTATACTGAAGCCAAAACACAGCACTGCACCAGCTAATAAGAGGGAAAAAGTGTTATTCCTGAAAACAGGACAAACATTTGTTTTGATAAGGTGGTGTTGTCCATGACTAGTGGGGCCTGAGGTGTTTCTTCAAAGCTGTCAAATAACATTGATGTTCCAAGCTGTGGTGAGAGGGAATTGAAGGATGGATAATGAATTATGTAAGGATTCAAAGTATATTAACCTTGTAAGAGATCTGAGAAGAAGAGAAAGAGAAAATTTTACTCTAGTTAAAGCAGGGTGCCTCTGTTCCTCAACTGATTTTGATAATAGAGCAAACCAAACTTTTTTGGCTAGGTATGTTTTAAAATACTAATTTCATTTGATCGCTCTGAAAACTTTTGATCCTGTAGTGCCTTTGATTTTTACTGACTTTCATTCAGAATTTTTATTAGCAGATAAATCTTGCAAAAGAAGTTGGTTCAGGTCAAAGTAATGTAACTTTTGAAATATTTTCTGTAATTGTCTTTTGCTGGTGACATTAAGATAATATTGTGCTGCTTAGTTAGCTTCATGATGCTTTATAAAAATCAGGATATGCTTCCTTGCTCATTCATTTTCCAGACTCATTTTCAGTGAAATCAGTGGCAAAGCTTCCCTTGATTTCCAGGTACCAAATGGAGCCCTAGGCATATGAAGAAACAGATCTTATCCATTTATGACATATTGGAAGAATCTTTTTAAATGATAGTAACTCCTTTGCATGGACAGTAATAGGTTTTGAGTGCCTCATACATCCATTGTCATTGGCCTAAACTTTAATAGGAAAGATGGTCTAACAGGGGCATGTGCAATCAAAATACACAAATCCTTTTTACATTATTTCAGCTGCTGTTTTGGAATTGCACTGCTGACTTGTCAGTCCATAACAGCTTTTTCACAGGCTTCACAGTATGAGTGTGTGTGGATGAGTTTATCTGTATGGATTTGTGCATGCCTGCTGACGTAAGCTGAAATCCCATGGAAGGTGCTGCCATTTGTGAGTGTAGTGCCATGTACTCTGGTTCCTATTCCAGAAAGATTTGAGATGAGGACGCTACTGCAAAATGCAGGAGCACCTTCAGGGCAAGACTTTACCCACTGGGCTACAGAGTCTTCCCTTCTTTTCAGCACAGTGGCTTCAAGGTAGCACAGAGTGCAGCTGCCCAGATTCATGTTTTCTGTTAAATATACTTCCCTGCGAAACAATAGAGAGATGTTTGAGTGTCTTTAACTCTGGAAATACTGCCAGAAAAAATGAATGATATATAAAAGACAGACAACACTACTACTTTTTCTGGCTCTGCTCCAAAATGACAGCTGCTTTTGGTATTGAACCTGATGCAACCAGTGCATACCAGGCATGTGCTGAGCTTTCCTCAGAGAAAAGCTGCATATCCTTTTGGAACATCAGTTAGCATTTACATGGGAGAGGGGGACTGACCTCTTCCAGTAAGGCAGTTCTGAGAAAACAAGAGAGGTAAAACTTCGAGTGCCTGAGAGGTCGCTGGTGGAACAAGGGCATGAATTGACAGCAGCTGAAGACAGAGTAGCTCAAGTTGCAGTTACAGACTTCAGAAGAGTGAATCTGGCTTAGCTCTGGGATTGTCTTGAGTGTGCTGAGAGCTGGTTGCTTGGCTCTTTTTTTCTTCAGCTGAAGAGGTCATTCCATTTTACAACCCTTTAATAGTTGTAAAAACATCTGTAGTGAAAAACATCTGTTGTGTTACCCTCAGATCCAATGTTATTAAAGCAAAAATAGTTAAACAAGTACCAGCAGATTGAAAAGCTCCAAGTAGCACTTATTATCAGCCTGCAGAATTCTCTTCTAGGATGCTGGACTTTATTCCAGGCTGAGCTGTTGTAAACCAGGCTTAGCTCAAGTCAAGTCAGGGATCAAGACTGTGTTCTTGGCTTTTTGTTCTGGATCAGAACTTCCAATCCTCTATTCAACATCCCTTCCACAGTGCTATGTAATTGTTTTTCCCTATTTCATGGAAGAGCTAAATTTTACTGGAGAGAAAAAATAATGTATTTAAAACTTCTAAATCACCTTTCCAGTGAACTATCAATGTGCACTGAGGGTATTCTTATACACATACAAGATCCCAAAGTCAGCACAGATATTAAAGGGCCAGAAAATGACTTGCAGTAGGAGACACAAGATCTGTGATCTGAAGTGGTAGAGCTACCTGAATGTTTTTCTAACAGCCAACTGAAAAAAAATTTAGCACAGTAATAATCTGAAGAACACGTTTCTTTTGTGATATTAATCTTTCAAGTACAGTTACTTGTTAATGTCATGCCATGAGTTTTGGCAGATGTAAGGGTTCTGTTTTTTCAGTTAACTGCTGGAAGATCTGTGTCTTGGGGACAGGCGGCTGTTTTATCTGATTCTGAGCGCATCTCCAAGACGATGTTGCTTGTTGCTCCTGATAATGTTTTATATTGCTGCATCTTACTGCATCAGTAAGCCAGAGAGGGGTCCTTAGAACAGCACGTTTCTTCCAATGTCCCTGTAAAATTAAAGGGGAGCTAGAATATTTATTTCCTGAAGACTTCAGAAGTTAATAACAAAAATAAAAGCCATGCTGGGTAATGGTGCACTCAGCTTGGAAAGGCGAAACCATGCCATTACTCTGAGATTGTCAGGCCATGGTAAATATTGTAGGAAAAAAGCTATTAACAAACCTCTACCAGGTGAGGAGGAAAGTTCTTCCATTGATATTTTGGCTGGGTTACAGTGTTTGTAAATACTTTTTCCTTGCATTCATTCACTGGGCTAATTTTTCCCATCCTAAGCTGTTACACTGCCAAATGGCAACTATATTTTCTGTCAGAGAAGAGGCTGCATTTTGTTCACCTGTACTATAGTTTCTGCTAAAGCAGGGAGAGCTCTAAATTATTCTACTGCATCTCCAAGCCTTTATTTAGACTATGTATACATTATTGCCACATAAAGTTGTTTAAATGCAGTGCTCGAACAAATCTTTTGTTACTATGGTGAGGATCAATCTTCCATGGCACACAACCATGACTGCGCAGCTTTTTATGACGTTCACTGTTCTCATTGCCTTGCAGACCTGCACATCTATTCTAATGGGTTTATCAGATTGTTGTCTGGGGTAAGACTAGCTATGCTTGCTACAGGCAATAGAAGCATTCTGCTCTCTGGTGTTGTTTTTCACTTCTGCTCTTCTGCAGCAGCAGAAGTAATAATTAGTAGTAAGAAGTAAGAAATAATAAGAAGTAACATCAATGAGGTCAGATTCTAGTCAGGAACAGCCACTGCGAATTTGCTTAAAATTCAAGAGATCTGGCTTATGCAGTGCAAGGATTTTGGTCACCTTGTCCTCTAATTTCAGTGACAGTAAATTAGGTGCTTTGCATACTCTAGGTGCAGTATTTTACATTTTAAGACATCTTTTCTGGTGAAATTGATGATTATATAGTAAAATTCAGTATCATCACCCATTTTTTGATATACAGCAGCAGGGAGGGCCATTGTGAATGTTCAAGTAGTGCAAAGCCTCAAGCAATTTTCTGATCTGTACACTGTTCCATTTAGAGTTACCTCCAGGACAGCAGGGGAGTACCTTTGCTGAAGATCTGGCAGTGGGCCTGCCTGCTGATTTATTCTGTTAGAGACAGTCCTGCTTAATACTAAAAGAAGGACACCATTTTTGCTTAGAAAACCATATCTCAAGTGTTTAGATATGCTTTCTTCATCTCTGATCTGAGAACAGAAAGGAGGGCAGTATCAGGAGATAGTCTAGTTTATCTCGAGTATTTTGCAGCTGTCTGGTTATTTATGAGAGGAACAAAGTCCAGCAAAGCTGACATTGTTTTCATTGGCCCTTGAGACAGACATTTCCTCGACTAACACATCAAGATAACATTTAACATCTGCTCTTATCAGGATAGGAGTTTTTTTAGCAGAGCTTCTAGCAGTTGCTAAGGGTGTCTTTGGTGGTCTTTGTACTTTGATCAAGGATAGGAGAAGAAAAGCAGGGTAGGAGGAGGGGAGGAGGGGTTTGGTTCAGGTGCCTTCTCCAGATTGTTAGTGTCTGGTAACACTGTTTTCATGCTCTGTATTGCAACACTAGAAAAAATTACTTTAGCAGGTTGATCTGTTTCTGAGCTGTGTTTGCAATAGTACAGTGTGAATCCTTTTGCCAGTGGAGAAGAGAGTCTCTTCTTCTTCCCATATGTGTACTTAAAAAAAAATGAATGAATTATGACTGTGGCCTGTTAAAGGATTTTCAAATGTGCAGTGAAATTTCTGAACATAATTGCTAAAGGGTTCACCAGCTTCCCTTGAGTAAAGCAAGACTTCAAACCACACGAGTACAAAAGCTCAAAAATACTCATCTGGCATCACATAGGATTTAACTGGGCAGTCATTTTCATTGCATGTTATAGGAGGAGTGTGAGCCAGTCAAGAAATGCATGTAACACTACAGGGCAAAAAGTCTGTGTTGTTCCCTCTGGTTCCTCAGTATTGACTTTCTGGGACCATATACTTTCTGCCTCTTGCCTTGGGATATTTAGGCAACAAAGGCAAACTGTATAATCACTCTTCTTCTGTTTCCTCTCTAACATCAGAGGAGGTTGTGATACACATTGAGGTAAGAAGAGTCAAGATTTTGATGTATCGGATGAGACGGACTTTCTGCCTGTTGCCTTAATCTCAGACCTTTAGTTACTCTCCTTTATCATCACCTAATTTCTTTAACATTTAGTCTCTATTTTATCCCACTGGAGTTTTTGTGTCATGCGAAAAACAGGTGTTGTATCAGTGGGGTTTAAAGAAGGACCTTCATCATGGCATCGGTGTTTTAAACTAACATACCACTGACTTACTGGTAATCACAGCACAAGATGGTCAACATGTTCTTCCATGTTATTGTGACCAGCCTTTTGAGCAGATAGCAGTTGTAATACAGCTTTTGGGGAGCGAGCATCATAAAAAGGCCATGACACTGTCTGCAATTGTCATGTATGTCTGTCTGGTAATCAATCAGATCTGAATGCTCACTCTGTACAGGAACAAATCACCTGATCTCAAACTAAGAATGTGTAAGAAGCAAAGTCGATAGCTTACACCAGGCTGACTTCAAACAGAAGGGGGAAATCCCTCCATTTTCTGATGGAAAAGAAGGTGGGAAATGGATCAGGCAGGTTGACTTTTGGAAGTTGTAGATTCCTGCTTGTCTTAGGAGCAGCCTTTTCCAGCAAGTCAACAGAAGCAGAAAGGTCAGGAGAGTGCAGGGAGGTTGAAACAGAGAGGAAGTGTTGTGATTGTTCCCCTGCACTGCTGTGGTACATCTGTCACCAGGGTGTATGGGTGCAGCTTTTTTGCAGGGGAAGTCTGTCAGTACAGAACTGGCAAGTGCAGCACACACTCCAGAGACAAGTTAGCAGGGGTGATTTAGGTTAGATATAACGAAGGAATTCTTTGCTGTGAGAGCACTGCCCAGTATTGCCAACAGGCTGCCCAAGGAAGCTGTGGCTGCCCCATCACTGGCAGTGTTCAAGGTCACATTGGATTAGGCCTCGAGCAACCTGGTCTAGTGGGAGGTGTTCCTGTCCATTTCAGGGGGGTTGGTCCTTTCCAACCCAAACTATTCTACGATTCTACATATGGGTACAGTCATGCTGGTGATGTTTGTTACTGGTTATACCATGCCTAACAACCTCTCACTGAATTGTTTCCCAATTACATTTGTAACTCTGAGTCAAGAGAGCTTCTACTCTGTGACTGGGATGTTTCAAAGCTGCTTGAACATCCTTGGGACACAATAGGGAGCTCTGGGGTTTTGAATACCAAGTTATTTTCTTCTCATACAGCAACACTGGGACTCAGCCTATGAATGAACCAAGGCTGCAAGTTCACTCATCCAGAAATTCTTTCAGCAAGTAGCAGATAGCTCAAAAATGTCAGTGTCATCATTGTATTTCTTTGTCTTTTATTAACCATAACTTAGCAGTCTAATTTGGTGGGTTTACATTGTATCTCTTTAAGGTATCACCTTACAAATAGTCAGAGAATCGTTTTTATTCTTGGATATTTTAAATGTTAAATGAGGGCTTAGAAGGGAAGAAGGCAAAGGCTACTGTGGCTGAGCTGAAGAACAGAGAACAGACTCCTTAGCAAATTAAGGATCTAAATGTAAGCTGCTCCATTCCCAAGAGGCATTCATAATGATTATGTTCTGTAGCTGATTTATTTATAACTGTAGCAGTTGCAGTGGGAACAAAACATTAGGCCAAATTTTGACCTCAGACTATAAATCGAGAATCATTTAACTTTTTTTTTTTTTTCCTTTTTTTAATGGCATTACTTTGGATTCATCCTGCTGTAACTGAGATCAGGATCTGTTCTGTTGTATTAGGTTTTTTTTTTCTCTGAGACCAGATTTGTATCTTTTCTGTTTGTTTTGTCTAATTTTGAACACAAAGAGCAAGAGTGTATGTTTAAACTAGTGCTAGGTCACCTTGAGGATGACCAGGCTTTGAGCCTCCTCTGCACTCCAGGGGCAGGCTGGCTGGCAGGTTTTCCAAGGCTGAGGAGTCTACCACACTGCGCCACTACCAGTTGCTTTCAGTGGCACAAGGAGGCACTTTTTAACTATTTAGGACACTGTGTCAGTTTGTAAACCAGTTTTGCAGGAAAGGGAGAGAAGTCAGAGAGCCATTACAGATTCTGCTGTACCTAGTTAATAATGCTGTGATAGCAGCAGTGTTCCACTGTTTATTTAAGAGTAAATGAAACAGTGATAGCTTTGAAAAATTGGGGAAGTTCCACAGTGGCAAGTGAAACTACACATCCTGTCTGAAAACTTAATGCATGTGAGAGGCAGTGGGGACACTGCAAGCTAATTATGTACCCTAAGCTGCTCTGCACCAGCTATTTTTTCTTTCCTGTGTGTTATTTACATCTCCTCAGATTGACTGCCTAACCCATCTAAAAAGCTGTCAGATGAAAGTCCTCACACGCAGCAGAAACAGTGCTCTGTGGCCTTTGCACTTACTGCACTTACTGTTAAGTGGGAACATGGGCTGCAGAGAAGTTAAAAGGATTCTTCAGCTTGGCTTATTCAGCATGTTTTAGTCAGTTAATACAGAAGCATGAGTTTCTTCATTACAGTAACATTCTTTAGTCATAATTAGGTCAACCCGTGGAAGAAAGTAATTTTTCTTCATTTTGGGACATACCTGTTCTGGATCAGAACATACAGCACCTTAAAGAATTTTTATGTCTGTTCAATGAACCAGTTTGCTAGTTATTCCCCTTTGTTAAGGCCTAATATTTTAAAATTCTGCTTTGGGTAGCTTTTACAAAAAGGTAAAGCAGGCTGCTGCGGTAGTCATTCCTGAATTTATACATGCTTTTGTAGCAGAAATGTGATCCCCCTAGTTAATAAGCAAACTGGAGGTTCTGTCATGTTTTCTGATAGATTGTATTTATTATGCCCTTGGAAATAACAACAATCATGTATTATAACCCAGGTGTTCAGCTAATTGAGCAGCTTTTTGATTCAAGTATTGGGAAGGCAGCTGTACATATTATCATTTCCGTAGTTTAACGATGTCTCAGTTCATGCTTGAGCATTCAGGCCTCCTCCTCTGGGACCTTTGATATTAGCTCTAGGATTAAGATGAATGGATGTGGCAACAGAAAGCAAACATTTCTTAAAGAAATAAAGGGCTTGTGTTTTGATAGATGTGACCATTTTGCTGGTTAATACATAAAGAGTAAGAAGAGCTGCACTGCATCTCTAAAGCTGCTTGAAATTACATCAAAAGGGTTTGCCTCTGATGAACCCAGTACAGGCCAAAAAAACCCTAAGGCACATTCCCACGTCATCTGCACCTCAGCAGTGGCAAATCTAGAGGCAGTACAGGGATACACTGAGCAAGATACTTCTGCTTGCTAATGTGCCGTGTTACTTCCATGGTGACAAACACAGCAGTGTTCACGTCTGCAGTGCATATACCCTGGTACCTCCTTGGCTAAGGAGTCGAAAATAAGGTGCATGTTTCTGTTGATGTGACCCAGACTGACACAGCCACAGCTGATAATATATGTGATCTATAATCAAAAATCTGCTTTCATTATGGAAATTGTCGCTGTATGTCTTCATGTCCCCCCTCAGTGCAACTGGGCAATTTATCCATTATCTCACATTCTTATGAGTCCTGAGCAGTATTTAATTTAACGAGACTAAAATTTGAAAACCAGAAAGCTTGCAACAGTATTAAATCTACTATCTCCAGCTTCTTTCTGCAAATAATAAATGTAATTTTGTATGGCAAAATATAAGGTGGGAAATACTGTCATTTGAAAATAGAAGTTTATTTGTCTCCTGCTTCCTCTTGTATTACATATTTTTGTTGTTGAGCATGAGTTGGGGTTTTAGAAAGTGTGGGACTGGCTAGCTGTGATGTTTGTTTTTTGTCTTAAAAGAAGCAATAACTTACAGTTATGTAGTTCAGATCTGACTAAAACATGAACTATTAAGATTTCAGGAGGATGTGCAGCAAAGAAAAATAACAGTACAGTTTTGACAATGGCACTAAAGTCATCATGTCTGAGGGACAATCATAAAAGAAGATAAACTCTTTAGCTTTTTGGAACAGCTCAATACACAATGCCATACAATTCATAAGTCTTTAATGAGGAGCAGTTTTGAAGGAATTATTAGTGCCACGCTGTGGATGCCCGACTGTTTACTTGCAAATACTGCTTTTGCTACTGCTTTGGAGTCTCTGGCTGTGAAGTGGTTTAACTTTGAAGGTATTTTGGATGAGCTATCCCTGTGTCATCTCAAGAGTTTTTCTATTAAAAGATCAGCCGGATTGGTACACACAACTGGGAGGAAGGTGAAAGCAAAAGGGTGTGTCCTTCAAACAAGTTATTTCAAATTCATCATTAAATTTGAAAATTTGATGCTATGAAATTCCGCTGTTGAATGAAATGAGCAGGAGAGTGTCAATTCTAGGATGAGCGCTGTGTCTATCAGTATGCAAACCAGCCATATAAGGTTGTAAAACCATTGAAGTTAATGGGACAGTGTGCACTGCAGTGAAAATCACATTTCTGAACGTTATAACACTGAATGTTTCTCCATTAAATTATTCATGGAAAAAGGACCAGTACCTCTCAGTCTTGATTCACTAAAGTTGCTTAAGTATTCGGTTATCTTTGATGCTAGTGGTCAGATGTGTGCATTAAGTGACCTTCTAGATTGGAAAGGAGGCCTAGGAAGTCGTAACCTAGTTTGCATTTCCAACTCACACTTTGCTCCAAAGCCGTTGTCTTGGGAGGATGACAGGATGGTTATGACAATCCAATCTACTCTATTCACAGGTGTTCCCTTTCCGAAGAACTTCCTTCAGATCTGCAAGAAGATACTTTGCCGGCTTTTTCGGGTGTTTGTTCACGTCTACATCCATCACTTCGACCGTATCATCGTTATGGGGGCTGAGGCTCACGTCAATACTTGTTACAAGCATTTTTATTATTTTGTGACAGAGTTCAATCTCATCGACCGCAAAGAATTAGAGCCTTTGGTAAGTGTGGGGTTGGGGGGAAAGCTCCAGGAAGTTTTTCTTCTCCTTTCACTGAGCCTTTCCCAACGCTTGTTGCAGTGGGTTTCCTCTGAGGGTAACATCCATGGTTGAACACAGGCAGTTTATAGGGATAAACACTTGCATCTGTCCATAGGCCCATTCCATCTGCTGCAGTATTTGTGTGATGCTTGGTAGGCTCAGTAGAAAGAGAAAAGTGCAGTATATTTTGTATGGAAAAATATAAGGTGGGAAATACTGCCATTTGAAAATAGAGATTTATTTATCTTCTGTTTCTTCCTGTATTACATATTTTATATATATTTTATTCTATCTTTTTTCATTGGTCAGTAACAGCATAATAGTTACACCCTCGAATCACTCAAAACACATATGAAAGGAAGACTGGTCTGTGTAAAGGTGAATTGTTCATTTTTTTTTAAATCTTTAAGTAACTGTTTGTGGAGGTATTGAGTGTGTTAACATCCAGAACACACTCTGGATCTAAGTGAGACAGATGAAGTGAGACAGAGGTTCAAACAATTAGCAGCGTAACAAAACTAGACATTTCCATTTGGACTGAAATAGATCAAAGTTAAATTCATTGTTTCCAAAAATAAGACTCCAGAAATGGAAATGCTTTCACTGTTGCTTTCAAATGCAAATAAAATGAAAGTGTAAGCAGGGAAGGAAAAGTAAGGTGCAATTCAGGAAGCAGTTTACCTGCAAATCCTCACTGGCACTTAAAAGTGATCAGGGCAATGTTTCTCCAAGTGTCAGAGTTTGGAAATACAGTATCATATAGCTATTGATGAAGTGCTCGAAACAGTGGGATTTATTATTTTTTTCTCCACAGAATCATAAAATGGCTGAGGTTCTATGACAGCTATGGATATCATGGAGTCCAAAGCCTTGCTCAGAGCAGTGTCACTTAGAAAGGGCTGACCAGGACCATGTCAAATTTTCAGCTGTTCCACATAAAGGCACGTTGCAAGGAGGTGTATTTCATAGTTGATATGAAACACTTCTGAAAGTGTGGCAAAGTGATTTCTACCTGGGTTTCCTCAGGAATTGGAGCTGTTGCAGGTGTGGTACATGTATATGCTTATGTGGATTGAAGAAAAGACTGAAAAGTCAGACAAAATGGATGGTCTTGTTTCCAGCAGTTCACAAGGCCTGCTGAAAGACTGCTTATGGCATGTATCAATAACTTGCAATGTACCTATGGTTTCTTTCTACATAGAAGAGCTTAATATTCCATCTGAATGCGTCCTAAGGGACAGAAGGAGGGCCTGCAAAAGAGAACTTCCCTGCCAGACTGCTGATTCTGGATTAGCTGTAGCTGTTAAGTGCTGAGATGTGTCAGAAGCAAGATCCAAGGTAGGATATTTCAGAGGTAGTAACAGGGGCAGTTTTCAGGTATTACAAGTTTCTTGCTTACATTGGAATAGAGAGAGCACACAAATGATTTAATGCTGCACTTATGGCTTCCAATATTCCTGCACTAAGTGGACAGACAAAAGATTTGGGCCAGTGGTGCAGGAGGTGGCCCAAGCCCAGCAGCAGAGCAAGCTGCTAATATGTTCCAACTGGTGTGTGCATTCCAGCATTCCCTTCCTTCACAACATTATCTTTAGGACCATCATATGATGCAGTATTATTAACTTTGCTGGGATGCAGAGTCTCCCAGAAAAATGTTTCACCTGCCCTGGGAAAGCACCATGTCAGCAAACTATCAAAGCTCCACCTGCTTCCATCTTCCTGTCCTTGGCTTGTGTGGGTATCAGCAGTGTGGAAATGCAGAAATAACACATCTGTCTTTTTGTCTTCAGCTGGGCAGAGAGAAGGGAGGGAGTTTTAAAACAAAAGCAGACATTACAAACACTCTTGAATTTTAATGCAGTCATTGAGTACAACCTGTGCCCTGCCAGATTCACCATAGCAGGAAATGAGTCCACATTATCTCCCTTAATTAGAAAATGGGCCAAGAGCTGATTAAATAAACTGCCACAGCTTTATTAAACCGGGAGGCAACTGATTTATCAACATAACTTCAAGAAGGGGGAATGACTGGGGAAGCAGGCAGAGGATGAATAGTAATATTAGGCTGCAGGACTTTGCTCTTTAGATTTTATCAGCCTTTTGCAACCCAGTGCAGCACTTATAAGATAAAATGAAGCAAATGAGTCAAATGGGGTTCCCCCTCCCATTCAGGAGTTACATAAGTTACCCTTTCTGCAATCAAAGAGGGGGATATAGTTCAAAATTCTGCATGTCTTTTTCTCATCCTCGTCACTGTGCTAATTTGACAGATCCCCAAGTTTTTGTAGACCTGTTTTATGTGGGGACAGAAAAGGAGGCTGGCACAGTCACTGACCCCACAGGTGGTCCTGAGGAAGAAAATGTATGTCCAACTGGTTAATCTGGGGGAAAAGAAGTCTGAGTGCATATCTGTCCTTTCCTGAAGCTAACAGGCAGAAAAGGCAGCCCACACCATGAGAGTTCTCAGGAGACCCTTAAGGCCTGCCTCCATGGGGAAGCTATCTGGGAATAAACTAAGATTTGAATTTTAAGATGTGGCATCTGCTTTGTGGTGGCTCCCTGTGTGACTGGCTTTATTTCCACTCGCACATTAATTCATTTCCGAGCCTCTTCCCCTGGCCAAAACTATCTGGCGGTGTGGTGCCTATTACCTCCATCCCACCCACCCTCACCCTGTGTAGGTGTCTGCTTGTGTAGGGTGCTTTAAACACTTCACCTGAATGTGCCCTTTAGTGAGAATCTTAATGCAGCTGCCTCAGTATGGTAGCTTACTGTTCAGATGGCAGTCCAGCTACAGCAAGTAATGCTTCTCTACTTCCTTTCCGTGATCCCCTTTCTCTAACAACAAATTTCATAGTATGTAGGACTGAAGAAATATGAGTACTCTGTGTCATGAGCAACATCTTGGTTCAGGAAATTTTAGTCAATTTATTGCCAGTTAACAAAGCTTTTCATTACAGATCTGGATAGTGAGGAAAAAAATCCACAATTAATCAAAACCTTGTTGAAGAAACACCTTTCTTTGTCAGGCTCTAATTCAGTGAAAAATTTCTCTTCCTCCCTTCCAAGTCTCAACTCACTTTGGTTTTGATACACATTGCACTCACATACTCCTGTCATGAAACCGGAGGGTCAGCACAGCTACAGCAGTATCACTTCTAGGAAGGGCAGGTAAACTAGAAATTGAAGGCTTCTGAAAAGTGATAAAGTTAATGCCAGAGAGGCATTAAACTCAGAGTGATTTGTTTGGGTCCTTTTTCCCCAGCAGAACTTGACTGTCAGACAGAAGAACAGAGACAAAGAATCCAGAGCTATAGCTCTCCTTCAGTCATATAAGAGCCCTCTGATTCAGAGGCCTTAGAGATTTGTTACTCAATCTCAGTGCATTTTGTCAGATAGCAGTTGGTGATGCAGCCAAGTCTGCTCCCAGCTTCTCAGCATTCATCTGTGTGTATCAGAGTATCTTTTTATGATTTCTAAATCTCTGCATTTTGACTGATATTGCACTGTGCCTTGTGTTTGTCAGAGTTAAGTAAAAGAAACCCCAACCACCTAAAAATGCGGTGAGATTTCAGTGTTAAATTTAGAGATCTGATCATGATGTAATTCACTTAAAGGAACAAAGTTTCGAGGTTATTTTTATGGTTTTTTTTTAAACTTGTGGGAGGTGTTGACCTAGCTTTTTTCTTACTACTGAGCGTTAGTATCGTAACTTTAAATTGTATCTCTGAAGAGGAGAGATAGGCGGGAAAAAAATATGTATATATAAAATTTGGTCTTTTTTGCTATGCTACTCAGATGATAGGACTGGCTTTGAGGAACCTGGTCTACTGGGTGCTGATGGGGTCCATCTGTCAGGGAAGGGGAAGAGTATCTTTGCTCAAAGGCTTGCCAAACTGGTGAAGAAGGCTTTAAACTAAACTTGCTGGGTGAGGGGAATCTCAGTCTATCCCATAACAACCAGTTTGATGCTACTGCCAGCAAGAGATGCCTAGAGCCTGGAGAGGGATCGCAGGTCAGCAGGAGAGCACCTGAATAACAGCACAAGGAAATACCAGCCTCTCCAGCCGGTAAGTCAGCTTCATCAGAGGCCCGGCTTACAAGTCTTTATCCAAATGCATGTAGCATGGTGAATGTACAAGAGGAGTTAGAGATGTGTGTGTGCCTGCAGTATGCCTGCAGTGACTTATTAGCATTACAGAGATGTGGTGAGATGGCTATGACTGGAGTGGTGGAATGGGAGGATACAGGCTGTTTAGGGAGAACTGGCTGGGGACACAAGGACAGGGTGTCACCTTCTCCACCAGTGACCAGTACAGGGTTCTGCCTGGAGATGGATAAGGAGCTGACCAAGAGCTTATGGGTCAGGATTAAAGGGAGGGCAGGGACAGGGGACATGACAGTGGGAGTCTGCTACAGCCTGCCCAACCAGGGAAATCAAGAGAAGGAGGCCCTCTACAGACAGTTAAGAATAGCTTCATGTTCACAAGCCATCATCCTCATGGAGGTCTTCAGACACCCTGGTATCTGTTGAAAGGACAACACAGCAGGGCACAGGCAATCCAGTAGGCTCCTGGAATACATTAGTGATAAATTCATTGATGACAAATTCCTTCTTGAGTGATAGAGGAGCCAACAAGGAGAAGTGCAATGCAGGACATTGCTTTCACCAACAAAGTCCTCCTTGTTGGTGAAAGCAAGAAGCCCTTGTGGGAAATGTGAAGCTCAAGGGCACCCTTGGCTGTGGTGACCCCAAAACAGTGTAATTTGAGATCCTTAAGACAGTGAGCAGTTTATGTAGGAAGCTCACTACCCTGAACTTCCGGAGAGCAGACTTTGGCCTCTTGAGGGATCTCCTTGGTGGAATGCCATGGGAAAAAGCCCTAGAGGGAATAGAAGCCCAAGGAAACTGGTTAATATTCAAGGATCACATCCTCCAAGCTCAGGAGTGATACCTACTGACAGAGAGGAGGTCGGGCAGGAACACTAGGAGGCCTGCATGGATGAAGATAAGCTCCTGGATAAACATCAGCATAAAAAGGAGACCTATGGAGGGTGGAAGCAAGAGCAGGTGTCCTGGAAGGAGTGCAGATTGTCAGAGCAGCCAAGGATCAGGTTAAGAAAGCTAAAGCCTTGATGGAATTAAATCTGGCCAGGGACATCAAGGGCAACAAGAAAAACTTCTATAGGTGACAAAAGGAAGACAAGAAAATGTGCGCCCCCTCCAGAAGGAAACGGGAGACCTTATCACCTATGACATGGAGAGGTACGAGGTACTCAGTGACTTTTTTGCCTGGGTCTTCACTGCAGGAGCTGCAGCCACACTGCCCAAGTCACAGGAGGCAAAGGCAGGGAGTAGGAGAATGAGGAACTGCCCACTGTAGGAGACGATCAGGTTTGCAGCCCAGAAAGCCAACCATATCCTGGGCTGCATCAAAAAGAGCGTGACCAGCAGGTCAAAGGTGTTCCTGCCACTCTACTCTGCTCTCATGAAACCCCACCTGCAGTACTGTGTTCAGCTCTGGGATCCCCAACATAAGAGGTACGTGGACCTGTTGGAGCGAGTCCAGAGGAGGCCACAAACATGATCTAAGAGCTAGAGCCTGAAGACAGTCTGAGAGAGTTGAGGGTGTTCAGCTTGGAGAAAGCTCAGGGGAGACCTTAGAGCAGCCTTTCAGTATCTAATAGGGGCCTACAGGAAATCTGTAGAGGGACTTTCTACAAGGTCGTGTAGGGATAGGACAAGGGGAATGGCTTTAAGCTGTCAGAGGGTAAATTCAGATTTAGATATAAGGAAAGATTTCTTCACTATGAGAGTGGTGAGGAAGTAGATGATCTTTATTGTCCCTTACAACACAAACCATTCTATGATTCTAGATACCTGTGCAAGTTCACAGAGGGCCTGAAAATTTATGCACTTATATATTCAATATGTACCCTGAAACTCATGATCTAATAAAAAATCTAGGTTGTAAACCCAAGTATATTTCAAGTCTCCATAACCACACAGTTACAGAAATGTGGGCAGGTCAAGTATTTATACTGTGCCAGTGAGCAATGGGAAGTTATGCACAAGGAGGACCCTGCCAAATAGAAAGAAATTATTCACGTGGTTTGAGTATATCTGCTTCTCTCAAAGCTACTAGGATTCATCAAATGCACAAATGTTTGCCCGAGATACCAGTATCTACTAGTTTTGAACAAGATTTTTTGTTTTTTGTTTAACCAAGGTAGTGACCTCTTACGGAGCAAAGGTGAACTTTTGTGGTCTTACAGAAATACCAAAAATATATTGCAAACCAGTCAGATTCCCAACAGATCCCTACATAACTTTGTAACATATAGTGAAATTTCCCTCAGAGGACGGGGTAAAAGACAGAAGAATGTGACCATCTGCTTTACTCATTTTCCGCTTTTTTTTTTTTTTGTAAGTCACATCCTGTTAAAACGTTCATCTTCTTCTCAGAAGTAATTTTTTTTATATTAACATTTTATTTATAAGAACAGAAAGCAATAATTACACTTGAATGAAGTAAAATAAAGGATATTACTTACAAGTGCTCTTCTGATAGCTGTTAAAATGCTGATTTCATTTAGATGCAGAGACAGTCAGCCGCAGTAGCGAATGGATAGCATTGGGGCTGGAAGTGGTGCAGTCAGTGGAGCTCAGTGTACAAAAATGGTGAAGCTGGTAATTGCCTCCATGAGGATGGAGTTTATCTGCAGGATAAGCGAAGACAGTAAGATTTTCTTGCCTTATTCTCCATAATTTTCAGTGTAAAAGCTTCCTTTGGCTTGATTTGCTTCTGCTAATATTTTCATCCGATATTTGGAGCTGTTTAAAAGCAACCATCTAAATGCGGGGGAATTTCCTTGTCTCTCTAGAACGCTGTCTTTCTGAGTGAAATTTCTAGTGCTTGTCCAGGCAGCCTACTAAGTAAAGAGACGGATGTCTAATACATTAACCTAATCCTTAAACTTTGTTCAGTTGTTTGGGTTTCTTTTTTCTTTTCTATCTTCTTTTTTTCCCCCTAGAAAGTATTATTATATATTATTTGCTAAAGCCTGTTATGGTCTGGGTGACAGAAGATTTCAAAGATAAATGTGTTCAGGAAATTACACATCTGGGTTTGTGTAATTACCATAATTCTACCTTCCTATATTCTATGATTCAGAGAGTCATTGATGCCCCGATGACACTGATATGAACCTGAGGTACTTTCTTCTCAGTCAGTGGAGTTATTCCAGATCTTCACGTAAAATTCAAAGAAAAATTTATCCCTGCAGTCACAGGTAGTATGTTCATGTGCCATACAGGTGGTAAGTTCATGTGTTTTACACCAACACTGGTGTTACACAGGATGCTGCTTTGTGTGCTGCTGTAGGGTGCTCTGACCCCATGATTGTATTAATTGACAGGATTGTAGGCAAGTTCAGTGCAACAACAAAAAACATGTACATGGGCAAAGGGAAAGCTTTCTTTGTACTTACAGCCAGAATGTCAGAAGTGCTGCCATATGCATGGCATTGATTGTGAAAACACAGCGCTGCCATTTCCAAGCTAGTATCTTACATAATCTATTTAAAAAAAAAAAATCACACAAGGCATAGTTCCACAAGCATTTTAAGCCATGATGAATGCAGTCTGAAACTGGAAGCAGCGATCCTGCCCTTCATTGCTGCTAACTTGATAGCCCTCTCAACTTCCTTCAGAACTAGCCTTTGTGTTATCAGATCCAGAGGTGGATCAGCTGGGCACCAGCTCAGCTGAAACTGGTGGTTATCACAGAATTGTAGACTCACAGAATAGTTCAGGTTGGAATTGAAATTTAAAGGTCGTCTAGTCCAACTCCCCTACAATGAACATCTTCAACTTGATCAGGTCCAACCTGACCTTGAATATTTCCAGGGATGGGCAACCTGTGCCAGTGTTTCACTGTAGTAACTGTAAATTTTTTTTCCCTTATATCCAGCCTGAATCTCCCCTCATTTAGTTTAAAACCATTCATTCATTCATTCATGGCTTGACTTCGCAAATGAAGTTTTGAGAAGGGCTTTACCTATGCTTACTACATGCACGCTGATGACTAAAAAGGCCAATGTGAGATAGGCAAATCTGGCTGCAAAAAGCACAGCAAAAGATCTCGTCCTATCAACACAGCCCTGCTAAAAAGTCTGTCCTGATCTTATAAGCCCTCTTCAAGTATTGAAAGGCCACAGTAAGTCACCCTTAGAGTGACTTAGAAGGGCCTTAGAACAATCCCAGAACCCTGGCAGAAGTAGACCTGCTCTGCTCATAGGCTGTCCTTTAGACACTGATGATTGGCCACTTTGGGGACAAGACTATTGAGCCAGATGGACCTTCTCTCTGATGGAGTACTGTTGTTCTCAGGCTTTTGTGTTTCAGTCTGTTTTCCAAAGGGAAACTGCTCCGGCATTTCTAGAAATGAGCATGAGGAAATAAAACCAAATTCATACGAAACTGAACAGGTATTGCTGACACTGCTGAGAACAGAAGGACAGAATGACTTTCCTGCTGACAATTTTCTGTGTGTCTTCATCTCATCAGAGTTTTTGGAGTTATTCTGTAAAGTGCTCTGGATTAACTGCTCTGCTGTCTTGTGCTTTGACACAATTACCTGTCTTTTGTGGGTGCATAAGTACAAGTGTCTGTTGCTGATGAGGAGTATACAACAGAAGTCTTGTTTTAAAGTTTAGCCAGTGAATTAAAATTATAGCCTGTTGATTAAAAGAGGCTCTCCAAATTAATCCGCATTTCGCAGTTTGCAATAAACAATACTACATTTGAACTTCAAAGAGATTATAGAAACAAGATAAAAAAGGCCAGAATAAAGGAAACTTTAGACTAAGTTGTTGCTCTATGCTAGTTCAGTATCTGTGGGGAGTAGCTGGCTTGGTTACAGCAACAAGGAGAAAAAAACACAGTAGAAAAGAGCAATTGTGATTGCAAAACCACAAAAAATTACAGGGGCATTCCAGGTCAGGTGTGATATAAAAAAGGGGTTTGAAACTATTTGCTTTATAATGGATATGTGTTTCTCCTGCTGTACTCACATGGGAGCTTTCTGCACATGGGCTTGCCCGTGTTTAAATTCCCAGATGAGTCAGAGCCAAAATTGCTTCTTAGTAACCACGTGATGCCTTACTTTGCCTGTTCTAGTAACTGGTAGATGATGTGAATCAGAGTTGACAGTTCATGCCCCATCAAGGAAAAACCGTGGAGAATACGCTGTAAGTGAAATCAGAAAGTGACAAAACCACTAAGAATTTAATCTGATGTGATTTTCCATCTGTAATTTGTATGGGTCCGTTTACACTGGTTCTTGTATTGATTAGCAAAACAGGTCCTTGCTGATGGTCTGTGCTCTATTTGGAAAGCACATTAACAGCAAGCAGAAACTGGAAAAAGCTTTTTCACCAGCATTGCAGTTTAGATATATCCTGTGCTTCTGTGAATGACATAGATCAGCTGCCCTTACTAGACTGAAACAAGGAAGCAATCCACTGATTGTTGTCAATCTTCACAAATAACAAACTTGTTAAAAAAAAAGTGAAACTTCCTATAGCTCAAAACAATTTGAAATTTTGGAAAACTGTTCAAAAAATAGCTATAATTTCCTTTCTGTAGCACTTAACAACTTAATCCAGTAGCCTAACTGGCATCAGAAGGCAACTGTGAAGACATTATTGAGAACAAGTTCCAGGAAAGCTATTTTACCTAACAAAAAATACATATTTTCCTAATTTGAACAGTACTTGTTTAGTGACTGTTGGTTTTCTTGAGTGTTGGATTAGGCTGTTATTAGTTTTTCTAAATCCACACAAACTAGGAAACTGAGAAACAGCAAATCAAATTTTTTGGTTTGCCAAAGGAAAAAAATGAACTTGGCAGTTTTGTAAAAAAAAAGGGGGGAAGGAAAGATGTAATTATTGTCCCACTTAAATAGATCTGTTAGTGTATAAAAACAGTTATGTAAAATACCTACTATATATAACAAAACTGTAGTTCACAATAGAGAACTAGCATGTCTCCTGATAAATTTTCTGCAAAATTTTATGCTATGGCGTTACTGTTTGCTTATCCACTCTGTGTGACCTTAATGCCAAAAGCAGCACATTTAAAGTCCATTTGGTAAGGTAAGATACAGAAGACAAAAACATGCAGAAAGTGAAAGTACCTCCTTGGAATACTCTGCCTTTAAGCAAGTCTGCCATCCAAATGCATGTTCTGAGTATCTACTTAGATGTAACCCTACTGACAGGTGCATTTTGCAGCACAATTTCCTGATCCTCTTCCGACTTGCAGTTAGTTGATAAAGTGCCTTTGTCATCCGTGATAAGGGATTATGTTTGTAGACAGGAGTTTTATCCTGCAAACATCACTATACCAATTCAGGAGTCATCAGTTGGGACTATTATCAGGCCATCCATAGCCTCAGAGTAACTGCCATGAATCATAGGAGAAATTCATTTGGTCCTGTGTATGATGACAATTAAGAATCACTCATGTGGAAAACATCCTGAAACCTAATGCAATACCCAAATGATCAATATGCTCACTAGATAGAAATTGCCAGTCTTTTATTTTTTTCTGTCAGTATACGGAGGCAGGGGTAACTAAAGAAGTCAAGGAAATTTTTTTAGGTAACTTTGGAGAAAACAGTTTCTAAGTGAAGATTCAGGGTGTGTTTCTAACTAAAAATGCTAGAAGAAAGGAGTTTTGCAAATGGCTTTGCTATTACAAATCTGGCTTCAGCCTTCCTATCCTGGTCAATTAATTGTCTGAGTATAGATTAGTTGCACAGGACAGAACTTAAACCTCATGATCTGTGGTATTCCATAGTAAACAGCATCTTTTGTGACCAGGATGCAAAGAGCTTTGTCCACATAATGATTGTCAACTGCTGAAATCTTTGTGAAGAAAAGCAGCAAAAAGGTTGCAGAAGTCACAGCCATTTGTGCTTTGAAGAACAGTATGTAAAATGTTCTTTTAATCCTTTTGCTTCTTCTCTACTTATTCTGTGGTTCTGATCTGAACAAAAAGCCTGTGAACTGGCTCCATACTGAGCCAGTATGAGCCTCTCTGCATGTGTATGAGATTCCCCTTGGGTGTAGCTTGCTTTTTTTGTCTGTGAGAGTAGGGAGGAGAAAGGTATGTCCCGGTGATGCTTGTGTTTGCTCCAGCAGAGCCTTCTGATCATAGAATAGCAGGATGGTTTGGGTTGGAAGGGACCCCAAACATCATCCAGTTCCAACCCCATGCCATGGGCAGGGACACCTTCCACTAGACCAGGTTGCTCCAAGCCCTATCCAACCTGGCCTTGAACACTGCCAGGGATGATGCAGCCACAGCTTCTCTGGGCAACCTGTGCCAGTGTCTCACCACACTCATACTACAGAACTTTTTCCTAGTATCTAATTTAAATCCCTCTTCTGACAGCTTAAAGCCATTCCCCCTTGTCCTATCCCTACATTCCCATGTAAAAAGTCCCTCTCCAGAATTCTTATAGACCGCTTTAGGCACTGGAAGCTGCTCTAAGGTTTCCCCTGAGCCTTTTCTTCTCCAGGCTGAACAATTCAGGAACACACTTGATGACTCATGTTGAACTTCTTGTCAGACAAATCTTCCAAGTCCTCCTCTGCAGGGCTGCTGTCTGTATCAAGGTCTCTCCACATCCCATCCCTTACCTTCAGCATTCACTGCACTGACAGCTTGGTGTCATTGGCAAACTTGCTGATGGTGCACTCAGTCATGAGCCACACAGATCAGAAGCAGTATGTATTACCTTCTTGCCCAATACTATGTATTTATTCACAGGATTGTTATACAGTTAAGTTCCTTAACCATAAGAATATAGTTAAGACTGAGCAATGTTGGGTTTTTTGGGGGTTGCAGTGGTTGAAGACATGAGTATGTGACAGGATACATGTGGAAGGTTGTTTTCTCTAAGTCAGTTAGTTGGGACAGGTGAATTAGGCATGGTATCTGTTGCTGGCCTCTCCTTGTTAGCTACTCAGTCAGGTTTTCCAAGGTATTGGACACGTCTGTGCAGTGTATCGCTACCTGTCAAGAGCCAATGTGTTTCCTCTAACCACTGCTCTGCTGAGATACTTGTATTCACATCTTCCACCCTCACCTTGTTTAAAACAGTTGGCAAGTGGCTAAAACAGGCTGTTGTCAGGTCATCCTTAGGCTTGCCAACTGGCAATAGCAGGAGGTGGTAAGCCCTATACAGCTGTGGTTTGAGGAAGTGGAAGTGGCGGGTGGGACATGGGCACTGAATGAGGATTCAGATCTTGAAAACAGCCCTGTTTTTAGTGAAGATGATCATTGCATTAACTTTTCTGGTGTTCTTACAGGATACTGTCATTTATACTATTTACTCTTGTCACTTCACTCACTTTCCCATCAGTTTTTGCACAAGACATAGACTCCAGACCACTTGCTTCCATTAGATACTGGTACATAGGTGGTACCTGGTTTTTTCCAACTTATGTTTTCCAACTCCATATTTGACTCACGTAAGCATAGCAACACTATTTTCTTAGAAGAATATGATTCTTTATTCGGGAACTCATTATTTGTCCTGTTAAAAAGATTTCTTCATCTGCTCATGCATGCTGTAAGATGTCAGATTTTTCCAATTCTTTTCCTGCAGAAAAGACAAGCTGAGGAGTGGAAATTGAAAGAGTTAGGTATAGATTTATGTGCTGAATATATCTGACACACATGTTAAAACAGTAGGGAGGGAAAAGAACCAGGTATCCATCAGAGATAAAGATTGATTGCCCTCTTAAGACTGTGTGTTGCTTTTCTCCCTTCTTCTGGGGAATTATGTTGGTTGGTACTCCCTGAAAAATACTGAGGAATGAATCCTTCTGTGAAATCACAGATAATAACAAACCAGATGGATTTCTGGTGCTTACAAAGTGGCTTGTTAGTGTTAACTCCAGCAAGTGAGGCAGTACTTTAAAGGGCTTGACAGAGAATGACCAGTGTTTCTCTTTAAGCTACTTAGAAGGGAGTCCTGTGTTAAATTCTTCTCAGTGGCTGGTTTTTGGCCATAATCAACACACAGATAAGATCAGGAATTTATTTTCTGGTTTGTATTTTGGGTTTGGAAAGCAGCATTTACTTCTGATTTCATTTTTTTAGTCAATTGTGTAATCCGAAATTGAAAGCAGGGGCAAGTCTGAATGCAGCAATACAGAATAATGCTGTGGAATATCTTGTGATGTATTTTCAAGAGGAAGCGTATCTGGTATCAAAAGTTCTGGTGTGAAGAGTTTCTGGTAATAGTGTTTTGTGTGTTTAGTCAGCACAGGGAGACTTTGAAAGTTTTAAATATCTCTAAAAATGTTTGTGTGCCTGTCTGTGTCTCTGTGTCTGATTCTCTAAGTTGTCTGTCTAGCCTGTATATTATATTTAATATCCAGCTGCAGCTGGGTATCCTAGTACTTTAAACCAAAGAGTCAGCATTACCAGTTTTCCTGCCTTCTCAGAAGAGTCAGTCAGCCGCGAGTTGTCATTTCCCACATTTGGGAAGTACCCTCGTGTGCTTTTAAGTGATAGTTATTACTCAAGAACATGCCTTTACACCTTGCCAAATTCAGTGAAGTTTCAGAGAAGCACAAAGTTGCAACAACTCCGGAAACACTGAAGAAGACTCAGCTTTTGAGTTTGTATCAGAGGCAGTGCTTACTTAATGGCTGTATACCACCAGAACAAATAAGGAGTCAGATCTTTGATGAGGTTTGAGAGGGACTTTTCCGCTGAGTTAAGCAGAGTGGAGCTGTGTATCAAGTTCCCTTGTGCTCATCAGAATCAGTGAGGGATTTTCCATCAGGCTCTGTAAAGAGCAGGTGATTAGTTTGTAAAGGTAAGCATCCCAGAAGGAGTGTTTGGCAAGTAGGAGAGGTTTGCTCTGTTAAAAGCTCAGCAGTATGCTCTGCAACACACCGCATGCCTTGATGGATGCTGTGGGTATGACCATTCCTCTCATTCTCACCAGCATTTTAAGTAAGCTAGCTTTTTCTTTGCCTCCTTCATAACTTTATCTGTCTCTTGGAGAAACCATTGCCTGTGTGTTTTTCTTCCCTATTGAAACAAACAACTGGAAGTAGATCAGTCTTCCAAAACATGTACCAGGTCACTGTTTTAAGGATCATGCGGGTTTTGTTTGCTTGCTGCTTAGTTTGTTGTTTGTTTAAAAAAAGCACATCCATTTCATTGTCATGGCTGAAATCAGTAAAAGCTTAAGCAAATATATGCAGGAATGCAGTGTGACTGTATGTCTGTACTTCTGTGTCCTACATTTAGCAATAATAATATAGATCAACACAGAGAAAGTTTCTGAGTCAGAGATGATGTTTTGTAAGTTTTAACATTATTCTGACTTTACAACTTTGGTGAGCATTTCCAAAGCCAAGCAGGTGTTGAAACAGAAGGCTGGTTAAGTAGAAGCAGGGAGAAGACTGCAGAGCCATTTGCCAGAAACGTTCTCCTGACCAGATAGGTGGAATAGGATGTAATGAATGTAAGGGACCTTGAATATAACTGTCCAACCAAACAAAAACCCAGACATGAAGGGAGGGAGAAGCTTCGGGAGAGTTTGTATTACTGAAAAAAAATAAATTCTGACTCTACGGAAAAGTTAGGAATGGCATGGTAGGTCCATGCTTCATAACTCTCAAGCAGTGAAGCATTCACAGCTGCATATGGCTGAAACACATGGCAAACTCATTTAAAGCCGTCTGGTTACGTCTTAGGCATAAATTACCTAGGCTTTTATTCTTTCCTTTGCCTAGACACACGAATGCCTCAACTCCTGTCTCTGATGCCATTTTTTTCTTTGAGGTAAGAATGGAGACCCATTTTGCCTGTTGAGTATGTTGCTTATGATGTTTTGTTATTCCATCAGGAAGCAGTTTGCCTCCCACTGCTTCTGAAGGAGGATGGCCAATTTTACAACTCCAGTAGTGTCCACATTACCCTCTTTACTGCTTTTCTAACAGGATAAGATGCTGTTGTCTTCAAGTATCTGTTCAGCAGCAGATGGAGAAAGAAGTGAATCAGAATCATAGAATAGTTAAGTGGTGGTGTTTTACCTCACAGATCTGCTGTGGTTATTGATAGTATAATATGGACATGCAGGGGACTACAAAGATTGATGCTGCTTCAAGCAGCATTAGCGCCTAATTAATCTTCAGATAAGGGAGATAAAGGAATAATTTAAAACTGGGAAGAAATCACAGACTTTGGCAACAAGTGCTCTTTTTCTGAGCATGTTTCATCTCCTTTCTACTAGCAGCAGATTTTTGGAGAGGAAGGCACTGAGCAGCCTCCACAAGTCATGTGTCCCTGCAGCCTGTACAGAGGCAGGTCGGAGCCCAGATGCTGGGGAGTGGCCAGGGCTGGGACAGGGCATCCTCAGATGGGAAAATCAGCTTTGGAAACAGTGTCAGGCCCTCTCAATAATGGTTCTGCGTGATGTCAAACCACACCAGGGCTTGTGGAACTGACCTGCCCTCCCTGGGAAGAGCTTCATGTCAAACTGAGTGCTGCTGGGTATTTCCAGCTTCTAGGTGCCTACTTTGGTCAGACCTAGTTATCATGGTGTTTATGTATTTATAAATTGTATTTTGGTCTTTACTTCCTATTATAGTTTCTCTTTATGATCCTTCAAAGAAAGAAGAGGGAGAGGCATTTTGTATCTCCTTATGTATAAAACATTAGGAAGCTGTCCAGCAGTGTGCTGAATTGTATCAAGTTATGCTTCTGGTATTTGTTGCTCTGAAGGCATAAGCCTAACTGCAGATGTTTAAAAGAAAAATTAAACACCTCAAGCCCCAAAAATATTTAAGGAGAAAAAGGGACAGATTTTTCCATGAGCATTCACCTTTGTCACCTTTAATAAGTCAGAGGAGAAGCAACTACTAGTTCAGATCACTGTATGGATCACTGTGAAGATCACACCTTACTGTATAAATTGCTGTACTAATTACCATTGTCTTTATAACAGCTGCAAATGGCATTATTCCATTCTGTTACATGCATGGTAGCAAAAGAATAAGTGATGCAAGACAGTTTATGATTCTACAAGAAATGAAAATTAAAGCTCTGGAAGGGGAAAAAGTCCTACATTTCTGCATGGGAGAACAAAGATAGAGTTGCAAAACTGTCATAAAGCTGTTTGCATTAGATATTAGTGATCTTATGCCAAACTATTGGAGCCAGCTAAGAAGATTTTCAAAAACTTCTCATAATTTGGTAAATTTAAATAGATTCTCCAAGGGAAGTGCTGCATGGTCTCAATATGAAAGAGGACTTAAATGGAAAACCTGCACAACTACGGTGACCCTTATATGTGGCAGCCTTCAGCCTTGGCAGCAAACAGCACACATTTCTGCCATGTATGTGGATGGCTACTGGACAGATCATCTGATATTTCTTTCCAGAATGGGGTATTTACTGGAGAGTTTATGCCAGAGTGCCCTTAAATCAGATTAGAAAAAAAACCTGTATGGATCCCAAACCCCGGTTCCTAATGGACTCTGGGAGTGCTCCAAGACCCCATGCTTCAGCGCTGGTCAAGTCTTCAAGAAGATTTGTGTCCATGTGCCCTTTGTGTCCATGTGTAGGCAGAGAATGTATCTCCATGTTTCCTGTTGGCCACAGCTTCAGTGACAGTGATTGAAATCCTTTTTCTTACATTAAATTGACAGGTGTCTTGCTTTTGGAGGTGAATAATTTCTTTCTTGTGGGATGCAGCACCATTTACCTCGAGAATTAGTAGGGTATTAAAGCTGATAAAAATGACAAAATGGTGCATGGTAATTGACAGTTATGTTCATTGTCGTTGAATGTGACAGAGGGGACAGAACCACAGTGGTACATAAAAACAAGAGCAGAGATGCAGAAATAGTAACTAGGAAGATGTGTGTGCAGGCTTTACAACAAATGCTATTTGTTACATGTAAATGTAAATCTCCCCCTCTTGTTTTACAGAAAGAGATGACAACCAGGATGTGTCACTAAAAGGCTATCCACTGAAGAAAAGCAAAGTCCAGTTTTCTTCTTACTGCAGAGTTCAAGAATGTCACAGCCCTTGTGGACTGAGCCTGCTTGTTAATCCATGAAAGCACAAAAGATGGGAACCACAGTTAATTTCACGAATGCTTTCCACCACTTTCAGTGTTCTTAGCCCTGCATATGTTGCTAGGAACCTCATCTGAGCAACATGGATTATTGAGAAAAAGAAGAATCAATTTCATATTAGATCTAACTTCTCCATTAGGGATAAGAACCTCTTCAGCCACAAATGATGGCAGAATGTGCTCCTGCTGCTAAAGCTTTACTGAAATTCAGGTCAGGTCCCTGGGCTAACCTCCAGATTAGTTGTTTAGGAATGAAACTGGATTGTTAGCAGCAATGTTGTTTTCTTTTTATTTTGTTTCTTGGTTTGTGCTTTGTTTCCCAAGTGCAGCAGAGTATTAAGATGATCTGGAGTTAATCTGAAATCACAGAAGACGTCTAGCCTTTAATGCCTCCCCCCATCACCAGGCCACCCAAGGCTTGGCCATTGTTCCCAAATGCCAGCGAGACTTGCATTTCCAGGAACACAGCTGTATTCTTCACCTGATCAGGCAGCATGTGCTTCATTGTGACTCTGAATTGAGTGACAGGGGACAGTTTCTGATCTAAATTACATGAGTAGAAATCCAGATACAGCTCTGCAGTGTTGAAATATATTCTTTGAATTCATCCTGTGACTGACAGCAAATCTGCTCAGTATCTTTGCTGTACTCAGCATTTTCCTGAAGTACCCGATGAAGTACAACAATGTGATTTGGTATCCTCCTGTCCTCTTAGAAGAAGGATCTCTCTCATTCATCTTTTCAGGGAAAAATAAACTTAATTTTAGTTACTGTTCTTAAACATAGTTACTTCCTGGAAGGAAGACGGAGTGAAGACCTGTAACATAAAAGAGTGGGAGGGACTAAGTGGAGGTCTCTGTTGCATCTGAACAGTGTCCAGCAGTGTGGCTTGCTTTCCACGCAAAGTTTTTTTGCAATACTCAGGCCAACTTAACTAATTCATGTATGTACAGCCTGGAAGCATACATTGCAGTAAATCAAGTCTTCTATGCCAAATACACCCTGATAAGAGGCTTTCTTCTAAAAAAACAAGAAGAAAAAAAGAATATTAAAGCAATATTTCACAGAGAGATCACAAGAGACATACAGCTGAGTACATGGAGTCAAGTGGAACACACTTGCATATTTTGTGCCTTCTAATGAATTTTGCACACTTGTGTTATTGTGAAAGATTATTCCTTCCTGAGTAAGTGCTGAACTCTGTTGCTCCCTTCTTCTCAAGTTAGGTATGTTTACATCTTCTGAGACAGTATCAGAAGCAAATCTCACAGATCATGGAAGGGGTAGCATGCACTAAAGAGTAACAGCAGTTTCAAGCTCATATTGTGGTACATTCTGATTTGCTTGCCTGCTTGCTTAAATTGGGGCTTGTAAATGTTATTGATTGTCCTTTCCATGACGAAGGGCTTTTAGTGTAGCTAGGGTGAAGGCTTTTCTGCATCTTTAAATTATGCAAGCAGCATTATCCTTTGCTTTCAAGGGGATGGACTGTAGTGTTCCTACCTCCTTTGGTGGTCTTTGCAATCGGGTTAATTCTTTGGATATTGGAATGTGCACACAGATAACTTCTGGCCTGCTGGCACTTTTGCAGGATATAACTAGCTTGTGGAATTCATTGCCACAGCTGCTGCCAAGCTTAGTTGCCTGATTTTAAAGACGAGAAATGTTACACCTGTGGAAGAACATACATGGTACATGTGGATGACGGCTGCCTGGAATTACGACATTAATTGCGTACAAAAAGGTTTCTTGCACCCCTCTGAAGTGCCTGGGCTGTTGCACTGTTGGTGATGGAGCTGTAGCTGGTGCTACAGATCTTGAATTTCGGTGTGGTCAGTTGCCATCTGCTGTTCTTGTGGCTGGGCAATACTGTAATGCTGTATTTTAAAGATTAACACAAACATGCAAATGTGTGAAATTTTCTTTATAAAGATCAAAGTCACTACATAATTTGAAAATCATGGTATTATATGCATAAAATACCTTCATCTTATTATGCTACTTACCACATGCTGGTTTGAGTCTGTTCACTGTAGCTGTCTGAAGTAGAATTTGTTCCCAGTTACTTTGGATTGTATTTTAATGACCTTTTTGCGAATGTGTTGATCTTGTGAATGCAAAACTTATCTGTTGGAGTATTTTTCTTCTTCTGAAACTGCTTGTCATAAACTCTTGTGTTTCCTTTTCTAGTACAGCACACTGTATCAGGAAATGCAGAGTTTACGCTAGAGGATTTGTGTTTGACCTGGCCAAAATTCCTGTAGTTAGAAAAACCTGTTACAATCCGGGAGCTGAACCAGCCACAAGGAAGTGCAAAATGTACTTGTTCTGGTTGTTTATTCCACTGGGGAGAACAGTGAGGTTGCTAGGTGATGAAATAAATTTCCTCTGAATGGTAGAGTTTGGCCTTTGGCTAAATATGCCTCCAAACAGGTGCACTTGATTCTACGGCAGAGGCATTCAGCCAGAGCCAGCCCATCTCATGCTGTGAGCCGTTTCTCTTTTCCTGTGCCTGGTATGTGATATGCAAATAAAAATAATGTCTGGAACGTAGCATCGCTATGTGAAAGTATATTTCCCTTCCCACAGAGGACAGAGGTGCAGCATCCTACTGAATCTCATACTTAAGGATTCCAGCTGCACCAGTAGTCGGCTCTGGGCCGCATCTGGACAGAATTTTGGTTTGGTTGTTAAATGCAGGTCCTGATTTATGTGATTCCTCAGGATATGTAATGAGAACTGACTTTAAACATGATTGTGTGCAGAGGCACCATTTTCACCTACTGAGAAAAACTTTCTTCCTGATCTTACCAATTATGTATGTTCCTAATCATTCCAGCATTCCATATGATTCTGGGATTGATGGGAGGGAGATATTTGGATTTGTTCTTTTGGTTTGGGTTGGGTTTATTAACCTTTCTACTCTTTCAATCAGGTCTTGGTTTTCTTGCCTAAAAACCAATTATTTTACTCTTGTACTTATCTTAAGATAGGCTGTTAGTGTTAAGCTTCAAGGCACTGTAAGAGGGATTGCTTCAGCTGACTGAGACCGTAGCTTTACTTCAGAGTGTGAAGGGTTCCTGTGATACCAAATTGCCTTCGGTGGTTAAAGACTTAATAGCTTTTATTGATTGTCTCTGTAATAAAGCATTTTGTAGTGAACTTCTGCTTTGTATCAACACAGACTAGTGTCACAGTAGTGATAAATGCAACATGAAACAAATCTTAATGTCACCTCCCTTTCAGTGTTAGGAAGGATGGAGTTCCAGGGTCTGTCAAAGGGGCTTTTTTTTTACTGATATTCAGCAGTAAAATTGATATTCTCCATCAGATTTGAGAGCACTTTGGTACTTACAAAAACAGGAGTTTTCTCCAAAACCTCAAGCTCTAAGCAGCAAAATGTGCCCCAGACTTGACTCTCCTGACCATTAGATTCATTAACAACAAGGTAGGGAAAGAGGAGGAGAGCAGTTGATGTGTAACTCTGTGAGGACCTATGGAAAACTGCTCAAGATATGCAGAAACCTAAGAGGTAAACCCTGTACCAGTGATCATGTATGAAATAATTCCTGGAGCAGTGTGGAAAGGACACAGAGAAGAGTACCCTTTGTAGTCAGGGAGCCGCTATTACCAAGGTGCTACTAACAATAGACTAGGAGGATCTTTCAGCACCTTTGTACTTTGGGTTGAATAAATTATACCTCCTGGAGCCTTCTCACAAAAAGCAGTTCCTTTTTTTACCTTTTCACCGTGTTCTTCAGGTTTCTCACATTTTCAGGGAATGGGGTCTCAGAGGTGGCCTTCTTCCTTTTAATCTTCTTTTTTGCTTCCCCAAGGACAATGTTATTACAAAACGCAGCTTTCTCACCTCTCTGTGCCTTCAGAAAGGATACCTCTCACCTGTGCCCTCCAAAGAGAGGCTAAGGATTGTGTTTGCATTGTGTCTTCAGAAGAGCAGAAGCAGAGAGCCAGAGGAACCTGCCAGCCCAGCAAAACAGGATGCACTGTGTCTAAAAAAGATACATGCTTGCTATTGTGTAACATGCTTTTAACTACTTTAGAGAGGGGATAACCCTGGGGGATGCGGTATAGACAAGTGGTCAGTGTTTTGACATTTTTTCCTATGTATTGGAAGAAATTAAATAATTCCTTAAATAACTATGAAGAATATTCCAAGCCAAATCAGTAGTAAGAACCTGGTAGTTGTATACATTGAAGTCTGAAATTATCAATCTTGATTCTTCATGTATTTCAAGCTCAGTAGAGAGTGTTTTGTGTTTTTGAGGGTTTAGCCAAATAAGTTTGAGCTATTTAAGTAGTTGTTTCTTTTCTGTTTTAATACAGATATAATATAATGCAGAGCTATAATAATATCCTCACAAGAAAAAATAAATACTTGTCCAGTCTAATACATGTGCGTGCTTTTATGTGTGTGCACATGCGTATATGTGTGTTTGGGTGGGGATATGCATGTGGATGTCTGTGTGTGCATATGTACAGTGTGTACATATGTACACTCCTTGCTCTCCCTCACAGAATACACTTTTTGATGGTTTTTAGTGGGGATAAGTCTTTCTAAGAATAAAGTGTTTGATTCCTTTTCCATGATTCTCCAATGCGTCAGCACTGTTTGGAATGTCAGGTGTGTCTTAGGCTTTTTTAGTTCTGTTTGTTATTAAATGACAGTTCAGCTGTATGGGAAGAGAAACTGATGCTAACTGTTGTGGTCATTAAAAGAAAGAGTACTTTTCAAATCAGTCTTAGTAAATGAAGCAATGAAATCCAAATATGAATAAAAGAAACTTAAACCTTGCAGAAGTGTTGTGAAGTTGTTTGGGGTCTAACTCTTCAACAAGAAAAACACTTGTGGTTTTCATACCATGGGGTGGAATTACCTGGCAAGCTCACAGGATTTAGGACCATCACTGCCAATGCACCGATTTCCTCACAGCCCTCCTGGCACCAGTGTGGCAGCAAGAAAAATAAACCAGCTGTCATGCTGATGGAAACTGTCCATCTTTTCACAGACACCAGTGGGATTGGAGTAGCCATGCACGTAGCCTTTCTCTACCTAAGCTAAAGACCCTGTCAGGTCTTCCCTGACAGTTTTTCAGACTTAAGTAGCACCATGTTCTTCAGCTAATTCCTGATGGGACACTCCAAGACAAGAGGGACATACATACAAATAGCACCAAGCCAGTTCAGGGCAGAGTTTCGTCTCCTAAAACTAAAGAGCCTTAGAATTTGACTGTGGTAGAAGGAAACAATTGGTCCAATAGAGCAACAGAAACTATCTCCAGCATATGGACTTATAGCTCTCTTGTATGGACTGTTCTCTTTGTCCTTTGGCTTGATTCCTAAAACATACATAACCATATGTGTATATTCATCATTATATATAAAGCTACTATACACTGAGTGAGTTATGGAGCTTGAGGGGAGCAAGAGCATAGGGGTTAAGAATGGCTGGTGGCTGTGTAGAGATAGCACCCAGGAGAAGAAGAGCTGATGCTTGATCTGTGTGTCTCTCTGATGGTGGGGAGGAACTGAAGATTGTTGATGCTGAGACTAATGGAGCGACTGGAAAAGTTGCTGAGGGAAGCTGGGCAATTTGGCAGAGCTGAAAGAAGCCCAATGGCAAGGGAGGTGTGAGGTTTCTGAGGGTAGCATGTGCATATATGGATGTGCTGCCATTCAGAGGGCCCTCAATAGTTGGAGAAAAAGGCCCACCAGAACCTGATGAAGTTTCACAGTGGGAAATGCAAAATTCTTCACTCGGGGAGGAACAGCTCCAGGCATCAGGATGTGCAGGGGCCATATAGCTGAGCAGAGAGGCCCTTGGGCCCTTGGTGGACACCAAGCTGACCATGACCCAGCAATGTGCCCTCATGGCAAGCAAGGGCAAAGGCCTTCAGGGCTGCGTTAGGAGGAGTGTCACCAGCAGGTCAAGGGCTGAGGCCTAGTGAGATGCATGGAGTGCTGTGTCCAGTCCTGGCTCACCAGTGTAGGACATAGTGCAGGCTGGAGCAAGTGCAGAAAAGGGCCATGAGGATAATGAATGGACTAGAGCATCTCACACAAGTAGAGACTGAAAGAGATGGGACTGTTCTGCCATGACTGGGGCTCATGGGGAATGTAATCCCTATGTGTAGTTTTCTGATGCAGTAAATGCAGAAGACAGAGTCTTCTCTGTAGTATCCAATGGCAGAAGGAATGGACAAATGTTAAGGAAGACCTTTTTCTCTGTGAGGGTGGTCAGACACAGTACCAGGCTGCCCAGAGAGGTTGTGGAGACTCCACCCTTGGAGACATTGAAAGACCCAGATGGACACAACCCTAAACTACCTGTTCAAAGTGACCTTGCTCTGCGTGAGGGTTTGCACTAGCAACCTCCAGCAGTCCCTCCAGCCCAGTGGTGTGCTGACCCTGCGGTTACAGCAGCGGGTACAGGTTCTTCAGCAGTGATGAGGCCCTTCAATCTGCCAGTTTCCATGTCTAGGCCAGAAGAGACCTGTGCTGTCAGCGGGAAGAGCTGCAGTACATTCTTCCCTCCCTGCTTTGCTGCATGCCCACCTCTTTTTCCCTAGCTGAATCCGTAAAGCTGAACATAGCTGAAACCATAAAGCAGAGGCATCTCCTAGGTCAGCCAAGGAGTGAAGCAGCAGGGGAGAAGTGAGACTGGCTATTTTCTGCCACGCACCTTGCTACACTGCATCATTGCCACTGGAGTTGGGATGATGACTGCCTGCTGCTGTACAATATGATGGTGAAGCAGGATTCAGCCTTCCTTTTCTATTCCATTCTGCTCTTCACAGTCCTCCACATTGAATATAAGTGAGGCAAACCCAGCAGGTGACACTGAAAAATGAAGAGACCTCCCTGATTAAAAGTAATTCTGACATGCACCATATGGACCTCATGATTTGAGCCCTTGGGTTGTATTTAGTATGTTGCAGCAATTAGAGCAATTCAAGTAGATTGTATGGCCATCTGAAGGTATCACCACCTGGTGCGTGCATTTGGGTAAGGGGGGCCATTCTGGCACCATTAGTAGCAGAGTGAAAGCTACACGTTACTTTCACCCCTAAAAGCCACACTGTAGGTAGTTACTAACCATACACAAATCAAAATGGCACAAGGGGTAGCAGTAGTTAGGAGTGGAAGTGGCATCTCATTGTATAAATAGTAAAACAAGCCCCTCTCCTGCTGTAAGCCAGTTATCATATTCTAGCAGTCAAACGGTAAAAAAAACCCAGAGCAACACAAAGCCAAAACCAGGCCATTCTAAAATTTGACATTTATACTGCAGGAGTCCTAAAGAACTGCAAAATCTTGCCAGGCTTGTCAGCTCTGCAAATCAGGACACTTATTTTAGTTCAGTGTTAAGAACCTGTCACATTACTTGCTGTCTTAAAATGGGCAACTTCCGTCAGCTTGCAGTACTTGTAGCTGTTGCTGCTGCTCAGCAAGAGACTGACTTCTAACCAGTGACATCACTCTCACCAAACGAGGGAAGCAGTCTGCTGAACATGCTCGCATTCATGTGGATGGAGCAATGAAACTGCTGTGTGCGTGGCTGGGACCACACTGAGCATAGCTGCATCCTTCACTGCTGGTAGCCTCTGGCTCAGCGGTGCTGTCATTTTGGACAAATCATTGAACAGTTTGTTTTCTACCCAGTGGAGTCCATATTCATGAGGGAAAAGAGAGTAGCAGAATTTAGGCCCAGGTTTGGAAGACCTCCTCAGTCTTGCAGATAGGTGTGAAGTCAGCTGTGAGTGATGTCGCATGCTGCACATGCATGCATGTCACTCACAGTCTGAGTCTTCCAGGCTCTCCTGGGTTCAAGCAGTAAAGATTAGATGTTTCCACAGACTGTTCTGCTTTACTGCCAACAGACAAGTGCTTAGTAAACTAAATGCCTATGCACTTTACACTATGTTAGTGGAAAAAAACATGTTTTGACTTCCTGAGACTTTCTCTTAGCAAATAATAAGAGAAATACACTGACAGTGCAGTCTAGTTAGTCTCACCAGTAGTTTCAGTGGCACACATACATATGACCTGAACAGTTAAGCCCAAGGATTAAGTCACCTGCCATTCCAGTTACTACCATAATAAACATCTTAACATTATACCAAATTAACCTGCCTACTTGCTTGCTTGGTTTTAAAGTAGTTGTAGCATGCTCAAAGTAAGTTGACAAACTCTTCAGGGATAACCAAACCAAAATCCTACTCATTTAAATACATGCATTTATTCTTCCAACCCTAGCTATTCTGTGATTCTATGATTCTGTCTTTCTCAAGCTGAGTGGTACAAAATGCATTTGTGAGCTGGTGCATATAACCTGAGGAAGGCTAGGGAGGAAGGTTAGGCTAAAGGAAGAGGCTGAGCTGACTCACAAAACTCATCTTACAAGTGGCACTTATGTGTTACGAGGGCATGATCCTAAGCTTTGTGATGTCTGTTCCAAATAATGCACAGAAAACTGAATTTTACTGACAGATGAATGTCTTAATGTCTTAATGCCTGTCACGGTTCTCAGCTCAAGCGACCGGAATGGATATGAGCAGGAATGGTGGTAAAGATGCTAGTTTAGTCTGACACAGCATTTTGTTCCGATTAGCGTACATTTCACAAGCTGATTTCATTGGACAGACTTACATGAATTGGTTTTTATGCCTGCCCATTGAAAAAAAAAGAATTAAAAAAAAATAAAGTACAGCAGAGAAGAAACCTATCCAGGCAAAGGAAAAACAAAACAAAACACAACAAAAGAAAGCCCTGCCAAACCGACCTGGTAGATTTACTTTGTAGGTCTGGAGTGTGATGCCGAAGCCTGCACTGCTGTTTCTGAACTGCTGCTGCAGGTGCTGGGAAATACAATGCCTTTACTTTGTTACTGCTCTTCTAGAAGTTGTCAGGATGCAAACTGGAAAGTGATCAAACTACTGGACCGTAACAAAACTCTAAACTTGCCCCTGAGTTCAAGCAAACCTGCATAAATCAAGTGGTTCAAACGCCTGACTGCATCAGCTCACTCATTAACAGACTGGAATAACAAATGGGACTAGTCTTTATTGCTGTATCCTGTTCTTAGTTTGGAGGTGGTTTTGCAGGATTCAAAGTGAGCAGGATTTAAAGTTTTGGAAGCATTCATCTGAAACGCTTAATTGTTCTAACAGGTTGGCTGTTCCCTCAGGGGCTGGGGCCAAGCAAGAGGCTAGTTATTAGATCGAGTTAGCATTTGTTATGTGCCATGTTCAGAAGGATGAAAAAAGCTTGTTTTGCTCGAAAGGAATGAGAGAGGTACAGAATAGAGCAAACAGCAGCATGAGTAAAGGTGAAAGCGCTTTGTTTGAACCAAATAAAAGAACAGAAGACCATACAGAGAGTGAAGTGTGGTGTTTAGCTTTTCCTAGTGAAACAGCTGGAAACTGTTACAGGTTACTTTTTTTCAGGTGAAAACTCTCAAATAGTATATTTTTTATTCTGATTCCTATGTGAATGTACAAATTTCAGCTGTTGCCCATGTACTTTTAGTTTTAAATAAAACCAAACCAGAATGTCTCTTCCATATCTGTTTTAACTATCCAGAGATCAAGCACTCCAGGTTGGGTTTTCTTAGGGTTTTTTGGTTTATTTTTGTAAGTGTCTGTGCTGCACTGCCTCTGGCCTTCTGCTCTGAGCCTGGGGTGATGTGAAAAGAATAAGGAAATGTCAAAATCCTTTTATCTTGTCCTTTCTGCAAGCTAAAGTCATCAAGCCTTGTTCTTGGTTGTCAAACCAGAATTTATACAGGGGAATTCCTAAAATCTTTCCCAGAGTCCCAGTGACAAGGAATCAGCATGCTAGAAATGGCAGTGGAGCTGCCAGTGCTCAACACTGTTGTGTTATCACTACATGCTTTTTAGTTTTGAGATAGAAAAAGTTGTATTTTCTTTCAAAATGAAATTCAATGTACTGTGTTTGCAGATTGTAACTAAAACCCAAATTGTGTGGTTGGTGGGCAGAATGGTATAGACCTAAGAGTTTTCTAAGCAGAAATTAGTTCATAGGTTAGCATGAAGTTCCTTACATTATACTGTGTTCAGGGTTTTGATTCCTTCTTTGTGTTTATTTTGGTTTGGTTTGGTTTGGTTTGGTTTGGTTTGGTTTGGTTTGGTTGGTTGGTTGATTCATTGGTTCATTGGTTTGTTGTTTGGGGTTTTTTTTGGGTGTGCCTGTTTGATGAGTGGGGGTTCATTAGTACCTCCTAAGGTACTTGTTCTGGGAAAAAAATCAAGTAAGGAAAGCAGAGAAAATTACATCATTCGTCTCAAAAATATTCTCCACATGCAGTACGTGCTACCACTCTGGTGAATGCCCAACTGGTCCCCTCCTGCAGCACCCAGTGAGAGCAAAGAAAGGAAGAGATAGTCCTAAATGGAATATATATTTATGCGTGGAAATTTCTGCATTTTCAAAGGCAATGACAGGAAATTAAGAAGATGGATCTCATTAACTTTGATCCTGTACCTTTTTCATTAAGATGTCAGGCAGTATAATTATTTCTTGAAAAATGAAAATGGAAGAGAATCTGTGATCTATGGTAGAATGAGAAAAGCAAGTGATAAGACAATTATATTGTTGTAGATTTATTGCAAGACAGCTAAGAACTAGTATCCTGAAATTAATTGTACCTGTTATAGATTATCTGTATAATAAAGTTCTACACATATATCTCAATTTTCTATATATGAAAGCGAAATACATACACAACCCATCTGGATAATTTCAGTCTCCTGTGGTTAAAGTGGGAAGGTGGTTTAGGCCATGTAAATAAACAAATGTTGGGTTTGAAAATAATTTTGGCCATCTGTAATGAAGAGACAATTTAAATCTGCTGGTTTGCAACTGCAGGCAAAAACCTACATTTCCTGTCTGCTATTTTTGTTATCAGTTTTATTTTCTGCAAGAAAATAAAAGGTACCTCAGGATACACTTTGTGACCGCTGTGGTGTCACTGATTGGCTGGCTGTCACTCTGACTTCACTGTCCTCAATATTCCAAAGCATAATTATAATAACTAGTACATGCTACATTAAAAAGTACAATCATTACTTTAGCTTCAGTTATGGCAGATCAGATGCATGGCAATATTGACACTATGATTTATATTTCCTATCCCATCTGCAAGTTCCCTCCCTTGCTTCCCCCTTGGTTGGGTGCTCCAAGGTTTACAGCCTATCTGACACATATTCTCTGCATGACAACTGTCCCACCTCTGTTTACATCTCCCCTTACTCGATTTTGTACGCCTCTTCCTCTTATCTATTTATCTGCTTTTACGGTTTGATTTCAGAACTCTCTGGCAGACATATGGTATCCCAACCTACTGTTTTAACTACTGAACCAGTTTGCACCAGCTTAGCTTCATAGGTTGTACAAAGATAGCATTCTTTTTAACCACAGAGTGTGTCTGTTGCCCAAAGATGACATTGTTTTTAACTACAAAGTGTGTCTGTTTAAGCTATGGTATTTCAAACCCTTTGTTTCGTTCCCTTAGTAACTTAGCCTCAGCTCCAATATTGTAAGGTCTTGATATTGCAAAGCCTTAATATTACAAAACGTTAATATTGTAAAGCCCCATCCCCAATATGCGAAACCAATAATGTTTCTGTCACGTTTACTTCTGTCCTCTGCATATAATTATATTGGTCTCACTCTCCTCGAGCTCCTTTTTCCATAAATACTTTCAGTTTTTATAAACCTGGCTTTTCTTTCTGTAGCCAGCAGAGGGAGCTATGTCACTCACTCATGTAGGACCTTTGAAGTTTGTGCTTTTAATCTCGGCGCTTTTCCAGCTCCCACGAGCTGGAATGATTCTCATGCCTTAAAATTTCATTACAAGGCTCTGGCACGGTGGCAGTCACATAGGCAGTTTGACAAACCGTTACACATTAGGAACAGGGTACCTTTCCCAGGTTTCTCATTAAAAATTAACCGTGCCAAATAGTACTAGAAGTCTACGTTCTGCACTGTCTGAACCACAAACATTGGCTTCTGAAGCAGTGAAGTCTTTAGACAAAAACCTTGTAATCCAAAACATGGGTTTGAAACAGTTGTTGCTTGCAGTCAAGAAAAAGTATAGGTGAGAACTGAAAGCTGTGTTGATCTTACTTTTGCAGATGGAGTTGCAGGATGTGTGCTGCAGTAAGACTCCTCAGCAGCAGAAAGCTGTTTTTTTTTTTTTGTCAAATGCACCTCTTCCCCTGAGCAACCCACAGCATGGTTTAGCAGTGTGGAGTTACATGTGAAAGGAGCCATTCAGTCTTTCTACATCCATAGGGCCCTCCATTTGTAAGACTGATCGTATCACCTTAAGTAAGCGTCCTCTTTACTCCAGTGTCATTTGTGGAGTATTTCCAGACCAAAAAAAGGCCTGCATTCTCCTCTGACTGCCTCATGACATCTCTCATGACAGCAGGATGATGATGTCACAGTGCCCCACCTTGGAAGGCACTTCTCATGACCAGGATAATCTCTGGAGAAGTAGCACTGTTTGCACTATGGAAGTAACTTCGCTTGTCTTTTTATCCCTCCTAATTTCTGCAGGGACTACTGGAAAACTCATTTCACGTGATGGTATGTTCTAATCAAAACTTTCTTCTGTTAAAAAATATCCCAGAGGTTACATCCTCTAGATATAAAAAAAGCAGAGGGTATTTCTTCCTCTCATTATTTTTCAGTTAAGTTTTTCCTAGGAGACCAAGTCCATTCCCTTCCACCGCAGTAGCGCTGCTGTTTTGAAAACATGTTCCACAGTTTGACTTGTTCTGCCTGTGCAGAGGTGCAAAGGCATGTAGGAAGCAAAAGTGCACAGAGCTTGCCCAGTCTCTCCAGCAATGACACAGCACCCAGGCAGAACATAACCATTAGAGTTCCTAACACCAGAGAGAAGAGCAACTGCTCTAAGTCCTGTGAGCCAAGCAATGAGTTTAAATGAGAATTGCGCAATGTTTGCTCCTGAGCTTTCTAATGGCGCAGGGACAGTCAATCCTGCAGGCACATCACAGAGTTCAGTCATCAGGAACTCAAAACAGGAACACTGAAATACTCAACTGTTTCTCTGGCTGGCTGCTTCTCAGATTTACCTTCACAAAGGGAAATGAAAAACAATTGATTCACAAGGTCAGAAAAGGACTGTTGTTTTCCTGACCATTGCAGACATAGTCTTACACTGCAGACCCCAGACTGGAACATTGTTTTCTTAGCATACATAATTTTTCATTTTAACTGAGAAATATTCTCATTGGCATGCTGTAAAGGCTGCAGGTTAGAGCAAAGTGGAAGCCTGATGCAGGAGACAGTTCCTGAATGTCAGTGTATGTAGCCAGCTATTGGAAACAGGCCATATTTAGAAACACAGTATCATAGAACTATTGAGGTCTTAATAAAACTATTAAAGCATTTAAAAAATTGAATAGTATTGTTTTATCATTTACTAAACTGCTTTCAGTCACTTGTTGCAGAAAAAGTATTCTGCAGCTTGTCAAATAATCGGCAGATAGAAGGTTTGGTTTGGTTTGGTGATTTTTTTCCAATAAACCAACCTATATTTCACTAAGAAGTTACTGACTAAGAATTTTCTGGTTACTCTAAAGTGGCGCTACCTGGAGATTATTTAGAAGAAGAGAAGGAAGATACTGATGATGATGAAAAAATGATTAATGTAAACAAAGTCCTGGTAAGAAGATCATATAAACTAGCAAAACAAAGTGAAGTTGCAAAATATAGACATTCTGTTACCTCAGGATGGGGTATTAAAAATTTTATGTGAGGTGGAATCCTCCCTTTTACATATATTTTATATAATGTTTGTGGTCTCTACTCATAGTATTGTTTCACAGAGTCACTGTCTCCACACAAACCAACTGACTGGCTTATACATTCATACAAATTCAGTGGGGTTTTCCTAGTAACAGGATGGGATAAATGTTAGCTATGTCCTTGGAACAAAACCCTGTTCTTTGGTCATGCAATGGCATGCCTAGTGCTTATAGATGGGAGAGAAATGAAAGGGCTATCTATGGTGAGAAAAGAGTGGACTATAGAACACCTCAAGGACAAAGTCAGCTTGGCTCTTTTTCTGGCAATATTTGAATTATATAGGTTTGTAATACCAGCCTATTACTGTGTTAGAGAATGGAATTATAAAATACTCCTGTAAGGAAAAGATTTTAGTTAACAGTTTTTTTCTTCTAATGCATCAGGAAGGGTAAGATTGAAGAGAGAGGAACTATGCTGTACTATTCAGTCCCTGAACTAATCACGTTCAGAATTTGTACTAATTTATAAGCATGTTGTACACTGGAAACAAAACAGGTTATGAATAAAAAAAAAATAAAAGAAGAAACATGTTACATGTGGACTTCAGAATACTCATTTCAATTGCAATTTAGACAGTTACAGAGTAGAGCAATCTAAACTTTTGAAGAGAATGGTTGGTTCCTTTGTGAAAATGACTGTCAGTTAAGCACAACTAGGTAGTTTGGAAACCATTTCTCTCACCTGAATGTGACTGTGTGAATACTCCTATTTCCTTTGGAAAATGCCAAAATTATATGGCAAAGATAAGCATTTAACTTAATATGCATAGAAATTTCTTCAAGCACACTTCTGTCCTGGTTCGATGATGGAAAGGATCTGCTAAGGAAGAGTATTCAGAGTTTGCAGGAGAAATGTAAGTAGCAGAAGGTATCACTGGTGCAGTGGGAAACTATATACTACGTTTTAAGAATCCTCTTATCCTACTTGCTGCTCGCTGGTGACCTTTGTGATCACCAACATGGTGTTTAAAGATAGCCCACATATAGTTAAGTGCAGAAAATAAGTAAAGCCACAGCACTGTGTACAGATCGGCAAAGTCCCTTTCCAGTTCTGCCTGAATCATTCCTTTAAGACAGTTATGTTACAATTTAAACTTAGCAATTGATGATTATGAAAATGAACTATAATAGTAATGTGGTTTTTTGCTGAGTGACCAGTTGCATATAGGAAGTGACATGCTGATCATGGCTATTACACTTATCAACTCTGCCAACAAGTGTGAAAGATGGTCTCAGGTTAAAAATTAACTCATCCAGAGCATCACAGGCAAATAGCACATTGTCTTCCATACATGGCCATCAAATATCAAATATGAACATGGAAAATGCTCTTGACTTTATACATAGACTAGGATTTTCGCGGGTACTTAATTTCTGCTCCTAAGAGATTGACCCAGCCTAACTTCAGCCTCTTTATTATAACTGCTTGTAGCAAAATTCATCACCAAAGGAGAAGAGGAGAGTTTCCAGGAAGAGCAGGAACTAGGTAACAGCTAATGGGTGTTTTCATTGGCATTTCTAGTATTATACCATCACATTCTGGCTTGACATGCTGATCTGACATGAATTTCTCAGTTTCACTGAGCTCAAGACCAGGTGTTCTTTTGCCATTTGTGGGTTCATAATATACCTATTTGAAGTTTTCCATCTGTTAATCACTGCAGAATTGCAGACTACTGCAGAATAAAACACACAGTTGTTTGGGGGTTGTTTTGTTTTGTTGTTTGCTTGTTTTTTTTAAGAAAGCAGTTATTACCACTTTTCCAAACATGTTTGCTAATAACCTACTTTCATTTCCATTTCCTCTAGCTTTCAGACTTTTGTCAATGATGAAGCAGGTTCCATAGGCATGCCTCATCTCCTTCCATTTCAGATGTTGAAATTCCAGATTTTTTTTTCTCTGCTTTATTTTAGGAATCATATTTGCAGCTCTTTCCTTTTTTCTTTCCAGAACCCAGACTTGGACCCCATTACCTTACACGACAGAACCATGGTGAAGAACCACCTTTGGACAGTATGGTAGAGGACTCAGCAAAAGGTTAAATATAAGTTAAATTCTTCTAACTAGACAGTGTAAGAACAACATCAGTTCTAAATACGGTGGGCAAAAATGAAATGAAAAAGAAACTTGAAATCAAGAGACATTTTCACATCTTCATCTGAAAATCATATAAGAAGTAAGAACCTTTAGGCAAGCCCTTTCTTTGAGACACACAGTTATTAGGAGGTAAACAAACAAAAGTCCCAAGACAGTGAAACTCAGCATGGGGCATATTAGTAAGCTATAGAAAAAGTAATGAAGTACTTTGAATCTGAAAACATGCTTCTACCCCAAAACTTTGAAGAATGCTTTAGTTTGTGTGTCTCTTGTTTTCGTACCTCCAGTTACATTTTATTACTACTTTGCAGCTGAGACGGAATGTTAAGTGTATTCTCAAATGTACAGATGAAGTTCAGTTTCTACTAACTTGAATGGAAGACACACATTTGTGTGCAAAATCTGGCCTCTGAAATTGTGTGTGGTTTATCCATATTGACTGCTGGATGAAACAGCAGCATATGCTTTCTGTATCTCTGCGGGAAAAAAAAAAATAATGGGAAAAAACAAAACCCAAACAAAACAGTTTGTTTCTATTTCTGAATAGCTAGAAAAAAAATATACCAGCTTTGTTTCATTTTCTAAAGTGGGCTTTTAAGCAAAAGCATTTTTATAAACAAAACTGTAAGGAAGGAAATTATCCTAAAAGGTTCATTTCTTCTTTGAGTTTGTATATGGGATGATAAATGGTGAAATAAAAGGTTATTGCTTATATGTAAGGTTTTCCCTTGTGGAAAACCTCCAGTAATTACTCCAGTGACACTGGAGTATTACTGTATCTTACATCTTTCAGATCCAGAGCCAAATTTATAAAAGTTTATGAGAATGTCTCTGAATGTAATAGAAAAGCACAAATAGGGAGTTTCACCTTGATAGATAAAAGTAACTTTACGACTGCTTTGGAGCCCTTCTTTGACTGAGAATTAGTCATCACTTAAAAGCTTTAGAGTCCTAAATGAAAAAGATCTGATTGGTGCTGCTTATTAGAACAAATTGCCCTTAGGAAAGTTGAGAAGGTCTAGGAGAAACTGATTTTGGTTTAGAACTGTACAAACTATAGCAAAACTAGGGTACATATGTAGTCTTAAAAAGCAGTAAAAAACCCTTAAAATGTTAAGACAGAGTTATCAGCTCGCAGAGGGCTCCTAGTTTCATTCCTTTTCACAGAAGTAACAGTGTTGCAATTGTGTTGCAGCAGTCACACAGAAATTGGTTTAAATTCTAGAACAGCCAACTGCTAGCAAATAATTTGTAATCCCACTTGTTTCTCTTGAAACAAAAGAATTAGCTACATATTCAAATAACAGTCAATGGAAATGCACAAAATAGATGGACTTTTTTACTTAAATCGAAGACATTTTTATCATCAAACATGAGCATATAATCAATTCCTTATCTCAGTGACATCATATACCATCCACACAATGTATTAAAAAAAAAATCCAAATAAGAATATAGTATAACTTTCTTGATTGGTTTTGTGGTTTTGCACACAGTAAGTTAGGAGCATGTAGAATTGATGGTTCCATGGATGTTTTAGACCACCGCATCTCCTCAGAGGTGAAAAAATACGCTCTTTCATAATTCAGAGTCCGTATCTCAATATCTCCATAGTCCCTGGGGCCTGCTAAACTTCCATGAGAGTTACCCTTTATGATGGATACAAATCACATCTAGGATGATTGTAAGACAGGCTTTTGGCTAATTCATCAATAACTAAATGGATCTGGGTTTTCACAGGCCTAGTTCTTTTATGAGGAAGTGCTTATTTTTATTAGCAAATGGCACAGATATAAATAATTTTTATGTATCTTACTTTGTCCAGGACACTACCCACATGCATTCTAGTGGTGTCGTGTGCTTTACTGTTGTAGTGTCAGACACTGCTGACCCACTTAGAAAGAACACAGATCAAGAAGGCTACAAAGAAGATGTTAAAGTAAGAGTAATGCTGGCTGTGTCATGTACAACTCTTATCTGCTCCTTCATGTTTGTGTCATGCTGTTTTATAGCTTTCATCAAGTACAGAATGAAAAAGGGGTAAGTTCTCCAGTTATGTGCTGGGATTTATTATTTGGATAGTAAAACAAGGTGCTATTCCATAAGATTAAAGACTGCATGAAAACGTGATAAAAGCTCAGAAAGATTGTACACAGATATAGATAATTTGCTTCCTTTTTCCCCCAAAACTGAAAAGTGAAGGCAGAAATTATTAAAAAAATAAAAAATTACATTATTACCAAAGACAAGAAAAATAATATATGTACGAAACATTTCCTAGCTAGTTGAGATGCTCTCTCTTTTGTCAGTTCAAATATTGGGGGGAAAAAAGTAATTATTCGTCTTCAATAGTATCTGTTAAGTTTCTATTGGATTCCTCTGGATAGAATAATGTAATTATTTTTGTTCTGCATTTTAGGATTTTTTGTGATAAACTCAGATGCTCACAGGAAAAAAACAGAAACAATCTGTATCTTTCCTGGAACATGTGAAGAGCAGTCCTGATGCTTCTGTTTCCACAGCTGCAGAAAATGGCCTATGGGGTGAGAATGGGAAAAACACAATATCAGATACATCACCTGTCACAAACACTGTAGTTTATATACCACAAATTTCCAGTGCACCGAGTCTCCCCAGTAGTTTCTCAGATGAAGACTTAAATAGAGACCAAAACTAAGCAGAATCTCATTGACAGTGACTGACAAGCTTTCCAAATCAGATGCTGGTATTCACGCACTGTGTTTATACAAACATTATGATTCACTAAATTTGTAACTTGAAATTTCATGACAGGACAGAATAAACATTACATTCTGATAAGACAGTGATGAGACATTAAAATCAGACCACAGATATTTGCAGGCAAACATTAACTGCTTCATAATCAAGAACCAGGAGATACAGCCATAGCCAGAAGGCAGCTCCACATTATTCCTCACGCTGAAAAGGAACAGTTGGAATACAGTAACTTCTTAAATGAAGTCAAGCAATCCAACATTAGTGACACACACTGAATAATAATATAGTGATAGATCTCTAAACAATGCTTACTTTGTAAATCAGGATTATTCTTTTTTAGCAATAACTATCTTTTTAAACAAATACCCTTAGGTAAATGTATGTGAGCATACGTGCATTTTGGAATCTTTGTGTACATAACAGCCCTCTATGCTGTTTGTATGTATATAAGAACATGCAAGCCCAAATAACTGCTTCCCAAATGGAAGCAATACAAGATTTCTTTTTCTCCATGGTTTCTTATATATTGGTATTTAGTTATTATCTTTAGCACCTGACAGAGCAGCCTTCCCATTTCCAGCCAGCAGGGGTCATCAGCAGCCCATTTTCTGTTAATTTCTTCATTCTTTTCCTTGGTTTTCTTGGCGGTGGGTTGGTTGGTTGGGTTTTGGGGGTTTTGGTTTTTTTTTGTTTGGTTGGTTGTTTTTTTTTATTTGTTTTTCACGTTTTGAAATTGCCCCTGACTATCCAAAATTAAAGTCTTGCCTTACGGGTGCTACTTTAACTCAGCTCATCTGTATTGGCTGATAGCGTTGATGACTAAACCTACCAGAATTAGTAGGAAAAGAATACAGAATAGCATATGAAAAATGATGGCACTGTTCTGCAGATTCCCAGTTAGACTGGGAATTCACTTTGTGAATAGCAAGAGCAAGTCCAATCCCTTGCTCTTAAAAGCATGACAAAAATCAGTGAAGTTTCAAGGTAGGGCAGCAAAGATCATCAGAGTATGAAACTGCTTCCACAATAGCAGCCGTAAAAGTGGGCTGGAAGAGTATGTGTTGGTAGGAGGAGGGGAGAATCTATTATAAATATTGAGTGCCACAGGTAAAACAGATTGCAGTTGAATTTAAGTTGTGGATGCCCCCTCCCTGGCAGTGTTCAAGGCCAGGTTGGATGGGGCTTTGAGTAGTACGGTCTAGCGTGAGGCATCCCTGCCCATGGCAGGGGGTTGGAACTAGAATTTCTTTAAGGTCCTTTCCAACCCAAAACATTTTATGATTCTATGACTACCTGGTCACAGAGTACCCATAGAATTTATTACTCCAGTAATAAAAGCACGGAGCATCAAATGAAATCCACAGGAGCCAGGTTCAAAGCATGTAAGAGGTGCTGTCCTTGCAGTGTGTAGCGAGTAGACTTAGACATGCTGTTGCACGTTCTGAACAGGTAAGCTCAGCAAACCCTCTGCTCAGAGGCCTGGAGTGTACTCCAGGGGAGACGTGCATACTCCTGCTCTGTCTTCACAGCCCTCTGTTTTCGCATGGCTTCTGGCCGCTGCCGGAGGCAGAGCACTGGGGCAGACGCTCCTGGTGCGAACTCATCCCGACTTTTGCTTCCGTCGACAGGAGCTACTGCGTTCAGGGCAGGAGGACAGGCCCGCAGATCCAGGAGGCCTCTCGACGAAACGCTGGCTCTCCTTCTGTCCGGCCCAGAGGGCTCCTGCCGGCAGCCTTGACACCCAGCTGACAGGTACAGACCTGCAGCCGGGCACCCACCCGCGGAACGAGCAGCACTGCCCCGCGGAGAGCGGGTGTCCCGCCCGCTGCCACCTCACATCTTTTCCTGCAGCTAGGGCTGCAAGCCTGAGTCATAGCACGGCTCCCCGCAGCTCTGTTCTTTCCCCTAAGTGGAGGCGGGACACCCGCTCCCCACTCCGCCACCGCGAACACTGACTCACCCCTGCATTCCCTTCGCGGAGACATCTCCTCACTGGCTGGGGAGGCCCAGGCCCCTTCGCCTTTGCCAGCTCCTACCGCGGCTCCCTGTTCCCTTAGACGGGGCGGCAGTGCCACCCCATCCCTATCCCTGCCCTTCCCTTCCCTACACCTATCATCCCTTCCCTTCGCTGCACTCCCTTTCCCTTTCTTTCTTCCTTTCTCTTTCCATTTTCTTTTTCCCTTTTCCTTTTCTTTCCTTTCCCTTTTTCCTTTGCTTTCCCGCTCCCGTTCCTTCCTGCCCTGCCCGGCAGCAGCCACAGCCCCACATCCCCCTGACAATCCCGGCAGGGGAGGGGCTGGGGCCCGCGGCCCCGCCCCCTCCGCCCTGCCGCGCCCCGCTCCTATTCCGCTCCTATTGGACGGCTGATCCCGCGCACGGCGTTGAAGTGGGCGGTGGGCGGCCGGGGCGGTCTCCTCAACTCTTCCCGCGCTGCCCTGCTGCTCGCTGGGAGCTCGAGGCCTGGGATGTGGCCCGTCGGCTGCTTCGGCATCCCGTGCAGCTCCTTCAGCCGCGGGCCCACCCAGCAGCCTCAGAGCAGCTGCCGCCTCAGGGCTTTCCAGCGCAGGGAGCAGCCTCTCGCCGCGCAGCAGCCCGGCTCCGCCCGACCGCAGGGTGAGGATGGCCAGGCATGCCTCCCCAGTGGGAGCCGGGATCCACCCGTTCTGCGGGGATGCCGCTTTCCAGGTAGTGGCGAGATGTGCGCCTGGCTTCGTTCCTGCCCTTTGGAATGGTGAAATAGGGCACTGTAGTGCCGTGTGTGAGAGCTGAAGAGTGAAATGACAGGGTAGGAGGTCTTCACGGTCTTGCTCTTAGGAGACTGTGAAAAGTAATTAATTAACCCCCCCACCTGGACCAACAGCAGTGCGAACACTAGGGTTAGGTTATAAACCTGTGTTTGGGGTTGGGCTTCAGGAAGCTGGACTTGGTAGGATAATTGGTGTGTGATACTACAGTTAAAACTGGTGACTTCTTCCATTTCTGGTAGGAGGATGTCACCTGTCCTTCACAGGGTGTGACCCTTAGCTTTTGTGTTGGAGGGAAGTTGTAATGTTGGCTGGTTTTAATCTTCGTTAAGGTACTTGCTTTGCTTCCAGATTGGCAGTCTGCAAAGGGCCTGCTTTGCACATCATTCTGAAATTTCCAACTGAAACTTCAATGAGAGGAGTATGCCTCTCCCATCGTGCTCCGCTTTCTTCTTAAGCATGATGAGTAATAACGTTTGTAGCCAGCTTTCTTGATGATTGTGATATTCCTCTTATGACTGAGTTTTCACAGGACAGTAAGCTAGATCTCATCAGCAGGAACACTGTTTTCAAACTGCTGGCAATAAAGCCAAATGGGCATGAGAGGCAAGGGCTGAGTGCTAAAATGACTTTAAAATGGAAACCATGAAATTTTGCAATACTAAAATACTAGCAACCTACGCTAATAGAAAAAAAACACCTGATTCTGCTTTCTGATTACTTTGTAATCAGCTACCAGCAGCTACTTTGTAAGTAGTTGCTTTCTGATTACTTTGAACTGAGCTGGTCTCATTCCTATGGTTTGCTGTGGGTTACATTCATTGCTACTAGGTAAAGAGTTACTAGCTAAGTATGTAGTCCAGAGAATCAAAGTGTCTCTTCATCTGGCTTTTAAGCAGATGCTACTGATTTTCTGCCTTCACAGCTCAGGAATGCCAAAACTTCAGTCAGAATACAGATTCCCTCTCTCTGTATTCACTCTTCCAATGAAGCAGGTACTTGATTTCCACAACATGGGAAACTGTTTTTCACAGTTCACTGTAAATGGTAATGTGGTTTTATATTCTTTCTCAAAGAGTTCTGCCCTTGTGATGCAAAGGGTTAACCGATGTACAGGGGGGTTAGGGTTAAGCCTCTTGCTAACTCAACAAATGTGTGCTCAACACTTACCGTGCTTGCTGGAACAGGGTGGAGGGACCAAGGCTATTGATAAGAGGAAGGAACAGTAACTCCTGTTCTCTGGACCCCTAAACCGACTGAAACCAGATTTGTGGTTTGGACAGTGACTAAATCACCAGTGAACATGCGCAACAACTAGAGGTGAGAAGTTCAGGGAAGACTTGTTTACTTTGTCTTGAGACCCCCGCCCACGACCATCAGGAGACCCTACGCAAGCAAGGACCTTTTACCTCATTATAATATGAAGCGGGGATAGGTCATGAATATGTATAAGCGTGTTACATAACCTCATGAATAGGTAACAGTTTAGAGGATAAACATGAAGGAGAACAACCCTGAGGTGCGCATACCTTTGGAGCAGCGATCCCCCATGTGCCTCAGCGCTGAATAAAGAATACCTACTTTACAACTTTAACGAGTTGTGGAGTCTACCTGCATATCACTTGAGCATAAAAAACTGCAGCCTGGAAATAGTACTGGGATAATTTGATGGTAGTCAGGAAGAAAAAGAAAGAAAACCACCACCAGTGTGGGGTCATTCGCTTCCTGACTTCCACTTGCTGATTTTGCAGGTAGCTGTGCTGCATGATGGGACTCGTTGAAGGCTGTCCATATGTATTTACTTTCAAGTGACCAGCATCTGTCATTAAATGCAATTTCTTCTTTATTCTGCAATTTCTTGCAAGCTTGAGCCCCAAAGGTTCAATCAGGCTCTAGTTAGTCAAAGAAAAAGCCTACAACATGGCTTACTGCATAGTCTGAATAGCACCTCACCTGTATAAAAGACGTGGAAACATTACTTTTCTGAGATATATTTCTCTGGCAATAACAATTCTGGTAAGACCATAGTGGCTTAGAGTATTTCTTTGAGGTAGTCAGATGTACTGGTTTTGTCTGGGATGGAATGAGTTTTCTTTGCAGCTCTGTATGGTGCTAAGGTTTGCGTTTCTGCCCCAAACAGTGTTCATAACACACCCATGTTTGTTATTGCTGAAGAGTGTTTGCACAGCCTCAGGATCTCTGTTTCTCATGGTGCCTTTCCAGCAAGTAGGCCAGAGGTGGGTGAGAAGTTGGTAAGGGACACATCCAGGAAAGCTGACCCAGGCTAACCAAAGGGATAGTCCAAACCATATGATGCTGTGTGTGGCAATAACACCTGGGGAAAGAAAGAGGAAGAAGAAGAATTTGAAGTAATAGGCACAATGAAGGCCTGCTTTCCTGGAAGTGGCTAAACGTCTGGAATGGGTGTTGTTCCCAGGCAATGGGAACTAGTGCATTAATTCCTCACTTTGCTTTGCTTGTGTGCACAGCTTTGCTTTACCTAGTAAACTGTCTTGATACCAATCCACAAGTTTTCTTACTTTACCCTTCTGATTCTCTCTGCCATCCCACTGGGTAAGTAAGAGCAGCTGCATGGGCTGCAGCTGCCAGGCAGGGTTAACCCACAGCAAAAGGGTTGTGAGGCTTTGTGGTACTGCCCTGTGTTAATGTATTGTTTTTGTGTTAATGTCGAAACTGCTTATTTTGAACAACCTGCAAAGGATCCTGTTCACTAACAAAATGTGACTTTCTAGTATTTCCCTGAAATGTGTTGTAGTTACTGATACAATCACTGTTGAAATCAAATGGTGATGTGTTTTTAAATGACAATGTAAATAGCATTTTTGTTAAAATACACAATTGATGCTAACAGATCTCATGGATGACAGGGTCTCTAAACAAGTAATAAAACTCTGGGAGGGCAATAACCACTGCATTTTGTGATTTGCCAGAATATCTGTTTGAGGGTATAATGCATTGAGAAAGTATCAGGCTGAGTTTTGTTATGCAGTCCACAGCCTATAAAAGCTAAAATGATAGTGGTTAGTCACTTAAACCTGCAGTTGGAAATTCAATTTCTGAGGCTGCTTGAAGTTTTTGCAAAATTGTGAACATGCCTGGCTTGAAATGTTACTGGGTATTTGAGACAATGAAACTTGTAATCTTGTGCATGATTAATAAAATAGATTATTTCTTTTTTCCTCAGCTGATATCTGTAGATTGCTGTTTAGGATGTCTTAATTTAAGGTCATAGCTATGCCTTTCCTCAAAGAGAGGTGGGTGATTTACAAAAACTCAAAAGGATTAAATTAGCAGTTGGTTCAGTCAAGAATTAAGTTAAGGAACAGAAGGGGTTCTCACAGTACAGTATTCCTGATTAAACTATTGGAAACAATTTAACCCTTGAAAATTATCTTACAGAAAGACACTTTTTCCTAAGGAAACAATTGTCCACTTTAGCACATGCATGTCACATGGTTTCAGTTTCCAAATATACAAATGATGGTTGTTGGCTTTTAATTAGACTTTGTTGATTATAGTTGTCCAGCAACTGTTATTTGATATAAACTTCTTCAAAATTATTTTGCAGGTCTCTCTTCTGAAACAAATGAGGATGAAAATGCTAAACAGCAGTTTAACCCAACCACTCCTCCATGTGGAAATTGGGGTGGGAACTCAAAGATGCCTCCATTTAAGATTGGATGTGCAATCACAAAGATGCCAAGAAACCCAGTGAAACCTGAAACTGAATTTTCAGACTCTGATGAGGAAGGTAGACTTGTCATTGATCTGCCACCAGAAGTTCCTAATAAAAAGCCAAGAATAAGAAGGAACTGTAGAAAAGCTAACAGGGACAAAGAACTGACTGCTGTAATGTGTGCAGGAAAATTACATGATGATGCTATAGCAGACATTCTTGGGAGTAGCGAAGATAAGTCTGAGGAAATTACTTTGCGGAAAAACAGCAAAAGTTTAAATAAACTTGGAAAACTAGGCAGTGTTTCTCCAAAAGCAAGAGAGATTTGTTTGCCTGATGTAACCACTGGTATGTTGAAGGGTTTGGGGGAAAGAGATGCCCTTACTTACAGTGAGGACAAATATGTGTCTTCAGCTGCTTCTACTGAGGCAGGCATGGAGAAGGGAATTCTGAAGCAAGGAAATGCAAAAACTAATATGTTGGTGAAAGCATTTCAGGAGAGTACTACTAATGAAATCTGTGTGAAGAGCAGAAGAGTAACAGAGTCTCCCTTGTGTACTGGTCACTCATCAAAAGATGGAACTGCAATTGGAAGACCTTATAAGGAAATTATAAATACAGAGAAAGGACAGAGTATAGAAGAAAGTGGGGGTAATGATAGTGCAAAAGATACATACCTCTATTCAACTTATTACTTAAATAAGAAAGAAAGTGGTCTGGGTTCATCCACTGAGGAAGCGGAAACCAGTGGGGAGGACACAGGGCTCTCTGAACCAGATGATCCTTTAGAGGAGTGTCGAAGAATTTTTGATGAGTTTGAAAGAGAAGCAAGAAAGAAGGACCATGATCAGCAGGTAATTTGTTTTGTTTTCAGTAGTTGGGGTTTTCTTTTCTGAGCATATTAGGGCAGGATGTGATACCTAGTCAAGTACAAGTACTCTTTCAAAAAATGTGTTAGTAAGGGTTAAATATTTGAAACTTCATGACCAGTAGACAGAATCATAAGGAACACTTAATGATTCTGTAGTTTAACAATGGGTGAGCTCTGCTTCCTGAAGTAGAAAATTGCTCTGAATAGTTCCCTGCTATATGGGTTTCTATTACTTTTACTGTAATAAGCAAAGCTTTAGAGGCAGTTGAGTATTCAGTAGTCTCCCATTCTTATTAACAAATGTAGCTACATTGAGTACCACTGCCTCAGGTTCAAAGTATTGTGTTCTGAATGTAAAATAACTGTCTAACGATGGAATTGTAATTTTTCCTGGTGAGTTTTTGACTGTGTATCCTGAAACATTGGAATGAATGGGTCGTAAGAATATTGCTGAAGTTTAGCGCTTCATAAGATTTGGTCTAAATAGTCTATTCTTGTTTTTAATAGGCTTATGGAAGAAATGTAGATCTCAATTTGTTAGAAACCAAAGTAAATGCTCCTGGGCAAAAGAGAAGAATTGCGCACATGGCAAAATTTGATGTGAGTTATAATCTTGTGATAAACTGAGGATCAGCATAAAATATGTTGAACTTGAGGTTGGCAGGATTCTGTAATCTAATTGAAAAATATTCTGAACTTAGAGCAAATGTCTCATCAACTCTTCTGTTAAAAGCTGTACCAAGTAGTACTTGGAGCTGGTTCCAGATGCAGGTAAAACAAGCTGCTGACAAGAGCAGCTAACGCTAATGGGAGCTGAAAAGTCAGTCTGGAATGGAGGTATCTACCATGAAATTTCAGATACAGCGCTTGTGTGTCACCTTCACTTTTTCTATTTTTACAGTGCTTTAGGTGGCAATGTCAATAGAAGGCATCATTCTTTAAGCCCACCTCCATTACCCCTAAGCTGTTTCAGTTTAGCATTTTCCTGTTGTCCTGGGTTCAGCAGTAGCAGTCATTTTTCCCCTTCTTGGTAGCTGGTGTAGTGCAGTGTTTTGACTTTCAGCTCGGGAACAGAGCTGATAGCGATGTTTTGGTTTGGCCAAGGACTTTGTGAGCCTCATGCTCTGCCAGGGGGGAGGGGAAGCCAGGAGGAAGCAGAGACAGGACACCTGACCCAAACTGACCAAAGAGGTATTCCATACCACAGCACGTCATGCCCAGGATGTAACTGGGAGTTAGCCGGAAGGGCTGGGAGACTGCAGGGTTGGAGGAGGTATCGGTCGGAGCTTGGTCGGGCTTGGGGGCTGAGTTATCGGTCAGCTGGTGCTGAGGTGTTGTATTCTCTTCCCTTGTTATTTCCTTTATCATTATTATCATTGGTGGTAGCAGTAGTGATTTGTGTTATACCTTAGTTACTAAACTGTTCTTATCTCAACCGGTGGGAGTTGCATTCTTTTCGATTCTCCTCTCCATCCCTCCGAGAGCAGGGGGAGGGCAAGAAAGGGGGGGGAAGTGAGCGAACGAATTACCTGACTGGGTTTAAACCACGACAGTTCTTTTTGGCGCCCAACGTGGGGAACGAAGGGTTGAGATAACGACAGATCTGACTGGATTAATAGTCACTCGTCACAATGCTGATTTATTGGCTCTCAGAGTTGTTCTTGTTGATCTCACAGCTTCAGACCGTTGTAACTTACTTAGAGCCGGTATTTGCTGTGTTAGTGTTTATCAAGTGTGGGGCCTGGGCTAAGGTTCTTGTCTCACTGTGCTTTATGGCAACGGCTTGTAATACGGGCGGGCTCCAGCAGCAGGGCGGGACGGACGTGGCCGTGGACTTGTACCTGGCCGTCCGGCTGCTCTTCACCGTCCTGGCCCTCGCCCTACTCTCCATCTTCGTGAGGCTGCGGGGAGCCGAGGGGGAGCGGCCCCGGGAGCCGGCGGCAGCCGAAGCGGCTCAGGAGAGCGGCCCCGGGGAGCAAGCGGCGGCGGGAGCGGGGCCGGAGGCCGCGAGGGGACGGCTGCCGGTGGAGGAGGTCGGGGCGGTCGAGGAGCGGAAGGAAGCGGCTGCAGAGCAGCGGGAGAAGGCGGCGGAGGAGCCGAGCCCCGCGGAGGAGCCGAGCCCCGCGGCCGAGCGGAGCCCCGCGACGGCCGAGAGCATTTCCCGGAAGGCGCCCGCCGAGCCCCAGGAGGATGCAGGAGACCACGCAGCATTTCCCAGCAAGGCAGAGGAGGAAGAGCTGGACTCAGGAAAAGAGAAGCTGGTGGTGGGAGAGCCGGCAAGCACAGCAGCTACACCAGCCCCAGTGACAAGTACAGCAGCATCGTTTGAGAGCTCTGAAGGCTCTGAATGGCCTTTGGGTATCCTTGGGACCTGCCTGCTGATTGTGATGGGGATCAGCATGTTGGCACACACACAGGCTGTGTTCTACCCACCACCATTTTGTCTGATCTCAAAAGTTAAGCAGAGTCAGGTTTGGGTCTTGTCTGGGGTTAGACAACAATATAGGGGGACCAAGAGATTTTCCCCAAGGCTGGAGAGTCATGAGTGGCAGGGTGTGTGGGACAGTATGGGCAAGTATCTAGTCCACTGGGCCCCTCCAGTGCTTTGGAAGCATTGGAGATGGAAGGCAGCTGCATGGAGTCCCCAGCAACAAGCTGCAGAAACTGCTAAAGGGGACAGTGAATTATTTTAAGCCTGGTGGGCCCATGGCACTTCAGGCCATCAGAGCAGAGATGCAACATAGAGATGAACTCATGATCGAGGGGTGGACTTAGCAATGGACACTATTGCCCAGGTTATTCACAAGTGTGAACACTGCACACAGTCTCTCCTGCTCTGGAAGACTGTTACAAGAGGTGGAGCCTGACATCATGGACCAGATGGACTCAGCAGCTTTATAGGGACTGGTCCATGCACTAAGATAAGAGTGATGGTATATTGAAAATGTGGGATCTGAGCATGATGTGAATGGTATGGAATAAGGGGTGGATAATGTCCTGGGTTCAGCAGTAGCAGTCATTTTTCCCCTTCTTGGTAGCTGGTGTAGTGCAGTGTTTTGACTTTCAGCTCGGGAACAGAGCTGATAGCGATGTTTTGGTTTGGCCAAGGACTTTGTGAGCCTCATGCTCTGCCAGGGGGGAGGGGAAGCCAGGAGGAAGCAGAGACAGGACACCTGACCCAAACTGACCAAAGAGGTATTCCATACCACAGCACGTCATGCCCAGGATGTAACTGGGAGTTAGCCGGAAGGGCTGGGAGACTGCAGGGTTGGAGGAGGTATCGGTCGGAGCTTGGTCGGGCTTGGGGGCTGAGTTATCGGTCAGCTGGTGCTGAGGTGTTGTATTCTCTTCCCTTGTTATTTCCTTTATCATTATTATCATTGGTGGTAGCAGTAGTGATTTGTGTTATACCTTAGTTACTAAACTGTTCTTATCTCAACCGGTGGGAGTTGCATTCTTTTCGATTCTCCTCTCCATCCCTCCGAGAGCAGGGGGAGGGCAAGAAAGGGGGGGGAAGTGAGCGAACGAATTACCTGACTGGGTTTAAACCACGACACCTGTCATGAATAGAATGCTGAATCTGATAGCAAAATTCCATTTGAAGAAGCAGTGTGTTAACTTTAACACGATCTTGCTGTGCTTTGGAACTACCTGAATATTAACTCTGGTTTTGTGTGTGTGCATATTAGGTACCCAAGAAAAATGAAATGGTGTTTTTCAAGGCATCTCCTTGGCAGCAGCATCATAATGGAGGAATTCAGCAAGCAAGCTTCTGCTCTCCAGTATGTACCTGGTTTCCTAAACAGAATTCTGCATGCCCCAATTACAGTGAGGCTAAGTTGTGACAGTGATGCTGCTTTTGTTCCCTGTATGCAAAACTCTCCTTCTCCTTGGTGGTAGCACACATTTAAATGCTGCTCTTAAAGGATATTTCTTAGCAAATAAATGTGATATAGACATATGACTCAAATTACCACGTTTGGTACGCAATGCATTTTTGTAACTTTTTGGACTTTTTTGGGTGTGACAGTACTATAGTTAACCTAACATAAGGCAGATTGTCAAAAGTGATGATCTTCTGTGATGAATTCTATGTTATTTGAAAATAAACAAAATGTGATGTGTAAAGACTCTACATTGCATAATCTAACAAAGGCTACAGATTCCTAAAAATTTTTTTTTTCCCAGTGTGGTTTACTGGGTCTTTAGTTTATGCTCTGAGTGAAGTACTGTCTGAAATAAAGGCCAGATGGAGAGCATGACTTAAATCATAACTGAACTGCTAGTCCTTGCTAAACAACTGAACTTTCTCTAAGGAAAAAAAAAAATTAAATAGTTTTAATATCTGCCATAACCTTGAGGAGAAGACTGATTAGTTTAGTTCAAGTAGGGAAAATCTCTACAGCTACTATTTCTGATGGTAGTTCCTGGCTCCCAGTATTGTGAAACTGCAGTTTTCTGAATAGCTATTCAGCAATGTTTGATTTTTAATTAGGGTTTTTCCTCTGAGGGTGGACAAAACAAATGGCTGAATTAATCTTACTTTTGGGGGGTTATTTGTTACATATTGACCACACTACCATGAGGTTTGGTTTTGCTTTATTTTTTTTTGAGGTTTTTATGTGGAAAAGGCCTTCCATTCCAGAATCGGGATGCAAAGTACCACAGGAGACAAGGCAGCGATATTTCACTTGCTTTCTCACGGAATGTGTCAAAACATGTAGCACAGTGAATGAGGCTATTAACAAGGTTTGTTATGGTTTATAGTTCTTTCCTTACAAATCTTCAACTTAATTAAGTCAGCAGTTTTATCTTGCACAATGTGTTGGTGGCATTCTTTTTATTTGGTTAATTTTTTTAAAGTAAAATATTTCAGGAAGCAGAATTTAAAATGTACTCAATCTTACACTTGCCACTGTTATCAATCACTTTCCTCTAAGCAAAAGTATTTGTCTTTACCACTGTTAAAAGCTTCTAATAAGACATGCCATTTTGGTAATAAAAAAGAAAAACTTTTGCTTCTGCAAAATAAAAGTCTTGTAAATACTGAAAGCTTCCTGGAATGTAATAATGGCTTTGAGATTTATTCAGAACAGAAGGAAAACATCTGTGAACCACTTTGAGCCTTTGGTCTTGTCTTTTTGGTTTTCACCACACCAAGTACTACTCCCAGCAGATATTGTCTGACAAGCACAAATATCCCAAGCTTAACCTTTAGGTGATCTAAATTTCTTACAAGCTGGAAGTCAAAAGAATTTATGGAGGTGTGCTGATAAGACTCTGTGGGTGTTTTTGATTACACTTCGAATGGAAGCTTGGAAAACATCACATGATACTACTCGGCTGTTACTGTGTTGCTGTATTATGTAGCACATCTTGGTATGCCTGATTTTCATTTTCATGAAGTAATGTTCCTTTTACCTTCCCTTTAACTTCATAGAACCATAGAATGGTTGGGTTGGAAGGGCCCCTGAAGACCACCTAGTTCCAACACCTCTGCCATGGGCAGGGACACCTTCACTAGACCAGGTTGCTCAAAGCCCCATCCAGCCTGGCCTTGAACACTTCCAGGGATGGGGCAGCCACAGCTTCTCTGGGCAACCTGTGCCAGTGCCTCACCACCCTCACCCCCATAGTGAAGAATTTCCTCCTGTGATAATTCTCAGGTTCATCTGTTTTCCCCTTTCCCTTTGCTTAGGGCTTGTAACTTATGAAATGTACATGCTGTAGTGATTGTTAGAAGGCACTGTTTACACCTGAAATAAGCTGCACTTTTTGTGAACTACCCATGTAGTGTTAACAGTAAAATAAAACCAAGGAAGAAGATATCTTCTTCCCCAGAAGATTAATGTGTGTACTCTTTATTTTGAGCATGTTTCTTCCTCACTAAAAGGTGCTGGACCTTCCTCTCCTTGCTGTTCTTACAACTTTACAGAAAGAAAATTAAGGAGACCTTTCTTCACCTCCTTTGACGCAGGATCAGAAAAAGTTGTCTTTAGCCAGGGAATGTTTACCAGTAGGAATGGTTACCCTGAGAGTGCTCAAATCTTCCCAGGGATTAGATTTCAATTCTGAGTTGAAGCACTGATTTTTTCCCAACAGATCTTTGCTTCACAGGTGCTGAATTTGTCTTCTAAACTGCCACATGCCCAGAAAACTTGTTCTAATAGTTCATTATCCTGGCTGTGAAAAACTGTGGGTTTTCTTTCTAACCTGAACCTTTGTAGCTTTAGCTTTCACCCAATGGATCATACATGTTTTACATCGGCTAGACAGAATTCAGAATTCTGCAATCAGATCTTTTCTTTTTTTTTTCTTTTTCTGTGAAGGTATTTATAGACCAAAAAGTTCACCTCCTCAATCCCTGTGATAAATTAATTAGATTCCAATAATGGTCTCATAATTGAATTATCTAGATTTAAGACTTTCTCTTGTACTCCTACTTAAAATACTTCTGATATATGCAGTGATAACACTCAGCATCTTTGCTACATCAAACAGAGCTCTAATATTCAGGTAGGTTTGTAAAATACTCTGTAGATCCTCTTTGGTAACAGTGCCTTTCACCATAATGCCTCCCTCTCTGAGCAGGACTTTAAATCCATCTGACTTTGTGTCTCCTGTCGCACTTCAAATTTAGGACATTACTTGCATGTGTAACTATCTCTAGGTTCGCAGTCTTAGATTCTAAATGGCAGTGCTTTTTGTAGAACATAGAGTGCTCACTAAATGTCTATTTTTTTAATTTTTTTTTTATTTTTAATGTAGGCTCTAATAGAAGAACAATCTATTTATGATCGCATTGGCAATAAAAAGATGTACCTGAATCTTGCTGTGAAGACTCTCAAAAAGCTAAGAGGTCTTGGTAGTTTTGCTTTCAATTAAGATTTATTTTTTTTTTAAGGGGTTCTAAGTGTAGAAATTAGAACAGCAGAAAAATGTCTGAAAATCATTATTTAGTTCAACTTTACTAAAGATATTTCTGTATCTTTAAATCCTTTTATAGAAATATATCACTGAAATAAATTGGTGGCTTGATTTATAAATATTTGCTTAGGATATTAACAGGAAATCTGAAATTGAGAAGAAATACTAAAGACATGTTTTCCTGCCTTTAGGGCAACCTAATAACAGCAGATCTTCCAGTGGCACAGGATCCCTACAGTCAGAGGAAGAAAAAGGTAAAGAAAGGGGAAGCAAGATGTCAGTTCTCCACTGCCACCTATAAACGGTCTTATTTCAGCATGACAATGTTGCTCTGGTTTTGGTCATCCTTCATCTATTTGCCACTGCAAGGATTTTGTACACAATTCCCCGTTTATAACTGAAAACTCTTTCATAAGGGGAAAACGTTGGAACTTTTTTTTGGGAATACAGTGTTTTTTAGTACTGCATATCTAGCCTTTCTGGGATAGCTAGTGAATCATCATGCCTATATAGTGTCTATTTTGAGTAATGCTTCACCTCTAATCACCTCTAATTGCTCTGAGATACAAGCATATATGTTTTGGTGTAAACTGTAGTGGTCAACTTGTAATTTTGCTTTGGTTTTATTTTGGAAGTACTAGTGTTTTTAAGTGCTACTTACAGTTGTTTTAATGTTGCTTAAGCTTTAGGTTTGTTTATGTTTTGGCTTTTGGTTTTGTTTTTGGTTTTTTTTTTTTAGCATTTACAGATGGTGCTCTATATGAACTCTTAAAAAAGTATCTTCTGACTAAGGAGCAGTTGAACGAAAATAACTTCCCTCGACAACATCCTGGAAAAAATGGTAGTGCTATTCTTACTGGTGTAAAAAATTGTGGATGTAATGGTAAGTGCCTAGTAGGCTGCAACAAAATTGAATTTCAATCAGTTGTTCACAGGACAGTAAAATACATGGGTATAAAATTATACATTATGCCTGTGTTCCGTCTTTACTGCCTAGACTGCGTGTGAATTCAAAGTTTTCAAAGCTAAACAATGAGTCTTCATATGTCTTTTTACATTTTTGTTCCAACATAGTAATTAAAGTCGTAGGTAAACTTGAATTTCTTGTTGTGCTATAGAGGAACTTTTTCTTGATACATGGCTTGTCTTGAGAGGCTTCTTGTATATTGATATTCTGTTTTCTCATGTGCTGTTCATGAAACTTCTTTTATACTTCAATTCAGCATTTTTTAACTTCATGGCAAGCCACCTAGGAAATACACTCTGTTTATTGGTTTATTGGTTTTTGGGGTGTTTTTAGCTTTCAAAAGGGTCTGCTGTAGGTGTGGTGAAATATATGCTGTTACTTCTTCGGGAACACATCAACGTAAAGAGGAATGCAACTATCATTCTGGTGGAGTATTGAAACAAAGAGGTAGGTGACCTTGGCATTCAGTCTTTATGGAATCTGTTAAATGTTATGACATCTCGTGTCAAAGCTGAGCAAGATCAAAGTAGGAACTTTTTTTCCTATAAGGTTCAGCTGAGATACATTCTGCTGTTCTTCTGGGAATGTGTCTAGCTAGTAAAGCCTGTTTTCTCCGAATATGCCCTAACTTTAGGAAAGCTGATATGAATAAAACTGTGTGGGAAGAGGGTGGCCTTGCATTGACTTCTAAGAGAGCCTTGTCATGGTTTCTAAGAGACACCTTAAGTACTCAGAATCAGTCTTAAATATGCCTCTCACAGAGAACCTTCTAGAACATAGTGCAACTTTCTCTTTCTTATTTATTGGTATTTCTTTTTTACAAAAACCTTATCTTGGGAGGGAACAATGTAGAGTTTGTCATCTTGGCATAGGTGGCACTCGCTGTTTTCCACAGTGCTGTTTCAGGAGAAAATGGAAAGGAAATTTGAGAAGCCGAGTGAGGATACTGATTTGTTTTTGCTGGTTGCTGCTACTACTGCTCAACTACCAACTTTTCTTTTTGTCAGTACCTGGTGGTGTAGAAAAACGTTACACCTGTTGTGAGAGAGTAGTTGGGTCTCCTGGATGTCAGATTGCAAAGGTAGGAGTAATGTTCTAAGAAGATTTACATAAAGCAGTATCTCACTGTCCTTTTGATTTTATAAAAAGGTATGGCTCAGTGTTAATGACTTGGTACAAGCCTTTTAGGTTTACTTATTAGTGTTCACTAAACTATATGACACATGCTGACAAGAAATATTATATATATATTCCCAAGTCTCTTAGAGAAACAAATTTTCTGGCAATTTGTGTAAGATCTATCTAGTAAACTTGCACTTAAATACCAATGGAAACTTTGCAGCTTCATGTTCATGATGGGAGAAGGGAGAAATTGGAAGGCTTCATGAAGACGTTAATTAAATCACCACCTCTTGATGGAACCCATGATGTATATGCTCTGAACTGCGAGATGGTATGTGCAACCTAAAAACTTTGGTTCAGCTAATAGAAAATTATATTGCTTTTTTATGAAGCCATATCCTAGTTGTAGTAGTTTGGCACTGAAGTCTCTTAGGTCTGCAGAACTCTGACTAGACCTTTCAGTATGACTAGTCATCCTACAAGACTGACCTTTAGTATTGTGGGCAAAAATATTTGGATCTGTTGACTTGGTAGCTTGTTGTGCTTTATGAACAACTTGCATAATGTAAGGAAGCATTGTTGTGTAAATGCTCATTAAATGTACTTTTTTCTTTAGTGTTACACAACCCGTGGCTTGGAACTAACTAGAGTCACAGTGGTTGATCCTAAACTACAGGTTGTGTATGATGTATTTGTTAAACCAGATGGTAAAGTTGTGGACTACGATATAAGGTATGCTACTTACTCTATAATACTTCAGGATTAGATTTAATAAATTGGCGGATAACTATATAAGAAGAAACATGCTTCTCCCAAATGCTATTTTTAGTAACATAATCAAAGACATTCAGTCACCCATGAGGCTTTTGTTGTTACATGCTCAATTAAGAACAGTTCTTCTTTTTGCCTAGTTCCACCTTTTTTTTTCCTTTTCACATTGAAAGACCTTTTTTCCAATTCAGAAAAAAAAAAAATGTTAAACCTCCCAGAATTTGCTCAGTTCCCTAAGGTGACAGAAGCAAATGCAAATTTAATCTGTAAGTGTTGTCTCACAAAAAAAGCAATATAGTCATAAGCCATGCATTGAGGTCATCAGACTGTACAGCTTAATAAGATTTGTCTGTATTTAGTGTAGATCTTGTATTTGTTCTTCATATTGGGTTTTGTCATTAAGACCTGAAAGACACCTTTTTGATTCCTGTTAGTTCTCTGAAGTCCTGCAACAGCTCGATGAGGAAACGCAGGTTTTGAGCCTCACTGTAAAGAATTTGGAGGAGAACCAATGTAATGTGTTCCTATTTCAACACCAATATTTGCTTGCTCAGAGTCCTGTCTTTTGGTCCATGCTTAAACATGCTTAAGTCACTTGTAGTGGTAGAGCTAAGTTAATATCACCTACCTTAGTTTATCTTATACTACCTAGGTGAAAAGGAAGAGAATGAAAAAATGTTTTACACTGACTTCAACACCGTGTGATTTATGTTTGTTGTTTTTTGTTTTTTTTTAAAGCTGGCTAGAGTTAACTTTAGATGCTGGGGAAATGATCACTGCAAACCTACTTCTAGGTATTTCTTAGTATTTCTGTCAATGAAACTCTTTTGATCTCTTTTTTAGACTCTCTGGAGTAAAGAAGAATGATCTGAAAAATACCACAACAACTCTTCGGGCTGTACAGGCGGTACTGCTAAACTTGTTCAGTGTGGATACAATTTTAATTGGACACAACATGGAAAACGACTTATTTGCTCTCAAGGTAAAGTAGCTGGTTTTGAATCCAGTTTTAGGAGGTGACTACTTGTTTTTACTGTATTCTAATAAATTTAAGAAATAAAAAGAATGTTTTATTTCAGCAGATCAATGGGTATGAAAAAATAATTAAATGTACTTGATTGTTAAATGATAGCTGTATTAAAAGTATTTCATATCAGGAAGAGATGTCTATACAAAATACACTATGGTAAACATCTTCACATTTCAGCTTCCTACTCTGCTGTTTAGTGCTTCTAATTATGGAACCATACATCACTACTGAATAATATTGTCTTTATTTGTGGGTTCACAGAAACCTACATTTGTATGTTTTCTGATCTTGCAGAACTCATGACACCCTATGCATAAAAGGCAGTGACAATTCAAGTAACACTAAGGTATTCTCTTAGAATTGCTGTAAATAATTGTGCTGTCTGTCAAGTAGTTACCTTAGGTACCAGAAATGTGTGGATTATGCTATTAAATATTAAAGGCAGCAGTATTCCATCAGAAGCATAGCTATCTGCCCAGGAAACCTCTTATGGTGAGGCACTGGAACAGGTTGCCCAAAAAACTGGCAAGTACTCCATCCCTGGCAGCGTTCAGGCCAGGTTGGACAGAGCCTTGGGTGACATGGTTTAACGTGAGGTGTCCCTGCCCATGGCAGGGGGGTTGGAACTAGATGATCTTAAGGTCTTTTCCTAACTATTCTATGATTCTAAGGATGCAAACAACACTAAGCCAAGTTTTTTCCTGTGGTGCTCAGTGCAGGGCTTAAGGCAGCAGGCACAGACTCAAATACAGGAGGTTCCCTCTGAACACCAGGAAACAGTTTTTCACTGTGAGGGTGACCAAGCACTGACACAGGTTATTGAGAGAGGTTGTGGAGTCTTCTCTTTTGGAGATGCCCAAAAACCATCTGGACATGTTGCTGGGCAACAGGCTCTTGGACATCCTGCTTGAGAGGTGGTTTGGATAAGATGACTTCAAGAGGTCCTTTCCAACTTCAACCATGCTGTGATATTACTAATGAAGGAATTAGAATTGAGCCTTGATAGGCTTCCCTGCTACTGACATCTAAAGGCCAATGCAAGTGAGGCTTTGCAGGATGGCAGTGGCTGTCTAAAACTAGAATGAATCATGTTCACTGTATATATGCAGTGAACATATAACTGGTGACATCGAAGGATCAAAAAGCGACATCGCTATGAACGCTTGGGCGTCATGAGACAGGTTAGTTTTACCCTACTGGTGATGTGTTGTTGCAATAGTAATCCTCAGTATGAGAAGAACCACAGGTTCAGACCCCTGGTGCGTGCACTTGGCTGAGGAGCTGCTGGCATGAGGCTACCATCTGCGGGCTTATGACTGAACGCCTCTAAGTATCCCGCCTAGGCGCTTGTTGTGCTATTGCATCATCAGTCTCTTGTGATTGACCCAGGAGTTGACAGTCTTGATCAGAATGCGTGGGTGACGGTCTTCCCTAACCTTTGTTAGCGAAGGCAGGCCTTCCTCATAGGAGAAGGAAAACTCCTATCTTCAAACCTGGGCTGATGGAGCTCGTCTAGCCTTGTATGGTCTTCCATAAAAGAGAAAGACATTCTTACAAAACCTATGACCTGTGGACTTTGCTGTCACCGTCCTACCTAACTAGGCTGTGGCGGTTAAACCTCAGGTTTAAAGGGTAGGGCCAGTTTTGCGCAAGCTGCACTGCATCTAAAAAATCCACTGCGCAGGCTGGAAGGTCTTACTCTCACTTGTCTGTATGGACAGGCGAGGGTCGAAACGGTTGGTGACAAGGTGCATGGGTAGCTGCAGATCCAACCTTGCATGGGGGCGGACCAGCACATGGGTAGCTTGGCATCACTCAGGAGATGACAGTCCTGGATGGACATTTCCTGATTGCCTAAGCACCCTTTTTTTCCAACCAGATTTGCATACCCCATATGCCTTTGGTCATTTTGCTTGTAGTAAACGCTGTTGAAGCCCTTCCCAAATCTTCACTCGTGACGCCAAGCCATCAATAACTGGTGAATAAATGTCAATGAGTTGTTCAGAAATCACTGCAAAGGATAATTTTTCCACAGCTTTTTGCTCCACAGTTTGCCATTCTCTAGGAGAAAGTGGCACACAGGACAGATGATGTTGTTTTGGGGGCTCAAGGGTTAGTTTGGGCATATTATTGAGAAGGAAAGTATTTTAGATACTAGTTGAGATTTTATCCTTTTTAATAAATAAAGGATGTACAAGACTGTAACTGGATCTGTAATCATTACTGTGGCCTCTGCTCTTTTTCAGCTAATTCATGACATGGTGGTGGACACATCAGTAGTGTTTCCTCATCCGCTAGGTTTGCCTCACAAAAGAACACTTAGAAGTCTGACAGCTGATTACCTCAGGAGAATTCATCAAGATGATGGTAAGAGCCTGGGTTCTTATTAAGCAATCAATATATTGCCTCGTGAAATGGGAGACAGGAATTACCCAGAAAACTGAAAAGATAATAATACCCTTGCTGTCATTTAAAGCTTTGTCTTAAATATCTTTAGTTCAATTGTGTAGTAGAAGCAGAGGATATTCCTGAACGGTAAGATGGTTGGTGATGTGATTTAACCCTGCATGGCAACTGGGTAGCATAAAGCCTCTCACTCATTCTCCCCCCAGTACAGCTGGTTTGTCAGAGGGTTATACAAAAGTGTTCCAGTTTCTTTCACTTGCAAAGGGACATTCTTACAATTCTGAAGGTAGTGTGGTGAGCCTAGCATCTATGTCAGGATTCACTTGATTACCCAGACTGATACACGAGCTCTTCAGCTGGGATTTTCAGTAGTAAAATTAAAGCAAGTTTCTTTGCTGACACTCAAAGACAAATCAAATCATGTTCTACAGCATGCATATAATACTTACAAAGCATTGAATTTGACAAATATATTTTGCTTTAACCATGCCATTCTAAAGGATTTTTTAATCTGATTTTAGATACTCAGTTTGTTCAAATAAACTGGCAGATTCATATTTGCTTTTATCAGTGAAGCCTTCTGGACAATAAACAATATTCTATTCTGCTAACATACCTCCACTGCCCAGGGAATACATAAATGGTCGCACTGAGCAAAACTCAGTGGCATTTGATATCCAGTGGAGTAGCTGGATCTGTCTGTCAAAGCTAATATCCCCTGACTTCCTTTGCTGTTGCAGGCTTATGCACACCTTTCTAGCGAGGCTAAGAATGTCAAAAGTTATTTCTAAAGACTATAAGATGGCTATCTCAAATAGTAAAAATTCTGCCTTTAGCAGACTTTTCTGCTTAAATTTGGATTTAATCATGCCTTGTTGATCACCACTGAGCTAAAATCCAAGCTTAAACTATAGAGCTATGTAGCTGCCATGTCTAGGAAAAAAACCCGCAAACCTAAAAAGTCCTGACTCATGACTTCCACTCTCTATGTTTTTATCGGTTTCTGCTGCTGCTTTGTGCTAGTTTGCATTAGTTTTGTATTAGATTTTACAAATTTTGATTCTGATTTACTTTCTTTGTAAACTAGGGTTTATTAGAATGAAATGCCCTTTGCTGTCAGAAAGCAGTAGGTCTCTGGTGTTTTAGCTTGCTTCGACTGCACTGCTTTAAGCCAGAAGATACCTGAATTGCAGTGACATGTCTAAATGTCTGAAAATCTTTGTTTCTGAGTCTAGGCTGCTACATGTAAAAAATCATCTCAAATCACTGGCATTTCAGTTTTACCAGAGAAAGCTAGAAGCTGGTACTTGTACTTTTGAGTCATCTCTTGTTGTGATAGCGTTTAAGTGCTCTGTTTCTCTGGGGAATAAAACACCTCAACTAAATCTAAGAATTATTTATTATTTTATTATTTATTATTAACTTACTATTTTGGGGTTTTCTCCCCTGCCCAAAGTGGTTGTGGAATCGGTAGTTGTGGAATCTGTGCAGTAATTCAATGCTGTAGTGCAAAGAAGCAATGCCTTTTTCTTTTTGAGCCACTAGCTCAGAAATGTAAAATGGGGAGGGGATTTTGCCACCTTCAAATGCAAATGCTGATCTCTATAGAGTCATAGAATAGTTAGGGTTGGAAAAGACCTTAAAATAATCTAATTCCAGCCCCCCTGCCATAGGCAGGGATGTCTCACATTAGATTGTTTGGCCCAAGACTATGTACAGCCTGGCCTTGAACACTGCCAAGGATGGAGCATCTGTATGCTGTCATTTCTTCCACAACTATTCTGGTTTCTGAATAACCAGATGCTATCCCAAACCTGTTTATCTCATATCTTCAGTACCTTTATTAAAAGTTTTATATTCGAAATGGTGAGTAAAATCTTAACCATTAGGATTTAGATTTGTTTTCATCAGTTTGTATAGGCGTTGAGGTATGCATTCAAAGTAGTCCATGTGAAAATTTGACACTGTGTCAAACTTTTGCTTATGAAGATGACGGCTGAATATAGTAGGTCTGTTCTCCACCTATCCTAAAGTTGCAGGGAAATCTCAACACACAGCTTTGGCTTTCAGCAGGGAATGCTTGGAACTTTCAGTAGTTAATTGCCATTAACCTGGCAGCCAGCTTTTCTTGTATTGTTCTGATTTTAGAAGGGGTATTCTGATATAGTATATATATGGGACTATAGTAAGCGCCAACTAATGAGAGGATTGTATGCATTTCTTGTTCGGATGACTACCACTTTTTTTTCCCCAGCCAGAATGCATTAAAACTTTTATACTTTAATTCCTGTTATTATAGTTACTAAGTTATGGGAATTGCATAAAATGTATAAATTTGTAAGTTGTTAACTTTATTAAGTGGTTGTTTTAAGCATATATAATTTAAATCCTTTATTCTGTTCAGATTTTGTGGTGGATTTCAGTTGATCAGGACAAGTGGATTGTCTTTAACTAAGGCAGAAATTTATAATCTAGTTGCAAAATCAGCTTGTCATATGTTACTCTTTCAGCTTCTGATTTGAAAGTACATGACTGGGGGAATCTGGTTTTCCAAAGACAGTTATATTGGACACTGGAGGTTACTCTGGGTAGTAACTCTAAACTGGTAATCTAGGCCTCATTGGATATTGGAACTGGAGGATGTGGTGGTAAACTGAACATTGCTGGACAATACTGGATTGCTAGAAGCATGTGACTATTACCTTGAATCCTGGTAGCAGGAAGTTGCACCAAAACCTGTCAAATACCAAGGATTGTCTTAGTATGTTCAACAATTGTTCACCTTAATAAGCAAAGCTACCATTCTTCTATAAAGAAATAAATATTATAGCACAAAATAATTTTTTTTAAATTCTTTTCTAGATGGTTATAATTCCAGGGAAAATGCAATGGCTTGTATGGAACTAATCCTTTGGAAGGTCAGAGAGGATAATGGAATGAGAAAACAGTGATTATTGTGGCTCTGGAGGACAAAGTCAACCTCAGCTTGGCTCGCTGCTCTGTAATGTTTCAGTACCAATTACTCTTCTGATGTAAAGAGGTGAAAATCTAATGGAAAAACCTGATTGTTCTTCTGACGCCTAAGGTGTGCAGGAAGGAGAAAACACAAATGTAGAAAATACGTGCAAGAGGCACAAACTAAATTCTGGTGTTAAGCAGGTTTTTGGTTTTTTTTGTTGTGTTTTTTTTGTTTGTTTTTGTTTTGTTTTTTTTTTTTTGTCAAAAGTAATTCTATAATTGTCCTCACAACTCTGTGTAGCTGAAAACTATCATTTGCAGTAAGTGAAAGTTCTGTTGTTTCAAGTTGTGGATATAACCTTTTGATTTCACCTTGTTCAGCCTCCGAAATAAAACTCAAGTTTCTGCAGTGTGGTTAAAGTCTGAGATTGTATCCTTTTCCCCTGTCACTTCCTGGTTCTCTCTACCTCTCCATCTGTTTTCGGAGAGAGAGAAAACAAGCTTAGTCATGCTTAATGCACTAATAGACACAAAAAGGTATAAAGGTAGAAATGTGACCTCTTCTGGAGCAGAATCAGCTTGTCTCTTAAATTAGTTAAGGCTGGATGAAGCTTTTCAACTGTAAAAGCAGCAAGGCTCCCAGAAAGTTTCAAGAAGTAAATACCTTCACTGGGCTATAATTTGAGATATAATCACCTGTCTCCTGCATAAGGTAGGAGTCAGCATTTCCTGCCTTCAGAGAGGAGGATTGTAAAGTCTGTTGCCTCTTATCTTTCTGTGAAGGAAATTTAAGAATGGACCACATCTTTTGTGCAAAACTAACTCTCAGCTGAAGTTATACTTGCACTGATTAGCCAAAAAAAAGCTGAAAGCGGTAAGGGAAAAATGGTCCTGACTGAGGACTGTGTATGAGTAACTCAGTAGTGTAAAAATCTCAGTTCTTGGATGTACTGTGAAGAATGATTATACTGCATGACAAAATCTGTGTTGAAGGTTAGAAATCACTGTAGCTGCTTCTTGATCATTAAAGAACCTGGGGCCATGTCCTGTTCTGTGAGATACTGATGGGCAATAGCTGTTGTTAGAATACTTTTCCCTGTATTAAAAGAACAGTCCTGCATACAGGCCCTGCTACAGCTTTGAGAAGGGGCTTTGGCATGTTCTTTACAAACTCGCTTTCTTTACTTACTCATGATCCTCCCAGGTTTGAATGTAGGTCTTTTTAGTGATGATTACCTTTATTTTGCTTTGAGTAAAATGAAGAAAACATACAAATGTCTACTCTGTAGGACCCGTTCTGCAGAGAAACCTATGGTAGTCATCCAGCAAGTTGTTAGCAGGGACCAAACTGGTACCTCTGAGGCCCTCTAAGGAACCTGAAATATCTGACTTGTCTTTGTAACTTCTTGAAGTTACTGAATTATTGAATTATTAAAACCAAATACATATACTGTGCATAATAAGTAAAATCATTTTAGATACTAACTTTTTTGCAATTGTTTCAAAATAAACAGTCTTTTGATGCTGAAAGAAATGAAATTTCAGCAAAACTGAAACCTGGTGTGAATGTAAGAGCAGTTAATAATTAGAACAGTGACTTAGCTCTGAGTTGTATTGCTGTCAGCTCCCTGATGCTGGGTGCCATAAGCATACTTTTCTCCTGCCCACATATATCAATGATATAGTGTTCTAGTTTTGGCTGGGATAGAATTATAGAATGGACCTTAAATCTCATCTAGTTCCAACCCAACCTTCCACTAGACCATGTTGCCCAAGCCCCATCCAACCTGGCCTTGAACACATCCAGGGATGAGGCATCCACAACTTCTCTGGGCAACCTGTGCCAGTGCCTCACGACCCTCACAGGGAAGATTTCTTTGGTGCAGTGCTGAGTTTTGGTTTCAGTTTGAGAACAGTGATGATAGTTGTTGCTCAGTAGCACTTACCCTGATCAAGGACTTTTCAATCTCATGCTCTTCCAGTGAGGGAGGGCACAAGAAGCCAGCAGGAAGCAGAGACAGGCCGCCTGATCCAAATTAGCCAGAGAGGTATTCCATACCACAGCACATCATGCCCAGTGTATAAATTGGGGGGAGTCACCCGGAAGGGCTCGATCACTGCTTGGGTCAGGCTGAGTATCAGTTGGCAAGTGGTGAGCAATTGTATTGTGCAGCACTGCTGTTTCGTTTTGGGGGTTTGTTTCACCTTGTTTTTTTCCCTTAGTTCTATATTTCTGTCCTTGTTATTTCCCTTAGTATTATTGTACTTTATTTGAATTATTAAACTGTTCTTATCTCAACCAATGGGTTTTACTGTTTTGTTTTTTTCCCTGATTATGCTTTCAATCACACTAAGCAGGGTGTGGTGGTGAGCAAGCGGCTCCATGATACTTAGTTGGCAGGAGCTGGAAATTTCACTTATGTTTTTGAGATGTGAGAGACTGTTGTGGTCTGATTGGATCGCCACTGTTTAGAGGGACTCGCTAAAAGTATTGGCTCCTATGCCATCAGCTGTGTCATATTGTGCTGTTAAGTGAATATGTGAAAGAGCTCTGAAGTATTATAGGGAAATGTCACACTAGGTTTACTTGATTGAGGGCTTTGAATTACAGACTGGAACAGTTTGGCTTTTTTTGTTTCAACTGTTCTTTAATCAGCATTTCCCTGTGTCAAACCAGTTGCCTTGCACATGGGAATGTGTGATCAGTATGTGACTTGGGGAAAGGCAAAATCGTGTGTTGGGAGCAGGGAATGTAGTGTAGTAAGGGGGAACACTTGTGTTTAATCAGGGCTGAGCTATGCCTTTGTAATTTAATTGCTCATACTCTTTAGCTGGGCATCTGTTTATGTTGTGCATTTTCCTTCCCCCATCTTGCAAAGTTCACAGAATCACTGTATAACTGGGATTGGAAGGCATCTGGGGAGATCATCTGGTCTAGTCCTCTGTGGTGGCCAGTCAGTTTTTTAATATCTCTGAAGGTGGAGACTCTGCAAAGTCTCTTCCATTGCTTGACCACCCTCACTGGAATTTCCTAGGTTTCTGTTTATGCTCACTGTTTCTCATCTTGTCAATGGGTATTGTTGAGAAGAGGCTACTTCCATCTGACTTGCTTCCTTCCACCAGGTATTTATATGTTTTGATTAGATGTATGTAATAGTTAACAATTTGTATTTTGCTTTCAGAAATGTCTGACCATTATATTTTAGGTAGTGGAGAGGGCCTGTGTTTGACCTTAAAGTTGTGTCAGGCAAAATCTGTCCACAGGAAGTAAGAATTAAATATCCCCATTATTTAACACCAGTTGTGTGTATACTTTTCCATTACTGAAGAGTGGGAGGATTTCAGCCATTAAGTGGGTCATCTGAATTTAGACACCACAAAGGGTACTCATACCTTACTTTTCAACCATTCTAATGAGGATAAAGGTGCTTATTTGGAGTTTTTGTTACCTCTGCCCTCACAATGGTATCTAGTTAACCCTGCATTACCTGCCTTTCTCTTCTGCCTTTCTCTTCTTCTGCCTTTCTCTTCTCTTCTTTCTCCATTTTCTCTGATCACATGACCGATCATTTCTTTTCAGTTGATTATCAGCAGTTACCTGTCCTTCTGTGTCATATGCCTCCTCAAAGCATGGCCAGCTCCACTTGTCTGAAACAATTCTTTTCTTTCCTAAACAAAAACTTGTACTGAGTATGAGCTGAATAACTGTGTGTGAGAGAATATGGGAAAACTGATGCAGCAATACTGAAAGCCAACATGGAGAACAGCTGATGATAATTCTGAAGTCATGCATAGATATCAGCAGATGTAAATAGAAGGAGGTGTATGAAGAATGTTAGGACATGGGATGTTTGAAATAATGGAAAACTGCTGGCACTGGTAGCATTATGAACTTCACAGCACAAAAACATAGAAGACACTTGGGAAGGAGGTGATTTAGGAATTAATGTAACGTGCTGTGAAAGGCAGAACATAAAACCTGCTAATGGTTAAGCTGAAGACTTTGTATGCCGCCTACTGCCATAAATCAGGCTTTCCAGCACTGGACAACAGGCAGTAAAATCTAGCTACTGAACCTGGGATACCCAGTGCACATTGCAAGTATAGAAGCAACTAGTCTACCTGAGACTTTGACAAAGCTAGTTAATGTTTCTAATACCTATAGTTCTCTGATGTATAGACTGAATAGATACATCTAAAACTGTGTATTTGAGTTATTAGGGGTTTTTGTGTATTTTCAAAATAGCAGTTTTTTTTTTTTTAAAATCATTTCAGCCGTTTAGAAATCTAATGTGTGCCATAATGTTAAATGAAAATATGAACATTTATAAGAACACTTAAATGCCCTTCAGCTAAATTTACAGTGCTATTTGAGCACTTAAAATGCAGACAATACTAAGACTTATTGGGTAAAAGAATGACACTGATTCTTTCTTTATGTGGCATTTTGGTCCAGGTAGAAGTTTGCCACAGAAGAAGGGATTCACATCAAGCAGCAGAATAGTCAGTTGTGTCTGCTTGTTAGGAATGTGTGAGACAATGAGCTGTTTTGGACAAGTGAAAAGTTCTGCACAGAAAGCAGAACAGTTCTAACAGAAGTTGATAGCTAGCTTTGCTGAGTTGCCTAGAAAACACCCATGGAGGTCTGTTCCTATTCGCCTCACCGACATGTAGGAACCTGGTTGGATTGCAAAATGCAATGCCCATGCTTCAGAAGAGCCTGGCCAAGTAGTTTTTTTCCTGAAAAATATGGTGGAATTTGTTCCTCTTTTCCATTTTAGAGTTGTTTCTTGGTCCAGTGAATCTGTGTGCTCTTTGTAAAATTCTGGTTTACATCTGCCACCTGTTCTTACAGTGAGAGTTCTGCTTATCTCAGGACCACATGAGTGTTCTTAGCACCCTTGTTTGTTGACTTACGGCCTTTTAATAAGGCTCTTGGTGCTTCTATTTGAGTCATCCTGGCATATTCCAGTAATATTACTCTATAGTAACATTATATCCCTGCTGTTATATCCCTGCCTTGTAGCCAGCGTTATATTCATGGAGTATTAGAAGGGGAAGCCTTCTTTTCTTACTCTCTCTAGCATCTTCCTCCAAGTCTTGGGGGAGGTGACCTGATCCCCCGAGATAGAAAGTCCCTGTGGTCTGGTGGTCGGTTATGAGCTGGCGAGTTATGGGGTGGGGTATGGGGGAACATATGTGCAAATCATGAGGTTAGCTGATAAGTGAAGTTTTAATAGGGTATGTCTACAGGATCCCACATGGCTGACTTGATACCAGAAGCTCAGGCCAATCCTATCTCTATTTGTCTATCCTAAGGACTAGAAGACCTTTCTGGCAAGCCAAATATCATTGTTTTGAAGCACTTCAGTACAGTATTTTTAAGAGGCCATACCAGAATACAGCCTGCATAAGTGATTAAATAAGCAAAAGTAAGCAAGCCCTGCTTGTACGTAGTAGGTAGTAATTTATAATTATGCAGTGAAATTATTCAATACAAATTGAATAAGCCCCGTGTATAACCAGGCTACTTGTAAAAAAGTGTTTTACAATACATAGTATGTTTCTCAATTCTATGTTTCATGATAATTGCTGTATGGCTGCCCCCGATAGTATTAAACACTTCGAAATATATACTTATTTTGCATCCAGGCAAACACTGACCGTTAAACTGGACAATGAAAGAACTACAGCATGCCTTCTATCTTACAAGTGTCAATAGAATTTCACAACAGATTATTTCCACTAGCTCACTTCTACATTCAAATAGGAGTCTTAATAATTAATTATCCTTGATGAGCATACTGGATTGACATCTGCTTGCAATTCTCATTGTCACGTTGAGCTTAGCATTTTTGTTTGAATCACAATGAAATGTCTGCAAAATACTGCAGTAATATCCCCATTTACTATCAGTAGCTCCTCAAAAGTAACAAAAATATCTAAGATGGCAATACCTAATGCATTACAATATGTATGTATACACTATATCTACAGACTAGGAAAAAAAGAAAACCCTGCATATGAAATGGCATATTTCATTACTTCAGTCTATTCCTACTCTGAACAGTATATACACTCCTGCAGCCTGTGGAGGCAGAGGTTACTGTGTGATATACACACACATATCTGTAGTAAAACAGTATCACTGTATTATATACAGTTAGCTGTACAAAGTTCTACTCAGCACATCACATTTGGGGCTCCAGCAGATTGAGTTTTGGGTTTTTTCAATATGTCACTGATGAATGAAGATTTCTTCTGTCTTAAGCAGCTTCTTCAGCGGAGCAATCAATGCCTGCGTAAGTAAACTTCTCGTATAGGGTAGTGTTCACATAGGTCTGGGAAGGAAATAGAAAGAGTGTGATGCAATGTGTGTTACCTCAAGAATCACAAACTATATTGAAATTATTCATGGCCTAAGTCTTTTCTAGGGATTCATTCTTACCTTCCTTTCTTCTAACATCCTATTCAGTGACACCAGTATCTGAGCAAATGATGGTCTTTCATATGGTTTCTCTTTCCAGCACTGCCTCATTAAGTCATACCTTTAAAAGTCAAACATCAACATTTGATAGTTTAGATACGCAGACAAAAGCTACAAATTCATGTTTATTGGAAGATGATGCACATTCCATTTTTCAAAAGAAAATGGATTCATATATAGCTGGAGTTACATTTTGCACAGCTGGTTGCTGTATGAATAGAATTTTCTTTTTCTCTGGAATAATCAGAAAGCTCTCTTTGAGCTAAAGACTGGACAGACGTAAAGAATAGGATATCTGTCAGGAGCAGAGAGCTTGGGAAAGGGTTCACAGCAAATAATAATGCGTGGTAGTTATAAAAAGACTTATGTAATTATTTCGACTTATCCACCCCTTTAAAAATACTTTTTAGAAAAACGTAGTTTTTGTTTTTCTGGAAAAAAAGTTTGGTTTATTAGGTTCTTGTAGACATTGTGTATTTCCTATAGCAGATCCTGGGTTACCTGGGTTACCTGTTTTGCTGTTTTTTTTGTGGTGAGGCAGTTACTTACACTTCATCATCACAGTTGAGAGGCTTTTCCAGTCTGTACCCTTGAGGCAGTTTTTCATAGAGTTCTGCACATGTCATTCCACAATACGGTGTTCCTCCTAAAGGAGAGTTTAATAATTGTCATGAACACAAGGGGTTTTTAATTAAAAACAGTTTAATTTCTTAGCAGAAATGAAAACAAAAATGACTGACATCCAATCCTAGGAAATATTTTGCAGCTACATTTTTGTTATGTTTTCATTCTGCTTAATCATGGCACAAAATAAAAGTGAATATAAACTTTATCATCATTGGGACTGGCCTAAATTTCTCTACAAGCCTGAGGGCCTGCATCTGATTGTATTTGAACTGGCTTTGCAACACTCTTGATGGTAATAGCAAAGTCTTTCCTTCATTAGCATGGTATTAACAAGATCTGGTATGGACTCATGGAGCTATTACTGTCAAGCTGGTTTTGCCAGCTTTTTGAGATATTTGGTTGCTTAGACTCTTGATTTTCCACAGTGCAGCATGTTAGTTCCTATCCATATCTAGCATAAACCATTTAGTAAGGAAAGCTAGGAAGAAATTAGAAAGCAAGAGTTCACAAGGTACACCTCAGCCTATGCGTCTCTTGGTAGCAGACTATGGGGCACATTCCAGGGCAATACGTAAAGGCTATGTAACAGTAACTTTGAATGGTTTGAGGCTGTTCATCAGTATCATGATAAATAGAGGTGTGTGCAGAAAGGAACTCTGAAGATTAACTTTCAAAAATCTTGTAGAAGATGTTTGCTCCTCCACCACCAAGAAGTTATTAAAATAAAAGTCTTGATTTAAAACTCAGGAAGGCTAAGGAAAAGCCAGCCATCAAATTCAAAACATATTGGAGGCATATATACCATGTGACATGCTGTACTTTACATTTAGATACAACCTAGGTGTTGGAGTGGAAACATGGTTAATATGGTTTTCTCATTTAGAATGTCACCTGAATGGCTAATGTAATAATTGCATATCCATGCACACTGAAGCTAGAGAAAATTTAGCAGAATGAAACAGAAAAAAAAAAAAAATCAGTTGCAAAGCAATTTTTTTTTTTTTTTTTACAGACTGAGTGAGTGGAGCTGGCTTGGCTCAGACCGGATTATTTCTGTAGTATAAAATTCAGATACTTACCTAAACTAACAATTTCCCATAAAAGGACACCATACGACCATCTGCAACAGAGGGATATTATGGAGTGCACCAAGATTTCATATTTTTAAATGGTAGATAATTTTGCGAGTATACAGAGAACACAGAGAAGTGCTATTCATTCTGTTCATTTTTTTATTAAATTTTGTATAACAAATCAGTCAGCAGGAGCAGGATATTTAGCAAAATTAATTCACAGCGAGTCCATCAACCGCAGACCTTTACTAGGCTGTGATCTGTCAGCAAATACTGCTATTACAAAATTGCTTTGCCAAATAGAACTTCCAATTTCCTGATGAAAATATTGAGTTCCTCTGGGTCTCCCAGGGAGAGAGATTTCAAATGAGAAATATAGCTAAAATAGAGGCTTCAATGTAGATACCTCGTGAACAGAGAACTTGTTTAGACACTGATGATGGAATAAAATCCACTTTTTTTTTTTTTTAATGGGTTTTACTTTTGACTCCATTGCTCACTCATGCTGACATAGCTATGGACATTTTTGAGTTAAGCGTGGATGTCATCGTGGCTGTCAACCTTTCCTTGCTATAGAAAAATACTTCTTTATTAAAAGAAGGCCACTAAAAAACATACTTACACATCACTGTTTGTGGTGTAAACACTGTAATTCAAAGATTCAATTGCCATCCATCGCACTGGGAGCCGTCCCTGGAAATTATTTTATGAAAGTTTATTTGTTGGTGGATGGTTGGAATAGCAGTATGGCAGTTTATACCCCAACAATTGTTCTGAGTGTTACCTTCACAACAACTGATGTCATTGTGAGTAAGCTTTGTCAAATAAATAAAGATATTTCTTTGTTTGTTTACTTCCCAAAGGGACAGCTCACACTAAAGCTGATAGAAAATTTATCCCGCACCAAGAGGAAATCGAAATAATTCCTGACTGATGTCTTATGATGCCTCTAACCAGTCTTGCTTCCCTAATCACATGGTATTATTCCTGGTCTGCATGATGCTTGTTACAGATCTTCGTCCTTCAAGTCTTCCAAAGCATTAGCTCTGGGCAGCTGTTCTTTCAGCTCACATATGCCAAAATGCCTCTGTTTACTATGCTGCTAACTTTTGCTTTGTTTAATAGAATTAGACTAATTTTCCTCAGCTGGACAACATCTGGCATAAAAATACTATTTTCATAGCTGTACGGATCCAGCCACATGCACATATTCTCTTCATTTGCGCAAAGTGTATTATATCGGCAGCCTGCAAGAAATCTGGAGAGGGACTTTTTACAAGGTCTTGTAGTGACAGGACAAGTGGGAATGGCTTTAAACTGACAGAGGGGAGACGTAGATTAGTATTAGCAAAAAGTTCTTCCCTGTGAGGATGCTGAGGCACTGGCACAGGTTGCCCAGAGAAGCTGCGGCTGCCCCATCCCTGGCACTATCCAAGGCCAGGCTGGATGGGATTGGGAGCAGCGTGGTATGATGGAAGGTGTTCCTGCCCATGGCAGGGGGTTGGAACTGGATGAGCTTTAAGGTCCCATCCAATCCAAACCATTCTGTGATTCTGTGATTTTTATTAAATTTCATAACTGGCTGCAAAATTGTTGATTTTACTACAAATCATATTCATATAAATAATTTTCAATTGTACTATAAACACGGTATAGAATTGGTTTACAAGTAATGTACATATATTAATAAACACAATATAAATATTTTTACATGCTAATATGTAACATTTAAATAATCAGTTCTGTAGTACATGTAAGTTTGCATTTTTGTTCAATAAAAACAAAAAGCAAGAAACGAGAAAATGAAACATGAGGAAAATGGACTATATCAGTTTCTTTTCATCCTTACCATGGTCTTCTTAACATAAACTTCTTGACCTCTTGATAAGCCAAAGTCAGCTATTTTTGCAATGTAATTTTCTCCAACCAAGATATTTCTTGCTGCTAAATCTCGATGAATAAACTAAAATAATAAAAATAAAAAGCCCAAAACAAAATCACCACAGTATCTATAAACTTTACGTATATTATTTGAGTGCTATTTTGAAAATTGTAAATATCCAGAATAAGAACAATACTGAAACCAAACAGCTTGGTATGTCACTGCTAAGAAAATTTTAAACTTTATCTGAAGATGAAAGCAGTTAGTTACCATGTTGTTTGTAAGTTTTAATGTCTCTTCCTTGATTCCCATGACATAGTATTTGGTAGGGCTAAGTGAACACAACAAAATTAAACTCATCCAATGTGTGCTATAGAAGCTAAAATTAAAACCTTACTTTGATTTCACTGAAAAACATAGTTCCTGGAAAATTAATTGGTAGGCTTTCAGTGGGTAGAGAGCAGAAGACTGACCTGTTTCTGGCTCAAGTAGTCCATCCCTCTAGCAACATCTGCTGCAAAATGCAGAAGTTGCTGAGAGGAAAGTGTAGATGCAGTACTGTTGGCAATAGCAAATGCTGGGTCTGTCTCTAGCACTCTGCTTTTACGAAGGAAGTCCAGTAAGTTTCCATGGGGGGCATATTCAATAGCAAGATAAAGGTATCCTAATGAAACATTGAGATAGTGAGCACATCACAAAATAAAAGGTGATCAGTAATAGTATTTAGACACACCATTTTGAGTGAAAAACAAATAAATGTAAAAGAGGAGGGGGAATATCAAGCAGCATAATTCCTAGGTGCAGAGGAGAATTTAGAGCTATTGATGAGTACAATTTCTGAGAATTAATATGGGCCAAAACCCAAGTTCATCTGGCTTTTTAGCAAATGGTGCAGAAAGACCTGCTTATGAACTGATGTTTCTATGGACTGTATGAGATGTACAATGGTTTTTTTCAAACAATTTGTTTCTGTACATGTATTCAGGAGTATCTTACCTCGATGTTCACATGCTCCTAAAAGATTTATGATGTTAGGATGATGACCAAGTTTACAAAGAACTTCAAGTTCTCCAGCAAAGTCTCTGTGATCATCTTTTGAGGCATACTCTGGAAATCAAATAAACATGCATTTATGTTTTCCATTGAACTGAGTTTATGACCATATTGGTGTTGGTTATGAGGACTCTGGGCTCCCTGGAGCACTACTGCTTCAGCCCTGATAGGGAGAGAAAAAACTGTAAGGTACGTGAATATTTGTTGAAAAAAATAGTATTTGTCAATCAAAGATAAAAAAGAGAGAAACTAATTTCTTGTAGCAGCCATTTGCAGAGAAATAAAGCATCTTTATTCCCACCTATTTCTACCTATTTCTGTTTTATAATCTACCATGTAACTTCCCTTATTACTTAAGAATGTAAGATGTCGTAGCAGATCATGTGAAAAATCTTTCATATATGTGCTGTTGATTATTTCTGTCTGCATGCAGACCCTGGCTCTTTTTAAAATTATCATCATGCTTAAGGATGTCTCCCAATTTGCCTAGATAATGATCTAGCAAATTGCAAGAATATATGTACATTCTTGCAGTACTCTGTGTATTGTAGTTTTCTCTGCAATGTGGCAGTCATGTCCAATGAGTACAAAGAAGATGAGTGATCCTCATAATATGTGTATACATGTATAGATGCATAGACACAGTAGTCTCTGAATGGCTAAGGTAAAGCAAGATGAGCACATGCAGTGCCCTGAGGCTAGCTCTGCACTCCTCTCTCTCTTACATGCATCTTTTAATGGCTTCCCCTCTGCAAGTCAACACATACATGAAGTTCATTCTGACTTATGAATTGAAAAATACATAATAGTTAATGATATCAACATTTAAAGAGAAATATAAACCAACATGACTGTGCAGAAATACAGTCTTTGCCAGGGCACAGGTGCTGGGCTAGTAACAGCTGATAGAGTTTCACTAGCAAATTTGAATATTTATTTTACCTTTAGAAGAGGATTACTAAGCATTTCTTTTGACATTTGAGAAACATTTGGAACAAACAACCAAGTAAAGCCTTTAGTCTCAGAGTCTTGATCTTTACTACCTTTCATCCTTTTAATCGCAGCGTCCATGCGTAAGCCATCCTTCTTAATGCGTGCTTTCAGAACTTGCCCGAAGTTGCCTTCACCAATCACATCTTGAAATTTTATGTCATTCCACTCAAGAACTGGATAAATAGTGGGATCTGGGCTGTTCTTGGCTTTCCTGCTCAGGGTGAGAGTACCTGAGTTAAACTGTACAGCTGGCTCCTCCCTCTGTAACAGAGTTAAGTAAATGACATTAACTGTAATTTACACTTTGCTGAACAATGCTCTGATTACACTCCCCAAATACAGGTGTCCTCACTCATGTACACACACACAGAGCCTAATCCATCTCTTGCTTACACCAGAGTAAGTACAGTAGACAATTACATCCGCTTTAGACACTAACTGCATCAAGTGCTTCTGCCCAGATCCACAAAATTAGTCAGGTTCCTAATTTATACATAAGTACCTTAGTAGACCTAGGCCTGAACAGTTTTATCATCTTGAAGATGAAGGTGATGGGTCATTTGGTAAAACTGATCTCTAAAGCAGTTTTGAGTCTCAGGCTTGAGATTTATCTTGCACTAAGCTTGGATAAAACCTGCTCTGATCAGGCTCAATAGAAGTCTGAGGAAAGAGGCAAGGTGTCCTAGGTTCAGCAGTAGCAGTCATTTTTCTCCCCCTTAGTAGCTGGTGCAGTGCTGTGGTTTTGACTTTGGACCTGGGAACAGTGCTGATTAACACCGATGTTTTTAGTTGTTGCTAAGTAATGTTTAGTCTGACCAAGGACTTTCTGAGTCTCATGCTCTGCCAGGGAGGAGGGGAAGCCGGGAGGAAGCAGAGACAGGACACCTGACCCAAAGTGACCAAAGAGGTATTCCATACCATGGCACACCATGCCCAGTATACAAACTGGGGGCAGTTACCTGGAAGGGTGAGATCACTGCTCGGTTGGGCTCAGTATTAGTCAGCGGGTGGTGAGCGGTTGTATTCTCTTCCCTTGTTATTTCCTTTATCATTATTATTATTGGTGGTAGCAGTAGTGATTTGTGTTATACCTTAGTTACAAAACTGTTCTCATCTCAACCCATGGGAGTTTCATTCTTTTGATTCTCCTCCCCATCCCTCTGGGAGCAGGGGGAGGAAGAAGGTGATGGGGGGGGAAGTGAGTGAGCAGCTGCTTGGTTCTGAGTTACCGGCTGGGCTTAAACCGTGACACAAGGGAACAAAAGAGAGAGGAAATGATCTTCCTCTGTGCTTGAAGGGACACCTCTACTTCAGTTGCACATTCCCATGCAATACTTCTGTGGGACAAGTTTTTGGAAAGGAGCAGGAGCTATTCTGTGTGGGCTGGGACAGATGATCTTTTTGGATGAGCCCCTCTGTCCCCTGTTTATGAAACAACCTGTGCAGATATATACAGAGGAGCCCTTTCGGCCAGCTTTATTCTGCCTCAAAATTTCCCCTCTGAAGTAAGAGAACAGTACCAGAAGGCAAAGTGATAGACTACAGCAGGATGCAAATACATATATATGTGTATGTGTATATGTGTGTATACGGAGAAATGTCTATGTAGTGTTACAACCTTTGGCAATCTCCTTACAGCCACAACTATGACGTTGCCGTTGACTGATCCCTGGTATGCTGTCCCAGAGTTGGAAAGCCATGACAGAGCAGTCACTGATGCTCAACAGCAATGTTAAGAAATACTGTCATTTTCAAAATCAGGCACAACTCACAGAGGGAGAAAAGGCTCCTCCATTCTGTCTATTTGGTACTTGTCATGCACAGGTGTGACAAAGTAGAAAAGGCAGAAGGTTAAATGGTTTCAAGTCAGGTTTTCTACCTCATAGCTTATAGCTGTGATTGCCTTAAATCCAGGGTCGCTAGCAGAGAAGCTTTACAATAACAATAGTAGTTACACATATGAAGAGAAGACAGAATTTGAGGAAGCTAAGAAAAGGGAATTAGAAAAAAACAGGAAAAGGTGGGCCAAAATTAATAACCACTGACATAGGAAAGCCAAAAACTCACCACCACGTTTTGGAAAGCTTGAGCCATTCGGCGCTGGAAGTTGGCTCGCTTTAACTGCAGCATGATGAGAAAGGCCAGGAGAATTGTTACACAGGTCATCCCTGCAGAGCCAAGGATGGCAATAAGCAGCATTTTTCCTCCTTTTGATTCGTAGGAAGCTATCAAGAAAGCACATAATTATTTCCAGCTAATTCTGAAAAAGCCATGAACAATATGTAGCTAAATACTCCCGTCTGCTAAACTATATAAAGACATAGATGTATATCCCTTTGTTTTCCAGAAATATCATAGACATTAGATGCTCTGATTTTCAGACGCACAAGCATCTGTAGGTCCCGCTAAATTCAGGCAGAGAAGACCTGAGGTCACATTCAGTGATACAATAGTCCTATTACATGCAGCTCTAGTTTATGAGCTGATGGGAACTTTCTAGTAGATACAGACAAATGTTACATGTTGTCACTTCAAAAGTGCCATGCAGTGAACTGAAAATCAGATTTTGGTGATGCTGTGTTGCATGTCAAAATTAAGAGCAAAAGAAAACTAATACCCAAAAAAATATATTATGACTTTGCCTTGTTAATTAGTTTATACCACTGGCCCTGGTTTGTGCAAATCCAGCAAGCTGGAGCAACCAACCTTTAGTTTCTGGAAGAGTCTTCAGCTCAAACGATGTGTTTGGGTTGCTCAAGCCAATGTTGTTCTGAGCATTAATCTGAACCTGGTACACAGTGTCTGGCTCAAGACCCTTGAGGTGGTATTGAGTAATGCTGGTGTTCTTTATGATAATATCAATGTGGTTGTACTCAGCCTTGCCATAGATTTTGTAGCTGATGATGATGGAGGAGATGGAATGACCCTCAGCAGTTGTCCAAGAGATGACAGAAGATGTATCTGTGGTGTTGGAAAACCTGATGTTGTATGGTGCAGGAGGGATTCCTGAGAACAAAAACAAACACACACAAAGTTTTGGAGTGTACATCCACCTTTTTCTCCTTCCTGCAGTGAGCCAAACACTTTCATTGGTGCTTTTGCTGTGCTAAACAGAAGCAGAATTTTGTTGATGAGTTATGGTAACTGAATGCGACAGTTTTATGAACTCCATGTGCTGTCACCCATACTGCAGTACACCATACTTCCAGCAGAGGTTGTAGTGGCCTTAAGTATAATCCCGCCCTTGGATTGTCCAGAAGAGACAAATTCTCTGAGCTGTACGCAGGGACAACATAATAGCTTTAAGATTAATGCAGAAAGGGTTAACTTTCTTCTATACTGAGTTATCGTTCCCATGTGATTCCCAGGTCCCATACTTTCATTGCTTTATGGAGCAATTCCCTGTCAGGATAAAAGCTGTTAGAAAGAAGGGAAATCAATACCAACATTTCCACGAATTTCATCAGAAAACCACCCACAGGGGTGAGTGCTAGACTTGTGAACACACTCATGGCTACTAAGCTAAGTACCTGCTCCCGGAAAACAGTATCCTTATGCTTTTCTTAGTGCAATTGGGTGTCAAAGCTCATGTAACCAACATGGTGTCCCATGATGGCCGTTGATACTTCTGCTGATACATGCAGGAACTCAGTGAGGGCCTCCTCTCATGATCTGCAAGGAGGAAGAAGCCCATCTTTCTAATGTGTGGTATAGGCAGTGGCACACATCAGCCATGCAGATGGACATCTGTTTAGATGGTACTTCATTCAGATAGAACATTTATTGTGGCACTAAGAAAGAACACTACTTGCACTCAGGGAATTCAGGTGTGGGCACTGGTCTTCAGTGTAGCACACAGCTACTCTTTGCTTACAGGGGTTTTACCTTGCATTGTAACTTCTTTTCTTTGATTAACTGCTGACTATTTTTATTTTGAATTGCAAGGTCTGAAAGGTTTTTTTGAGTAATGAAAGAGCTTGGAGTAATGAACTCTGGGGTCTCATCATTACGAGGAGGAAAAAAATGCTGCATATATCAGAAGCGTGAATTGCACTGAAATAAAGATGTGGATTCCCAATCATCAATTTGCTTTTCTCACTTTTTAAAAACTCGTTATTAGTTCCTGATAATTTCCAGCGTAAGAATTTCTTTGGACACTGATCTGTCTTCAGTGTACTGTACTGGTAATACCAACTGGTAATAACAACCTCAAAGGATCATCAGGAGCTTGGTTACCAGGACATTGGATTACACTTAATGTAGTCATCGAGTGACAATCAGTCTGATTGCTGCAGGAAAGAGGAGGAATTAAACAGAAGGATGTGAATCAGCTACTTACTGTCACTGAAAGTCCATGCATACAGATAGTTGCTCCATTCTCCTTGGGACCTGGTGTTCACCCTTACCCTGCACATGTATTGCTGTCGAGGCTCAAGATCTTTAATGATCAGGGTGGACATATTTCCTGGCACTTGAGTAATAACACTGCTCTCGTCACCATTGTCATTCACACTCTTCCTTTCCACTTCAACACGAATGTCATCCTCTGTCCTCAGAGTTAAAGGATGCCATGACAAATTCAGTGATGTCATACTTTTTGGAAAGAGAGTGAGACCTTCTGGTGGAGGAAGACCTTGGAAAAGCCACAGTGAGACAGGGAACAACATTTCATATCTGGTGTGCAAGCTAAAATAAGGGTACCAGTTATTCCCAAACACTAGCCCTATCTTGGAGTGACAAAGGGTAATTCTCCCCCCCACCCTACCCAATTTGGCAGAAATTACATCTAAAAGGTGCTGATTGTCCCAAAGTATCCTATCAACAGCTATTCTGTCAACAAAAAGGTCTCTTCACTGAGCTGGTGTTGCAGATGCACTTTTTAGATGTGAGAAGCCAGCTCTTTCGCTCTCTTGTTAGACAGTTTCTGTTACAATACTATTTTATTTTATATGTCTCTATTCAGTTTGGGTTGTATCCTCAGTGAACTAAAAGCTTTTCTTTTTGTTCAGGCATTTTTAAAGTAAACTGATCTAATAGTAAGAGGAAGGACTGATCCAGTATTAGTAGAAAGGACTGGCATGCAAAAGAAGGGATTTATACCTCCAACTCTGCTGCATAGCCAGCCAAAATATGTAAATTTTCCCTTCCCAGACCTCCCACCTCTAAATCAGGGAGAGTAATAGCTGTGCCTTTTTCTGTTTTTTTTCGCCTCTGGGTTTTTTTGGCTTTTGGGCTGGTTGCGGTTGGTTTCATTTGGCTTGTTCGATTTTTTTTTTTTTTTTTTTTTTGGGGGGGGGATCGGGTTGTTGTTGGTTTCATTTTGGTTTTGGGTTTTTTTTCTTTGCCTGAGATTGTTTTGAAAGACTTGTGAAAGACGGTGTGCTCAGCTCGCTCCCTGAAATGCCTGTACACCAATGCGTGCAGCATGGGAAATAAGCAGGAGGAGTTGGAAACCTGTGTTAAGTCAGGAGATTATGATCTGGTGGCAATTACAGAGACGTGGTGGGACAGCTCACATGACTGGAATATAGTCATGGAGGGCTATGTCCTTTTCAGGAAAGACAGGCCAGCCAGGCGGGGTGGTGGGGTTGCTCTTTATGTGCGGGAGGAACTACAGTGCACCAAGTTCTGTCCAGGGACAGATGATGAGCGAGTTGAGAGTCTGTGGGTGAGAATTAAGGGGCAGGCTGGCAGGGGGGATACTGTTGTAGGTGTCTGTTACAGACCACCGGATCAGGGTGAGGAAGTTGACGAGGCCTTCTACAGGCAGCTGAGAGCGGCCTCACAGTCACAGGCCGTGGTCGTCGTGGGGGATTTTAACTTCCCTGATGTTTGCTGGAAGGACCACTCGGCAACCCAGCCACAGTCCAGGAGGTTCCTCCAGTGTATGGATGATAACTTCCTCCTGCAAATGGTGGATGAGCCGACCAGGAGAGGGGCGCTGCTGGATCTCATCCTCACTAACAAGGAGGATCTGGTCGAAGCAGTAAGGGTTGAGGGCTGCCTTGGTTGCAGCGACCACGAGATGGTGGAGTTCAGGATCTTGTGTGGCAGGACTAGTAGAATACCAAGTAGAATTGCAACCCTGGACTTTAGCAGGGCAAACTTTGGCCTTTTCAAGCAATTGCTAGGGGAAATCCCATGGGCAGGGCTGCTTGAAGGTAAAGGGGCCCAAGATAGTTGGTTGACATTCAAGGACTGCTTTTTCCGTGCTCAAGAACGGAGCATCCCGACACGTAGGAAGTCAAGGAAGAGGGCCAAGAGACCTGCATGGCTAAATAGGGAATTGCTGGGTATGCTCAAGTGGAAGAGGAGAGTTTACAGGTCATGGAAGGAGGGGCTGGCCACTTGGGAGGAATATAAGGCTGCTGCTAGAGGATGTAGGAAGGCAGCTAGGAGGACTAAGGCATCCTTAGAATTAAACCTGGCAAGAAGGGTCAAGGACAGCAAAAAGAGCTTTTTTAAATACATGGCAGACAAAACTAACACCAGAGGCAATGTAGGCCCACTGATGAACGGGATGGGTGCCCTGGTGACAGAAGATAAAGAGATGGCAGAGTTACTGAATGCCTTCTTTGTCTCTGTCTACTCTGCTGCGGGCAGTCCTGAAGAGCCCTGTACCCCTGAGACCTTAGATGAAGTCAGGTCGACGGAGCGGTTTGCCTTAGTCGATGAGGAATGGGTTAGAGACCAGTTGAGCAATCTGGACATCCATAAATCCATGGGTCCAGATGGGATGCACCCGCGGGTGCTGAGGGAAGTGGCGGAAGTCATTGCTAGACCACTCTCCATCATCTTTACCAAGTCTTGGGAAACGGGAGAGGTGCCTGAGGACTGGAGGAAAGCAAATGTCACTCCAGTCTTCAAAAAGGGCAAGAAGGAGGACCCGGGTAACTACAGACCGGTCAGCCTCACCTCCATCCCTGGGAAAGTGATGGAACACCTTATCCTTGGTACCATCTTAAGGCATATCAAGGATAAGAAGGTTATGAGGGGCAGTCAACATGGCTTCACCAGGGGGAAATCATGTTTGACCAATCTCTTAGCCTTTTATGAGGAAATAACACGGTGGATGGATGATGGCAGAGCGGTGGATGTGGTCTACCTTGACCTCAGCAAAGCATTTGACACAGTCTCCCACAGCATCCTCGCGGCTAAAATGAGGAAGTGTGGACTGGATGATCAGGTAGTGAGGTGGACTGTGAACTGGCTGAAGGAGAGAAGCCAGAGAGTTGTAGTCTATGGGGCTGAGTCTAGTTGGAGGCCTGTAACTAGTGGATTGCCTCAAGGGCCAGTACTGGGACCGGTATTATTTAATATATTCATCAATGATTTAGATGAGGGAATTGAGTGTACTATCAGCAAGTTTGCTGATGACACTAAGCTGGGAGGAGTGGCTGATATGCCAGAAGGCTGTGCTGCCATCCAGCGAGACCTGGATAGGCTGGAGAGTTGGGCAGGGAGTAACTTGATGAAATATAACAAGGGAAAGTGTAGAGTCCTGCATCTGGGCAGGAACAACCCCAGGTTCCAGTATAGGTTGGGGAACGACCTGTTAGAGAGCAGTGTAGGGGAGAGGGACCTGGGGGTACTAGTGGACGACAGGATGACCATGAGCCAACACTGTGCCCTTGTGGCTAAGAAGGCCAATGGCATCCTGGGGTGTATTAGAAGGGCGGTGGTTAGTAGGTCGAGAGAGGTCCTCCTTCCCCTCTACTCTGCCCTGGTGAGACCGCATCTGGAGTATTGTGTCCAGTTCTGGGCCCCTCAGTTCAAGAAGGACAGGGAGCTGCTGGAGAGAGTCCAGCGCAGGGCAACAAAGATGATTAAGGGAGTGGAACATCTCCCTTATGAGGAAAGACTGAGGGAGCTGGGTCTCTATAGTTTGGAGAAGAGGAGACTGAGGGGTGACCTTATCAGTGTCTATAAATATATAAAGGGGGAGTGTCACGAGGACGGAGCCAGGCTCTACTCAGTGGCAAACAATGATAGGACAAGGGGTAATGGGTACAAACTGGAACACAAGAGGTTCCACTTAAACTTGAGAAGAAACTTCTTCTCAGTGAGGGTGACGGAACACTGGAACAGGCTGCCCAGGGAGGTTGTGGAGTCTCCTTCCCTGGAGACATTCAAAACCCGCCTGGATGCATTCCTGTGTAACATTATCTAGGTGTTCCTGCTCCGGCAGGGGGATTGGACTAGATGATCTTTCGAGGTCCCTTCCAATCTCTAACATACTGTGATACTGTGATACTGTGTGATACTTTACATCACTTTCAGGTCCAGCCTTCTTTGCTCAAATGAAAGTGCTCTGGCAGAGATCAGGGAACAGACCACAGGGGAAAACAGCTGAAACATCCCTTTAGTAAAAAGCCAGGGTGGCAACTTACCAAGCGCAGCTGTTGTGAAGCTAGCCTGTGGTCCAGGATGGCCTTCCCCTCCTTCCCCTCGCCGACTCAGCTGAACACAGAACTGATACTCTGTTTTTGGTTCCAGATTGTCCAGTCTTTTGGTTGTGCCTTTTACTGACAATGAAAGGAGAAAGTAAATCTCACGTTCAGCCCATGCTGAAAAATGTTAAGAAAGAAAAGGTTTGGAAAATATTCCTGAACCACCAAACACAGAAGGTAAGATACTCAGGCTCTTTTTTTGTTCCTGATTCACTAAAATAAACTATGTAGAAGTATAAAATACTTATTTTTAAGTTGAGCTCCAACCTAGCCCAAGGGATGTTTCCATCTTCCTTCAGGGCAGATTGGTTGCCTGGGCAATGAGCATTGGGTTATCTTGAATTAGTAATGACAGTAATTTGTTACTTGTTAAAGTTACTGCAATATTTCCTATAATATTTTAGGCCTTGCATAAAATGTCAAAACAGGGGCTCAAAGAGGTCATCTAAATAACAAGCAGGCTTCATTCTGCTTGTACTATTCCTTATAAATATTTAGGTAAGCTATTTGTCTCACTAAAGGGCACAGTAGAAACAAAGGAAGATTGTAGATGATCCAGAACATCTCAACACTGCTCACTATTGAAAACCTGCTGTTTACATGGGAGCTTTCAACAGCTGGGCCAAATACTGAGTACTGTTTATCTTACGGAAGGAGGGGGGAACCCCTTGGCTACTGAAAACTGAATTATCAACATTATACATATGATACACAAAGAGTCATGTGTCCAATCATAAAAGATTTAACTTTGATGTGTTATACTGTTTTTTGAGTCTAGTCAAGAGCAGACACCACGTTATATTTCAGCATGCAGCTGAAGTTTGTGCTGAAGGGAATTAAAAAACATTCTCTTACCTTCCACAGACATCCAGGACTGATAACGTTTTGCTGGCTTGTACAGGAGTTTTGTTGACACAACAGGTCCATCTCCAAGATGTACCTCAGCATTGATATCAATTATGAGGAAATTATGTCCACTGTCTGTCAGCCTTGGGGCATACTGTGGCACAGGAGGAACTGACCAAAAATGCAAATATTATATCAGCCTTTTAATTCCCTATATTAACAAAACTGTGGCATCTTCCTAGATCTACAGGAAAATGGGAGATGTTCTTTGAAACTCTTATAGACATGACTTCACATCCTAAAGCTGTCAGTTTAGATCTTTCAAAAAAACCCTTCAGCTTTCTTCTAATCCTTATCATTACAGTTATTTTTTCAATACACATAATTAATATGTTGCTTATAAGGGGTTCCTGTTCATATTCTGGCCACAGAAGTTTATTCAAACAGTTTCCTGCGGTGTAGAGAACAGAAAGTTCTGATGTATTACAATGTAAATCTGCCCTTAACATTAGAGGAGGCAAAGACATTTGAAGAGATTCATGCTTTTACCTTTGACTGTAACTTGAAATGGTTTCTCTGCCATTCCTGCTACTGTCTGCACACTGCAGACCCAGGTTCCTGTGTCACGGAGCTGGATTCGATTAATTGTAAACATGGCTTCAGAGCGATTACTGGTAACAATTAGGGAAGGCTGAAATGAACAAAGACATACAGAGCCTGAAAAACGTGAGCACCTAGGAATATTACCAAGATACTTTCTCACAGTTTAGAAGCTCATCTAGAGTTTAGTGATATCAGTAGAAAGGATTTATAATGGTCAATTCCACAGTTTCATTTGAGCTCATGAGGTATCTCAGAATATGGAAATTTCACATTATGCTTGAAAACCATGATGTGCATTTACTGCAGATAAAATCAATGTAAGCGCCAGAAAAAAAGGGAATGCAATTAGTCAGGAGCCTACCCTTAGGACAGTTCCATCTTGCTTCAAAAGTTTAAATTCTTCAGATTTTGGAAGTGGCACCCCAGTTGCTATACAAAAAGGCTTGAACTCGACACCAGAATTGAGTTCTACAGGATCTAGTAAGTTTTCTATCCGAGGTGAAAGATCTGCTGAACCTACAGAAGATGTATAGTATCTTAATGTCAGATTTCAAACACAATTTTAAAAGTCAGCACCAAAACAAATTTAGGTGTATAATGATCATAGGCAGCATAGGTGCCTGGTTCTCCCTTCACTCTAGGCCATATGCAAGGATCATGCTTACCAAAGTCAGCGCTGTTAACCTCAGTGTAAATACCATATGAGAAGGAACAAGCCGAGTGACTGCTCTTTCTTTTCCCCTCTCCTGTCTTTCTCACTTGCATTCTAAAGCAGCAGGAGTTTAACTATGGCAAAATCATGTACAAATTTTGTATTGAATGTGCAGTATCTATTTGCTCTCCATTTTGTCTAAGTGCAGTCAGATCACAAGAGTATAGTTTGGCTGTTTGGAACACAGTCTTACTTCGCTGATTGTTTTTGCACTTGAAAACCTTTGCAAATGAATAGTGGATTTGTCACTTTGTTTATCAAGCAGAAATAATAAATGCTGAGTGTATCTGTTAAAATACTGTGTGTGAACCTTCCCTGAATCCAGGGATTCTAAACAAGATATGCTCAGCTTTACAAGTTTAATTTTCTCAGGGAGACAGAGCTGATTTAAACTCTGGGGTTGTCTTGGTGTTTCAGTTACCAGTTTCAGACCATGAGGTATATAGTATAGGAGTGTATGTAGATGAATAAGAGGTCGGTAATGGTAAAGTACCATTAGCGTCTCTAAAAACTGATCAAGCAGATAGCATGTCAGTAACTGATATTAAGGTCAGTGTCAAATCCTATGGAGTAAGGTTGAAAATCTACCTCTAATGAAAACAAAATCAGAAGAAATGGTAGCATACCAGTCTATTAAATGCAGCATATGAGGCAGAGGCAATAAGGATATACACAAGTGTCTGGACCCCTGAAATGTAATTGGCAGAGCAAGGATACCAGCCTGAAGTGGTAATGCTGTACCAGCATGAAGATCTGTTTCAGTTACACTGGGAAAAGCCATTTACTACCGTGTTACCTTGCTTTACCTTCTTTTTCACATTGCAGACCATGCCATCCGAGGGAGCAGATACATCCCTTAAATCTGTCGCATGTCCCTCGATTTTGACAATTACATTTGAGTTTGCAGTCTGACCCATAAAAACCAGGTTTGCATTCTGCAAGCATATATGTTTCCAGTTAGTGTAAAGGTTCTAGAAAATGTCTTCCATTAGTTCTCAATCTCATGCATCAATTCTCCAATAGGGTCTAGTTACCTCAGCAGGTTTGAGTTTGAAACTGTATTTGTTAACACTAAACCATCCCCAAAGTATCCTGAGATGACACTAACATCAAAAATGTAGAGCACGTTTGTATCCACATCTGTCATTTGTAGACTAGATGCCAATGTGAAAGCTTTTTCTATCTCCACTCTTTTATCACTTAGACCGTTGTAGTGTCCAAAGGCTTCATCAGTTATGTTACCATAGAACAAGATGGCGCATATTTGTAAAGGAATATGTGCCTTGTATCCCAAACAGATTGCAGTCTAATAAAAATGAACAAGACTGATTATGCTCATTATTGTTCAGCAATGGATATATGTTTGGCACTGAATTGATCAGTTTGGCTTGTATATATACAGAAAGACTGTAGCTGTTAGAGAATTTTTAACATCTTAGTAGAACATCAGCTCATTTTGCAGAATAATTTGAACAGGTTTCATCTTTATTATGACGAGAATCTGACATGGTCATCTGAGATGGGTAAATATATTACTCCTTTTCTACATAACGTAAAATCCCCTGTCATTTACTCTGCTCTGCTAGCTCCCTTCTGTATTTCCTATGTGCAGTACACTAAGGACTCTACTATTCTTCATATTTTTTGCTATACCTTTGTCACATTCCAGTCCCATCCATCCTGTGGCACAAGAACAACCATATGGATCTGGTAGACAGAACATATAGTTTCTGCAGCCATAGGTTTCTTTACAGCTCTCTTCGCATGTTTTGCCAAATGTATTTGCTCCGCAAGCTATGTAAGGGAGAGAGGGAAAGACTAGCCCAACTCGATTAAGTCCACAAAAGATACAATGCTTCTAATGATACAGCTTTAGACAACAGAAAGCATAAATTAAAATAAAAAATAACATTTTTACCATTCAAATAGCAGTTACATTAACGTCTGTAACAATTTAAGCCACGGCTGCACTAATGGTTAAATTCAGGCAGCACAAACAAACATAACTTTCTCCCATGTGAGGATGCATCAGCAAATCACCCATTGTTTTGAATATGCTGGGAATGAGCTTCAACAATAAATCCTCTTTATAAGCCATTTTAATATAAATTGGACATACAGTGCCATAAATAACAAATATTCTTTTTATAGGTCAGTGCATATGAAACTGCCAAGCTAAAGGTTTTGCTTTTCTGATAAGGTCAGTGCTACGTTAGAGTGGTTCAGATGTCAACTATTCCAACATCTCAGCTCTAGTATTTGCAGCACTGCAATTCAGTCAAAATATTAGGATACATACAAAGCACTGAACTCCAGAATTTCTTGGGGAGATCAGAGCAATGTTGTGCCTGCTGTAATTCTTCCAGAGTCCAAACTAATTGTTACAAAGATATGAATAAAGAGACATATACTATTGATATGCCCCTGCAGAGACAAATCACCCTGTGAACATATTTAGCACCTTTTTCAGAAGCAGCCAGGGAATCTCTAACCCAGGGTCTTCATTTCCCAGTGTTAGCGTATCCTTAGGATCTGCTATTTTACCATGCATTTAACAGTCAGTCAGTAGCTCCAGGGAATCACAGAACAATTTAGGTTGGAAGGAACCTCAAAAGACAAACTGGTCCAGGCTTTTGTGGGAAAAGGAGCTTATCTAGCACACTGTCCAAGTGCATATCAATCAAGAAAAGTTGGAAACAATATAATCTCTATAAGGAGAAAAGAGGGAAAATTTAAAAGATAGAATCATAGAATGGTTTGGGTTAGAAGGGACCTTAAATATCATTCAGTTCCAATCGCCCTGCAGGGACACCTTCCACTAGACCAGGTTGCTCAAAGCCCCATCCAACCTGGCCTTGAACACTGCCAGGGATGGGGCAGCCACAGCTTCTGTGGGCAACCTGTGCCAGTGCCTCATCACCCTCATAGTCAAGAATTCTTTTCTGATATCCAATCTAATCTAAATAATAACAACTACCAGAACAACCTTATTCATTCAGGGTTCATCTCACCAACACTGTCTTGTCTCCAGCACCAGCTGTAAATACTATAGGTATAAAGAATAAAACAAGGCTACTCCATTTGATGCTTCCCTCAATATTCTGCTAACTTCTGCTACTGAGAACAAATCAAGAAGCAATCTGTGAAAATAATATTTGGTTACCTTTCTCACATGTTTTTCCCATAAAACCTGGAGGACAGATGCATTCCCCAGTATCTTCATGACAAATGCCATTGTTCGTGCAGGAAGGGCAGTGGGAGCTACAGGAAGGGCCCCATTTCTGAGCTTCACATCCTTTTATGGAAAAATATAGTGACATATTTTTGTCTTCTTGCTTAGTAACAAATCAAGTAGTAAAATTCTTTTCAATTAAGACAAACAGTAATATGAAAATAAGATCCATATGGACCCCCCAACAGCCCAACCTCCTGACCTAATGTAAGGAATCACTTTTTTCACTGTGGTTACTACATAACAACTTCAATGAAGAAACTGAAAAAGTCTTCCTTGTTTGAAACTAGATGTAGAGTTTTTAGTTTGCAAGAGTAAGTTTGTAAGTTGAAAAATATCACATATTTAAGATTTCTATGCTTGTAGTAGGGCTATGAGACTTACAATAGGATCAGGCTTCACCTGGACCTGGTTGCAGGACCAAGCTTGGCATCGCTGGTATTATTTCAGCATTTGGCAAGTCATGATTCTTTTTTCTGTAACAATGTATTTCTTGAAAGTTCATTAGACCAGATTCACATCTGTTATTTCTTTACTGTCATCACTGGGTCTTTATAACAATGATCAATCAGTTGATGATCTGTTTCTGAACTAAATGGTCTAAGAGCAAGCAGTTGTTTTAAAGCTTGTTCATGATTTTCTTTCGCACTTCATAATTTAAGAAGAGACTACTACCATTAATCTTGCCAGTGAGTATTTAGCTACAGATTTGATAGAAGCCCAGCTCCAGTTCTAAAATGTATATAAGACTTCATCTTGCAAATGCTTAATCTATTCCTATAGGATGCAAAATTCATTGAAAGTAATAAACTGGAAAGTCCTGAGGCAGGCTCACTAAAGATGAGTAATCCAGACTTGGTTCAGTTCTGGGTTTTTATCAGAAAGCATTTAATGATTCAACATGGCACTTGGAGCTCTGTATCTTCCTTCTCCTGGAAGGAAATTCTTACATGTGGATACTTTAAAAAACGGCTTTTGCTAAAAATCATCAGTCTGTGTCTATAATCCTAATTCAAAGAAAGACAGGACATGTTTGAGCAGTAGCATCACCCATTCTTTTTACTGTTAGCGTGCTACCTAACACTCTCCCATACTGTACCCCAAGGTTTTTCCCAGTGGCTAGGATAGACAAGATAAAAGCCTATGGCAGAATTTATGGCTAAATTTTCTGCTGTGCAGCTTGGTAGTAGTGTAGAGAACAGATCTTGGATCATTTTATTTAATAAGGTGGCAATACCTTCAAAATCCAAACTTAAGGCATTATATTTATTGATTTGTGACTCCTGGAAGCATCCTGTGGATGTTAGCAAGTAAAATATGTTTTACCATCAGAAACATTTTCTCTATTATGTAAGATATTTTAGCAACTATTTATTTTTACAAGTCAGTTTTAGATTTCTATGTTAATAGAATATAATATTCTTTATATCTGGTGAAAATAGACATGTAGAATGCTTAATGGAAAATATCTACCTACATTGTAAACTGGTCCTGTCATCCACTGGGAGATGAACTTCAAGAGCTAACTAAGGCTGTGGTAGTTCGTGAAATTAGAATAATATGTGCTAAACATGATAAATCTTTGAATAAATGGTGTTTGGATATAGCCCGTCAGAAGGAACAAAGACATTTGAAATTCCTATTTTGTGCTCAGACCCACATCTCATTTTCATGGGAGACCCAGTGCCACCTTCTTTGTTCATACTTGATGTTTGAAAAGCTGGGATGTCGAGAAGAGAGCTAGCTGTGCTGGCAACAGCTAAGATGAATTGAACTGAATCTGATTTTTTTCCTCTCCCAGCTGTGTAAATCAGTACCAGCTTGTACCAAAGATCCTTGAGAAAAAAAATCTTCTGACATAATCTGAGAGCAGTTTATGCCAAGAAAGACTCTGGCCCTTATTTGGGCATAGTATATGTTTCATTTCATGTTCATTATGACTTTAAACAATTAATTGTCAGCCTACATTAATGGAACTTACGTCTTACAATAAGCCTTGTGTAAGCAGAAGTAAAGAGGTTTCCTCCTATATATCTGGCAGAGTAAACCCCTGAATCTTGTGGTTGAACTTGAGAGTAGGAGACTTCTAGCTCCCCTGGTACTTCATGCCTCGGCACAGAGTGGATGAAGGAACCTGAGGAAGGAGCACAGAAGTCGTTCACCCTCTGCAGGTAGAAGTGAGTTTGCATTGGTTATTGAGAAAGGACAGCTTGGATGAGCTAAACAGGATCTATTTGTTAGTTATGAATTTGCTGATGGCTTTTTAGCTAAACTAGTTTTTGATAATTGGAGAAGTGCATGTAAAAATGAAACTAGATCCTGAGGAGATTTGGTTGATGAATGTGACAAACAGCTACATGGTCAGTGTTTCTTTACAGGAATGATGCTGTAAACGTAGTGGTTAAAAGGGTTAATTTTGTTTCTTAGCTTTTCCTGAAGTGAAAGGTAACAATCTGTAAGGAGTTTAATGTGGCTGGAAGGAGTCAGACAACAAATGCCAGCCAGGTCCTACTTAATCTGAGTAACGCAAAGATTTCCATAGCAGAGCAAAGCAGGAAGAACAGAGCTCAGCTTTATCTTTTCTTCCCAGACTTAACATGTTTCTGTCTCTTCTGTATTTTTTTTCACCAGGGAAGCTTATCGGTGTTATTCTAGGTTTGCTGTAATTGGTCATACATGCCTGCTAAGTAATGCAATAGAGTTTGGTCTTCTCCCATCACTCTAGATCATCAAGTAGCTACATTTGAACATTTGTTGCTGTCAAAGAGAAGTTGCATCCACTGGACTTCAGGACCCTTGGGATTCCTTGCACTCGCCTGCCAGAGCAGGGCTGCTGCAGGCAGCTAACGCCAGATCCAGCCAGCTATCCCCAAAACATATATGCACATGCTCACACACACTGTGCTGATAAATCCAGCCACTAGCAGACCCATGCAGCAGAACTGTGCCTTTACATGTACTGCATGTGCACGTGAGACTCACACTCACACAAACAACCCAGAAAGCCTAATCCTGTTCTCATTTGCCACCTAGTCAAGCCTCATATACACCCAAAAGTGGGTCCTATGGCCCAGACCTACAGTCTCTCTAATTAATGGCTGTCAGACCTCTTATCCTACTTGCTGGCTTGAAGTTCACTAGTGTGTCACACACACGCTTGCACACACAAGTGGGTCCCTGATGTAACTGGCCTTAGACAGTCTCTCCATTTACTGGCCCCAGACATACAGGCCTTTTTGACCCCTGGCATGTGTTTCCAGTTACTAGGAGTCAAACCTATTGTGCCTTCTAGTCTGGCCTGAAGGTCACTAGCAGATTACACATATGACCACCAAGTAGACAGCACACCTATGTGAAGAATAATTAATAATAGAGTTTAATAAGATCAAACCAACTGTCTTGTAGAGATTGGCTGGACCAGTGGCATCTTTTACCTGCATCCTGCCCCATTTTTCCATGCTTGTTCCTTTCCTGTTCATTTTAATCCCTCCCTTTCTCCTTTTGGCTCTTTCTTTCAATATCCTGTTATTTCACACATCCTTATGCTCCCTCTCAATCATTCCATAGTAAGTTTGCTCTTTCCGCCTGAGACTCATGATAATCTCACTCTCTCACTCACCTACAAAGCTCTGATTGAAGCTGCTCAGGGCTTTGTGCTGTTCCCACAGTGGCTCTCAGAAGCTGCCCTTTGGTGTTTTCTCTGCCATCTTCTACTGCTTAGAGCTTGTGTGTCTGGTTATTTATTACTTCTCTTATTTCTTGTCTTAGCCTTTTGTGCTGAATTACCATTCACCAGATGATACTCCCACAGATGAGGTCCCCTTACCTTCTACATCCCCTTACATTTACCCTGATAATGAAACAACTTTTTCCACTTTGCTGAAGTAATTTAGAAGAACAGTGACAGGCAGGAGCTTTACTGTCTGTGATCATACATAATATCATGTTATCAATTTGACTATAGTCAAACTTCAGGCAGATGAGAATCATAACTAAAATGGCAAAAAGATCTTGGGTCAGTTCAGTCCCTGACAACATGTAACAGTTCTTCAAGAAAACAGGAACAAAGAAAAAGAGAAAAGAATGAAGGAGATTAGTTCTGAAACTGTGAGTTGTGGTGTTTATTATTATTATTATTATTATTATTATTATTATTATTATTGGGTTTTGCATATCTTTTGAATTACAAGCTGCAGAACAAGCTTGGCAGCAAAGTACCAAGAAAGCCTTATAGCCTGTTAGCAAGGTTCACTTTCTGTGACTTGTTTTTCAAGATGGCGCTTTTTATGTCAATGTCTTAAAGCAATCTTGTTTAGCAGAACAGTTTTATTCGCCAGACAGCCTTTGTAAGGGTGTGTAAGGGGGAAGTGGTATTTTAAATGACTGAAATGGAAGACTGCAACAGTTAGATATAGCAGGACAAGTATTTTCTTTGCCAGCTGCTGTATCAGAAATCCTCAGGGATGCTATTTCAGCTGTAACCTCAGGTGAAGAACTTGACCTACTGTCCAGAGTCATGGTTAATCTGAGGCTTTTTGCCAAGTTTCCAGTTGGAATCCCAGCTGAGGCAGCATCATGATACAAGCGCTCCTGCTCTGACATAGCAGCTGGTTCTTGTATGAGAAAATGCTGACAAGAGATCATAGAATTTCCCTGAGGATCCTGAAAGGACAAGTGATGGCAAACTTTCTCCACTGTGCACTGCATGGTTGAACCTCTGAAGAGCAAGGAAACAGGTCTTTGAGAAACTCTGTTTTGCATATTGCCCTTTTAAAAGACACGTTTTTGGTTTTGTTTTCTTTTTTTAATTTTCTCTTTCAGCCTGTAAAGAAGTGCTCCAAATATTCAGTAAGTTGTGTTGAGGCTGACCCACTGCATGCCTTCTTTTGCAGTGTGTTAACACTTCCTTACCTCATCCTGCTCTATTTACTCCCTATTTCCTGGTAGATCACTGTAAGATAGACCATCAGTAGGCAAAGATGGACCAGTACATCAAGTGGGCTTTCCACAACTGATTTGTTGCAGTCTAACATTCTGAAGGCACAGTGAGCTTTAGTGGCAAGTGTCAAGCCGTAGTAGCACATAGCTGAATAATGAGTTAGATGTGATTTAAGGAACATCTTAGTTAGAAAAGTTATGTAATAAATTTTACAACCTGACTAATTTTTATTGTTGAATGAAATAAGGATTAGGTTTTGTTGACAGTTTTGCCTTTCTAGTAGTAGACTATTAGTGCTTAATTTTCTTAGCCTGAAGAACTTCATAGAAGCAAAATGGCCTATGAAAGACATATAAAGAAGGAAAAATATGCACTTGAAAAGCAGTAGAAATGTAGATAAGAGATGCAGGAACTAGGCCTTCACAGTGGCACAGAAAAACAAACAAACAAAAACAAAAGCTAAAGTAAGCCAGGCAAACATAGAAGAAAATCAAAAAGGGAAGTGAGAAACAAAACAAAGGTATAAAGAGACAATTTGACATTCTTTTGGAAAAGAAACAGGTCAGTTCAATATATTGGATATGGTGAGCGGCTCCTTTAGGGAACATTAAGTGCACGAAGAATTATGTCTCCATTGCACAGCATGGGCATCATCAGCAATGACTTTAAAACAGTTATATGCCACTTGGGTAAGACTGATAGCAGAAAGAAATGACAAGGGAGAAAGGTTAATTACCTACCATTTTTGTAGATCACTGCATCTTCCTCTTTTGCTGCCATTCTAATGAAGGAAATATTCACATGCTCTCCCTTATTTGCTGTAACAGTTAATGCCACTGGATGGAATGAGGCTGAAAACAGAACAGGACAGAAGTATGGGATAAATAGCAGCAGTTGCTATCTCTATCTAGTATCTGGGCTGAAAGCTGAGGATAGTTTACAGCATGCCCTAACTCAGATTTTGATATTTTAATTTCTTTATAGCACACACTGACTCTATCACCAGCAACCTCAGCCCTTTGTCCTGGCCAACAACAGAACATGGGGCATGAAATAAAAAAAGTAATTTGATTTTGGTGGAGTAACTCAAAACACTTCCTAACTAGGAGCTGCAACTGTCTGCATAACACTTCCCCAAGTTTCTTCATCCCTTGAGACATTTTTCAAGCAGACTGAGTAAAACACTGGAAAATGCATTCTAGGGAACAAGCTGTCATCGGCAAACACAAGTTAGAAGTTAAGGATGCTTTCTTCCATTTAGTTGGAAAACTCCACAGGAAGGCTATGAAGTGTTTTGAGAACAAATTCAGGTATCTGACCATTTTTAGCTCTGAGTTGTTATGTCATACTATCACTGATAAGTCGATAGCAAAAAAAAAATAAATACAGAAACTCCTCTAAAATGAGGCAAAGTTAACTTCCAAACTCTTCAGCTTTTTATTTGAATGAGAATGTTACACCTCAGTACTTTTCCTTTTACATCACCCAGGGGAGTGAGGCATTGATTTTCACTAGCCCCTTTTGTCCTTCTGGTTTTGAGGCTGTTTAGCCTTAGATTTCCTCCTGTGCAAATTCCTCTTGGGCAAGTCCGTCCTGAATCTTGTTTTCGTTCTGCTCCTGGGAGCCCAGTTCTGCTGCCATCTGCCTCCCCAGCAAGATGAATGGGACCTTTCTGACAGAAAGACCCACATGAACCTCTGCTGGAAAGAATCCTTGAAGAGCTGTTCATGCTTCTAGTCAGCTCTGCATATTTGCACTTTTGCATAGGTTCCATTTCTAGTAGTCACATTTATTCATTGGGAATATTTCATTTAAGGAGCGCACATACAGGTTAGTACAAACTGTTAAACAACTTCTTCATAAAAGGTTGGCATTTATTTATAGTCATGTATCTTTTTTTTCTGTTCATTACTAGAATACTTTCAATAAAATATACTTCTGTTCATATCAGTGGTTGCAGAAAATAAATTTTTGAGTCTCTAGCTGGAATTTGGTGGCAAAGAAATACACAGAGATAGGATCAGAAAGCAGAGGAAAAATGATTAACTTTCTACTACATTATATATGTAAGAGAGCTGTGAAAAACAAGTAGGTAGATGTTACACACAGTTACACACAGTGTAAGGCTGAAACTGTGGTAGCACCTCCAGTAAAATCTAAGGGGGAAAGGAAGGTGTTATTTGTATAATATTTGAGGAAAAAATATTTTAATACTTCTCTTTTAGAATGGTATTTTAATTAAAAATCAAAACTTTTGTGTTATGTGTTGTAAAACTAAAGAAAGAAAAATCGAGTGAAAATGAAGACATTTGTCTCAATCCAAGCCAGCCTCTCTCCCAAAATTTTATTTCCTTGAGGATTTTAACAGATTAATGTTTCATTTCTGCTTAGAAATAAGACAACTATAGAAAACTCACAGTTCTTTGCAGAATGGAATTTCTATCCCTTGTGCAGTTCTAGCGTTTATGCTCTGAGCCTCTGCCATGAGTTTTCATTCCATCATTAAGTGCTATCCAATTGGTTTCAGCTGGGGTGTTCCTGCATGACGCTAAGTATTTGCACAGGGATCTATTGAGGATTTGACATCTTACCTTGGCACTGGTACCTGAACTACCTCTTATAGAAACATAGATTTCTAATATAGAATAATGAAAAAAGATCTCATTAGAAACCATCAAATAAAACTGAAAGCAGTCCAAACTTACTGTCAGCCCCTGATTTAGAAATTATTTATGAATAAAAAATGCATGGTGAAAACCGTGATCTATTTAGGAAAAGAAAATTCAACAGCTTACTCAAAAATGAATTGCTAGTTATAAATGATTCTAAGTGGTTTACTGCAGTGGGTTTTGGACCAAATTTAGTGAGGCATTAATAATTGTTTTAACAAGATATTAAACTTTTTCATTCCCATTTTCTTTTCTTGGTATATTGTTTAGCTTAACCACAAGACTTTTTCATCAGAATATTATTGCAATGGAAAGGAATGCACACTCCCTTGTGGGCTCAGTTCCAACGTATTTTTAGATTGTGACTTGTATTTCAGTATTTCACATCTCTAGTGTGCCAATTCCTTATAGAGACATAATGAACTGAGTTTCAGGGCAAGTGCCATAATGCTCTGATGTTAGCATTTCCCTTATTGTCCCTTTGCCCACTCTGGAGAGTTTGTGTGTGGGAAACTCACTTTCTTATATGAAAATACACATTTAATGTGTAGAGAAATAGCATAAATTATATTTGACTAGAAGGAGAACAGGTTATATATTGTTATTTTCTAGATATGTATGCTGTAAACAGTATAAGCATTAGTTCCCAAACATATATAAAAGATAATCTGTTCCCTCTTATTGTGTGTATAAGTATTCCATAATTGTAGAATTATAGAATAGTTTGGTTTGGAAGGGACCTTAAAGATCACTTAGTTCCATCTCCCCTGCCAAGGAAGGGACACCTTCCACTAGACCAGGTTGCTCAAAGGCCCATAAAGAATTCAGGAGAAAGGACTTATTTTTTTCAGCATGGCACATGTAGAGTAAAATAGGAAAATTAACCTGTTGCATTTCTGTATTATACAGTAAAAATCTTACTGTAACTGGTAAGTACATAATCAGGCAGATGACAGTTCCCAACCACATCAGTGGGGCTACCCAAATGATTAGTAATTAGTGTTTCAGCAGCAGTGTTTCAGCTTCTTGCCCTAAGGCTGCAAAACAGTGACTGGATTTTCAGAAGTGCTTCTCGTTCTGTGCCTTTTCTCTCCTCAATGGGAAACCACACATTTCAACTCTTGCTCAATTTTTGGCATTGAAAAACACGTTCTGCCTTTAAAACTTATTCAGACAATAGCATAAAAGGGAAAAAGGTCTGTTTCCCAACTATAGATGCTTTGCCAAACCTCACAGTCCTTCACTGACCTCTTCTTCCTCTCTCTGTGCACTTTAATAGCTTTGAGAATTTCTGCCATGCCTCTTTCTCACCCATCTAGCCTGATTAGATTATACATGCTCACCAAGTTGCTAGCTCAAATTCTGTCAGTGGAAGCTTTCGCAGAGAAAGTCTGAGAAATGGATTCAGCCCAGGAATTATCCAAAGAAACATACTTGCCGTTGGTGTGAGAGTTGTGTTATTTCTGGTTAGAACAACTTTGGTCACATAGGAAGCTCTCAAAGTTTGATTACTTTAAATTCCCTGCTCCTAGGTCCAGAGATACAAAGTGCAAAAAAACCCAGATTGATTCAAAGGACACTCTTCCACTCACAGAGGTTGTTGCACATGACAGTCAGAGATGGCTCAGCACACTGGCATTCTGCCACACAGGCAGGGCCACACTGGCTTTCCATGGACTGTTATCTTATCTGTCTCCTCATTGCAACCTCCTTTAAAACAATAGAGGTGTCAGCCTGCACCTGCAGAGCTTTCTTGGTGACTAGTCAGAGAAAACATAAGTGAGTGATAAAGGCACTTGCCCTGCCAACCTTGCTTGTAATGTTCCCATACTGTAAGATGCAAACAGACACCAGCTGTAGCTTTGAGAAATGAAAAATCTATTTGTCTTAATTTGCTATATAATTTCAGGAGATACCAACAGTGGTAATGGCTCTTACTGAAACCTTATAAAGAAAGATTAAAGGTGTCAAGTCTCCTCACAGACCAGCTGCCATGGCATAAAACATAAGAAATACAGTCAAGTCTGCTAGAAATCAGCTGAAGTTTTGAAAAGTTGATTTTCTGCTGAAAATTCTCCAACATTTCTTGCACTTATCTGTAGTTTATGGTGATCTCTTCTTTGGAACTTGTCCCAGAAGTTCAGTGAGGTACAGAGACAAATAAAAGCTTGCACATAAGAAGGTGTAATTTAACAGCTAGAGTGCTGGACCTTCGAAATCGCACCTACTCTTATCATTATATCCCTGCTATATTTTCTTTTTCTACAGTGCCTAGCCTTAAACCCAAACCCAAGTCAATAGTGAGATGCACCGCCTATTTTTGTGAATAATCCTCTTAGATTTTTGAAAATTTCTCTGGAGTTTCTTTCTAGTTTTGAGCTGGACTGGGTTTTTTCATACTGACACAGACTGTGCTGATCCAGTGCTGCTGATCTGTAGTTTTACTGAACCTTAGGCAAGCCAGTTATTTTCTAGGCTCAGGTTGCCCATTTGTAAAGGAAAGGGTAGTGATGTTTTGTTATCTACACCTCAGACCTGTTGAGACTTTAAAATGGAAGCATGCTTAGAAATCAAGGGTCTGGTATGTGAAAAGATCAGTGCAGGAGTTATTGTATTATAATTTCATGAGGTCAGTGAGGCCAGTACTTATCTTATTTGCCACCTGACTTTGTGTTCCTGGCAGTAGCCAGACACAGGCAGAATACCTACAGGTGTCTGACTGACTTCCATGAGGAAATGCCTAGCAGCTAGTATCAACCAGTTGTCTCTGCATTTCATTACAAAACACAGGCTTGAGCCAAGAGTATCTTTATTGACTCCAGACTGCCTTGCCATGCTGGTGCCCACCTGTGTCAACCAGTGATAACTGCCAGCCTTGCAAGCACTGACACACAGAATCCTGATCTGATCACCATACAGTACCTCTCAGTGGCATCTTCATGGTATGTATCCTTGTCACCTCATCCTTGAGTTTCCCTTCACAGTAATACGCTCCAATAGTTTCACTGGCCTGTTCCCTTTTCCACACCACTGTTTTGGCTGTTGGCCTCTTCAGATCTTCGTTGACTTCCAGTGGTTCCCGGTGTTGGTTTGTCACATCCTCCTGGTCTCGGTCTATCGTGATAGACTCACGGGAGTGCCATTTGGAAGTGATGCAGATAAGTGCTGTCTCGGAGTTGTCCACCAGAGGGAATGAATTGATCAGTATGAGGTCCAGTGCCGCTTCCACTTTACCTAAGGGAAAAAGCAGCAAGTGGAAAAAGTTTACTGCAGAGTTTGTGTATATGGCTGATCAAATCACCAGATAAGCTGTTTCACCCATTACTCAGGGTTTCTCTTGCACAGTTTCTGTGCAAAATGGAAAGATTGCAGATTAACTATTCCACTACACTGACTTTAGGATTTACTTCTTAAGTCTTGAACAGATAGAGCTTGTTCTTCTCAGAAGAAGAAGATCACAAACTTGTGGAATTTCTTTTGGAAAACCATGGGTTGCAGAAGCAGACATATCCTTGAATAGTTAGACATGTACATAAATGCCTGAAATACGGTGCTGGTAACAAGGCCAGTGGATAATTTTCAGGGTTAGTTTGATAGTGTTTCTTTTACATTCTTTACATGGATTTTATATACATGAACTGATATAGAGTAGATATATCTTTTGATTATGCGAATTGGCAGTACTTTGAACAGTTGGAGTATGTTCTGACAGCTGTTTTATGAATCGGGATTAATGATTTCATAATCATGCACATGTTAACCATTCGAAGCCCTGACAGACAGCGGCAAGAACTATGACATAAAAAAGCAGTCTCAGAAAAAAAGAGCAAGTCAGCAGCACTAGTAGAATCATTTTTCCTAAGGTTAAGTTTTAATCAATCGAAATGGCTCCTTTTGCTCAACAGAACTGCCAGAAATACACGGAGATTTGAAAATGGTAGCTACAAGCCTGATTAAAACAGTCTCTGGAAGAGTACTACAGATTCAGCTGTTGAAATGCGTGTAGCAGGAGGGAAATACAGCTCTCCTATAATCAACAATTTGCAAATAACAGGCATTTCCCTTTACTTTTGAAATTCAGAGTAAGGAGAAAGGAAACAGTAACATTTTTTCCAGCTGAAGCAGGAAGAATACTTGATTTCTTTTATTCACCACATCTATTTTCCTGCTTTGAATACAAGTATGTTTTGTATTTACACAGAGACACCTAATATTTAGTGCCACTCAGCTTCCAAATGTTCCTCAGATTGGAAGGAAGGGGTATAGTCTTAGATAAGGGAGGTCAAAAGGTCTTAGTGCTGACTGCAGTCTTTGCGTGAGTCCCTCTAGTGCTTGGGGCCAAGGGAGGAGGTCCTCCTCTGCTGTCAATGCCAGCAGCCACCCTGGGGACCTAAGTATCTTGACAGCACACTGATGCTCACCACACCCAGCCAGCCTGCCACAGCTACCACTCTCTAATGTGCCAGCCCAGATAACCTGCGGTTACATAATGGAGGAATGAAGCCTTCTGGAAAGGGCGCAAGAGCCACTGCAGTTGTGTGTTGCATAAAGGTGCAGGTCGGAGAAGTCAGTTCATCCCGCTGCACGTGCAAAAACCAATCCTTCAAACAAAGTTACAGAAGTAAGTGATAGAAACGGGGCCACACTCACACATTCATTTTGTAGGGCATTTATCTCAATGTTTTTACTTTTATATGAGGAGCATTTGTGCTCTCCCTATGGGTCTGATGCATCACCTGAAGGCAGGTGTAATTCAACAGACACCAACATTGAAAGCAGAGGGCTTCGGTTTCTTTCAGCAAGGATCACATGCCAAGTACTGCAAGATCCTAATTTCTGCAGAATTCTGTGAAACTTGGAATCAAATCTGGATACAAACTCCATGACTTGATGTGTTGATCTGTGTTGAGGTGAGGCAGGGTACTGCAGATCAGGACTGTGCCTAGCACCCACAGGGCACAGAGCTGCACCTGTCTTTCCAGTACAGGGGTATGGGCCCAAGTTGCTGGGGTCCTACAGAGGATGGCTGCTCTTCCAAGGCTCAAGTTTCTTTTCTCTATCATTTCTCTGTTCTCTAACTCCAACACAGATTGAAAGGTGAAAAGAATACTTTCCCACCCCCTGCATCTCAACATTTTAATACACTAAGAAAAAGTAGTGGAACTGTGAGTTTTGAGGACTAACTTTCATGTTGCCTTTGATCCCCATGCAAGACCCCTATGCAAGAAATAGCAAAGTAGATTCAGGGCATTTGCTGAAAGCTTTTCTGTTTCTTTGTATTAATCAAATTGTGTAATCAAAGTGTAGAACAATCACAGCTCAGGCATATTGCTTATTTACTCTTGTGCTTATTCCAGATGAATCAAATTCTAGCCCCTGGTGGATGGATAGTGTTCTGATTGATTGTCTAAATATATGTGGGGTTTTGTCATATTAAGCACTGCAGAGTAACCTAGACACCTTCATCAAGCAGATGGAGCGCAGGTGAAGTTTCGTGTCTTCTAGAGAAACACTACAAGGCCTTTATTTGTCTAAAAGGTAGTAATACCTATGCATAAGTATGGAATTGTGTGCCAGGCATAATTTGACAGCTAAGGTTTCACAGCTGGAATATAGTGCAAGCAGAAATTACAATATATACAAGTGAAATCTTTGCAGTAAGGACAGCTGTGCTTTAGGTGTATTTTGGGGGAAAAAAAAATGAAAAAAGCACTCTAGCAGCACATTGATTAGAAGGCAACTCACTTGTTTAACCCAGAATCTAGCAGGACTGCCAGTTTAAATCAGTCTAGGCCTCTGAGGTGATAGAAGTGCTTTCTTTGACTGCACTGAGAGCTGCTACCCTCAGACTGGGGGGGGGGGAACCCAGAAAAGTGTAAAATATACGTATGCTTAGGGATTCCTACAGCATCTCTTCCTGGTAATGCAACTTAAAATAACCCAACTAGCCTTGCTAAAGAGGAATTTACTTAGTCTAGCAAAATTTAGGCAAATCCTACCCTTGATGTTAATGAAGACTTTAAGTATGTAAGGACCAAATAAGGACAACAGGATTTAGCTCTCTGAGCAAAGCACAAAAATACAGACAGGAAACTCCCTTTCCCTGTACCCGTGATAGTTCTCTGTGCTTCCTTGAAAAACTCCTTTGACTCCTGCCCTGGTCCTTGAAGAACTGACCTTATCAGGAAGGCAATTTGCTCTGCGTGCAAGCAGATTCTGAGAAGACAGAGCACTTGAAAACACTAATGTTAGAAATGGGAAATAACATGCACAGAGGATTCATTGCCCAGTATTTACTCATTGTGGTGCAGTGTTTTGGGCTCTTCCACCACAGGGAAAATGTCACCCACTAAATCGGTAAGTTTAAATAACAGCACACCCATATAACCCAGACAGCAAAATGAATGCAGGGAGACATTTGCTGTTTCTCTCCACTCATCCTTAACCACAGGGTTGTGCTCTCCCTTGTTAGGTTATACCTGGATGTATTTTTCAGAACTTCTCTAGTACACATACTCCTGGGGAAATTGTGCTGAGCAGAGAATTAGTGTGTATCACACTGTCGTTGTAGCCCCTCAGTGGTCTCATTCCCTATCAAAATGCCGCTCATACGGGCACAGGGTCATCATGTTTTCTGTGCTGTGCTGCACCAGGAAAACTCAGTGAGGACCATCTGGAAGAAATGGCTCTCAGGAATTCCCTGGAACACATCCCAGACATAGGTCTGATCAAAGAGCAAGAAAGTCTCTGATAGAGTTTAAAACATCACTTCACTATATCAGAACTCTACAGTACTCTCACTTCACCACTGATTTTGCCAAGTAGAGTAATGGGAGTTGTTTCTGGTGCTAAGCACAGTTTGTGACTAATGAGGCTCAGGGCCCTGACTAGTGGCAGCCTGAAAATAACACAAAAGAAAATCATCAGCACAGTCAGAAGTGCAGATGGAACTGCACTGTCAAGAAGGACCTGTTGTAGTCCAAAGGGGAAATTAACCAAGCCGCTTCATAGGACAGGCTGACACAATGTAAAAAGTAAATAAATACCAGGCAACAAAATACCAGTCTTGAAGTAAAAAGTTTATATATATAGTACCCTTGAATACAGAAATTTCATTTATGAACCATTTCAAAACCCTTCCAGAACATAATAAATTCCTATTATCTTCATACCCTGAAAGTGTTTGCCTTTCCTAGAGCTGAATTACAAAATTAATTTTGATGGATTTTTTTACTTCTCTGTGATACGACCCTGGTTTAACATTATTAGTGCCTGTTCTTAGTTTGGGTGCTAGTTGAAGAGCAATTATCAAACCTGTACCTTAAAAAAATAATCAGCATTTTTAATGCTTAACAGGTCTCAAGTTTCCCCACATGTATCCTCTGAAACCACAGTGGAACAGCATCCTAAGTATGATCTTGCCACTAGCACAGTATTGATGCTGTCTTCGGAGGATAGGTCTTTGTCACAGTTTCTCAAAGATTTTCATCCGCCTAGTCCCAGACAGGTCTTGCATCACAGTGGGAGCTGACCGTGGAACTATACATATGTCACACAAGTGGAAGGCGAATCCATTTTTGCTTCATTTCTTCTATGCCTATCCAACACTCCACACATCACAATGACTTCTTGCTTTTCCATGGCAAGACAAACAGGAGTTTCGTGTTTGAAAGATGGGTCTGGGCCATGCAGGCTCAAATCTATGTGACCAATACAGATCAGGTTTCTAACACAGGTAATTCTTTTTGTGAAGGACCAATTACACATCTCTCTTGTCCTAAAGCAAGCTGCTAGCTGCAGTCAGTCCTGACTTCTATGCCCCCCCCCCCCCTTGTCCACCTAACGCTTTACAGATGAAATTCTTGTGTCAGTCTATTGCAAAATGTTACTTTAATTTTTACATTAAATGAAATTAAAAAAAAAATCCATCCAACCATCTTAATTATGACTAAATAATCCCAAAATCTAAAATACACAGTGTGTATATATATAAGAAATCTGTATCTAAAACAATAACACATTAACACTTGTGAATGTAGCGTAATTCCATTTCACTCTTTTAGATTTTATTCCTCAGAGTCTGATGCAATGCCTTTTCACTCCTGATTACTCCCCACTGCTGAAATGGCCTTTGGGAACACAGGCTTCCTAATAGCTACTCTACCTCTCGCTGGGTCTGAACCAGGCATATACCGAAAGCAAACTGCAAAGATGAGAAATAGAAGGGCAAACCAGAGAGAATCATCCCACTTTTGTAATTCTACTTAGGGTCAGTGCATAGAGCTGCCTGCTGTTGTTTTTGCCTTCTAGCTGCAGAGTCAAGGAGCAATGAGTTAATTCACAGCTGGAACTTGTTTCTTTGCAAACATATAGGCAGCAAGGTAACTAAACCAGAACAGCTCTCTTTCTCCCATAAGACAGATTTGTAAATCATGATTGTCCTAACAGAACTGTGCAGACACACTAACATTCAGCAGGTCAGAGATTCAACCAGTGATCCCTGTGGCAGGACAATCTTTCCTGGATTATACAAAGGCTACATCTCAAGAAGAGTCTAAATTACGTGTAAATTTCAGACTCATGAAAAAGGCTCCAGGATACTCTTCCCTCTTGGCAAATAACCTAAGTGTGGCAGGCAGATGGGATTGCTTTGTCTCACAAATCAAATGCACTTCAGGAACAAGAAATTAAATCTATGATTTGATCTGACAGCAGCATGTTTGAAGATACTCACACAGGCCTAGTCCTTTAATTATCGGAAGAATAATATCCTAACATGAGTGCCTGCTCATGGTCAAAGGTGTGTCTTAACCAGAGTTTATATAGGTTTTCTTTAGGTTAGGTTAAATTTGTCAAGAGAAAAACAGGTCTTGAAACTATCATTAGAATTTTTCCAGTCTAATTAAAAATCATGACTTCTTGTAAATTTGAAGAGCCTACAGCATCATAACAGTGCTTCTGTGCACAGTAATGTATGTTAAAAGTTGCTTAAATTTATAAATATGTAAATGTGTCATGTAATAATAATAATATATACGATTTATCAGGGTTTTTTTCATATTGATCCCAAAGAAAACACAGCCATCAATGAGGATGTTAGAAAGCTACCACTGAATGCCACTCCATTGTTATCTCCACTGTTACCCTTTCTTAACAGAAAAGGTTAATAAACCTTTTGAGTCTTTACCATAGATGGGTCCACACACACACAAAAAGAAATCCAGTATTTTTAGATTTAAGATTATTGGTAGAACAAAGCTTAGGCACAGAAGATTCCATCTGTCTTGCAGAAGAGAGGCACTAGACAACGTATTTATTTCCTCCCAGAAATAGTCAAAGAAATGGGCTTGAAACTGGTTTTAATTGTTGCTGGTTTCTACAGTCTCTTACTGATGGAGGCCATCTTGCTAAAATAAGGCTTACACACGAACATTTTTGAGAGTTAGCCAACTGTGAGAATCTGAAAGCAAATTATCAGACCATTTGAGGATGTTAAAAGGGAAAAGGCGACATCTGACACTCATTCCTTGCTTTTTCCTCTGCCTTCCAAGGGAATAGGTGAGTCTGCAGCTCTCTTTGGTCAGAACCTAACTAACTTAACTAGATTGTACCTAGTCACAACCTTGGAGTTTGAATCCATACTTCAGGATGGATTCCAGGATCATTTTGATTCTACAAAATGCTCACTGCAGTAAAATGAACCAAAATAAAAATGTGTGGTGATGCTCAGTCTAGTTTCACGAATGCCGGTAGGATAAAATTCAACCCTTTGTCAGTTTAACTGAACATTTGCTATGTCAAGCAGTTCAAAAGTAAGCATTTGTATGTATTTTGAATGTTACTTTCCAAATCAGATCTTTAGCTGCAAATGGAGCACTTTTATTAGAACAACAACAAGAAAAGACATTAAATCAATGGCCGTTTCTCGTAACAGGAGCCAAGACAACAGTCTTTGCTTTGGAAAAGGGTGGAGTGGATTTTGTGCCTACCCAGCAACACACCCATGAAGAAGCCCATGATCACTGGGGACAAGGTTAAGCCAGTCCACTGTCTGCGTTGAGTGTAAAGCCTCCCCTGCTCAGGGAATGTCATTCCTGCTTTCCTGAACTCCGCCTGCAGTATCTAAAGGAAAGCGGGATTGCATTGTCTTCCACTGCTTGCCCCAGGAAACATGATATCATTCTCAAACAAAAGCGGGAAAGCTGACAGATCTATTGAGATGGGTGTGACTACAGCACACACCTCGCTGCTCAGCCCCTGTGGAAAAGGCACTGACGGGCAGCTCTTCAGTACCGAGCTGTCTGCACTGCCCATGTTTACAGCTAATCTCTGCAGACAATTTTTGTTCTTCCCCTACTTCTGACTCAACAAATGTCGCTTGCCTGCTGTATCAGGTGTATGTTTTGATGTAGAGAAACAGCAGAGACAAGGAAAAAGAGCTGGGATAACTGGACTCCTTTTCTTCTCTTTCATGCTGCTTGCAGCACCAGGTTGTCTCCTTCAAGTGAAAAGCTGAAGTGATCTGAAGGCTAAATAGGCTGAAACAATGTGCATAATTAAAGCCACAAAAGAGGATTTGGTAAACAATATGCAGACTATTACACCAAAGGCTAGATAAGAATACTACCAAACGTATACTCAACAGATTTTAAACATATATTTTTCCCTGTGTTAATCTCTAGGTGCCAAAAGTAAAATTGCAAACTCATTTGTTCATAATTTCTCTTAGGTATTTGCATGCTGCTAATCCAGAAGATTTGTGAATTTTCAAGCTAGTTACACAGCAGTGAAGACTTCTGCTTTTTCTTGCTACTTTCTGGTTTTCCTTGCAGGACAACCTGCAGTTTTATAGCATATTACCTTTTTGCGGGACTGGAAGAACATATACATGCCTCAATGAAATGGTTAGGAATGAGTTAAGCCTAAGGTTATTGTGTAAACTGTATTTCTGTTTTACCGATTTTGCTTAGTATATTACCCAGAACAAACTGGCCAAAAAAAGCAAAACATGGACGGTGAAACAACACTCAAATGCTGAACAATTAGGAATCTGATGGCAAGAGAACAGGCTTCCTCAGGGCTCTGCTAGTGATACCTTCAGCAAACCATCTCTAACATTAATTCTCTGAATACTATAAAATAAGTTTCCATTAGTTAGTCTTACTGTGTACCATTTCTCCAGATGTCTTATGACTAAATTCTGACTTGCTGAACTAATGACATTTGCTGATAATATTGAACCACTCCTTAGCTGTATTTGAAGTGTTATTAACTGATCTTCTATAAGGTGCCCTTTTTGTCCACTTTCACATAGATTTCAGTTCTGGAATCTTGTCTGTCTAAAACCTTGTCTAAAATCAGATACTGGAATGCCAAGAAATGTCACATTTCCCACCACACAGCCATTTCATAAAATCAGACACAGAGCAGATATTGTTGGGGAATGACACCAATGGTTTCAAAGTTGTGAGCTTTGTGAAGAAGTTAATACCATTAGACAGAAGAGAAACCCTGTTGTAGTCTCTGTCTGTGTCCACAAACTATTTCTACAACTAAAAAGAGGTAGGAGCAGATTCTACATGTGGCTAAACCCTCCCCAGCAGCTTGGACACAGTCCTGCCCCCACTTGCTTTAAGAGGGCTGCAGAGAGGTAAGTGGACTCACTGAAACAAATGTTAGTACTCATCTATAAAGGTAAGTGCTGAAGTAAGGAGTAGGGAGTCATGCACTTTGTCTGCACATTGCATGAGAAGAAAGGCATGACAGTTCCACCACAGATACTAAAGCAAAGGCTTACCTGAAATCATCAGGCTGAATCCATAGAGAACTAGATGTGCTAAAGCATCCATGCTTTCCAAAATATATCCATCCAGTTCTTACAGTCGCTCATGGAGTATCCTTTTCTCAGGGCAGACGTTTACCGGTTACTCTTCTCCATTGTGGTACGCTGTTTACAAGTCACAGACAAGAAATCATAGCACTGGCGCAGGCTGGAACAGTCTCATTGCTGTCTGAGTACAGGGAGTTTAAGTTCCTTTTTCCTGTTTCCTTTGTAGATTAGGATGGGAAAGGCAGGATCTTAGAGGTATTTTGTATCAGCACGACTGCAGGGCAGTGTAAATCCAGTTCATCCAGCAATACATCAAAACGGTTATCTGGAGCTGCTGGAGAAGCAGGGGACTGCTGTTGGTCACAATCAGCAAAATAGGAACAATGATGGCATTCTCCAGTAGGCGGGAGAGTGCTAATAAAAGCTCCTCCACCTAGGTACAGTAGGGGGAAAGTGTCATCCCCTCCTCATAGCACAGATCTGTTAATTTCTCATGGTGCTATCATATTTTCCCTGATTTATTAAACCCATGTGTAAGCTGCTGGCTGCAACGCATCTCAGCATACAGTAATGAAAATATGAAGTAAACAGTAACAAACCAACCAGATGAATCCAGTATAGCTCAAAGCCAGCCACAATCCAGCAAACTACTCCATTAGTTCATGTTCTTCAATGGAAACGATTCTGCTCTATGTTTGACAATTGGAAACAGACTGAAAACTTGTTGCAATAATAAATCATACCCAAGTTAGAGTTATTATGACTTCAGTGGGATCAAAATGTCCACATTGCTTAGCAGGGGTCTCAAAACTCAGAAGCTAAAACAAAACATAAGGGGAAAATACAAAGAAAACCACCAAAGAAAAAAAATAAAAGAAAAAAATTAAAAAAAAAAAGGGAAAGAAAAAAAAAGGGAAAGAAAAAAAAATGGAAAGGCAGCACTCCACTATTCAAACAGCATTGCAAATAAAGGGCAATCCTATTTACCCGTTGGCTAAATATAACACATGACAATGTGACAATGTAGCATTTGAAAGTCCTGTAGTTCTGCCAAGATGCTAACACCCAGAGTGACTTTTACAGAAGTATAGAAAAGTGACTGTTCAGCATCATTTTGGAAATAGGGTGTGGGTTGACCATACTTTGATTTATTTCCTTAGCAAAACAAAACTGAAAGCCAAACCACCTAGGAACTTAAACTGAAAATACCCTCTCAGTGCAAAAACACAATGTGTTGTCAAAACATTACTAAAATTTCACTTTGAGGCTTACAGAAGGCAGAATATAAAATATTTACTTGATCTGGTTCCAGACCAAAATACACACAGAATCATAGAATACTTAGGTTTGGAAAGGACCTTAAGATCATCTAGTTCCAGCCCCCCTGCCATGGGCAGGGACGCCTCACACTAAACCATGTCACTCAAGTCTCTGTCCAACCTGGACTTTTCTCCGTCTTCGATTTTGTGAACATTTTCTTCTGCTCTTAGGCATGGAAAGGCAGTGATTAACCACACTCCAGTTGCACTTTAGCAGAATACTTACTGTATTACACTAAGTACTATCATAATTCCTACCTAATGGATAACTTTGTTCTGTTGCTCATTTAACCTATTTCTAACGACCTATTTTTAATTTTCTTTTCAATATCTTTTGATTTGCTGGAGGCAGGGGCTTAAGCAATTTCAGTCAAGGCTGTGGTTCTCCAGATTGTTACTGTGAGCTTAGGAAGGTTTATAAACTTTTCACTTAAATCTCACTCCCCAGGGCATAAACCGGTCATCATCATATCTCTATTCTTAATGCACCTAAATGCAAAGCAATGCTTACGGACTGCTGCTCTGATACCGATTTTGCAGTATGCATAATTGGCCAGGTCAGTTATTCATTATTTTTGAAGAATCATCTTGTCATCTGCCATGACAAGATAGCTATCTCCAGAATGAGAGCAAACAGCCTGAATATGCAATACTCCACAAACACAAGAAGGCTGCAAACACTTGCTGAAGCTAGAGAATAGGAAACATACTTACCCAGGTCAGAATTTAGGTAGGATACCAGCCTCAGGAGGCTCATGTATTTGTTTTGTGTTTCATTATATGATTTCACGTTGAAGAAACATATAATAGCATCTGTGATTTAGCAAACATTTAAGTACTTGTTTATGTGTAATAAGTGGGTAAGCTCTGTTTCTATATAGGAAGTTTTTAAGTGCCACAGTTTGATTATTGCTTCCACTGATGTCAAACTTAATCACACAAGCTTTTGCTAGACTGTAGAAATTAAAGGATTTCACTGTTCCAGCGTATTCTTACTCATATTTAAGGGTCTGCCAGCCTTACCTTCCATATTTTCATCATTATAGTTGTGGATGCCACTTCCCTGGCAGTGTTCAAGGCCAGGTTGCACGAGTTTGGATCAGCCTGGTGTAGTAGAAGGTGTCTGTGCCCGTGGCAGGTGGGTTGGAGCTAGATAATCTTTAAAGTCCCTTCCAACCCAAACCATTCTATGATTCTGTGCTATTAGACGATAAGTCTTCCTAAAAGTAGGTCATACCAATTTTCTGTCCTATGAACTAAAACTTTTATGATCTGATCATCCTTCTGATTACTGAACAACACAGAAGTGCAATAAAATTGTCTATCCTTTCTACAAAGCAGCAATGATATCATAACAAGACCCTGTGCATGCGTCCACCTCTTGCTATCTATTCCCCAGTTTATGTTGACAGATCAACAAAAAAGAGGATCCTAAATCTCAGCCTCCATTGACTATGAAAGAGAAAAAGAATTGGAAATGGCCTTCTGGCAAAACCAGGTTGCTGATGAAAGAAACTGAGCTGAAAGAGAGAAAAAATAAAATATGATACCAAGTTATTCTAGCTTTTATTGCTCATGGAGCTAGCAGAGACTCTTGACTACTGGGCTGGCCAATGAACAAGCCTATGGCCCACCCTCATGAGGATATTTGGGCCCCACAGACTACACCCTTTGTCTTTTCCACAGGTACTTGAAGGGCGCAGAAAGGCTGTCCAACCCCTGTGTGATTTCTAAAGTGTTCCCTGCAGAAACATGTTTTTTGTGGGTGGTTAACTGCTGATTAACACATGTCAGCATTCACATCTAATTTAATGCCCATCACAATGGTATGCGTGAGTTTTTAAATTAGTTACAACAAGGAAATAAATCGTCTTTCAACACATAAACACAATCCTAGTGTTAAACATGGCTTTTCATAACTCTGTTTGCTGAAAGCCTAATTTTATGATATGTCAAGTGCCCTGAACTCCTGACACCAGGCTTTCCTCTTTAGATAAGCAGCACGCTTGTCTCAATCCATTCATACATGCTGCAGCACATGGAAATATCTGAGGAGGAAAAAGAAACAATGCCACTCTGCACTTCTTTAATCAGGTAGATGTGTTAGCAGAAAGCACATATCCTCTTGCAGCGTCTGGCTGTATTATGCCTTTTGGAAACAAGCCATTACTTTGGCCTTGACATGATGTTAATGTGTGGTGGAAAAGGAACTTTAGGAATTATTACTCACCACAATCAGGTAATGTGAAGCAGAGGGTCATAAATAAGAGAGTTTAAGCTTCTTTTCTTAAACAGATCCTGTTCTCCCTGTTGTGGTTTAAACCCTAGCCAGACAGCTTGTTCACTCACTCTCAGTGAGTGGTGCCGGGCTGAGAGCAATTGAGCCCTCCCCCCAGGGCTCTCCCCTTCCCCACTCCAGGAGGAATGGGGAGGAGGATCGAAAGAGTGCAACTCCCACGGGTTGAGACAAGAACAGTCCAGCAACCAATGTACAACACAAATCACCACCGCTACCACCACCGACAACAATGATAAGGGAAAATAACAAGGGAAGAGAATACAATACCACCAGCCAAGAAATGAGTCCCACCTGGAAGCCCGTGTCCTTCCGGGTAACTCCCAGTTACCCCGCACCCTGGGCATGACATGCTGTGGTATGGAATACCTCTTTGGCTAGCCTGGGTCAGGTGTCCTGTCTCTGCTTCCTCCCGGCTTCCCCTCCTCCCTGGCAGAGCATGAGCCTCACAAAGTCCTTGGTCAGGGTAAACATCACTTAGCAGCAACCGAAAACATCGGTATCACCAGCACTGTTCCCAGGCTGGAAGTCGAAACACAGCACTGCACCAGCTACCACGAAAGGAGAAACATCACTGCTACTACTGAACCCAGGACACTTCCCTACAGAACAGCCTATGCCACTGAGGCCAGCTGCAGCCCCTAAGCCGTCTGTTTTACCTGGAAGCGAGAGATAGGATCCAGGTGGCCAGGCAGAGTGCAGGTGCAGTGGCTGGTCAAAGTGGTCAGGTGGAGGACCATCCCTACAAGGTGCAGTGGCAGTGTAGAAACTGGGGGTAGATAAAGGTTTCTGTGGTACATAGCTAAAGATAAGTTGTAATAACAGGGAAAGGACAGTATAGAGGAGTGGTTGTGAGAAACTTTAAGGTGAGGTAGAAAAGGTAGTAGAATCTGTTTTTTGTTGTAGCTCATTCTCTTGCATTTGGCACACTGTGGAGGTGCAGTTACTTTTTGCTTTTTCTGCTGCCTCTCCTGCATAAGCATATTCAAAGGGTAAGTCAGGATTGCAAACATAGATATCATCGGGTTTTTTTGCTCAGAGTTTTTGTTTTCTTCTCCTAAAGGAGCTTCTCTTGGATTTTCAGGAGACCATTGCCTGGAAAATGGCTGAGTATTGAGCAGTCAACAGAACAGCCTTAGCCAAAGACAGCTGTTGATTTTCTGTCTTCCTAGCCAGTGAAATAAAAGGGAATTTACTACAGCAGAATTAAACACAGGATGTCATGGAAATCTCAGGTTTCTCTCAACTGGAAAGTTCAGCTGATGAAACAACAGAGGAGTACTTTAGGGCCTCTGTATCAGTAAAGCCATTGTGAAGGGCATCAGGCTGTTTGACTAAAGTCTCTCCTCTGGAAACTTTTAATTTGCGAGTCACTTGCATTTTGCTGAAATAGGCTTTACGTAGATTTTACAAAGGCCTGTTGTCAGCACAACAAAAAAATTATGTTTCCCAATTCATTGTTGACAAAAGAGACTTTTTAAAAAAGTACACGGAGAAAGCAAGCATGGGAAGTGAAGCTATGAGTCAGCAATGGTGATGGCCCCTGATGATGTCAAACACATATATGAAATCACATGAGTAAGAGTGAGCAGTCTAGTTATATCCCACTTAGTTTTTGTTATGAAAACAACAAAACTGCATCCTTGTTGTCATTGCTTTTTGAGCGCATTGTTTTCCTGCTTTTGAGCACATCCACTCTAGTTTTTAAAAGATCTGATAAAAGAGGTGATTCTGACTATGTGCTAAATTGACTCCAAATCAAGCTTTTGTTTCTCTGCCAAGACCAGGTTCAGGACCAGGCTATGGGAGCACAGATGTAACTGATGTTAATTTGCTGCACCAAAGTCAAAAGAAGCCTGGAGATGAGATTTTCCAGCCTGAAGAGGTGTCACTCAGCAGGAGATAAGCAGAGCTCATACAAAAGCTACAGAGCTTATGATTTTTCTCCTCTGCTCTGTTACTGCTTTTCTACTTATTCTTTCTACAATAATATATTTTGAAGGACAAATGAGTCTTTGTATTTATGTTTAACATAAATGCTTAACTGTATATCCAAATATATATTTAACAGTATATTTAACTGTATATCTAAATGTCTTCATGATACTGACATTGAATCACCCCAAATGATGCACCACAGTAAAGATATGACTGCCTGAAGTAGCCTAGCATTAATGAGGTAGATTTCTTATCTGAGCAGTTTGGAGAGAGAAAGACTAATTGTGTAAGCCACTTATTGAACGTGAGGTTTGCAGATTTGACTATTGCTTCCAAGGACCAGGAAATGTGTTGTGTTCATTAGATCTCAGGGTTACTGTTTTCATCCATTCAGGGTTAGTGTTTTCATCCATTTAAGTTAACAAAAATCATTTTTAAAATCCTGTTTACTGGACCAACTATCTGCCACTGAATTAATCTCACACTGTTAATGTGATTCTAATGGTCATTTTTATTTGATGACTGCATCATTTAATTTTATTTAACTACAATCAGCATTCATCAAGTACAACTTACTGATAAATTTGCTGTCTACTTTGCTCTGCTTCTAAATTGATGTCACACTGGGATTGGCTAAAATCTTGTACTGATTTAGGAGAGCTACATGTGCACTGTTGGTGAGCTGCAGTGTAACTGTTCCTTCTCTTGAATGCTCCAGCTTTACCTTCAGTTTTCTTATTTTCCCTGTGAGAGAAAGATTTCTAAATGGAATACTTTAGTGTTTGATCAATACAATTTTTTGCAATTCTTTAAATATGGAAGCGTGAAAGAGAAACGTGTATCTCAAGGTGAGGAGTTAAAATGTAGATTTGCATATAGATAAAGAACTTCAGTAATTTTCAGCTGAATTATCCTAAAAAATGTGAACACAAGTCCAAGCCACTAAGCACTTCATTTAATTTGGAAGAAGGAACAGGAAGGATACAGAAGATTTGAAGGCTTTATTTGGAATTTTTTCTTTCATGCATAACTCATGGGGTGACTGATACTACTGATAATTTCTGCTATAATAATTATTTTAATTTTCTAATTTTCAGAGATGGTGAGTCCTTCTCACCCCACTTGAAATAGTATTCATGGGCAAATTTGTGATGTATTTTGGAGACCAGTGTCTTGTACCTTACTCATCCCTTGCTGCACAGCAGAACTCTTGGGCCTGATCCAAAGATACCAGTGCTGAGTGAATCAAGCCCAGCCACTTTGTAGCTTTCAAGGAATTAGCTTTACAAGAGGAAACGAGTGGATCATTTTACATTTCTGGCTCTTTTTTTTTTGTTTTTTTCTTTAAGATGTGGGAGACTTCCTCCATTTCACACATCTGGCATATAGACCAGCCAGTCCTCCTTCCTGAGAGGAGAACACTGCAAACCAGCGAACGGAACATTTCTTCCTCTGCTTCAAACTTCTGCCAATGCCAATGAATGATTGATCAAAGCTGGGATTTTGAATTCAGAACATCTCTGCAGTTACGAAATGCTTAAAGGCTTCCTTCCTCTTAACCAAAAAAAAGAGAAAGATGACACTGGCTTGGGAGTAATTCAGTTCCCCTCTGAAGAGATTAATGTGCACTCCACAGTATTGCTTTGGCCGAATTATCATCTAAAATACGTACAGCACTCAGCTAGCATTCAGCACTCTGTATGTGTTTAAGTGAATGCCAATTTTGTGATCTTAGAATCTGAGGGGTTTTTTTCACTTCAAACAATTGCCACATCCACATCACCAAGATGCTTTATCACTGAGACATGTTTCCAAGGAGTTCACACAAAGCAGATACTTTGCAGAACAGTTGTTATAAAGTAAGCATTTTAACATCTTTCTCCTCAAACGAAGGTATTTTATGGCTAGTATCTCATCATAAGATCCGTCTTATGCCTTGTATTTTTGTCTTACACTTGCAGCAGAAAAATAGACTTAAAAAAACAGACTTTACAACCACTCACTTTGGAAACTTACTCCTCCAGCTGTGAAACAGACCACACCAGCACTAAGAAACATTAAATAATGTCAGGCAGAAAGAACTAAAAAAGAACCTCAGTATTCTGCTCACCTGGAATTTCACATAGGAATGCAGAATGTTGACTTCTAAAGCTCATTAACAGAAGGAGAAAAAAATCAACTCATTTTGACAGAAAAATACCCTTTTTTTTTTGATCACAATGAAAAGCAATGGAAATAAGATGAAGCAAGAAGACCAACAAGAGGACTACCTCATGCTTGCAGCAACACCACAGCTAGCCTGGATGCACGATATCTCTGAATAGGGGAACAAGGTTGGTGCAGTATCATCCCATCATGAGCTGGGAAGAATGACACTCATTCCTATGCTCAACATGCAAAGAGCAAACATAGAAACAACAGACCATTTGGTTGAAGATTTTAAAATTGAAACGCTTGTTTCTGTGCAGTGTGACAGTGAAGTGGGATTTGGATTCACAGACACTGCCAAACCTGGTATTCTAATGCCTCAGTAGCATCTTTCTGGAGGATGACTAAGTGAGGCAACTTTTAAACAAACTATGCATAAATCTGTAGGGCTTGTAAGGATGCACACACATGTGCAGAAGCTGGCTGATGGCATTGTGAGGCCATGCTTGCTTATTGTTTTTTCATGGTGATAAGAGGGGTTCCGGAGACTGAAAGGAAGCAAATGTCATGACTATCTTCAGGAAGAGAAAGAGCAAGACAGGTAACTACAGGCTGGTCAGCCTCACCTCAATCCCTGAGAATGGAGCAACTTATGCTGGAAACCATTTCCAAACACATGAAGGATCGGAAGGTGATTGTGAGCAGGCAGCATGGATTCATGAAGGGGAAATGGTGCTTAATCAGCCTAATAGCCATCCACAATGAGGTAACTAACTCAGTGAGCAAGGAGAGAGGTGTAGGTGTTTACCTCAACATCAGCAAGGTGTTTGACATGGTTTTCCATCAGATCCTTATAGATAAGCTGACAAAGTACAGGCTAAGTAAGTGGACAGTGAGGTGGACAGAAAATTGTCTTGGGGCTCACTGTGTGGTCTAATCAGCCTTGGTGAGAGAGGTGAGCAGAAAAGGTTTTAGATTTCTTCACCTCATAGATGTTGCCACTTAATGTCTTCTCAGTTTGAAGTCATCACATAAAATGGATAAAAGATTGCCTGGAGAGAGAGACCTGTGTAACTGAGTAACTGTCTTGATACACACAAGAACTTTGGTGAAAAAATGCCATGTGTCTGGTACTTAAGCTTGTGTTTAAGAAAATATAAGAAGATTACCTCTTTTTATATTTTCTTAAACACAAGTTATTTTCACTGAGATGTTGAGAGCTAGATATGGATACAATTTACTCAGCTCACTTCTGGGAATAAGTTGTTAATGTCCTTGAGAGAGATAAAATGCCTGCTGTGTACCTCAGCGTTTAGAATCCATACAGTTCTTTTCAGCTACGGGTACTATGACCATAATCCAGGGCCATCAGGATGAACTGTTAAAAGTCAGAACAATTGACAAGATTCTGAGACAGGAACAGGTAACCTGGAGATCCCTGAACAGCACAAAAACATCATGCTGGAGAGAGGACTTCTATGACAAGCATCGCCTGGGAACACCACAAAAATCTGTAAACTCTGCCCTGCTATTTTACAGAATCACTACCAAAGAATAAAACTATCCCCTGCCCTGAGTGGAAGCAAATTTAAAGCAGTCTGTTTACTCAGTCTGCAGCTTTTTTTCCATTGTTCATTAAAATGTGTTATTGTAGCAGAAGTGGAATTCAGATCATCTCTGATGATTTGGTTGGTGAGAATATTAGACTTCAACTTTATCTCAGCAAATAATGGGCTCTCTCTGCAATAGCTGAAACTTTGACAGGAAGGAAGAGACATTAGTGGAAATTTCCCCTAGATAACAGTCCTTGGTTTATAGAAATCCTGTTCTATTATCTCTAAATATTATACAGACACACATATACAGAGCAACAGCATTTACTGTGCTGAATTTGGAAACATGTTCTTCTCTGTGAGAATCTTAAATATTTTTGCTTTACATAACTCTTTATACTCCCAATGACAATCACAGATTTGAGAAACTCAGTGACATAAATACAGAACTTCTATTTTAATCGACTCAGCACATTTTCTAATTCTTCGTCTACCCCAGTTCTATGAAGTGAAGCATACAGTCTACTACTTTTTTGGAAAACTTTTCTAAGAGAGTGGAACAATTACAAATCCAGACCCTGCTCCTTGTCATTATTTTTTAAAAAGGCTGGATTACTGTCTGGCTAAGATTCCTATCTACAGTCAATTGTGCTTTTTTTTTTTCTCTTTGACTGGGACTAGGGTTACAACATATAAGGTGGAAAAAATTATCAATAGGAAGTTTTTAATTACATGTAGAATGTGCAGGAAATACCCACATGGAAATTTTGTTTTATGTAAATGTTTTCTGAAAGTTCTGAAAAACACATTGTTATTTCTGCATCAGTCCTGGTTTTCTTCTATGATGTTGGATCTAAGTATTTTTTCAAAGTAGAGGTTGTGCATGACACTGCAGCTTGAAACCTGAGGGAAAAAAAAAATTGCAGAAAATACAAATAATTTTCCCTGTTATTTCTTTTATTGGTGAATACTACAAAAGTAAAATGCTCTGTACAAGATCAGTAATAGTTACGCTTCACTTTGCATGAAAAAAGTGAATTGTTCTCATATTAAAAAAATATAAAGAAGTTAATCAGTTCTCTATTGGGAAATGAAAATTTTCTAATACATAAAGTACATTTGCTTTTATTGTAAGACTATTTTATTATAAGACATTTATAGTATAAAGCAATTCTGACTCAAAAGGATGCTTGTCCTCCTTAGGTGCTTTCCTTCTTTGTCATAAGTTGCTGTTTAAATAGGGATGTTATATTACCATTAATCTTATTATACACTTCATTTAAGATAATGTGTATGACAGCCTGCCAGGTAATCCTTATTCAAGGAAAAAACTCCTGTTATGTTTGGCAGCGATAGGCCTACAAGACAACTAGAGTGCAAGCAGGCTAAAGTTTCACATTTCAATCCAGCAATGGGCCTCAGTAAAATATTGTGATGATTTTACACTCATTGCGCAGTATTTCTTTTTAATTTCTACAAGTTTATAAAATTCAGAAGTTAATTTCTAAAATTTTAACTAACTGTTGCAAAAGAGGAATAGTATTAAAAACTGTGACTTCTAAAAACCTGAAAGAACTACTTTTAAGAGTCTGTTGCCATAGTGGTGAGTGAATGAGTTCAGCATCTAGTTTTCCATGCGGCCTGCGGACATCTTTCATTGTTGGTCCCCTGGGGCAGGAAGGAAGTGCCTGGATTCAGTTCTTGGTGTTCTGTAAAGCTTCTATGAGAGCTTTGTTGTATTCTGTGACCAGCTTTCTCACGTTCTTCATTATTGGCTGGTAGTCACTCTCCTGACTTTTTGTTGCTATGACTGATTAAAAGAACTAAGGAAACAAGCTGCCAGTATAAATATTAGGATAATTAGGGACCATAAGGAAACCACAATACAGTAAGTTTCCTTCTGTGAAAACTGTCAAGGGGTGCAAATAATGGAAAAACCTCAAACTGGGTCTAAAAGATTTACACCAATTTACTAGCTGCAATCTCATGCCAAGCATTGTAAAAGAATAAAAAAAGAGTACATTGCCTGAGTCAGTTTTATTTTCATGTATATAGGCAATAGGTCACTTGTGGAAGCCTCTTCTCATTGTAACACTGCAAAGAAAATCATTTCAGGTCATAGAATCACAGAAAGCTTAGGGTTGGAAAGGGCCTTAAGATCATCTAGGTCCAACCCCTGTGCCATGGGCAGGGACACCTCCCACTGAACCATGTCACCGAAGGCTCTGTCCAACATGGCCTTGAACACTCCCAGGAATGGAGCATTCACAACCTCCCTGGGCAACCCATTCCAGTGCCTCACCACCCCCACAGTAAAGAACTTCTTCCTTATATCCAATCTAAACTTCCCCTGTTTAAGTTTTAACCCGTTACCCCTTGTCCTATCACTACAGTCCCTAATGAAGAGTCCCTCCCCAGCATCCTTATAGGACCCTTTCAGATACTGGAAGCCTGCTATGAGGTCTCCACACAGCCTTCTCTTCTCCAGGCTGAACAGCCCCAACTTTCTTGGCCTGTCTTCGTACAGGAGGGGCTCCAAGCCCCTGATCATCCTCGTGGCCCTTCTCTGGACTTATTCCAACAGTTCCATGTCCTTTTTATGTTGAGGACACCAGAACTGCACACAATACTCCAAGTGAGGTCTCATGAGAGCAGAGTAGAGAGGCAGGATCACCTCCTTCTACCTGCTGGTCATGCTCCTTTTGATGCAGCCCAGGACACGGTTGCCCTTCTGGGCTGCAAGCACACACTGCCAGCTCATGTTCAGTTTCTCATAGACCAGCACCCCCAAGCCCTTCTCCACAGGATGAAGTCACTCAGCTATTTACAGCCATAGATTCAGTTGTGTCACTTACTCTGCAAAGGGGTTCACATTTGGATAGGCAATACACTGTAGCAAGTAAGGAGGTGCTTTTAATATAAACCTATTTTTTCTTGGTTTGTTTTAGTTTTTTGTGTTAGAAAATATAGGATCTAAGATTTTTGCCTTAGTAAGATATTCCTGTAGAGTCTTCTTCATAGATGAGGTGCTAATTACCTTACATTGTCCAAGATTTTTTTCTTATTTTTTTCACAGCACTTATCAGATACGAGAAGTGGGATATCTGGAATATGAAAAAGATAATGCTATACGCATATCCTGTACTATTATTGTTATTTCCCTGATGACCAGGCTGATACTGAGTTGCCCGAAATATATTCTTGTGCCATTTGCTGAGACATGTAGTCATGTACACTGTTCAACACCCAACACTTGATGGTGTGGTCCAGTTTTGCTGTTGCTTTTACCAACTATATTTATACTGTAAAAATCATATAACTGTGGGTTATATGCACCTTTGAGATTATAGATTTTTTGTTACCTGAATCATTTTACAGAAGTTAACGTATTGCAGTGAATTTGAAGTCCCTAAAATATAAAATAAAAGTGTAACTATACCCTACTCAGATCTCTTCAGTAACTATGGAGAATAATACAAGATGAGAACCATCATTTCTAATTACAAATAATTCAGTGCTTTTGCTAATTTCAAAAACTACCTTATGAAAAACAAGCTTTTGCTGATGGTTTAGAAGGTCTTATATGCCTCATCACTGGAAGTGTTAAAGGCCAGGCTGGACAGGGCTTTGAGCAACCTAGCAGAAGGTCGGTCTAGTGGAAGGAAGGGGGTTGGAATTAGATGATCTTTAAGGTCCATTCCAACCCAAACTGTTCTATGATTCTATGATTAATGGAATGCAAGTTTTCAATAAGCAACGCATAATGAGAAAGCTACAGTGCACTTCCCCCATCCCAGCCCATTTTGCAGCAAAAGCACCTCTTGTCGTATCTTACAATATTTGTCTAATTTTCCCCTCTAATATGCAATTCCTCTTTTATTTGATAAGAAATAGAGCAAATGCTCAGAATTTTTTTGTTTACTTTTTCATAACTGATGTCATGGTGTTATAAGATTGCAAATTACCACGTAAAGTCACCATACTACACAGATTTTCCAACAATGCTACACTTGCTGCGTGATTTCAGATAACACTGGACAGATGATAGGATATTTGTATGAAAGTTAATGCAAGACTGATCCAACAGGAAAACTCCAGACTGCAAGACCAATCTCTTGCTTTAGAATTGTTTCAGATAACACATGAAAGTTTTGCTATATACAATATCTATCAGCTAAACAGACATTTGCAAGGCATCTCCTTTCCCCTCCTCCCCTGTCTTCTGCTGCCAATTCCATCCTGCCTTATTCTGCTGGAGGAAACAGACTTCTTCCTCAATTAATACACTGCATGAATTTTACTGTATTTCTTAAAGAAAAGGATACATTCCTTCATCATAAAGTTATTTTGCTCATGGTGTTGCCACTTCCTCTCCAAATTTATAAGCTGAAAACATAAAAAGAACAAAAAATGAAAACTATTATTATTACATACGTACTTTATACAAAGAATCTCCGAAAAAAACTAGGTTATATGAACACCCTGTACCCTATCACCTGATAAGATCAAAGCTATTTCACAAAAAAAAACCCAAAACACAGAAATGAGAAACAACAGCAAAATTGTTTTAAAACTGCCAATGATTAACCTATATCTAATTTAGCACTTCATACTTCTATTTATATAAAAGCACTGCATTTACCTGCAGTTGTAGGTGGAAGAAAAGTCACCTGAGAATTCAAGACTTGTCGTATAAGGAAATGTGTAAGCAAGTGAGAAGTAAAAAGGTAAACACTGCAGAGAGATACTAATTCTCATTATAGTTCATATCATTTAAATGATCTCTTTTTAAAATCAGTAAGATCTAAAATCACCAAAGATACAATATTTCCTGACACTGTCTTGGACTTTCAGCTATACAGAAGAAACTTCCTTACTTCCATAGTTTAGTTTCCTGTCTGATGCCAGAAGCTGTGATAAGAACAGAGCTGCAGCAAGAAGATTGTAGGAGTGTGGGTTAAGTGCTGGCACTTCTTCAATACTTTCAGCATCAACAGGAAACTAATGCGGACATTATATCGATGGCTGCTTCCTTACAGTACAATTTTATATTTGTTTTTCTGATACTACTGTTCAAGGTTCTGCATTTCAAGATATGCAGATGTTATTTTTAAATGCAAAACCTGAAAATCATTTTGAGACTAAATTTTCAGTGGAAACTAAGGTAATAAATTAGTAAAATATAGTAAGATTTTACTTAAAAGCTTATTTTTAAGCTAGAAGTTTATACGAAAATAATTCCTATATTATACAAAAATCTTTCAGTGAAGAATAAGTTACCTAGTGTATTTGTTCACTGAAACATGCCAGTCATTTATTTCCAAGATATGGTATTTCTGATCAAATATAATATTTATTGCTGTCTTTGTAGACACTGCTACATGCAGTACAGCCAGTATAGTAGCCTGTCTGATATATATAAAAGGAAATATTCAGTGCATTTTTGTAGTAACTCCTTGAAGGCCACAGCTCATACAGTCGACTGCTTACAAAATTGCCCAAACCCTCAAGAGATGCAAATGCTATTTGTACTTCAAAATGCTTGACGAATGTCAACTAGTCAGCCATTTTATATTTATGCACCCTCATGACTTTTGCTCTCATGACATAAAAAGCAAAGAAACAAATCCTTTTTGCACCCATTGAAATAGAACTGCCACAGCTTAATGAACTAAAGAAATGCTGTACATTATAATGCTATTTTATACAAAATTTTTGCATCATTATGCATATCTTAACACTGGCTGGGTATCCAGGTCTGATTTGCATAACCTCTAGGAATAAGAATCTGATTTTGGCATAAAACATAAACAATAACTGAAGTCTTGCGGACTTTGGCATGTAGCTTTGGGGATTTATCACTTTAGAGTTAGCCCACAATAATCATATGCTATGAATCCATATATATACCTCCTCATTTAGAGCTATGCCCTCTCATCTGCTCCATAAAACTCACTCCAGAAGAAAGTTAAATTAAACATGTACAAATATCTCTTTCAACTTTTAACTGAATCAGAAAAAAATAACAGCTCTAAAGACAAAGACTTCAACATCCTGAAACAATTAAAATCTGTGAAATGAAGAGAAAATAATCAATTTCCATTTTTTCAGTTTATTTTGATGTTGTCCATTTTCTTTCTGTGCATTCAAACCTATATGCCATTAAAGCTTTGTTGCCAAAATGACAGTGATTTTGGGGTGTTTATAATGGAAGAAAAAAAGCTGCTTAAGATTTTACAAACATCATCTTTCCTGATTCACTTTGGAAATGTAAAAGTAAATACACTCATATACCAAAGTTCCTTGGGTTTAAGAAGTCTCATCAAACCCTAAAAATTCAGTGTTCTGCAAGGAGCAGAAGGATTGGGAAAACTGAAATGGAATTAATGTTACAAGTTGCAAGAAAAAGCTTACTGACACAATAACTTTAAAAGCAAAAGGGATCTTATCTGACTACCAGTGACTCTTTTTTCTTGTAATTTCTTAAGCTGGTCCTCAAAACTCCTCAAGCAGAGGAAAGGCAAAAGGGGAAGAGTTCTGAGCAAGATTAATACAAACAGTTCAAGATTCACCCAATTTTTAAGCTCAGAGAGACCTCTGCTAGTGACTTTGAAATCCAAAGCTTATGAGCAATTTATTGGCAAGATATTAACTTTTGTTTGAAAACAGAAAACAGGGCTACACATTTACAGCACATAATTTTGAACTCCCTGAGAAGGGATAAATGGATTCTGTCAATACAATGCTTCATGTGCATGAGAAAACTGAAACTACAATGGAAACAACTGAAGAGATAGTATGTAGCTTGATCTATACCTGAGAATGTGTCTCATTCTCTTGCAGCTCTCTCTTTACTGTCTCATACTCTGTATTCAAGTGTTCCATTATTTTCTTGAAAGCATGGGTTCGTTTTGTTAATTTTTCTTTGTCATCCTGGAGTCTCTAGTTGGGAAAAAAAGAAAACATAAACCAGTTAACGGATGAGTTAATTTGCTTTGGGTTAAAGACAAATGAGTCTAGTTTAGCTTTCAAGATGCTACTTTTTCTTCCTTTCAGAACACAATCATAAGCTTAAAGAGCACATAATGCTTTTCTCTAGCATGCAGGTTCTATCCTAAAAACATTATTCAATGGCTGTAACCAAGTTGGAGGCTTGTAGCACTAGCAGGAAAGCTAATGTTAAGAATTTGTAGGAAATTTATCACCTGCAAAGCAGGAAGTGCTTTAGATGGAGTCTGTCTTAGAGAAAATACATGCAGAATAATTTTTCTTTAGTGTTTTGATTCCATGATTGCTAAATTCAAACTTATGGGTGGACATAAGTTACAGCAGAAAAGTTTAGATGAATCACTAAATGAGAAATTTTGTAGAAAGAAATTATCAAAAGGTATCCAGTTGATAGCCTGCTACAAATACCTAGTCATATGTATAAGCAGAAAAGCATCTGGATTCATTTGCCCTGGAGTGCAAGCCCCATTTTCAGGCATCAGTCAGGATCCCCAATCATAGACCTGGATTCCCCTCCACTAGGTGCTCAAAAGCACAAAAAGTCTGCATATGAAAGGATTCATTCTTTTCATTACCTGTTTCTTCTCTTCTCCTGATGCTTTCAGAGCTGGCAAATTATTATAGACCTTCAAATCCATTTTTGTTTGTTCTATTTTGTCTTGAAGAGAAGCTAGTTCATCAACCATCTTGCCCTCCAAGAGTTCCATCTTCTGTAGGTCCATCTGCAGTTTCTGGCTTTCTAGATCACAAGTACACAATCAATTAACACAGCATTTTATTTCATGATACACTGTCTACTATATAAAGATTTATTCTATATCTAAGCAACACAAACAGCTCCTTCTTATCTTTCTGATTTTGATATGCATGGGAGTGTTAATGTGAAAGGAAAAAAAATGATCTTCAAAATCATCCCGTAAGCCAGACTCCTATATTACAATTAGTGTATTATACTCAGTAAGTGAAGAGTATTGAAAAAGTGATTTTCTGCATGCAGTGTCGTATTTCTAATGTTGTTTACAGCAACAAGGCTGTGAACGGTGGCGATGCTTAAGCAGTGGTGATACCTTACAAAAAGTTGACTGCAATAATGCAGACAAACTTATTTATTTATTTGTTATTTACGTTGGTTTTATTCATTTTGCTTGTTTATCATAAGAGAGTTCTATGACAGTAAATAGCCAAATTTGCTTTAAGAATTCACTCTGTACAGGAAAATATCCACAGAATAAGTACTGTCATAGCTTATAAAATGAGCATGTGCTACAATATACAGTGTTTACTTCTGACAATCCATTAAAAACAAACAAAAGAGATATAGATAATTAAAGGAGTTAGAAATATGGATGCTTATATGAAAAGAAATGGAAATACTGAAACTGTTCAGTCATGAGATGCTCAAGAAAGGGCACAACAAAGATACACAAAATAAAAAAAAATACACTTTGATCCAGTTCAAGTTTTACCCAGTTTTGGGGTAAGTTATCCACCCCAAGTGTGGAAAAACTAGATGTGGCTAGACGGGTTTTCTGACCTGTAGCCTTGTCATTGTTTTTTCTTCATTTTCCTGAACACTTAAACATATGGGTACACAACCTTACGCTTCAGAGCAGTGTCTAACTCAGAAGAATGACACAAATAATGCAGGGTTTTTCCTGTATTCTAAAATTTTAGGCAAAGTGGGCTACTGGGAGGAACGGACACCATAAAGGAACTTCTATCAAAATAGACTGCATATTTTGCTCACAGACTTAGGTTTATGCTGATCTCCTGGAAAAAGGGTAGGATTTCTTTCCTCCAACTTTACCAAGGCAGTATAGATCTTTACGGCAGTAGGGAATGGACATGCATATGTAATAGAGGGCGAGTTCATTTTTCCAAAAACTGTGGGTATGGTTTCCTTAGTGAGATTATCTTGGAAAATCTCATGTGATCAAAACTCTGTCATAGCAAGCTTTTGATACTCATTTCTTCTCTTATGTATTTATGCCATATACTATTTTTTTAGAGTGAAATATTTGTTTTAATTAGCATTTCTGGCTTATTACAGAGTGCTTTGATGATTTCTTGAGGAACTTCAAAATAACAAGACAAGTCAAGACTTTTGTGTAGAGTATGAATCCACCTTAAAGCACTTAAGAAAACACCTTCCCCGTGTCTAAAGTATTTTGTAGCTGCCTATAGCTTCACTTTGAAGCTCCTGCTATTGTCAGTGTCAGATCCTAAACCACAACTGTACAGACCACAGCTCTGCTTCTTTTGTTCCTTATTTTGTTTCTGCCACTGTGGTTTAAAGACAGAGAAATGCTTAAGGACCTTAATAACTCAAGAATTTAACATTAAAACCAGTTAAAAAAAAAATTATAAAATAATAATAATTCAAATTGGAGAGAAATAGCAGAAAACAATTTCTGATTTTCTTATGCATTTATTTAGGCATAATCACAGTATTTTCACTCTCCATATAGCTGTTCTGATATATTTACTTTTTATTTTAAAATTATACATAGTTGACTAATTGGGATTTTTTTTTACATGTGAAGAGTCATAACAATATAAATGGCAAAATGCCAGAAAGGATTCTTATGACTGTTTTATCTATATACTGGTAAAAACTATGTTGAGACAGCAATGGGCCATTCCTATCCATTCATGTTTTCTGGTGAAAAGGGAAGAAACTGGAAGGAGTGAATTTTATCCTTATCCAGCAACAACCTAAATGAAAAAAAACCCTCAAAACTAAAAAAATTCGAAACTTCTCTACGGGAAGAGACAGGAAGAGGATGCAGCCCAGTTCCTTCTGATACACCATGAAGCTGCAGTGTCTAGCAAGCAGTGTGTACACAGTAGCAAACTCCCAGACCAAACTACAGTGACCCAGGGAAATGCTTTTGGGAAACTATGCTATCAGCACTTTTGTTTACTCTTCATGGTTTCCTTTTCTTTTTTCCTTTTTTTTTTTTTTCTTTTCTTAAGGGTTCTGCTGGTAGACATTTTTACAGCAATGTAATTTGTTTAAACACAACAAAAGAATCCTGAAGATGACTATGCTATAATTCAAGGATTAGGAAGAATCTAAACTGTGCAAATTGAATATTCATTGTATATTTTCAAGAATCTTATATTGCTTAATATAGTATTTTCAACTCCTTGCTTTCAGGAATTTACTTAAGAGTCATATAAATGTCCTACTGAAAATTATGTATTGTAACTTCCTTTCAACATGTCTCTATAGTGATATGTGCTTCCAGAATATCCTTATATTGTAAAATAATAAGAAACAATGCTTAAATGAAAGAATAAAAAGTCAGATTTGAACTTGCAATGTATGGCCCAGCTTTTAAGCCATGCTAGAATGGCAAAAGGAGTACTTGCAAACAAGCAAATACTACATGTTAAAACACACAACAGAAAAATCTATTTCTGTAACACTGTGTGTATAACAACTTAATTGCACGTAACTACTTGAAGTTACAACACAGGCTCCTACTTTGAAAATTTCTACCAAGTAGAGCATGTAATAGCCTTCTATCAAAATGATTTATGGTTCTTAATTCCTGCCCCTTCTTTTTAGCCAAACAAGGAAAGGCTTGCTGAACCAATAATGATATTGGCGAAGACTTAGAATTATAAGAACAATTTCACTGTAAACAATGAAAAAAAGAACTAAATAGAACTTGCCATGGAAATGAAAGAACAATACTGTAAGTTTTTTTAAATTACAGGCAAGATTCCACAGATTCTTACACTTACCTACTTCAGTAGTTCCAAAATGAAGTAAAAATTAATATCCACTCTGCAAAATCAAAGCCTGATAGTTTGAGAGCTATTCACTATTGTTGGAAATTATTCTTTCATGGTACATTCCCTTTTAGAAAAGCACAAAACCATAACTAAGTGATTCTGAGAACTGCATTTACAAATAATACATGGTTAGATAACTGAAGGAAGTCTCTACTTCAATTTATTAAACACTATTTTAAGACAATGAAAACTGCTTATATTCAAGGTGAATATTAATAAAGTCAAACTTCTAGATCAAAGAACTTTGTACCCCTTTATTAAAATACATATATTTAATGTATATCTGTGCAAAGAAGCATCATAATAGCAAGCTAAATACTCCTAAGGAATATAAAGAACTTGTAACCCACAAGAGTTTGAATTTATTAACTTGCCACTGTATTTTGGTATTTGGAGATCACTGATCTTGTACTTATGACTAATATAACAATTCAGGTAATTTTAATTTTTTTAAGGAATTAATTTGAAAATTAATTGGTGATCTTACCTGTAATCAGATTCTTAGCAGTGCTCTGTGATTTCTGCATTTCATTTGATTTAAAAGTGAGGTCTTCCTGCATAATCTTCAGTTCTTGATTGGTAACAGATGAAATTTGTTTCATACGATTCACATTCTGTGTGTTACCAATAAAAATAATGAGAATATGATGCATCTTTGAAACAACAAATGGTAACTGGACTAGTAAAAAACTCTCCTGTCTCTGTACATTGTCTGTTATGGGGCTTTTCTTCTGCAAAGACTGAAAATACTGGAAATACTCTGAAGGGACTTAAATGTGACCAATTTTCATTCTGCCAACTTTTGATAAAAGATGTACTGACAGGCCAGTGAAGATGAAACAGAAATTCAGCAAGTATATGCCATAAAAATGCAACAAAGGTATACTGTGTTGCCATTATTAATCCCTACTAAACTGTCATTGCCTAAAATATACCTATGGAATACCATACTGAAAAAGTTTTAGAAGACAAAAAAGTGGAGATATAATCAAACTATTACTCAGATGAAAGATTTCTGTAAGATCAAAAAAAAAATCTATGGGAATTAAAAATGTTGCAAGAACAAACATTTTGAAAGTGCAAAAAAAAAATAGCAGACGGCAAATGGGAACAATTTCTAAAGTGTTTACATTAAATATTACACAGCAGGGTATTGGAACACTGTCAATTACTTAACAGTAGTGACAGAATACCCATGAACTGATATTTGCAGACCTTACATAAACAAAATATTGCAGTAGTTTTATTTGCAATATTCTGAAATGTTTATAATGAATGGAATAAAGTTGATTATAGCAGTGATGATGAGTTACAGCAATTATGCACATCTTTCTTTTACTCTGGTGGCAAGTGTTATCTAATATACAAAAGTCTCTTCCCAGAAATAAAGTTAAATTAATCAAATATGCCTTGGTTTTGTTTTTTGTGGACTTGCTTTGTTTTTTTAACTACAGCTGTACATGATTTAGTGTTTAATTCTCTTACAAGATTGCAATGCAGATATTGGATGGATAATACATAAAAACTATCACCCTTCTTAAACCAAACATGCTCCTGTTCTGTCCTTTTAAATTCCTAGCTTACCACAGGAAGAGAAAAATAGGCTTACCCTGCTTGAGTGCTCCAGGAGTGCAACAATGTTGGCTTCTATTTGGGCTTTTCGTTCCAATTCCTGATTCTTCACCTCTTCAAAAGTCTCAAAAAAATCTAGAGATCAACAAACACTATAAAGAAACCTGCTGCTGTGTGGGTATAGCATAAGTCCTTGTAGTTTCCAGCCAAAACTTTCTAAGCTCTACAGTTTCAGACAGGTTACTTTAAGATAAATTATTTAGTTAAGACACAGGTGATAGAGTCCTTGAAATATGTCAACTTACGGGTTAGAATGAAAAAGAGGACAATTTTTGCAGAGACGCATGTTTGACAGATTAATGATATGACGTAATCACCTTCTTGGATACTGTTTAGGTGAGGGTTGCTACCCAATGCATAAGGAGTTTCATTACGATAATTTCTGACAGCTTTTTAAATGCTTGTCCCAGCAGCTGTTGATCTTAATTCTTCTGAGGGCTACCAAAATGGGCTACTATATAAAGGGAACAGGTACTTCACTAGGGACTTGATTATCTCTAATGGGGTGGACTAAATGCCAGACATTGCTAAGGGCCTGAGACCAATATTTACCTGGTATCTTTTTCTTTACGTATGATGTCCCTTTGCTACCTCGCTAATTTATGTTCATTCTAGTAAGTGTCCAACTGAATCTGGTAAGACACTTGTAATGGTGGTATACCCTCTGTATGTGTGTCCTGGGCATACTACAATGTACTTCTGATGACAGACATATTGAAAAAAGGGTGCTGGCCACATCACATGAAAGTTATAGGTCTAACAAGACGCCATCCAGGGCTACAAGTTATGATCGTCCCTCTTTCGGGTCTCCTTCTAAAACATGGCTTACATACACAGAAGCCCTCAGTAAATATAAGAGTTTGCAAACTTTCTAGCTAGATGAAAAAGAGAAGTGCTTGTTTGAGCAAGAAGGATTAGATAATAGCAAATTCAAGAATGAGGAAAGATTATAAGAGGATCTACTTAATGGAAATACTGACAAATCCTGAAGGGATGAAGACTGACTAGAGAATTCTGGATTTCAGAGCATCCACGGGTTTTAATAAACATCTGATTTTAAAATTCTTTACTAATAAAACATTCCTGGATAAGAAAACTACTGTAATATCTGACATCATCTGCAACACTGCCCATGAAAGAGTTAAGAGAGATGCTTCACAGAGTACAGCTTCTAAAACTTGTAAAGTGGAAAATCTGCACTATTGGAGCCAGTGGACAATACTAAGACACTACAAAGACTATCTCTGAGGCAGAGATTTCAGGATCAAAGATACTAGGAATTCTTAGAAGTTTAATTATGTGCATTAGAAAACACATCTGTAATGTGCACAGCTGATTACTAAAAATGACCAGTTCTGATGCAGATTCAGTTGGCTCGGAAAGTTGAAATAAAGTTTTGGTCCAGCTGATGCTGACTAGTAGCTGTAGAGAACAGTACTTGTCAAAAATGTAAAAAGGTATACCTTTTCCCAACACTGCTGTGAACTAGTAACCAGGAACAGAGTTAAAACCAAAGTGTAAAAGCTTGCAATTGAAAGAGGCTAGTCACTTCCCAAGTGCTGAATAAGACCATTGTCAAGCCTGTTTCTCCAGTACCCAGGCTACAAATGAAGCTATTTTCTGTGATGTTCTTTTCTTTCAGAATGAATTTGTCTTGTTCGATCTTAAAGATAGGACAACTATACTTTAATAAGAGGGACAACAGCGTCAGCTCCAAAAAGAGCTCCTTTCTCAAAGGGCACTTACTGAGTATTTCATACCATCTGTTGTGAAATACAGACAGGAATATCTCAGCACAACAGAACTAAGGGAAAGGTAGTAAAGAAGCAATAGTACTGAAATTTTTGTTTAATGTTTTGTGTTTAAAACATTTGAGCTCTTCTTTTTTTTTGTTTAAATAATTATGTAGGCAGTTTTTACAAAGGGAATCATTCAAACAACCTACCTCAAAACTTTCAGTAACATTTAACTATTTAGTGCTCTAGTGGTGAGAAAGGCTTCATTAATATCTGCCTTTTCTGGGGGACTGAGCCACTTCTTTTTACATAACAGATGATGCCATGGACTTTGATGCATCTTAGCAAACAGGTCTTAAATAAGTTGGCTGCAATATCTTGATAAGCCTATTTATTTACTTCAAAGGAAGCTGCAGACAATGAGGATATTGAATCTTCCAAAACACATAGGTAAGTAAGGCAGAGGAGTGAAATAAAAGTGCCTTCATGAAAGAAAAGCATTCTCACATATTCGTGAGAACAAAACTAAATTACTTTACATCCACAAATATATAATTCTGTAAAACTGAGCCTGAGTGGAATTAAGACCTAAGAATCATACCTGTATGTCTTGACTAGTGTTTTTAACCTTTGGCATTTTGGACCTTTTTAACTGTTTGTTTTATTGTTTGGTTTTTGGGGTTGTTTTTTTTTCAAACCTCCTTTGAATTTATTTAGAAACATCAAGCAAGGTCCATACTTACATCTCATCTCATCGTTTTTCTGCAAGCAACTCTCCATTTTATCACACTCATCTCATCGTTTTTCTGCAAGCAACTCTCCATTTTATCACAGCTGTCTGATTGACCTTGTTTGTCTTGTGGAAGAAAGCTTTAGTAGCATTTATTTTGAATAAACAGATATGAGAAGCCTTAATTTTAAAGAATTATATGATGTCTATGCTTTTCCATTTTTAACTTCTGCTTTTAATCAGACCTGAACAGCTGGCTGCATATGTCTTTTATTTAAATTAATTTAAAAATTCATTTCAGTCTTGTTTTCATACAATAAAGCTGTATTCCTAAGACTTTTAATGTTTGATGAAAAGCCTTGAATGATGCTCCAAATGTTTGTAACTGTCCTATAAGTCCTAAGATAGCAATTATCTTGTCTTGAGGCAGATCACAGAAATTTTATGCAAAGATCAGGGCACTGGTTCTTTCCAGCTCTAAATTAATACAAGGAAATCTGTATTTTGCTGGAATTAGGCCTAATTGAAGTATATTAGACAACTTACTGTCCATGCTTTCTTCCCTCTTCTTCAGCTCTTTGTATCTCCAATTTTCTTCTCCTGAAAGGGATGTAACATGGATTTAACTTTATTTGTCTCAGTCCTGGATTCCTTTAGGAAGGCAAAATGTCAGTTTTAAAAATTCAGATTCTACATGCCTAGAAACTACAGGACTCACCCCATGTCATTTAATGTAATCACTTCAAATGACTATGCCATACATATTTTTATATTCAGAAAAATAGATTAATAAATCATTCTCAATGCAGTTTTTAGAACCTTTTAGAGGCTAGCATTTTTTTATAAAAAAAAGTGGGATAAATACTTGCTTTGAACAAAGGAACAAGATTTTTCTGATGTCAGGTGAATTTCAAGAAAAGATACATGTTTTTGTATATATGGGCACCAAAATACTGACTACAAATAACTCTTAATTAAACTGCATTATTAAAGTGCGAGATCTGATATGTTACAAATTTCAAGAAGATTACACAATTCAGCCTCCAGGAATAATTTAAATTTCAAAGAGCTAGATTTTTAATTGTTTGAGTTTTTGTCATTGATAAATTGTCAGCATAATCTTGTAACTTTAAAGAATATAAGGAAAAATAATGAAGTGGACACAGATATAACTGAGCAAGCAAATCTCTCTAGGTCTTTTTACTGGCATACCCCATGCTTTCCTTTCTATCTCATATATACAAACAATAAGAACACCCATGGGTCCCTAGGGGACTGTGATTCTGCTTTGACTTCCTTGCAGCTGTGGCTTTATTCGTTGCTGGACTCTCTCTTTCATTTTCCAAGGCAAGTCCCCAACACTAAATAACTCAGTCTGTTCTACTCTTAAAAAGTCTAGTTATTGTGAACCATGAAACAGAGAGCTACATGATCTGCCAAGTATTTAAAGAAAAAAAAAAACCCCACAACCTTTAAAATTTACAGATAAGTTTTTGTTAAAATACAACATTATTACATTAATGTCTTAGCCTCTCTTGCAATTTCTGAAGTGTTAAGTCTATTCCATTATGAATTAATGTTGATTTTGACTGATCAGTTACCGGATCACAGAATCACACGATAGTTTGGCACCCTCAAACATTATCTAGTCCAACCCCCCTGCAATGAGCAGGGACATCTTCAACTAGATCAGGTTGCCCAGAACCACATCCAGGCTGGCCTTGAATGTCTTCAGGGATGGCACATCCACCACCTCTCTGAGCAACCCGTGCCAGTATTTTACCACCCTCATTGTAAAGAATTTCTTCCTGACATCCAGCCTGAATCTCCCCTCTTTTAGTTTAAAACCATCACCCCTCATCCTGTTGCAAGGGACTCTACTAAAGTCTCTTCCCCATCTTTTTATAGGCCCCTTTTAAATACCAAAAGGCCACTAATATGGTTTCCCGGGAGTTTTCTTTAGGCTGAACAACCTCAACTCTATCAGCCTTTCCTCATGGGAGAGGTGGTCTGGCCCTCTGATAATTTTTGTTAATGGTAGCTGCTAATATATAGAACATATAAATGAGTGATTTTTTTCCTTATTTAGATTTTCTTAAGTGAAAACTAAAAATAGTTATTTCTATTAATGGTCTTTTTATTTCGGTTTTCCTGCTTAAAAATGTTCCTAGCACTGAAATGTTTACCCTGAAACATTCAAAAAATCCTTAGTTGTAATTATTTTATGGCTATTTTACCTTAAATTTAACTGAAAAACTTAAAGAGCTCAAGCTTTGGGAATGCTTTGTAATAAACAGTTTAAATACTGAGCCAGTATTTAAGTTGGCTGAAGTAAGTTGATTGGGGATGGTGGGAGGGAGGGAGGACAGGAATCTCAAAGACACACCAAAGTGCTGATTTAGAGCAGAAGTATGAATGGCTCTCTGGGATTCTTTCTCTACTCACTAGAGAAAAGGACACTGGGAGTCAGGATTTCTGTGTCTTAAAGCAATTCCTTATGAATAACTTCTTTATCTCCTCTATGTTATATCAATAGGTACAATTCCCTCTCTTATACCACAAGTTAACTATATTTTTGAATATCCTGTCTGTTCCTGATTGTTGAAAGCAAGCATGGGCTTTCTCCTACATATGCTTTTAACACTTCTTTAACAGAAGTCTTTTCCTAAAATAAAGACATGCAGTCCAGCAATGAATGATAGTGTCTGTAAAAGTTATTATAAAATGCAAAAAAGCAACTCACTTCTTACCTTCTGCATTTCTCCAAACATACAAAAAAAAGAGTTGCAAGCCAAACAAAAAGGAAGAATTAAAGCAGAATAGTAAAGTTGGCAACGACATTATCTGGAAATAGCTAGTAAGACAGTCTTAATGAATTATTTGCACAGAAATAATGAAATATCTGGAGAAACATGAGATATTTTGTGACGCAAAAGATGAGAAACAGATGTATCTAACATTTGTATAGGATCAATTTTAGAAATATTTCTTCACCTTCAAAAAAATTACAGCTAAGTTTTATCCTGATTACCTGAGAAAAAGTATAAAGTAAAAAAGACACAAACACATTAAGTCAACTGTCCTACAGAATTTAAATAACTTGTTAAAAAATTTTCCAGAATGTATGTATATATTTATGCAACTCCTATCTAATCAAGATTCCTTATAAGAAGGTTTTCCATGGGATCAATTACCATTTTAAGGAGAATCTTCCACAGCTATTGAGGGCCTGCACTCAACTGTGGTTACATCAGAACCATATGTGCAATGCTAGGACAAATCCCATCCTAAACTAGCCCAATGTACTATAGCAGGTGTCTGCTGGAGGCTAAGTTTCTAAGGAAATACTATTTCTAAGCTCTGTACTATTTCTACAAACTCTTGTAAAAATCAACACAAGGACTTTGAAAGACAGATAAAAACAGTACCAAATTCTGTCTACTTTATACATTATTATTAAACATCCTCAATTCCACATTTGCTGACAGTACATCAGATCATATAAAAGGTTAAATAAAAGCTGTTCTAAAGCTGAGCTGGTTCTGCAATGCTGCCATCAAGAGAAACTCCTATTCCTCAAGTAGTCCTAAAAATAAAACCGGGACAGAAAACCAGACAGCTGTACTATTATTTTATATGGTATTTTTACTACTTAATATAAACTTGATGAACCACCCACTAAAGGTGGGTACTCCCCATTTCTCATAACTGAAACAAGTGTGCACCCCTGAACAGAAAACCTTCTTCTAATGGTCAATAATAGACATTTGGTTAAGCCTAAAAGTTGCAAGCAGCTAATGTCCATAACAATATGTGTTATAATACAGATGCAGCTCTGCATAGGCTGCTAAAACTCTAGCCATATTACCTTCATAATTCTCCAGGTCTGTATCAAGTCGTTGAATGACCTTTTTAAAGTGGTTTGTTTTTTCTTTTACTTCTGCCAGCCTGAAAATGGATAACGAAATCCATGGTTAAAAATGTGCTGTAAAATACTTGCTTTTTTACACAAAAGTGGAGAGAAAAATCAAGAATAAAAATAGCAAACCTAAGTTTATGAAAACAAAAAATATATCAGGATTTCTGTTATTATAAAAGATTTACATAAACCACCTGTCACATAAGTCCCCATATCTATTAAATGGAAGCACTGCTACTGTTTATTGTAATTTTTCTTTTTTGAGTCCTCAGGAGCTTTAACTTACTCAACTGGTCCCTCTGTTGTCTGCTATACCACTTTGCAGAGGTACAACGTAATTCATAAAATGCAGCCAGGAGCTGTATTCCTGAAAATTACTCATGTGTTCACTAAAATCCATTCAGATATTGCCAAGTAAACCAAAATATTACATAATCACCCTAAAAAAGCTTTGTAAATTCTCAAATATAATTCTCTGACAGTGTTTCTTAAAAAAAAAACCTCTTAACTTGCATTATTATCCACTCAAAGGTGTTAATGTATTAAAAATTAATGAATGATTACAGTTGGGAGTACTGCTTTAAAGAATTTAAAATTGTTTCTAGGAGATTTCAGGAATTATTTCATTGTTTCTGTAAAGGGCAAGAGATCACATGAGCAAGATTCACAAAAACATTGTACTGTTTTCACTCCTACCTGGCAATACGTTACTATTTATTGTAACATCTTCCAGAGTTCCTAGCAAATCTTCAGAAAGGTTGAATACCCAAGAATCAAGAAGCAATTCCCCGTTACTCTTAGGAATGGAATTTTCTGTAAGCAACTTTGTAACTTATAGGTTTTAAGAACACATAACAAATAAACTCTTCAAAATGTTACTACAGCATAATGTAAGCTCAACTTCATAGATGTCCCAGATGAGTAGCTGTCATGGATGAATGTCTTCTCCAGCATTAAATAAGTTTATGACAATGCTATTACCCATTTATTACCAATTGCTGAAGTGAGTAGCTCCACAGAGGATGCCTCCAACACCTGAGAGGGGGGTAGCTCAGCGTCCAGGAGCCTTAATTCAAAGCGGCGAGAGCCTCCCACTGAGGGAGCCTCAAGTCCTCAACAGGACTTGCCCAGAAGCCGGCAGCTCAGCTGACGCGAGCGAGCAGCTGACTCACACGGGGCGGAGCCTAAAGCAGCAGCACCAGCCCTGGGCGGGTAAAAACCTGCCCCAGGGAGCGCGAGTGACCGGGTCAGGTTGAGGCAGTTTGTGCAGCATTCCAGCGGGATGGTCAGCACTTGCCGTATGATCAGGGCCCGGTCTGGAAGCTCTGCTCTGGCTGCCAGGGCGGTGGCCAGCGTAGGCACCCAGAGCTGATGAGAGGGGAGGCTGCAGTGCAGAGCTCGGGGTGTAGAGCGTGCCTGCACTGGTCTGGTGAGGGGAGGGTGCACAATGGGCAGGGCTGCACTCGGTGCTCCCTGGTGGAGGTCCTCCTGCAGCAGGGGCTGAGCTGCGGGATGCTGTTAATAGGCTGCGAGATGTCAGGGAAGCTGAGAGGAAGCAGGAATGCTTTCCCCAGGCCCAGACTGTGCAGGGGCCTCAAGCGTCCACTGTAGCTCATGAAGGAAAGAAGGAGGCCGTTAACCCGGGGAGCTGGGAAACAGTAACAAAAAAAAAAAAAAAAAAAATCCAAAAACCAACAAAAAAAGGAGGAAAACTACATTTAAAAGCAAGGGGCTTCCTCCTAAATCTGTTGTCCCCACCCAGAACTGCTTTGCTGTCCTGCAGGGGGCTAATGAGGAAACAAACTCACACCAGAAACAACCGGCTGATGAACGGGTAAGATCACTACTGGTGCTGCCAGGAAAAAGAGGCGGGTCATAGTAGTAGGGAACTCTACTTTGAAAGGCACAGAGGCACCCATCCGTCAGCCTGACCCGGTCTCAAGGGAGGTGTGCTGCCTACTAGGGGCACGGACTGGGGATGTTGCAGAGAGGCTGCCTGCTCTAGTAAGTCCCACTGACTATTACCCACTTCTAGTGATACATGTGGGTGCTAGGGATATAGACAGCAGTAGCCTAGAGAACATAAAGAAGGACTACGGCACCCGGGGAGAGGTGTCTGGGGCTCTGGAGCTCAGATTGTCTTTTTGTCAATTCTCCAGGATACAGGGGAGGACCTAAAAAAAGCTAGGAGGATTGGCCAGGTTAATAAATGGTTAAAAGGGTTGTGCCATAGTCAGGGGTCTGGTTATCTTGAACATGGGATTCAATTTAGGAGGCCAGGTCTACTGGGGGCTGGTGGAGCTGCTCGTGCGCAGTTTTGGTAGGAGGCTTGCCAGGCTGGTCACAGAAGCTTTAAACTAGATGTGCTGGGGGAGGGGGGCATCATTCCATCCCAGCACTCCCAGTCAGTTGCCAGCACCTATAATAAATGCTTGGAGCAATGTAGAGATATTCCAGCTGCTCCAGCCAATGACCCAGCCTCATCTGGAGCTTAGCTCAGGTGCCTCTATACAAATGCCTGTAGCATGGAGAACAAACAAGAGGAATTAAGAGATGTGTGTGCATCTTTGGGGATATGATATAATAGGCATCACAGAAACATGGTGGGATGGCTCCTATGACTGGAGTGTTGGAATGGAAGGTTACAGGCTCCTTAGAAAAGACAAGCCTAGCAGGCGGGGAGAGGGAGTTGCTATTTATGTTAGGGATAGACTGAAGACTATGTAACTCTGTCTGGGGACAGATGAGCAGTTAATAGAGAGTTTGCGGGTCAGGATTAAAGGGAGCACAGAGATGAGAGACATTATTGTGGGGATCTGTTACAGACCACCTGATCAAGAGGAATCTGTGGATGAAGCACTCTATAGACAGATAGGAAAAGCCTCACGCTCACAGGCCCTTGCTCTCATGAGGGACTTCAACCACCCTGGTATCTGTTGGAGGGATGGTACAGCCTGGCACAAGCAATCCAGGAGGTTCCCCGACTGTGTGGAAGACAACTTCCTTCTGCAAGTAATAGAAGAGCCGACAAGGAGAGGTGCCATGCTTGACCTTGTGCACACCAACAGGGAAGGGCTGGTTGGAAGTGTGACGCTCCAGGGCAGCCTTGGATGCAGTGATCGTGAGATGGCTGAATTTGAGATCCTCAGGACAGTGAGAAAAGCGTGCAGCAAGCTCACTGCCCTGGACATCAAAAGAGCAGACTTTGGCCTCTTCAGGAAGCTGCTTAGTAAGGTTCCATGGGATATAGCCCTAGAGGGCAGGGGGGGCCAAGACTCTTGGTTGATATTCAAGGATCACCTACTACAAGTTCAGGAGTGTTGCATCCCAACTAGAAGGAAGTGCAGCAGGAGGGCCAGGAGACCTCCTTGGATGGATAAGGAGACGCTGAAGAAAATTTGAAGGAAAAAAAGAGGCTTCTAAAAGGTGGAGGCAAGGACAGGTGGCCTGGGAAGAATACAGGGATGTTGTTCGGGAAGCTAGGGACCAGGTTAGGAAAGCTAAGGCCCAGTTAGAATTAAACTTGGCTAGGGATGTGAAAGATAACAGGAAGGGATTCTATAGGTACATTGCAAATAAAAGACAGACTAAGGACAACGTGGGCCCTCTCTGGAAGCTATCAGGAGAACTGGCTACCCTGGATTTGGAGAAGGCTGAGGTTCTGAATGACTTTTTTGCCTTGACCTTCACTAGCAAATGCTCTGACCATACCACTCAAGTCTTGGAAGGTAGATGCAGGGACTGTGACAATGAAGACCTTGGGCCCACACAACATCCTTGTCTCTAAATTGGAAAGACATCAGTTTGATAGGTGGACCACTCAGTGGATAAAGAACTGACTGGATGGCTGCATGCAGAGTTGTGGTCAATGGCTCAGTGTCCAGCTGGAGACCAGTAACAAGTGGTGTCCCTCAGGGATCGGTGTTGGGATTGGTGTTGTTCAACATCTTTGTCGCTGACATGGACAGTGGGATTGAGTGTGCCCTCAGCAAGTTTGCTGATGACACCAAGCTGTGTGGTTTGGTTGATCCACTGGAGGGAAGGAATGCCATCCAGAGGGACCCTGACATGCTTGTGAGGTGGGCTGATGCCAACCTTATGAAGTTTAACCATGCCAAATGCAAGGTCCTACACCTGGGTCGGAGCAATCCCAGGTACAGCTACAGGTTGGGCAGAGAAGAGATTCAGAGCAGCCCTGCGGAGAAGGACTTGGAGTGCCAGTCGATGAGAAAATGAACATGAGCTGGCAGCGTGCGCTCACAGCCCAGAAAAGCAACCATATCCTGGGCTGCATCAAAAGCAGCGTGACCAGCAGGTAGAAGGAGGTGATCCTGCCCCTTTACTCTGCTCTTGTGAGACCTCACTTGGAGTATTGTGTGCAGTTCTGGTGTCCTCAACATAAAAAGGACAAGGAACACAGTTGGAACAAGTCCAGAGGATGGCCATGAGGATGATCAGGGGACTGGAGCACCTCCCATATGAAGACAAGCTGAGAAAGTTGGGGCTGTTCAGCCTGGAGAAGAGACAGCTGCGTGGAGACCTCATTAGCAGCCTTCCAGTATCTGAAGGCGGCCTATAGGAATGCTGGGGAGGGACTCTTCATCAGGGACTGTAGTGGCAGGACAAGGGGTAACAGGTTCAAACTTAAACAGGGGAGGTTTAGATTGGAGATAAGGAAGAATTTCTTTACTGTGGGGGTGGTGAGGAACTGGAATGGGTTGCCGAGGGAGATTGTGAATGCTCCATTCCTGGGAGTGTTCAAGGCCAGGTTGGACGAGGCCTTGGGTGGCATGGTTTAGTGTGAGGTGTCCCAGCCCATAGCAGGGGGCTTGGACCTAGATTATCTTAAGGTCCTTTCTAACCCTAACTATTCTATGATTCTATGATTCTACGATTTTACAACTTATATTCTTAAGGCATGTTCATAAGGGTAGGAGGTATCTTACTATACAGAAATAGGTGTCCTACCACCACAGAAGTTGTTTAGCTGAAATAGAAGAGTATTTTCTATTCTCTGTGGAAGGTTAACATTAGCAGAGGCTGGAAAATGTGGTGATGTTCTAAAAGTCCATAGAAACATACAATGGAATTCAGCTATGTGTCTTTAGACTCTAAATGTAATTTGTAGCAACAGTATAATGGGATTACTCACTGTCTGTCCATACTCGCTATTTCTTGACTGTCATCCTTAACCTATAAAAAATTGTAACAATTTTAACATATGAAACAAAATCTACAAATGAAAAAAGGAAAACAAAAAAAGAGATTTCTTAATTCAGTACACAGGGAATAGAGACTCAATATATGAAATCACAAACATGCTGCCACACTGTCCAACAATGACTCCTCACTGAATAGAAGTGATATGATTTAAGCGTTACTTCTTCCAAACTTTCTCCTGCTTTCTAAGTACATAATGAAAAATCAGGCACACCAGTGTTATTCAGTCCAATAATCTGTACAGTATATATGGGAAGTTACACAACACAGCATAGATGCTTGGAAACTAATTAAATTGCTCCTGGATTAGTGTATCTGCTTAGTACCCCACAAGGATACTGTCTGGAATTATGTTATGGAAGTGTTCAGTAGGATCAATTTTCCCATAACAACATGACTGATGACTGTGCCAATTTTGTTCTGTCTGAACCTGAAACATCCCATCCAGCCAATTCATTGTTTTTAATTTCAGATGGTTTCTGCTGCTTAAAGAACAAATAAAGGCAAGATTCAAACCAAAGTATTTTAAAATATTATCATCCCTTAAAATACTGAGTCAGAGAATATTTTACACGATATCATTTTATATTCTTGCCTGTTTTAGTAACCTTTCTCTTTCCTCCTGTGGAGATTCCATATTCTTATCCTCAGCAATCATTTGGTCTCGACGTTCCTCGAGCTCATGGAGCTTTTCATACATCTGCACAGCCTCCTTTTTCACCTGGGAGTGTTCTATTTCCTGTTGGGAAAAGCAAACACCTACTAGCTATTTTCAGATGTCAAGACAGCATTGCAGAAATTATGCTTTAGTTAAGCAGCACTTACCTATATATTGAAACTGAAGCTTATTTATTATAAACAGTACAGAGACAGTCTAAACAATAAACTTTATTATCCATATTCTCAATATGGTATTTTTGGAATGGAATTACTCAGTCAGCTACTTCTTCTTTATGTAAGCCTATCCTCAAGCCAATTTTCTGAGTAGGTTAACTACCTCATCATTTCTATGGGATTACAAACCATATACAGTTTTCAAAAGGACTGGAAAAATGTCTAGTAGTTTCTGAAATTTATACTTTCTGAATATATATACATGACTGTATGTTTCAGCTGACAGACCCTTTTATCCATGGAAGACCCAGTACAAGAAAATTATACTCCACCTAGCAATATGGCAGTGTATTAGAAGTGTTTATGTATGCATGTGGGATAAAAAATATCTTGGCGAGTACCACTTTGTGTTTCAAGTACTAGCTGCTTTTAAAATGGAACGTGGAAGAAGAAAATCATTCTCACACAACCTGAAAGCTGAAAATACATTGAAAAACCAGGTCTCACAAATCCTTAAGAAGGATGTGAATGATAATGTCATGTTTATCTTTACAGAGCAACTCCAAATTAATCAAAAGTCACACACCTCACTATTGCCATAAAAATTTAATGCTTGGCTTCCACAGAAACAATTTTTACCCAAAACATGGAAATTTCCACCCATAATTTCTGCATTATTTTTTACACTAGAGTTTAGCAAAGACTGGTACAGAGACCACTTGTTATCATACATACAGCTCTTAGAGCCTCCTCCTTTATATTTAGTGCATCCAATTCCTGTTGCTGAACAACCAATTCCTAAAAAGAAAAAAAAAATTGCAAAATTCACATAAAAATTGCTACTTGGTAACGTTTTTGTTCTGAAACTTATTATTAATAAAATACTGTAAAACATCTTATTGCTGCTCTAAAAATTTTAAAAGACTGTGTCCAGCTTCTCCAAGTGACTCAGATACAATATCCACCTACTTTCAGCATCCAGCTTTTTCAATAAACTGTTAGTATTATTTGCAGTTAGACTATGATGAAAAACGTGTGTACCCTTTTACCACTATTTTGTGTAAAATTTAGTACTGAGGGTGGAATTTGTCATTTCTGCATTAGAAGTTTAAAACTAGATTTTAAAATCTGAACTAGCCACCTCAGTTTCTTTACAGTCCAGAAAGAGACAGGCCCTAATTGATGATTTAGCTCATCCTAAGATACCTGGGAAGCACAGGCTTCAAAAAATTCCTATCACTGTATACACTATACAGAGGAACTTCCTAAGACTGTGTGCCTGAAGCTAGATGATCCCAAAGAACCTAGAAATCTTACTGCTTTTGCTAATACAATTCGTGAAGTCAGAAAAATTTTACAAAGCCCAGTTCATTTTTCTGATATACTGAGATGTACAAGAATAACAAAAAAAAGATTCACTTTCGCACAGAAGAAAACTTTCTACAGAAGTGAACTACAACAATTGGTGAGGTTGTTCTTCCCTTTTGCTTGCTTTTTACACATGATGAAACATTTAAGCACTACAGTAACTTTTAAAATCAGTCCCCAAATTTAAAAGGAAAATAATGAGCATCATTTGTTTTCTATAAAAGATATACAAAAAGACAAAGTATTTTGTTTTAGTCAATTGCTCTATTTATTTTTAAGGCAATTCTACAATTAATTAAGATACCAGCAAACTTTTTTATTGCATTACTCTGTTCTTAAGCTCTTTAATAATTTGTACCCGGAACCAATAGAGCCAGGCTGAGAAACATTTTATGTAAGCACGAGACCAACCAACCTGAGAGAGTTTTTCATTTGCAGCCTTCATCTCCATATATTTAGCTTGATTTTCCTTTGACATGTCTTTTATTATGTCTTCTGCTACAACCTTTTCACGTTCAATATCTTCTTCTACAGTCTGAATTAACTTTTCTGTGCTGTAAAAATAGATTGGAGTTGTAACTTTTACTAGTTGATGTGTGTTTTAAGAACCTATTTCAAACTCTGGTATTCCTCCAGCTTCACTGACAGCTTACTCTAGGAGCAGTAGCGCTGGACTAGATGATTTCAGAAGCCCATTCCAACATCAGCTCTACTCTGCTTCTATGAATTTTTCAGTGCTCACTTACCCTGAAATTATGCATCATATTTCAAGCCTAAGGGCATTCTTGGCTGCAGTCATTGATCTGATAACTGTTGGTTAGCCAGTTTAAAACTTTTTGCATCTTGCAACTTGGGAAGAGTTAATGAAAAATAGAAGGAAAAGAAAAAAAAGTGGACTGCATCAAAAGCAGTGTGAGCAGCAGGTCGAAGGAGGCGATTCTGCCCCTCTACTCTGCTCTCATGAAACCCACTTGGAGTACTGTGTGCAGTTCTGGTGTCCTCAACGTAAGAAGGACATGGAACTGTTGGAGCAAGTCCAGAGGACGGCCATGAGGATGATCAGGGGCTGGAGCACCTCCCGTATGAAGACAGGCTGACAAAGTTGGAGCTGTTCAGCCTGAAGAAGAGAAGGCTGCGTGGAGACCTCATAGCAGCCTTCCAGTACCTGAAAGGGGCCTATAGGGATGCTGGAGAAGGACTCTTCATCAGGGATTGTAGCGATAGGACAATGGGTAATGGGTTCAAACTTAAAGAAGGGAAGTTCAAGTTAGATATAAGGAAGAAGTTCTTTACTGTGAGGGTGGTGAGACAATGGAACAGGTTGCCCAAGGAAGCTGCTCCATCCCTGGTATTGTTCAAGGCCCAGTCAGACAGAGCCTTGGGTGACATGGTTCAGTGTGAGGTGTACCTGCCCATGGCAGGGGGGTTGGACCTAGATGATCTTAAGGCCCTTTCCAACCCTAACTATTCTATGATTCTAAATCCCAAAGGCACGTATCCAGCTGATTTTGCCATTCTTAGTTGTAGAAATCACTTGGAAACAAGCACACAGTTGAAATAATCCTTCACGAACTGTGAAGGTACACACTTCTTAGTCTCAGGATTTTCTGTAAATTTCCTTTAGCTATCTTCTTAATTGATTAGCCTCCAGAAATTTCTTAGAAATTAGTAGAAAATAAATGAAACAGACACGTGTCCTTAAGTGCTTGTAATTCTGTGCAAACAATGAAGTTTATGCATCACACCCTCCAGCTCTTCTGATGTTTTTCCAAACTACAAGAATTAACACCAATTTAACAACTAGAAATCCTTACTTCAGTATGCAAATATCTTGACTTTTTCTTCATTTGATGACTGATCACATAAAAAAAAAATGCAAGTATTTCGCTGTCTCCAGCATATCTTTAACTGATTATAACAAAACTTGCTTGTAAATTCCCTGTGGCATTTCAACTCAGTACCTTCCATATGATCTGGAACTTGACACCTGAGCATACTACTATTAGACTTTCCTATTGGCTGCAGATCCAATTAAATCCAAGATGATTATAAGAAGTTGCTCAACTTAGTCAATCTTTTCCTAAGGATCTTCTAGGTTTATTATTTTTTTTTCACTGCCTGCTTATTCATCAGGTACAAAGGTTGAACAAAAACAAAGTGCTGTTGCATCATATTATTTCTTGTCAGTGCATTGAAAAATCTGCTCTTGTGCACATATGCTGCTCTAAAAAGCAACAGAAAGGTAAGACACTTGCCACATCTTTTTGAAAATGTAGGCAAAGATTTATTAGTATAACTTTATTGCTAGAGTGGAAAAAAATACATCTTGAGATACATTAAAAGTTCAGGAATTACTATGAACCTTGGACATGGTAAGTTGCTGAGTAAATTGTACTTCAGTAGAAAGCCAGGGAATAGACTGTGTCTTCTCTGGAAAACAGACTATCTGATTACATAAACTTCACTATCTCCCAGAATCTTTTTCTTTAAAAATGCAAGAAAACCAATAGGAATTATATTACTATCAAACAATAACATCTTAAAAAGTTCTCAGAGGAAAACTTTTAAGAAAATGTTTTTAATTACAAGGTATTACAAAGGTACTGCCAGGCTCAGTTTCTTTCCAAAGTAATTATTTTAAACGGCAATTCCTGGAGTTTGGTTTAAGGAAAAAGCTAAATTGCAATTAAAATTACAGATACTTCCTTTTTCTTTTACTGCTCTTCCACAGGTTCCCCACACATACAATACAGGAAATCAAACTTGTAAAAAAACCCCTAACTTGTCATTAGAAACTAAAGTAAAAAATAGGAACTATGCTTTAGACATATGTAGAGCAAATTTTTATGCAGAGTGAAGTTTCAAACAAGAAAGGGATTTTTTAAATTAATGGCATCTCCTTAATTCAGATATTTTTAACTTTTTCCTTGAAGTTTTGAAAAACTTTAAAAATTACTTTCATTTTCAACTTGATTGTTACCAACTTACAGACTAATTTTAAAATAATATTTTAATACAAAACAATATTTTAATATATTTTTCTCACTGTATTAGAGACAATACTTTTCTTGAAATCTGCAAACTACAACAATATTATTAATTTCTATTTCTATATTGCCTGGTTAAGGCCACTCTCTTTCTGAAAATCTTGGAAGCAGGATCTTTAAGGTTCAAGTATACAACAAGATCTGACTGTTAACACAGTCTATACTGGGAGTTCTCAAACTGCAAAATGGTTTCTACTAGTAATATACAAACTGTCCCAAAAAATGAATTACTCAGTTTACCAGCACCATCACTGACAAGAACAACACGTAATATAGAACATAATGGTTGGACTTGACGATCTTACAGGTTTTTCCCAGCATAGTTGATTCTGTAATTTTGTGATACCAACATGGCTGCTCCTGCTAGTACCCCTTGTTTGTGCCACTGACAATGTCTAACAAAATGGTTTATGAATTCTTTTTGTATTTAATGTAGATTTCCAACAGCAGTAGAAACACACAATGGATAAGAGCAGCGTAAATGGCTTTTATTTTCTTATTTCCAAGAAGTTAGTAGGTTTCCAGGCTGATTCAGCTAGGTGACTGAGGTCAGTCCATAGACACCCCAAGCAATCAATTACACTTGAACAAGTTGTTCTGTGCCCTCATGTACTCCATGCTGACTGGCAAAGGCCTCCTGGCACTCTTTTTAAACATTTGTGGAGTTTTTTTAATCTGACTGGCTGCCTAGGTTTAGCATCGTTCATGCAATTGAGCTTCCTTACATAATTTTCCCCACTCTTCTCTGTCAAATTCAGTGATACTCCCTACAGCTAAAAATACAACAGGCATTTGGTCCTCGCTATGCAAAAAGGATATAGGCAGGCTAGAGAGGGTCCAAAGAAGGGCCACAAAGACGATCAAAGGACTGGGAAGCCTGTAGTATGAGGAATGGCTGATAGAATTAGTTTTGCTCAGCCTGGAGAAAGGAAGGCTCAGGGAAGACCTTATCACCATGTCTCAGTATTTAAAGGGTGCCTACAACGAAGACGGAGACTCCCTTTTTACAAGGAGTCACATGGAAAAGACAAGGAGTAATGGGCACAAGTTACTCCTGGGAAGATTCCCATTGGACATGAGGGAATTTTTTCACAATGAGAACAATTGTGAAAATTGGAGATTAATCTCCCCAGGGAAGTGGTGGTCTCCCTGGTGCTGGATGTTTTTAAGATTTGGCTGGACAGGGTGCTGGAACATGTAGTCCAGGTCATGCTTTGCCTAGAATGGTTGGACTAGATGATCCCTGAGGTCCCCTCCAACCAGCTATTCTATGATTGTATGAGATCTTGCAAATAATGCCTGATTCAAAGGAGACGGATGAGTGACACTTTCTCTAAGAGACGTTAATGTTGCAGTGAATACCACTGGTCAGAAAAGCTTTCCTGACTCTGAAAACAGTAAGGCTCAAATTCATACAAAACCCCCAGGACCAAGACTGAACAATGTTTACTTAGTTCCAAAGGTCAGAGCAACAACTGTACCTTTATAATAATCAGAAGACCTGGTTTACATCTTATAATATGCTATATTATAGATAATAAAAATATTAGAAGATCAATCTTCTAAGTAAAAGAATCACAAAAAATAACTTACATAAGAATTGAATAAACCAACAATCCATCTAGTACAGTATTCTACCTCTGTCAGTGGCAATGTAAGAAATTATTTCAGGAGAGCACACAAGCCTGAATACTTTCTGCAGTATGCTCCTATCAGTGTCTTCCAGTACCTGCAACTGTTTTAACAGGGAATTAATAAGTACAGCCATGGCTATTCATTTTACCCATATAAGAAACTGCTGTCTAGTAAATCCCTCTTCTATTTGCTGATACATTCTGCTCACTGGATTTTAGGTTTAGCTCAAAAAAGTGAAAGCTGAATGCATTAATTCTAATAACCTATGTTCTTCCTCTTAATTTCGCATTTCATTGTATTTGTGTAGAAGAAAATTGATTAAATTATCATTGAAATAACTACACCTATTAATTTGTTCAACTACAGAACCACTGTAGAAACCACTGCAGAAGTCAGCGGTATTCTCATACTGGCATATAAAAGTGTTGCTTTTTACTAGGCTCTAAACATGACACTCTCTTGGCTTGTGATCTGTGCTGGAACACTGTTTTTGAATCCTGTCTCTGCTGACTGCAACTTTACTTCTCAAACTGTAAGTTTTATATGTAAATTACCCTTATTTTTCAAAGTTACACTAGAAGCTAAAGGCATTTTTAAAAGCCACCTTGTAAACATAGAATTACTGAAGAAGCACGTAGAGGCAAGTAAGATTACATGGCTTTCTGTGAAATGGACAACTAGCTGCTGGCAGTCATTTTCAGTGGGTGAATAACACTGAAACATATTTGAGATGGATTTGTATACCAGCCATCTCTTTGCTGACAACAGGAGTGCCTCCTTTACCTTTACATTATTTTGGAATAGACCTAAAAAGCAACAGTTATTTGGACAAGGCCAAAAACTGCTCAAGTTTGAGAGATTTACCAAGTTAGTATTTGACCAAGTCAGCTCAAAATGTATGTAAGAAATTTTAAAAGGTTTTTTCTTCCAGAGATTAATGTAATGGATTTTGTATTTACTAGAGAATGGAGGGGAAGGAAGAAAACTTAGATTAACAGTCAAGTAATAAAATTGGTATTGCACTACCTGCTCTGACTCACTGCCCACTGGGTCAGTACTATATCTACTGTCTGTTAATCTTTGGGACAAAGATAAAGAATAAAAAAACCATTTACTGGGTATATACAGTGTAGAAAAGGCACTCCACTACATTTGTTTTTAAACCAGCTATCTAGCTATACTCAATCTGGTCACAGCAGTAGCAAGCTGAACGTAAGCTACTTAGTTAGGAAGAGGAGTAACACAACTAGTCAGTTTGCAAGACTAAGAATCTCCTTTAAACCCAGTTCAAGTATCTTGACACTAAACTATAGCTTACAGTGATGCATGCATGTACATATAAAGAAATCTACTCTTGTCAGCAAACAGCCGTCCTTTAAGGTATAGTTAACACTCTCAAACCTGAAAAGACTGCAGCTATGCTAAACTTAAAGCCAGAAAACCAAAATTGTTATAATAAAAAAAAAAAATCCAACAAAAATCAAATTAAATGTTTTGTTGAAGGTCTACTCCAAACATGTTTTTAAAAGTAAATACAGCTGTTTTTAAAATAAAACAATACATTAGAAAAGGCATATTTGAATTAATTTTCAGCCGTGGATCCACTTCCTGACACCTTCTTTCCAGATTGTGTGGGAAATGAATCCTTTTCCTACTTAGCCAATCTTCACATAGAGTCCTAAAACAGAGAGCCCTACTAACTCCAAAATACTATGCGAAACCATTTGAATATTTGCCAAATAGTTTGAATAATCATCATATAAAAAGCCTTGCATGCCAAACAGAGCTCGAGCACTAAGTGATCTGAAACTTCAGGTCTCTATATTAGGAGCATTCATTCCCCTCTATCACCAGACCATGGGTGTATTAAGAAAAATATAAATAAAATTGCATGAAGAGCATTAGAACTTTTAAAGTGCTGGCATTAAAAAATACAAGAAAGATTTTTTGTGCCCTCAATAGTCATCACTGAGACATCTTCAATGGACTTCCCTATAGTATTTAATTGTTGTCTTTTTTTCAACAGGTCACTTGTGAGGCGTCTGGAAAGAACCTCTCTAATATACCCAGTAACCTTTCCCAAAATGTTACTATATTAAGCCTCAAAAATAATAAAATCACTTTAAAAGATATCGACAAAGAGATTCTTCAAAGTTTTATTAAACTCATTGAACTTTACCTGAATGAAAACATGATTATTGTACTGTATAACAATAGCTTCTGCAATCTGACAAAACTGGTAATTCTGGATATCAGCAGCAACCGTATTAGCACAGTTCATAAGACAGCATTTGCAGGATTAAATCAACTGTCAGTGTTGAATCTATCCTATAACATGATTACTCAACTAGATCCTTATACATTTACTTGTCTAAAAAGTCTGACAGCTTTAAATCTACAGTATAACCCTCTGAAATATTTTCATATAAAATCACCCTTTAAATTGATTAAAATAGTTTTAGCTGGAAACCCCTGGACCTGCTCCTGTGACCTCCTTGATTTACAGATATGGCTAACTGCCTCCAATGTGACAAAGGGTAAGTTTTGGTTAGAGCAACATTTCATACTTTTTTATATTAAACAGCCTTATCTTATTTTTTACTGATCTGGATAATATCCACTATCAGCTTATTAGCTTTTTGCAATAATACATTAGCTTACCTATGACTTTTTTTAGATCAGAGTGCCAATTAATTAATAATATCTCATAGCCTTTCCACTGCTCGCATCCACAGAAAATGAAAACAACACTATATGTACGTTCCCAAATACCAAGGAAAAATGCTCCATCAAAACAGTAGCTATTCAACCAGCTGACTGCAAAACTGAACAAGCTTCTTTAGAAAACACTGTAACTTCCGCTTCTGCCATTAAGCTTAAAAGTAGCGCCTTCCTAACAGCTCGGACTCCAAACATCACTGAAAACAATGGGACGCATGCAGGTAATATACTGATGTTCCACATTATTGCTTATAAGATGTTGGATTTGCTATTCCATAATTTCATACCATTTGTACACCTCATACACTATAATTCTTCCATAAAAGCTGTGATTATGGAACAGGCATATTTCCAGGTTTTGGTAGACTGCATACAGACTATAGTGAATGCTAAGCTCTACGGAGTAAGTGTTCAAAACTGATAAACCACATCTGAATTCTCAAATGACACTACAAACTGACGATGACATTTCAAAGTCTTGAAATTCAGGTAATTGCCCATATCTACCTAGCAGAACTGGGGAAGGATCTTTTAAAAATTTCAGTTACTTCTTCCAAAATCACTGCTTTCTAGAAGCAGCTGTCTTCTTAAATGTGAAATAGTGAGCAATAGTGAGCAATAATTTTACTCCTGCCTTCAACTGTGTTCAGTGTAAAGGAGACAGATGTGCCCATCCCATATTCTTTCAAAATTTCAGTCTCCTTAATTTTCTACCCATTTTGAGGGTAATTCTATCATCACTGTAATATTTTAGCTTTTCTTTTGGTCAAGTCACTTTCTTCTTTCTCACATGCAAATTTCCACTCTCCATACTGTAATGTTTTTTACTTCTTGCTTCTGACTAAAGCAGAAGATACATTTTCCAGATACATACGCAAACAGTACACAGCCACTGCTATACACTTCTTTTACCATAACAGCTAGATTCTATTTTAGGACAGGGGCCAGCACACAAAACCAGATTCTAAATAAAGACTCCTGGAAACTACAGTCTATTGAAATTTTTATTTTAAAAGAAGTACAATAGCCAAACAAAAGATGTAATATTTTAGGCTGCAGACATCATCACCAAACAGAAATTTAAGCCTGCGAAATAGAATTTGAAGTCAATTACTGTTTGGGTTTGTCTGGTTTTGTTTTGTTTTTTTTTTTTCCAAAACCTAATCTTGGAATTTAAATTTTGGAAAAATATCATTTTTTAGTTTATATGCCCCCAGAATTTTTTCCAACTTTGAAGCTATTGTTTTTTATAAATATGCATGGTGGATATATATTGCTAAGAAATATAAGATGTACATGCATGTTTTGGTCAGGTGATGTGGCTAATTCCTCAAGAACATAACAATAAAACTCTACTAAAGCTTTGGATACACTCAGTAATTCCTCTATGATTGTTTATTTTGCGAGTTCCCAATTTAACTATGAAAAAATTCATACTAGAGTTCTTGCTGGCATTCCTCATGAGGATGATTCTTCCTTTTTTCCTGTTTGTTTTAAAGAGTTACCACTTCCTGGCAAAAGCTGGACCTTCCTAGCAGGTGTCCTAGGGTTTGTCCTAAGCATTACACTCCTGATTTTTATGGCTGCAAAATGCCCAACATGGTATCGCTATTTGATAAGCTACAGTCACCGTCATCTAGAAGAAAATGACTCAGAGATGTTTGAACAGGAATTCTCAGCTGACATGAGTTCTTTTCCTACATTATTGGATACAAACAATGAAGATCCAATTTCCCTTGAGAAAATTCATACATGTGTGCCTGGGGAAGATGGATTTATTGAGAATAAATACACTGATACTTATGCAACTGAGGAGAGTTAATAATGTCTTAAGGATGAAGAACTGATTTCTCAAAACTGTAGTACGCTTGTACTTCCGTATTATGCGACTTATGTACAATACAAAAGGAGGTTAAGCAGTCCATCTCCTCTCATCTTGACAAATTCATAACAAGGTTTGCTGCATGAATCATGAAGTTAAAAAAAAATGTGGTGATGTGCATGCCTCAGTGCCACAATAAGTAGTTCAAGACATGCAAAAAGTACTCAGAATCCACCTTTCATAAAATCCTAATTGGTTACTTACGGCAGGGAGAGAGCTTACTGTATATTGCTTAATATGAACTCTTTACAAAGTAGCTTGTAAAGTTGGCATAATCACTAATTCTTTAATTGTGAGTAAGTCCAGAAAGGAAAAATAATTTCTCTAAAATGCTGGAGCAGATCACAGCCAGACTAGGGGCTGAATCCAAATCAGTGGTGTCCCAGCTCAGCAGGCTATTAAGCTAAACCAAAGCTATCAAAAGAACAGAGCATTTGTTGGGTTGTTTTCTTTTTCCTTTTCCTTTTTACCCAAATTAGCAGAGCAAGAAAGACCAACTGCTCCATTCCCTTAAGTGAGCCTACATACACTACAACAACAAGTTATCATTACTGTATACCCGATGTCTTTACTCCTTAGTTTGCTACTGAACCTAATTTCTTCTTTTTATACTTATTTCCTTAACACTTAAAAATGCATTCAGGGATAAAATAGACACATTTGTGAGCTGCTGAAAACTGCAATTCTATTGAAAAGTGACCTACTATTACAAGGCAAATTGTTTTTTAAAAGTGCTTATCTATACATAGAATCTTATAATTGAGATTGCTCTTGCTTGCAACAAGCAAGATATCTCTTTCTCCCGCACATCTCTGGTTCCTAAATTAAACATCTCAGAAACTCACCCTCTCAGCCTATAACTACACAAGCCATTCTCATGGTGTACGAATTGTTACTGCAAGCATATTGCTGTCATCTTCCTCTCCACAAGTCCCCACCTAACACAGGAAACTCAGTGATAGTTCCCATTTCTGCTTACTTTTTCCACTCTGGATTCCACAACACAACTCACAAAACTCAGGTTCCCAAAAGACAGGAATCTCCACTGCCGCTTAAGTCCTCCTGGATGACATAGTAAGTATCTCCTCCAAGCAGTTAATCAGAAGAGTTTAAAGCTAGGAACCCAGCTGCGGTATGGCACTACTATACCATCCTGAAATTGCTCAGTTATCACATGTGGCATACATGGAATCGTTAAGGAACTTCTGAATCAGATACCACCTCAATTTTGCCAAGTTTGGTTATGATTTTAACAGCTTTGGAGAAACATACACTTCATGTACTCACGTTTGTCTTTCTGTGAAAATTTTATCCACACTCTGAGTGTCTTGGTCATTCTGAACCTTTAACTTAAAAAAAAAAAAAAAATCTGATATAATATACAGTAATAAAGATACATGTTCTATATATAAATTTGAAAAGTTTACTTTGGAAGAGAAGAAGCAGCTCAGAATGCATTAGAGGAAGGAGCAGCAGAGGCCACCTGCTCCAGAGGGTTTTCACAGTTGATACTGAGCAAAGGCCATCTGAAAGTACAGTCTTCTACTGGAAACCAAAGGAAGTAAAAAGGCATCTCTATGTTTAAAAAATCTAATCAAGTTTGTTACAAATCAAGTCACTTACTGTGGGATCTATTCCTGCAACATTTAGTAAAATACTGTTTAAGTCTACAGGCATGATGAAAATGTAACACTTGCAAAGCATTCTTTTCTTTATGACACAGACATTGTGACTTTATTGTGCAATCAAATGCAGGGGGGGAATGTTGTTTTGACCAAAATAACGTATTCTAAAATCAAACTAGTTTCTTTTGCTTATGGACAAAGTTATCCTAAGAAATGGAACATGCTTAATGCCACTTGTGTCTTAAGACTTAGAGGAACACTCTATCTGTATTAGAAAATAAAGAAAGGCAAATGAGAGCTCATTGATTTTGTGGTTATATTTATTATTTAATAAATATTGAATATTTATAACATGGGAGTAATTTAAAAGGCTGAAGAAACAATATAACTATCTTTCCAGAAGACCAGGCAGCTTTACAAGGCAGTGCAGTCTAATGAATTTGCCTTTCATAAGACTAGTAGTGTTCCATGTTCCCAAGTCAAATAAAGAATATATCTTAACACTCAAAATTTGGGTTGGGACAACATCCTTCTCAAATCTAAACCATAGAAAAATATCATGGGCCTGTTAATGCAACACTTCAGACAACCGACTCACTGCAAACATGTTGCCCATGGTTTATTTAACTTGGAAAAATGGGTAAGTTTTAAATTAGTGCTATGCCTTTTAGATACATTGTACATTCAAAGTTCCAAGAATGTAACACACCATTTCACCCTTCAAACATAGCTTATATCCTATTTCTTACCATATTGTAATCGTGAATCACTTCTGCCATATCTGTACTAGTATTAAGTATATCCACAACCTGAAATGAGACAGAATTCCAACCTATTAATGCTCTCCTTTTGTTTTAAATTACACACAAAAAAATCAGACAAGTAAGTAGTCACTCACAAAGCACTTACGAAAACACAACAATTTTGTGTTATTGCAAATGGAAAAAAAATGATGTGGGAATCTGAATAGATTACATGCAGTTTTAAAATCTCAGATTCATAGAATGGTTAGGGTTGGAAAGGACCTTAAGATTATCTAGGTCCAAGCCCCTACCCATGAGCAGGGATGCCTCAGAGTACACCATGCTGCCCAAGGCCTCGTCCAACCTGGCCTTGAACACTGACAGAGATGGAACATCTATCACTTCCTTGGACAAGCCATTCCAGTGCCTCACCACCCTCACAGTAAAGAACTTCTTCCTTATATCTATACTGAACTTCCCCTCTAAGTTTAAACCCATTCCCCCTTGCCCTATTGCTACAGGCCCTAATGAAGAGTCCCTCTCTGGCACCCCTGTAGGCTCCCTTCAGATACTGGAAGGCTGCTATGAGGTCTCCAGGCAGCTAAACAGCCCCAACTTTCTCAGCCTGTCTTCATATGGGAGGTGCTCCAGCCCTCTTATCATCCTTGTGGCCATCTTCTGGACTTGTTCTAACAGCTCCATGTCCGTCTTAGTTGAGGACACCAGAACTGTACACAGTACTCCAAATTTTCAGAAATTATTGTCATTATATGTAGCTGTACATAACCCACAAACGCTATGCTGCAGTAATTTCTTAAATCCATATGCAACTGCTTCTCCTAATGTATAGTACACTTTTTTTTCTTTTATGATTTCTTTAGTTTCCACAGTTTCACTTTCCAATAACTGAAATTATTGAGGCAGAATTAATGAGTGTATTTTCTTATTAATACTGAGGTGGTACTAAGCAATGTATTTTTACAGAGAAAAGTTAATAAAAAAGATGCTGAAGCAATACAAAGCAAACAAGATAGGGAGAGCATTCAGTATCATAAGTTGATAGCAGCATACCATGTTGTAGTCTGCTAGCTGACCTTGAAATTCTTTGATTTCTCCAGCTAGAGCCTCTGCCCTAAATATAAAACAAAATCAAACTTCAGACTTGTACGTATAAAAATAAAATAATGAAAAGAAAAAAAAAAAGATATTACTTAGTGGTTTCTTGAAGGCAGCACAATACCTGAGAATAGTTTTGTTACTGAGAAAGTTAGCACTGCATTAGCTGCAACATCTCACCTTTTTTCATATGACAAGTAGACAGTTTTCTCTTGCTTGTACATTTCTACTTCTTCCTGCAGCTTGTTAATTTCTGTTGTTAGTTCACTTGTTTTGCTTCTGCAAAAAAAAAAAGCAAAATATTGGAATGTACAACTAAAACACAGAATAGAAACTGTGTTTTACTCTAGCTGTGCAATCAGTATGTCTTTCTCACACTGCATGATGTTTCAAATCAATATTTCAAAGAAGAGCTGTGGAAGTGAGCAAAAAATACGACTGTTTCTAGCAGATAAATTAGTAAGTAGCTGTTAGAAAACCTGGATATGAAATAAAAGACTTTAATTAGCTGTGTCCCTGCTGGTGAAATGTAAATTATTCTCAAATGGACAGGTAAAAAGACCACAGTATCATGGTATATATCATAGTATTTCACAGAGTATGGATATCATCCATATGTAAAATTATGTATTTTAGGACTGATCATTCAATACTGCAATATGATCAACTGACAAAATAGCCTTGTATACAGTACAGTTTCTGCGAGGCCTTGACTTTGTTAGCATTAGCTCAATGTATTATCCACGTAAACCACCTGAAATGTACACTACAAAATGCTTAGTTTGTGATGTGACTTCTTCCAAATGCAGCTATCAGACCTATCAAGCATTACAGGTGGAAGCTCAAAATCACTGATCCTTTTTTACTAACGCTGTGGGAGTGCATACGATTTAGCAAGTCTGATCACAAAATGTCAAAGGCATCCACTTGGACTTGAACATAAGCATAAAATTTCCTCCCTCCTACACAATGACCATACCTCTTATAAGAGAACAGATTTTATTGTAAATGAACACCACTTATCCCATGCTCCTGTTAAGCACAATAAATTTCATGTCAGAAAGTGAACAGAGCATTAAACCTCCTGCAGTTTTAATGTGCTTTTAAGACATACCTCAGCAGACCCAGGTAATATGTTTTATCCATTATCTGTCTCTGAGGACCTGACAAAGGACAGTAAGATGACATTTTGTTAGAAAACAATTAATGTTGATGAAGTGTAAATTATGAAATTTTTTTTGCAGAATTTAGAGGCAGAGAACTGCCATCTTCTCAGAGTTCTTAAAAAGATAGTACCTCATTATAACAAATCAAAGCAGAAATTAATTTCACATTGTTGCAAAGATAAACATTACTTTTTTAGCTGTACTAATAGTTACTACATAACACAGTATTTTAATTATTCTGCAGTGATGAAAGAAGACATAATCTGTCTTCTTCTATGCTTCTGAATGATTTTTAAAGACAGCTCAGGCACAGAAAAGCCTTTGTCATCTATGATTGCCAAGAGCAAAGAAAATAACAGGGATGTTTTAATCTTCCTTTCCTTTCTCGTACTCCTATCATTCACAGCTATTTACTTGGCACTTTGTACAGGAATGAAAAAGTTGCCTTTAGAAACCTACATATTCCTTTAAAATGTCTGCAGACACCTTGATAGCTACTTTCAGTAAAAAAATACCTTTCATTGCAGTTTTCATTCCACTTAAACCATGTTGAGTCACTGGACGGTCTGCAACTTTAATCTGAGATGATAAGACTCCTCCAGTAGCTGAAAGGCCACCACGAGAAACAGGTCTTGATGTACTAGGAGGCATCTATAAAAAAAGGACCAAATAACCAAACTACAAACCTCCCAACACTGAATTATGACTTTATTATCCTTATGCAACTGTCAAAGCAACTGAAAACTTCAGTTAGTCTCTATACTATTCCTGTAAGAATCTTCTAATATTTACATCTCAGACAAAGCATTAGTCAAATGTCTGCTGCAAAAGGGTAAGAAATTACTTTTGAACAACTTTTCATTGTTCCCTCTGTCTGCAACATTAATGCTATTAAGGTCTCCCAGCTGAACTTTTGATGCAAGAGTTCTCTTGACTCCTTTCAGGCAAAATTGAGAAAAGAAACAAAACCAAAAACTCTCTACAAAACTTAAATCTTAAAAATTCTTCCTGAGAAACTATCACTCCAGTCACAGTACTAAAAATAAAACAAAAACAAAACACAACAAAGCAAACAAACAAACAAAAAACCCTATCAAAATGATAAAAATCTAAATATATCAAGTTTTGTTTGGTTTTTTTTTTTTTAACATACCCCTGTTCCTATTCTGGTTGCTGATGCAGTCCTTGATGAAGTGGAAGGCCTTGTGGTCAACCCTATTCCTGCTCTTGAAGAAGGACGAGCTATTGGAGGTCTGTGACTGCTGGCCATATTTATTTCTTTTTGAACTTCTTTCTGGAACAATGGATAGAAATACTCCTTTATTTTGCACAAGGTTTTTTAAAAATATCATGCATCAACTCTATAAAGCTTAATTCTTCCCCCTGTCAAAAGGAGCTTAATTTTCTTTAAAAATCTGCAAAGCACTTCATTACTGGAAAAGCATGGTACGAGACAGACAGTGCTCAGAAGGGACCACAGAAGATCAATGAGTAAGGAGAGACAGCAGTGCCTTTTCAGTCCCAAGTGCTTACTCAGTCCTCAGGTGGTACTGTTAAAACAGATGACTCCTCCTAATTCTTGTTGCACTTATTGTTTCGGCATCTGCCCACAGAATGCAAGTCTCTCATGAAATAAACTGGAAGTGAACAGCTGTTGTCAATACCCATCTGGGTTATCTGGGGACAGTCCTTCAGGCATCACCAGCCACCAACACAAACCCAGAACACACACCCCCTGACAAATCGTAGCAGCTTTCACCAGCCCCTGAGGAGCAACGCCACGGCCATAGTACATAGAAACTGCTCTTGAATGGCTGAGGCTGTCAGGCAGTGGATCAGACGGGCCTGTGAGATGGTGTTACTACTGGCCGTGACCTAAAAGGGCAGAAGTGCCGCAGGTCCCCCGGGTCGACAAAGACCCTCCCCCAGGCGCGCTGAGGGCTTCTGGAGCTACAGAACCCCGCGGAGCCCCAGGCGGGCCTGGACCCCCTCCTCTCACCGGAGTCCCGGGTCGCCATGAACTCTCCACACACCACACCGCTGGTATCGCAGCAACTCCACAACCAAGCGGCGCCGCGCCAGAGATATCGCGAGATTTAGAGAGCTCACCCCGGCGTACGCCGGCTTGCAGTTCGCAGGACTACAGCTCCCAGAATGCCTCGAGAAGAAAGCGCAGTGCTGTGTCCCGGCGCTGGGTCGCGCTGCCTGCAGGGACATGGAGTCTCCTCGCCTGTCTCTGTCGTGCCTACTGATACTTCTTCCGGCGCGGCGCCCGGTGTTTTCCGTCAGTGGGGGTGGTTGCTGTGTCAGAACGCCTCGGCTGCCTCCGGCCATGGCGGGCAATGGTGGCGTGTACCGGCTTCGCTGCTCCCTGCTGGGGCACGGGCAGGACGTGCGGGGTCTGACCCGCAGCCTGTTTCCGCCGGGCGGTTTCGTGTCCGTCTCCCGGGACCGGACTGCGCGGCTCTGGGCTCTTGACGGGTGAGTGCCGGGCCGCGGCCCTTGTCCACTGAGGCACCGACTCTGGGCGGCCGCTGCGGGTTGTGCTATGCGGAAGGAAGAGAGCGGACGTGCGGCTTTGGGAGCCCACTTACTGCGCCAGGGTCTTGCCCGCTCCTGCGACCCGGCGGGGTCGGCGGGGCTGTGGCGGCGGCGTGTGCCTGTGGCGGCGGTGGTGGAAGCATGTTCGTCGGAGACTTCCCGATGGGTTTGTGAGTGGCCGCAGCTTTGCCACTCGCACGCCTGCTTTGGGAGAAGGTCGGGGAGGCTCAGGCAGTTAAGTGAGTGTCGGTGTGTTTAGCTGCTTTGCAGGCGCCAGTGATGTCCGTGAATCTGTGCGTCTTTTCTCCGCGTGGTATTTATGTTGTTTCCACCTCTTGGTATTCAGTGCCAAAGTAATCCTGCTAAGTAGCAATGTTGCATTTTTGACAGTAAGGCAGTATGCTTTGAGTATTTTTTAAAGTCCCTTTTCTAGCTCTTGCTGAGCAGACTTTGGACATAGAAAAGAATGTGAATCATGACCTGCACAGAAGATTTAAATACACAAACAGGAATACTGGAAGAGGAAAAAAAAAAAACAAAACAACACCCAACATTAGCTTCTCCTATTTTCATGTTGTGCAGGGTTGTCTCCTACGGGATTTGTCTTCTTGAATTCACTCAGTGAATTTTTCAGGATATCACTGTGACCAGAAGAGGCATTGCTAAGAAGTGTTAATAGGATGGGGATGTGTAGGGCACTGAACACGGGACATTTCTCCTTACTAGTCTATAATTCCGAATTGTGAACTGCAGTCTGAATTTGCTAGACATGGATGTTCCACTGCTGTCCTGTTAGTGGAGAAGCTGCTACCTGAGCACTCACACACCATTCAAGGAGTTGCACACACACCAACCGAGGCTTTACTGCTGGGACCAGAGTCCCTCTGAGTCATGGATGGCCCTTCCAACTCCTTGCTCACCACACCCGAACCCTCCCCATCCTTTAGGCTCACTGCAAGGTTTCCTGCTGCAGAGTGTCAGCTTTTCGATTCTAGTGAGAAATAATTTAATAAAGTGGTACAGCTCCGTGCTGGTGTCTCTGAAGAGGGACCTGAGCAAAGAAATCCCTGGGCAATTAGATCCTTATGATCTGTGCACCCACTCCTCACGTGCCTTTGTAGTCCAGTTGTGAGTTTTTGTTTTTGTCTGGGGTCTCCTAACACTTTACAGGACTCTGTCTCTGCCTTCATACATGCAGGCTGTTAACTGTTCTTATTTTTTGAGTTGCAACTTCTGCTGATGTGGCAGCCTTCTTGTCTTCTGGTCTGTGCTTGTTGTGCACCTTCTGGAGCATGGAGCACTAAAAAAAAAAAGTCCTAGGCCTAGGATAAAAATTACTTGGCAACAACTAAAATTTCAATGTGCATTCTTCCCATACTAAGCACAAAAACCAGCACTATACTAGATTACTAAGAAAACTAACTGTATTTCAGCCAGAAGCATATCTGGGGAAAAGCCCAAAGCTTATGGCCCAAGGCTTTAGTAAATCTAGCTGTTCATGCTAAGCAAACAGCATACTAAACCACACAATACCAGAACTCCAAGTGACTCAAACTATTTAAAACTTACTTATTTAACCTAAATAACTAATATCTCTGAAAGCTTCCAGTGAAACAGAGATAATAGGCAAATGCATCTGAACGTATGTGTTCAAATGTAGCTCTGGAGTTGAGGGAGAGGAACACTAATCTCATTAAGTGTGTCCTCGCAAGGGGAAGAACTTGTTAAATTGCTTGGAAACTTACTGCAGGAAAGGAGGTCTAATTCCAACCCATAATTTTTGATGGCTGTGTGAGGAAGACATGAGTAACTTACACAGAGTCATAGCATTGGTGGTTATTATCTCTCTGAAGACTCTGGGATTACAGTTAGGCAGAGTTCAGTCAGTAAACAGACTGCTGTGTGTTATTTTTGTTTTACAGGAAGTTACCTTCATTTGTTCTCTGTGCCTTCAGCAGAGAAATTTTAGAATTTAAAAGAGTATCATGATTTCTGTGCATATTCCAAGCATTTCAAACATTACAGTCTGATATGATATATGTTGTTTGATGGTTTTGTTTTCTTTTTGGAGGGGGATGTGTGAGGGGAAGGAAGAAACAAACAAAGGAAAAAAAAAAACCACAAACAAGCAAACCCCACTGCAGTCCACACAGTTATTGTGTGGGAATAAGTAGCTTTTTCCAGTTAGTACTATAACTCTTGAAGATGGACCATGATGAAGAGATGAGTGGTGCTTGAATCAGTTATAATCTATTTAATTATTAAACATCTACTATGCTCCTAATTAAGTGCCAATGATTTGGCAGGCAGTAAAGTTCCTTCGTTTAGGTACTCTCATATTTTAGGCTATGTTGGGATACATAGTTAAGGCTTGAGACAGCAATAGATTTCAAAAGGCAAACTGTAACTACTTCTTATCAAATTGAACATAGTGTTTGCCAGTGAGCAAAGACAACCAAAACTAAGTCCTTCCAGGCCTGCCATGGAAGCTTTAAATATTGCATAATGGGTGGAATGCTGGGATATAACTTTTCTCTTAAGCTTTTCATTCTTTCTAAGTCATCCAGAGTTTTTATTCAGTGCAGTGAAAGCATAGTTATTAATTCAAGAGTTGGAGTATAAAACATCTGCTGTTACTCAGTGCCTCAAATAAGTGCTGTTTCTGTTATGACTCTGAACTGATTATGACTTATGTTTAGTCTTAACAGGGGGTTTACTGAAATCCACTGTATGAGTGGCCACTCAAATTTTGTATCCTGCGTATGCATCATACCTCCAAGTGAACTCTATCCTCGTGGACTGATTGCAACTGGTGGCAATGATCATAATATTTGCATTTTCACAATTGACAACCCAGCTCCTCTTTACATCCTTAAGGGTCATAAGAACACAGGTATGTAGTAATTTTATTTTGGAGTTTGTTGCATAAAAGCTAGCATAATTTGTTACAGAAGAAATGAAGTTAACTCAATTTTGATTAATGTTTAGCACAGAAAACTACTTAATTATTGCCTCTGCAAATAGTATTTTATAATCACAGTTCATGCAGTGACAGTTCATTGGAAGGACTTCTGAGTTTCACTGATGAATGCTTGAGCTTTTAAATGGCAGTTTACAGAATTGTCTTGAAAACACAGTCTGTCACCTGGTGTGTGATAGCCAGTTCACAGGCATAGCTGAGATGTTTGTTCATTGTTGATATCTGTGTTTTGAGGATGAAACAGTCTTTAAGGAGTCTTTCCTGTTTAGAGATATATTAGCCCTGTTTCTTAAACAATCTGTGCAAGGCCAAAGCCTTCTCCCCTGCTGTGAGCTCTTTTCATTAGTCAGTACTGTTGTTCTTGGGTCATCCTGAAATTTTAGGAGGCCCTTGTATTTGTTCAGGCTTTTCCATAGTAACAAAGTTCCATTTTTTAACTCTATGTCTACATGACATAAGTCCCATTTTTTAAACTATATGCCTACAATAGAATAACCTTTTTGCTTAGAGTTGCATGTTTTAAGAAGCAATTTAGCAGTTAAGAGCATTTAATTTAAAATGGTTAAATGAAGAGCAGCTAATTTAGCTCTCCATTTATTAAGCTTAATTTTTATGTCAAAGTTGATAGAAGTAGAAAAAGTCAGATTCCTAAGTATCTTCTAAAATAAAAGATTTCTCTGCCCATTTTTTTAACCTAGACAGGGATCTAATATTAATTGATGCTTTAAATACATAGTAACGAATAAAAGCTCACTGCAGAAATTTCGTCTCTCTTTAGTCAGGTCAGTACAACATGTGACGTATTAAACCAACTTTGTATACCTTCTTTTGAGCTATATAAAAGAAGATTCAGCAATTTTCATATTAGCATACCAAGTTTTGCATTTTGTGAGCTGATCTAATATTTAACAGACGTTTGAACTGTCTTATCATTTAATTATTAGGTGTCAAAAAAGAGTCTTGGAGATTTTGAGGGGTTTTTTGTTTTATTTTTTTCCCATTTGTGTTATTGAGTGGCTGTGGAGCCTAGTTCAAAAATACCCTGGACTTTCAAAGAGCACTTAAAATGTATTTTTGTATTATAAACCTCCTGTATTATATTTTATTATATGTGTATTATTTTTGTATTATAAACCTATTCTGAGAGAATAATGTCATTGTGTAAGGAGCCGTGGAATAGCTTGTGTACTTTATGAGAAACATAGGATGGATGGTTAAAATACTGTGACACATTACCTCCAGAGCTGGGGAAAAAAAAAAAAAAAATGCAATGAGGTATTTTAGGCATGGTATAGATTCCACTACAAACGAAGTATTTGTAGCAATTTTTACAGTAATGTAAAATTACATTAATTGTAAAATTGAGTGTTTCAAAGTGGGAGGAAAAATGACAAGGTACTCTTGACAAGTGGCAGTGTAGAATACTGTCCAGTTCTCAGTGTGGAGTCAGAGAAGGAAGAAACGTAAGGCCATACTTTCCTTCAATGAACAGTTAGGTGTACAGAGTACTCTATTACTTAACTCTTTTTGTAAACTTATTAGGAAGCCATATTATCACTTCATTTTTACACTTATGTATTACTGGAGCATTTGCAGATTAACTTTTTGCAAAGTCTTTAAATGTTGCCGCAGTTTCTTGGTAGTAGTATTTTGCCTTCCAAGGGGATGAGCTAAGTATTTTTTGTAAGAGATCTTGCTTTTTTTGAGGAAGGACATAAATTAATTCATCATGTTTATGAAATCTTGTCTTTCTCTGTAATCTTAAAGCTAAACCTTTGCATTAATTTTGTTTCTTGACTAGTTATCTAACTTGCTTTTCAAAATATCATAGTCTGAGGAGATCTAATAATAAGAGAAATTTAACAATATGAAAGGGTAAAAGATGTGAAATTTTGTAATCTAAAGTGAACAGATTCTTAAGCACCTGCTTCCTAGGTTGCAATGCAACTACAATTCTACTCCTCAAGACTAAATATGCTACTAACACCAAGTAAATGTCCTTAAATAAATCTTTTTAAATTGCTGGTATGCGATTGGCGACAATGTACTTGTCAGTGCTAATTCTAATCTTCATTCCAGTTTGCAGCCTTTCATCTGGGAAATTTGGCACGTTATTAAGTGGATCATGGGATACAACGGCCAAGGTCTGGTTGAATGACAGATGTATGATGACATTACAGGTATGAAGTTCCTCTACATGAAGATAAAGTAAGTACTCTGAATTTGATTCTGACAAGTCTAACAATGTCATTTTGCAGGGTCACACAGCTGCAATATGGGCAGTGATAATACTGCCTGAACAGGGATTAATGTTGACTGGTTCAGCTGACAAAACCATTAAACTGTGGAAGGCAGGCAGATGTGAAAGAACATTCACTGGTAAGCGTTGCTGCAGTTGGTAATTTCATCAGGGTCAAATGCTAATTTAAAAAATCTGACAAAACTGTAGATAGATTGAACAACGTTCAGGCAGGATTTTTAAAGACCCTTCATTTGTATGGCCAGAAATCGCATCACTTTTAAAAGAAATAATTTTTTTTTCCAGAAAATAATGAGCAATTAATTGTTTTCTTTCTTTTTCTTTTTTCTTTTTTTTTTTTAACTGCTCCCACAATGAAGATTGTCAGGATTTAGATGTGAGCTAAACAGAAATGGTATACTGCTGCTAATGGAAAGACAAGATGCATTAAAAGTTTTCCTTTTATTTTGTAAAGGACATGAAGATTGTGTGAGAGGTTTAGCTATTCTCAGTGAAATGGAATTCCTTTCCTGTGCTAATGATGCTACTGTTCGAAGATGGCAGATATCTGGCGCGTGTCTGAATGTGTATTATGGACATACAAATTATATATACAGCATCTCTGTCTTCCCTCAGTGTAAAGGTAGGATTATTTTTGTGACTAGAATCCAAAATTCTTCCAAAATGAAATGACAGAGTAGGCATTCTGTAGTTCTGCAGAGCTGCCACAACTAAAGAACTTGGGTAGTGTTTACTTCTTTATTTACAATTATTTCCAATTAATTAAAATTTAATCGTAAATAATTGAAAAAAAGACTATGATTGACTCCAGATCGCACCCCTGGCAGAATTGCTCTGGTAGTAGGTGAGATGAAAGGTCCTGGGTTAGGCCAAATTATAAGGCTTAAGGGAAACTTCAGCCAAGTGATAGGCAAAACTATCATCCAGTTTGTCACCTGTTCTTGAAGTACATTATAAATAGTTTAAGTTAAGAATTTTATATGTAGGGCTTAGTTGTGTTTGTTTTCAGAGTTAGAGCTTTAGAAGTTCAGAGCTAACTGTAGCTGGCAGTTGCAGAAGAAATGCAAAGTCGGTGAGCTTTGTGTGATGTATGGGTTGGCTTTTGAACAAGGAAAGTGCATGCATATTGGTGGATGTGCATGTAGTAAATCCCCTATGCCTTATCATTCTTCACTGAGGAGTTTATAGACTTCTGAGAGTGCTTTATTATTACTGCATGTTTCCTGAAAAAGTGGGCCTACCTTGCAAAAACCTGAATTTAAAACAAATGCTAAATTATGCAAGTACAGTGCAAGATAAAACAGTGATGGTTACAAAATTTTTCAAAATTCTCTATTTAAATTTTTGAAAGGATGAAGTAATCTTGTTTGTCCTGATCATAATTTCATTCCCTGTTTGGCTGCTTGGGCAGCAAGGTGTGCACTTCATTATTTTTTGAGAAGACAACTATGAGGTGGCTTCCTTTTAGCTCTCTTTTTGCAGTTGAAGAAGACTGTAGATAGGTCCTTCACTGTTCTAATCTTTAGATACCCAGTTGCAGAATGGCATCTAGTATCACAGTACACTAAATATATACTTTAAAAAAATTTATTTCTTTTCAGGTTTTGTGACTACTGGAGAGGATAGATCTCTTAGAATCTGGAAGAAAGGGGAATGTGCTCAAACAATCAGACTCCCAGCTCAGTCTGTATGGTGCTGCTGTGTGCTAGACAATGGTGACATTGTAGTTGGTGCAAGGTATCTGGGTTTTACCTTCTGTATTTTTTAGATCTAAATCTGCAAGCCGTAGATGAAATCAAAAGCATCACTGTGGATATCAGTTTCATTAATATTTTAAAATGCAGCCATCAAAGTGTGTATGGGGATTAAATTTAAACATGCTATCCTTCATCCAAAAAATCATTTTTTTATGTGAATCTCAGAGGTAGAGTGAGTTCTTCAGGCATGTGGTAAATCATGAATAGACTGAGTATGAAATTAAAAGTACTCTATAAAGACCCCTTGTGATAGGTATATCATACCTTGTTTTTTAGATTATACTGCAGACAGGGTTACCTGCTTAAGTCTTTCTCTGGGTGTTTTTAACATTGGAGCTAATTTGTTTCATACAAACAGTTGGGATGGGTTAGAAATAGTAGTTTCTTAAGACATAAAAGTCACTATTAGAATGTATGTGTTAATTTTGACATTTAAAATAGTATTTTTATTTGAATCTTCTCTCTCCATGCAGTGATGGAATTATAAGAGTGTTTACAGAGTCTTCGGAACGTACAGCAAGTGCTGAGGAGATTCAGGCTTTTGAATATGAGCTTTCTCAAGCATCTATTGACCCTAAAACTGGTGATTTGGGAGATATTAATGCTGATGACCTTCCTGGAAGAGAACATCTCAAGGATCCTGGTAAGTTCCTATATTTATGTTAGAGATGCCTCCAAATCTTGGTTCTGAGATACTAAAACTTCCCATAGTTTCCAAAATTTAGGCTTTGATCACTTTCATTAGAATTGTTGGAGAAAACAGCTTAATTCTGCTCTATTTTTTCAATCTTTCTTTGGAGGAAAGACTATAGTTTAATCATCTTTATTTTTGTAGACTGAAACGGTAAAAATGACTTCTTTTATGAGATAATTTAGAAAAAAGTGGAACTTGGGATGCCGCAATGCCTTCAATATGTTTTGGATCCATTATGCCAGCTGTGCCAGTAGTATATGAGGCAGTTACATAATTTGCAAAAGGACTACTGAATGTGGAAATTTTTTCCTAAAAGGAAAGTAAATGCAAATTTTCTGCTTTAGATTTCAGTTTGAAAAACAGTCTCGATTGACTCAGTTCATGCTTTCTGGGTAGTTGGGAGATTACTGAGAATACACTGGAAGCAGGTAGCTAAGATTACTCTTAAATACACAAATACTTTTTCCCAAGGCAGAGTAAGCAGTGACCTCAGGTCTTGACTCTGGTCAGCAAGTGGCGTCTTAGTCATATGCTTTCTGTCTTGTTAGATCATGGGTGATGCCCTTCTGTTAATTATAATTTCCCTGGGAAATAGGTAAACTTTTGAAATGCTTGACTTGGATTGCTCTTGCAGTTTAGTTTGGTGGCAGATACCATCACTAATAACTGTAAAATGACGTCAGTGTTTTTGCTATTGCGACATGTAGTACTGTGCCAGTTTTGGCTGGGGTAGAGTTAATTTTCTCCATAGAAGCTGGAAACAGTGCTGATAATTCGGGGATGTTTTCGTTGATGCTGAGCAGTGCTCATACAGAGTCAAGGCCTTTTCTGCCCCTCACCCCACGATCAAGGAGGCTTAGGGTACACCAGAAGCTGGGAACGGGACACAGATGGGACAGCTAACCCCAGCTGGCCTAAGGGATATTCCCTATCATATAATTCCATGCTCAGCATTTAAAGCTGGGGGAAGAAAGAGGAAGGGAGGAGGGGAGATAGATTTCAGAGCAATGGCATTTTGTCTTCCCAAGTCTCCATTACTTATGATGGAGCCCTGCTTTCCTGGAGATGGCTGAACACCTGCCTGCCCATGGGAAGTGGTGAATGAATTCCATGTTCTGCTTTGCTTGTGTATATGGCTTTTGCTTTACCAATTAAATTGCATCTCGACCTAGAAGTTTTCTCACTTTTATCATCCAATTCTCTCTCTATCCCACTTGAGGAGAGTGAGTGAGCAGCTGGGATTAAACCACAAGTATCTTGTTAGTTCCTTTGTTGTGTTTTGAAATGTCGGTGAACTATCTTTTCATCTTTAGATTTGAGCGGTATTTGAAGACGTTTTTACCTCCTAAAGTAGATCATATTCTTGAAAGTGTTCAAAGTCTTAAACGCTTCTGTCTACAGGAACAAGAGATGGGCAGACACGGCTTATTGAAGATAATGGGAAAGTAGAAGCTTATCAGTGGAGTGTTAGTGAAGGAAGGTGGATAAAGATTGGCGATGTTGTTGGTTCTTCTGGAGCCACACAACAAACGTCTGGAAAAATTTTATTTGAAGGAAAGGTACATGCAAACTTTAATTGTTTTATTTCTTCCTAAGTAAAATGCCTAATTTCCTATTAAAAATTATTCCCATATTTGCTTAAATGAAATATAATCTAGAAAATAGGTATTTGTTGGTACTTTTTTGTCTTTTTTGATCTGTTAAAACTCAGAGGTGTAACTGGGTACTGCTTCATACGTTACTTCTGAAACAGTGGAGAGGAATTATTTTGGAAAAAGCTAAACTGTTAGAGAAATTACCAAGTTCTCTAACATTCATTGCTAACACCCTGAAAAGTTACTTTTAACTTCCTTTCTAGAAGAAGTGAATTGTACAATTTATAATGGAAAGCGTACATAAAGTATTAGGCACCAGGCTTTCTGTGCCCCTTTTCTATAGTAACTTTTGAGCCTAAAGACAGGTAAGTTGAAAAATGTTTCCTTTACTGAAATATACACAGAAAAGACTTGTCTGGTGCCACCACAGAAGGAAAGCCTTTGAGATACTAATTTTCTCTCTCATATGTTTTAAAGAAATCTTAGGAATTTGTTATTTTCAAGTATTAGAAGCATGCTTTTAATACTGAAGTTTTATGAGGCATCTAACTGCCCTATAGCTTTGCAGGCAGGCAGAGCTGTTCATGAGAATTACCTGATGTATCTATTACTTTGTAATATATATCTGCATGTGCATTATCATGCTATATTGTTCTACTCTGCTCTTCTTGAGACAGAGAATTCTGCAAAACACAGGATGTGGTTTCAGTACTTTTTAATTGCAGCCCATGTAGGCAAGTATTATTGCTACAATTTGCAAGTAGCAGTGTTAAAGTTTTCAGGCTTAGCCCTGGTTGATTATTGGTCTGTGTTTGATACATCCTCATGTAATAACTGCTGACAAACTTCTGTTTTAATTTTTATTCTTATTCTTCTTAAAGGAGTATGACTATGTTTTCACTATTGATGTAAATGAAAGTGGGCCTTCCTACAAACTGCCATATAACATCACTGATGATCCTTGGCTGACTGCATACAACTTCCTGCAAAAGAATGATCTAAATCCTATGTTTCTGGATCAGGTGGCCAAGTTTATTATGGACAACACTAAGGGACAAACACTGAGTACAAGTTCTGAATTTTCTGATCCATTTACAGGTAAAAATTTTAAATTTGAATGATGACATCAGTCGTTTCTCCCGGTTTTGTGTCATCAGCAAACTTGCTGAGGGTGCATGCTGCCCCATCATCCAGATCATTAGTGAAGATATTGAACAGGACTGGATGTAGTACTGACCCTTAGAGTGCATCACCAGTGTCTGGCCTCCAGCTGGATACTGTGCCACTCCTTACCACTGACTGGGCCTTGTTCTTCAGTCAGTTTTCAATCCACCCCTCTGTCTGGCCAGGCAGACTGCAGCGTCATAGCTCTTGTGCTTCTTGTACAGGACTTCATTGTCTTCAGATGACTGAGAGCAAGGCCCAGATAGATCTGACAAGGCAAATATGAAAACCTGACAAATTTCTGAAGTTATTTGTCAGAACAAATCTTGAAAAAATTGGTAATCAAGCCAGTTGTATTTTTTAAGTCTAGTCTTTTTTTTTTTTTTTAATTTTTTCAGTGGGAGAAAACACCAGTTTTCATAGTAGTCCAAGAAGTGGCCAGCTGCTGTTAAGGCAGTTCATAATGTACAAAAATGTAGCTAGATAATGAACTGAAACTGAGTGAAATACATAAATTACCCTTTTCCAGGCAAGAACAAGTTAATTACTGATGAGCTGAACCATGTTAATTAATTATATCCTGCTTATCATATTTACAAAATAAACCACTTGTTTCAACTAGTTTCACAAAGAAGTTGGAAATAAAATGTCATCACACTAATTGAGCTAAATCTCCTTTCTTCTCATGAACTAGAAATAAGAATAAAGGCAAACCAGGTGCAGATGTAACTCATGGAGCTGCAGTCATCTGAACTTACATATTTTGATCTGGCTGTGTCCAAAAGTGTAATATATATGCTCCAGAAAACAAATTTCTGACCCTCAAATAATTAGGGAGAATTTCCTCATAATCAGGGAGCATATATGTGGATAGGATCAGATTTCTTATAATACCACAATAAACAGTAAGACTTATTTGTCGAGCTGAATTTTTGAGCTGCTTCTGTCTGAAAACTGTTGATGTTTTAGTAACATCAAACTGTGTAGCAGTCATTGCTTTTCTTACTGTTTCACTAGGTGCTGGACGTTATGTTCCAGGCTCTGCATCTGGATCAAGTACAGTACCTGGGGCAGATCCATTTACAGGTAATGCAAAATTCGTAATCTGTCTTGCAAGCATTTAAAATACATTTGTTATGGTGTTCAGTTGCATTCAGTTTTAGATTCCAGATGACTGTTTCTCACAGTTCTCTGTTTGGGGCAGTAGTTTGGGACAGACTGATAAGGTGGACATAGACCCTGCCACTGTCAAAATATGTCCAGATCTGTTTGCCAGAGGACAGCCTTCTGCCATCTGGTCTGCCTCATGTCACTCTGTCCTCTACAGCAGAGGAGTAAGGTCTTAAACCTTGTGTTTTGTCAAACTCTTATATGCATGGCCAACATGGGAATGGGTATATTCACAGAAGTACTTTTCCTTATTATTCCTTCTTTTGTAGTTTCCACCCTATATTTTAGATTCACACCCTCCCTGGCATAGCTAACTTAATGACCTCCTTACTAGTTCAGCAAACCTGTTGGAAAAGACATTCCAGCCCTGCATTGTCAGACTTATCCCATCTTTGACAAGTAGCTCTTGCTCCTCAAACAATGTCCTGTAGTCTATAGATACCCCATATTGGCAGTCTTTCTCTGTTCCTATTCTACTGTGGTCCCCATCTGTCTTTCCTTCCTGGCTTTGTGTGGCTCAGGCTGTGGTCTCTGCAGATGCATAGACCCTGCAGTTCCTTCACCAGAGGCCTCAGTACCACAGAGTCCACCTCTCCTTGGAGAGGGAAGCCAGGCCTGGGCAGCCAGTGCCCTCCCCTTTGAAGCTTGACATGTATAAGGTATTGCTGTGATGAGGGCCTTGGCACCAGTGGGTGCCATAAACCATGCCAGAATGTCTCCCAGCTGTGGGTCATTCAGCTTGTAATGCCATTGTTACCTCCAGCACCACACTCACACATAGGCTTAGATTTAATCCTTAATTTTAGGAATTGATGAAGACTTGTTTTAACTCCTCTAGTGCAAAATAACATGCAAAATAACACCTTTAATAGTGATGGTTGAAAAGTAGTAAATAAATACAAATATACATTACCTCTTCACCAGTGGTAGTGTTTAAAAAGCTTGATGTTTCTGTTCAGGTGCTGGTCGCTATGTTCCTGGCTCAGCATCAAATGAAGTAGCTCCAGTGGGTGGGGTTGATCCATATACAGGTAAGAGATGATGCCTGCTAATGAAAAGCATCCGCGATCTTTTGCTTTTTTTCTGTTGACATGGATTCTGTATTCATGCAAATTTATACTTAATTTAAAATAATAAGCAGATTGAAGCTGCTTTTACTACTCTTTTTCTAAAGAGATTTCAGGCCACTATTGCATATGACATAACTTGGTCATATATATTGGAAGATACGCAGAAAAAAAATTGCCTATTCATTATGAAAGTAATCAAAGGATAAGATTTCAGGGGCAGGAGGGATCTTTTCTCTAAAATGAAGCTTGCCATTTTCATGTCTTAAGTGCAATATCCATTCCTATGAAAGACTCTGCATTTAGTTCATGTAATTGAAAAACCACTGTTACTAATTTGCACTCATATAGTAAATTTTTACACAAGGGAAGAAAATTTGTAATAGTATTGCTTTAAATTTTAACTGTTGAAAAATAATGTAAGGAATGACAACTATTTGCATAAGCATTCAATTTTTTTAAAAGGTGTTTCTTCCGAGGAGGGTCTTACTGATAGGATATTGTTCTCTGTCAGGTGCTTTGGTACACTGTTGAACTTTTTGTGTTTTCTTTATGTAGGAATGGGTGCCTACCAGTCATCTGAAGCTAAAGTTGAAAATATTTATTTTCCAAAAAAGGATGCTGTCACCTTTGACAAGGCCAACCCTTCACAGATACTGGGTCAGTGTTTTAATTCCAGTGATGGTTTTATTTTTCATCTGTTTGGAATTAACTTCATTTTTGATTTTTTCAAAAAGCTAGTTGAACTCCAATAGCTTTCCTACTGTTTCTTGGTTTTGACCTTTTAAAATTGCATTCATCACTTGAATGGTGCATGTATTTGGAGGATTAGGAGTATGACTGAATTTCATAAGAACTCTGCCTAATTCAGAATATCATATCTTCCCCACCTTGGCTTGTATCTGCTGTTGTTTGGTATCTATTTTTATTAAGCTGGTATATTTGAACTACTGGGTATGCAGGTCTTGTACAATTCCTTCCTGATTTTTGCCCATAGTTCACCAGATAGCTATATAATGTAATGTGTGAAGTGCCGAAGTATGGCATTTTGCACTTTCACAGATTGCAGCGTTCATTTCTGTATTTAAAAGGAACACTGCATAACAGGAAGAGAAAACAGTATACAGTATTTACAAATTATACATGTTTGATAAAAGCTATTATTGGCTTGGTTTTCAGTCTCAGAATCTGAGTGTTTATTATTACCAGTTAACGTCAGTATGTTTCTTTAGAGTGCCTTAGTACATTTAAGGGTTTTGTAAAACTAGCTTGTATTCATAATATACCTGCTATGTACTAATGTGCTGCCTGCTTGTGTGTTTACTGACATGGCCCTCATGAATTCTGGAAGAATCATGACTGGGAGGTGTTTAATGTAAGATCTATTTCAAGCAAAATGTTGTATATTAAAATTTTTTCCAATACTGTTTTAAATTGCCTTGAAATCTGAATATAGGACATGGTGCAATCATATTTTGCTTATGGCACCTCAATTAAATAAAAATACAGAAACCGATTACACTAAGAATATACAGTTTTTGTCTAAAAATGGAAAAGATCAAAAAGTAATCACATTTCAGTTAAGAAAACTACTAGCACTGTGATTCTATTCTGCATTTTTGCCTGTATATAGGCTAAGATGTGAATTCTGAATATTTGGCAGTATATCAGAGAGGGCTTAATTGTTGCAATCATTGTGATGATTAAAACTTAAAAATAGGAAATTACGGAACTGGGAGAAGTAATGTTTAAAGATCTAGCCCACACCCCTTCCCCCCCCAAAGAAACCAAATTACAGTATTTGCAACTTGTTTGTAAAATGTTTATGTAGTATGTAATTCAAGATCTGAATTTGTGAAGTTCTAATGTCAGAGATCCATGCTTATTCTACTGTTCTTACAGGCAAATTAAAGGAACTTAACAGCAGTACAACTGAAGAGCATAAGCTTACAGAAGATGACTTGATAATCCTAGAAAAGTTGTTGTCTGCAACATGCAACACCTCTGCAGAAACACCTACAGCACAGCAACTTCAGACTTTATGGAGAGCAGTTAACTGGCCAGAAGGTAGATACTTATGATTATTTTTTGTACCATCATCTTGTCAATAATTGATCATCAATACTATGAACACATCAATACTATGAACTAGAAGTCCCACTCTGCTGGCTGTTGCAATGGGGCTGTCCCAAATAGAAACCAGAAGATGGTAAACAGATGTTAATAGCACTGATAAGTAGCAGGTGCAGTGGCACCAATTGCAAAATTGGTAGCACCAATTGCAGAATTGGTAACTGGTCAGCTTTTGCTGTTGGCACAATAGTAAACATGAAGCAGAAAGTTGATATAAACATAAGGTATTTCATTATCAGGAGCATCCTCGAGAAAGATGTCCGAGTCTTGTTTGAAATAAAACAAGAATGTGAGGTTGGAGTCCTAAATTATCAAATGAGAGATTAAATTTATGGAGATAAATTACTTAAAAAAAAAAATCTCAAAAGTATCTCCTGTTTAATGTGGTAGAAAAGAAACTAGGTTATATGGTCAGAACTGCATTAGTGAAATGACATTCTGAATGAATAGAAGCGAAGGTGATAGAATTTCATTTGATAACATAGAGTTGTCAGCACTGATGTATTGGAAAGACTATTTCAATTGTAAGGGCACATTTGGAAAAAATGGATACATTGCATGTACAGATATCTAAACATCCAGTTGAACTGCTTTCTTGAAATTGCAGTTCAAGATTTATTAATGGGGAAATTATTCTGCTGTTAAAAATTCATGTACATTATATAACATCACTTAAACTATGTTTTTGCATAGCTGCTGATGGCTAACATATTCATACCTTCCAGACTCTTTGCATAGTATAAAGCATTAAATCTCAGGATTCTGCATGTCTGCAGGGAAAACTGCCCAGTAGCTAGCTAAGCAGGTTCAGCTTTGATTTGGTTATAAGCACAGGATACCAACAGCAGACCCAGGAAGCAGATATATTTGAAATTTGGGTAAGTGGTGGGAACAAAATCTGAGTTCCACTTCCTTACAATGATTTCCAGCTGACCAGCTGAGAACATCTTTTTACTGTTGTTGGTTTTCTTTGCAAATTATATCTGAGAGCTGAAGGTCTAATTTTCTTTTTTAATCAATTTTCTTTCTGTAAGCAGTTTTGTGGTTATACCAGACTGCAAGATACAGAATGAGGACAAAAGGAGATGCTGCCTATGTAGGGGTGTTAAGTCACTGAGAAGCTTTCAGAGATGTTTTGGATTAGTTAACCGTATTTTGTGTTTGCCTTCAGTGTTATCAATTAGTTTTTAGGATTTTAAAACTTTTGCAAAGCACTGTGTTTATCCTAAATTAAAGACCATGGTCTTTTTGTGATTAATTGAAGTTTTACTAGAAATAGGTTTGTCAACACTTCTCTTTATTTCAAACAGCTTGCTTTCTTTCTGCTTGAAACTGCTTTTTGTTCCCAAAGCTAGGGATTTAAGGAAGTCTGTATCTGAAAGAAAATCAGCAGCACACCTATATGTAACGCAATATTAATACTAAAACATTTTTTTGTTTTGTTTCTTAGATATTGTCTTTCCAGCCCTAGACATTCTTAGATTGTCTGTCAGGCATCCCACTGTGAATGAGAACTTCTGCAATGAAAAGGATCACGTACATCTTGCCATCCTCCTTAAATTTCTGAACCCTAAAGGAAAGCAAGCAAACCAGCTGTTGGCACTTAGAGCTCTTTGCAATTGTTTTGTCAGCCAGGCAGGCCAGAAGCTCATGATGGAACACAGGGGTGAAATAATGACACAAGCAATAGAAACAAAATCGGGCAATAAGAACATCCACATTGCACTTGCCACACTGACACTGAACTATGCTGTGTGTTTACATAAAGACAACAACATTGAGGGCAAAGCTCAGTGTTTATCAGTAATCAGCACAGTTATGGAAGTTGTTCAAGATCTTGAAGCTGTTTTTAGACTGCTTGTGGCTCTTGGGACGCTGATCAGTGATGATACAAATGCTGTGCAATTAGCTAAGGCTCTTGGAGTTGATTCTCAAGTAAAAAAGTATGCCTCTGTATCAGAGCCAGCTAAAGTAAAGGAATGCTGTAGGTTTGTGCTTAATCTGCTATAATTATTTTTCTTCGCACTTGGGAAACACTGTATGCAGAAAAAAGATGCTTTTGTTCCTATTTTGTGACAAACTACAATTGAGAAAACACTGGGGATGAATTACACTTGGTTTGTTGCAAGACACAGAGCAAATAAAACTTTTTACACTCTTTGTCATTTGACTGCTTTTCTGAGGTCTGTAGTGCATAGGATCTTCACAGGAAGTCCTTTTGATGTAGCTCGGATCAAAATAGATCACCAAGAAGTCAGACAATCTTGTAATTAAAGGTTACCTAGATGGCAATGTAGGAACTGGCTATGATTCAGTGACCATTAACTCCCAGCATTCACCTCAGGAATATTTCTGCTTTTCCGCACGAGCCTTTTTCTTGACTCCTTTTTTGGTCAGGGGATACGGGGCTCTGAGAACTGTTCAGTAGTGCTTTTCACATACTTACCAGTGGTTAATATTAACCCTGGTCAAATATTCTGCTAAGGAAATGATATTTATCTCATTTTGCATCTGCTTTTTTCCACTTCCTTTTGAAACCGAGCTGTTTTATGGCTCTTTAACCTAGAACTAGGTGACTTTTTGAGGGGTGGAATCTTTAATTGTCATGTAGATGTTGCACTTCACTGATAAAGTGAGTATCTTGTAGCTTGTAAAATGGCTTGAAGTTCTACAATAGCTTTTAATTTCTAATGACAGGGATACTCCACCATTTGATAGCGAGTATCTCATCCCAAAGCATGTTACATAACAGGTGATTAAAATGAAATAAAAAGTAGTTTTTGGGAGAGAAATTCAGGTGCAGAGAACATACTGAAGAGCATAAACTGGAAGAGACTTCCTAGAGGTGGTTGATACCCCAGGCCTGTCCCTGTTTAAGGGGCATTTAGAAAATGCCCTCAATTTTAGCTTTAACAGCATTAACTTTTGGTCAGCTATAAAGTGGTCAGGCAGTTGGCTAGATGATCATAATAGGTCCCTTAGAACTCAAATACTCTATTCTAAACTGTACAAATGTAAAGTCAAGTTTTACGAAGTAGCTTTAACGTAGTAACTGTGGTGACTGTGAAAAGGGAAAATAACATTTTACAGCTATTTGAGCAGATCAAGATGTTCAGCTCAAAAGGGGATATGATTTCCTACAAATGTTACACTGGTTTAGAATTAGGATGCAATCAAGATGGTCAATGTTCAAGTTACATTTTTCATTTGACTAATAGAGTGGAAAACATGAAAAAAAATTGGCAAGATTTTCAGACACACGAGCTCTTTGTCACAGTACCTGTCTGCCTCATTTGTGCTAGGTGTGAAGGATCGTGTAACCAAGAGCTCTAACTTTTTTTTGCTCCATCCAGTGAACTGTGAGTTACTTCCAGCAGACCTTGTTTCTTGGACGCTTAGTTGCACACTTGCAGTGTTACAATTCTGATAGATTTTCTGATACATATCCTCACAGTCTTGATTACAGCTTTAGTCACAGGCTTTCTTATTCAGTGCATCACAGGTTCATGTGTAAGGCAGTCCAAAAGCTTACTCATGATTTACAGTGCTAAACAATAGATCAGCCTCTTCTTGGGAAAGTATCTAAGAGGCTATCTTTAGGAAACATGTCTGTGAAATGATGTGCCTGTCTATTGAATTTTGGTTGCCTATTATATAATTGTTCTTGAAGCTTGGGCTTTTTAATGTGCTTTTCAACTGTGTTTGTAGACATGCTATTTTGAGAAATCTATATTCAACTAACATTTTGGTCTTATTTCTGTGGGATTGCTGTGTTACAGATTACCTCTTTACGTGAAAATTGTCATGAATTTTCCCAGACCAAAAATCAGTGTTTGTGTTAATAAATACATTTTGGCAACTCTAAGAAATGGTACATTAAGAGGTACTACAAAATTAATTTCAAATTGCAGGGAGATGGCGGGGCACAGCAACAAATCCTTCATGTGGGGATTGCAGCATTGTGTTAGGTAAGATACACAAATCAGGCCAGAAACATTTGAATAGGACAGCTGCTACTACAGGGTACTGTGGTACCTGACCATTCCATGGTTTAGCGCTGTCTGAGGAGAGAGTGGGAGTCATTGGATTCCATTCCCATGGGAACTGTTGGAGACTGTCTCCACAGAGATGTGCAGTAGCAGCATAGGCTGGTAATAAGAAAAAAAAAAAAAAAGTTGCAATACACACCAGGATCTTACAGTATGTTGTAACATCTTACAACAGGGTTTTTTGGTTTGTTTTTTTTCGTTGTTTTGCTGAGGTTTTTTATTGTCACAGAAGTGTGGTGGTGTTCTTACACTTTCATGTGTTTGTGCAGCTTTCAGTGAAGATTTTCCCAAGCTAGTAACACTCAGTATGTGTTAACACAGGTTGAATGCAAAAATAGGAGAACCTCACGTATTTTACAGAGCAGAGTACCTTTTTTTTTCTGTCTTTAGATGTATAACTAGATGTCCTCTTTTTGTCAGCATTACCTTGAAAATAAGTAACTGTTACTGGTCTTGTTTTAAATTACACTGTTCTGAAACTCCTCTGTGGTACAGGTAAGCATGCTTGTACATGAACACACACATATATATATATATATGTGTACTACACAATCTGCTGCTGAGATCACTAACAACTAGAAGACCTTACGGTTGCCACCAGGATGAAATTTCTGTTTTGGTGGAAGGATACTAAATCTATGGTTAGGAAGTGTGCCACAGAAGAGGTCCATGGTATACATTGTATAGAATATTTTGAGGACACTGAAAACAATTATGTGCCTAGCACAGAACTCAGCTTTCTGTCCACAGCATTAAAACCTCAAATAGCTTGTTCTGTGTACTAAGTGCTCCTGCTGTGATTCATCAGGAGAACAGTAAAAAGTATGTTTGAGAGATTTCAAGAGCCCCTTGGTGAGAAACTGCGTCTTCTGCTATGAATTCAAAGCTTCTCAGTAGATGATATAATCATTATTTCGGCATCTTTTTCCAAGCTAGAATGGAAGCTCATAGAACAGCAAATAACATGTAATAGCACTTTACATTAAACTTTTCTCAGTAGGCCTGCTTTAGGTTGTATGAAAGGGAAGTACTTGGGATCTGCTTAGACCATCACTCAACATACAATATGAAATGTCTTACTAGGGAACTGAATGAGGAATCAAAACTGACTTAGGTGAACACCAGCTGCTGTACTTGCCAAAACAAATGGAGACTACAGACACTTAACTGGGGATATATAAATTGCAAGATTTCCATAATTATGTTTATTATGATGGACCTTGCCCTCCCCAAGGTCTGATCTTAAGCAGACTTTTAAAATCTACTCAGGTTGCAGGCAGAAATAGACTAACTTCAGTCTGCAAACCTATTTCATTAAAAGCATTAAACTATACATTCATGAATTGTTGGATGCAGTCTCTCCTCTATGATGTAATACACTAAATTAATCCACTAGAGAAGCGTAGTACTGTAGATCAATACTAAAGGGGTAACTAAATGATTTAGGAAATGTTACTATCTGCTGGTTCCAATTCTGTGAAGTTCTTTGTTTAAAAATATTTAGTTAAGCAGTCTTAGCTGATCACTTACTATATCCTATGATCATTTTCCCTTTTTTTCCTCACTCTCCTTTAAAGTATCAACAAATCCAAAGTCTTGCAACAGCAGACATTTCTCATCTTTTAATAATGTGTGCTGAATAGATTGTGAAATTAAACGTTCAGCAGCAAGATCACAGAATCATAGAACGATTTGGGTTGGGAGGTACCTTAAAGATCATCTAGTTCCAACCCCTCTGTCACAAGCAGGGATGCCTTCCACTAGACCAGGTTGCTCAAACCCCATTCAACATGGCCTTGCATATGCAACCGTATAAATATATATATGTATTTATACATATGTATGTATACATATTTGTATGTATATTTATATGTATAAATATATATATTTATATATATTTATTATATGTATACATATATTTATACATATATATGTATATGGCAACTGCAGCCAAAAAGAGGAGAACCTGTGAAAGCAACAGCCCTGCAGACATCCACGTCAGTGCAGAAGGAGGGCAGGAGGTGTTCCAGGTGCCAGAGCAGAAATTCCGCTGCAGCCCATGGTGCAGCTCATGGTGAGGCTGCTGAGCCCCTACAGCCCGTGGAGGTCCCGTGGAGGTTAAACCGTCCCTACGAAGGGTCAAAGATACTTTTGTAAACGGGTGGCCTGCCTACGTTTGCGAACAGTTGTATCCCCACCTCGCTACCCGAAAAACATTACAGAAAGATCCCAAGACCGCTCCAGACCCGGGCAAGCGGAAAGCCTGCGCAGTGCGGAGCCGCTCTCGCCGCAGCTGTCCCGTCGCGGCGGGGGCTCTGCAGACAGGACCCCGCTCACCTCAGCGGCCGCCGGAAGGGGCGTGGCACGCGGCGCTGCGGCCTGTGAAGGCTCCGCCGGAAGGCGGGCCGGTGGCGGCGCGTCGATGCGGAGTCGGCGGGCCCCAGGGGGGGATGCCGGGCAGGAAGTCCTCCCGCGACAAGAAGCGGCGCCGGTCGCGGTCCTGCTGCCCCGAGGGAGCCGCGGTGGACAGCGGTGACAGGAAGCGGCGGAGGACTGAGTTTAGCCACGGCGCCACAGAGGTAGTGCAGGAGGGAGGGGCAGCCTAACGCTGCTGCGTATCCTCCGCCTCTGACTGGGAGAGCTCGGGCCGCTCCCCGTTGCCGTCCGCCCGTCTCCCTTCCGTGGCGCCCGGCGGTCGCTGCCGTTTGGCTACGACAGGGACCGTGGGCCAGTGACCGTGCCCTCTTCTCGGCCGGCAATTGCGGCCGGCTGCTGCCCGCGCCGCACCGGGCAGAACGCGACCGGTAGCAGAGACATGCCAGTGCGGCCTCCGAGGTGAGGCTGGTCCTGGTGTGTGGGTCTCTCCGAGGAGATGAAGGTGCGCCAGGACACGCACTCGCGTGACGCACCCTCCTCAGTGAAGTGTGGGATGTCAAAGCGTGTTTCTGGCTGTAAATTACGAGATTACTGATGTTACTGTACAGCAAATCAGACAAACGGATTTTTGCTGCTTTAAAGCATGCTTTCACATATAAACAGCAGCTAGGTATTTGCAGCTAATATTTTACAGTGAGTGTTTAAAAGCATGTTTCACTTCCTTAAGCGTTTAAAAGTTCCTCTTTCATAAGAATGGTTTCAGTAACTAGAAGTGTAGCTTCTGTAATGCAGTTACCTTGCTAGCTAAAACACTGTAGGGAAGTTCAGAAGTCCACCTTAAGATGCACCTTATGAAGGGAAAACTGTTGCAAGCATGAATGAGGCTGTAGGTTTCCTTCTTCTGCAGTTCACAAAAAAAGGTGGAAACACTACTTGTTCTCTTTTATTATAGGAAGCAAAATGCAGTGTGCCACCTGGAGAAAAAGTGGAAGAAGCTGATCAGCTCAGTGACATAGAAGAAGGAGGATTAGATCTCAGTGTGTCACTCAAACCTGTCAGTTTCTACATCACAGACAAAAAAGAAATGCTTCAACAGTGTTTCTGTGTCATAGGAGAGAAAAAACTACAGAAGATGCTCCCTGATATTTTAAAGGTGCTGAAATACTCTTTATCTTTTATACATACCTTTTATATACCTTTTTTTACAAGCTGGAATGCTTGTATAACAAAACACATCTCTCACATATAGTGGATTTCCAGCTTAAAAGCTGCCTGTCTGTTTCTTAAACAAATGCCTTTGACATTTGTTTATGTCTTTGAAAGCGAGACTTTCTTAAGATTTGATGTAGTTATTTCAGTTTACTTCTTTCTTCCAGTGCTCAGCCATTGCTGAACTGTGGGCTACATGTTTGTATACTGTGTCTCTACTTGTTATGTAAATGCAAAAGGAATTTCGTAATTGTGTGCACTAAGATTCAGTAGTGTTGTTCACTAATAGATATGCTGTTTTCTTAATGAAAGGTTGATTTCTGTTTGTGTCAGCTGAATTTCTTTGTATGGCATTAAATTAAAATCTGTGATGAGGCAGTAAAACCCCTTCTTGATAAATAGCTTCTGAAGTTGTAACTTTTGTGGACTTTAGTGGTAGTGTTCCTAGATTTACTGGCTTAGTACATGTGCCCTTTGAGTCTTGTGAACGGCAGGACTTGGTAAAAGTAGGTTAGGTTACTAGTCTGTACAGAAGAGGCTGCAGACGAAGTGCCGCCTGCAATGCAGGTGTTTGTTAATAGTTTTTAAAATGTTGTTGCTTAATTATGTGATTCACCTGCTCCCGAGTGATGGAGAATTAGGACCAAACAGGGCTATAGTTGTTTGGTGTTGTGTGCTTCAGACACATGGCCCAATATTTCTACTGTTCAGTGTTGCAGCTGCAGTAAAAACTCCACGCCACAGATCAAGTAACAGATACTGTTGTATTGCTTCATCTCCTTACCACCATTCCAGAAAAAAGCATACACGCTATTTTTGGTAGTTGTCAAAGCTGAAAAGCCTACCTGGTGTTCTTCAGCAGTTCTGTCAATGAAGGTCAGAATAGGGAGAGGACTTGCATTCTGAGTTAAGTCTTCATTCAACACAGTCAGAGTGCTACTTACTATGATTACTCTTTTATTCATGATTACTCTTTCCTCAGAAATTTTTAGTAGTTTGCGGTGTGTCTTATCTGTCTTAGAACTGTTCCATGGATGAAATCAAAAGGCTTTGCTTGGAGCAGTTGGAGTTGTTATCTGAAAAAAAGCTGTTGAAGATACTTGAAGGTATGAATGAAACTTCTAAGTGCCACTGTACCCCAGAAAGTAGTCTGCTTCTAAACTGGATTTTCACTCTCTCTCTAGTTACTTTATAAATACATATATGCACTAATAAGTATATATTACTTACTTACACATATTAGTATACACACATATGTTAGTGTTATGTATATATACCTGCTAATAGCATGTATGGGGGTGTGTATGTGTATATATGCTGGTTTTGACCTTTTAAGCTTGAATAAAATTGTCCATTGACTTAGACGCTATTCAGAACACATTCAGAAAATAGTAGTATAAACTTCTTTTCTTTAGTACCCAAATGAAGAACAAAGCTTTTGACTCATTAAAAAAAAAAAAAACAAACAAAAAAAAGAAAAAATACCCAAACAAACCTAGGAGTATAGAGGTATTGTTTGAAATCCATTAATTTAGATAAACTGACATTAAATTGTTTCCTGATTCCCTGCAGGGACATCTGCATAACTGCAATACCAGTTCAGTTACATTAGCAATTGTACTAGGATATTTGGTGTAGTTAAAGGATTATGGGTGGATCCCTCTGCTCTGCTGAGACAAATGGTTCATGAACTTAAATTAAGGATATGACATTCCAGCTTTTCAGTACCTTCTTGAACTTGTTGAGGGCTGTAGCATTTATTTGTAAACATATTCTGTCTTCTCAATGAAGTGGAACTCTTTGAATCTTGAATGTTGCAGAGTACCTTGTATTATTTTTGTCTCCTGTGCTTTATTTTTAGTGTCTATAGTATTGTACTAGTAACATGTATTCTGTTGGGTATTTTCATAATACTGTAGAACTGAAAAATGCCAGCCACGTGGCTAGCAGAAAACTCACAAATAAGGTTTTTGGTTTTGATTAAGTCTAATTTTAGAGCATCTGCTTTAACTGAGGAGAATAAACTTCTGCTGATTGCAGTCGTTAAGAGTAAGCCTAACTATATAGCATTAATTATATCACCTGCTTAAATTTTCATGTTTGACATTGTGTTTATTTAGGCAAGATTGGAGCTGATTCTGATCCTGAAGAGGAAGCAGATGGAAGAGGCAACACTGGAGGTGAATCAGTCAGTCAGTGAGTAAAAGACAAAACGTTGAATTTAAGATTCCTGAACAATGCAGTCATTTTTTATGAGAAATGATCAAATATAACATTGGAAGACTTGGTCACTATATCCTTGACTATGTAATTACTTCAGCTGAATGACAGTGAGCTGTGACTGCTAGCAAGCACTAAACTGTAAAGTGACTTTGTCACCTTATAATGTTGTCTGAAGCACGTAACTGGGTTTCATAGTGGTTTTACTGCCCGCTAGCTGAGTTGTGGTAATTGAACATGTGCACACTCCTAGCCTGCAGCAGAAGTGAAGTAATACGGTTTAGGTTAATGCTCTTTCAGTGAGATACAGCAGGTTAAGTAGCCTGTTCCCACTTAATTCGGTGAATTGTTTATTTTCAATTCAGCTGAGATATATCACTCCTCATGCACTCTTCTGTTCCTTCATTCCTGACCCAATTGAAGCAACATGTTCTCAGTCAGGGATGTTGTAGAATGTCTAGAGTTCCAAGAACAGAAGCTTCTAGTTTCTTGGTTTTAGGTTGGCATTTGTCAGTTTCATAAAGGCCAGTACTTTTTAAACTTTTCTTAAAATACTTGTCTGTTATTTGAAAACAAGTCTTCTGTAGTATATTACAAAGTCAGTTTATTGAATAGGTGAACTCATCCCAACAGTTTCTATAGAAGTAGTGAAGGGAAAAAGAAAGTTACTAGTTAACACCCACAATTTTTTGAGTCTAACTGGGTTGTAAAAGACAAAAAGCTTTTCCGTTTTCATTGCTGACCTGATTACAGTTGGTCCACTGATTCAGTGCACAAACTTGATAAACCTCTGACACAATACAAGACTATACCAATGTTAGGCACATTAAAGTTCCTTGTAGTTGCTGGTTTAGTTGGTTCATTTAGGTGTACCAACTAGAAACAAATGGTTAGGAAAGGTGGTGATAATAATCCATATTTCACATTCTGGTCAGTATTTTTGATTTAAGGGACCTGGTTTCTGATCCTGTCTTTGACTAAGAACAAATTATAAAGTTATTGAATGAAGTAGTTTTTCTTTGATCACATCTCATCATACAAATATACTAGCAAATGGAATGATACTAAGTTAAGTTATGTTTCAGTTTTTCTTGTGTGATAGTTTTGATACTTCCTGGCACTATTTCTTCTGGTGTTCCATTTAGAGCTGATTTGTGACTGTATTCCCGTTTTTGCTATTTATTGCTTACATGATCTGTGAATGGTGTCAGTACACCTGTTTATGTAGATTAATTTTCTTACTTTGGACATCGCCCATGCCTGGGTATTTAAAAAAAAAAATAAATACAAAATATGTTAAATACCAAGTCTCTATGTAAAGGAGTCTCTGTTAAATGACTGATATTTTGCCAGTAAATTTCTAAATAAATTAGAAGACAAACTTGTTGGCTGAGGAAACCATGAAAAATGCCCCAGGATTTTGATTTTTGGAGAAATAACATGTTTTCTTTAAGGCCTAATTCACAAGCTCTTTACTATTGCAAGATACATTAAATGCTCTTCACCTTTAAGAGGTATGGCAGGATTAGTGCTGCTGGATTTCAGAAAGGCAGTTCCATGGCTGCATAGTTCCATGGCTGGAAGATGTTTCAAAACTACTCTTGAGACATGTATTTATGACAGTAGATTGAGTGAAGTCTTGCTTATATGCATTACTTTATAGTAATGATTTGAGCTACTAAAAGCCTAAAAGGGGGAAATTGTTACTGGCAATTAATGAATTGAAAAAAAAATAAGCAAGTGGGATTTACTTTTTTTTTAAATAGCAGGTATCAGAAGATACTAAATTGCCTGTGGCAAGTAGGAAAGTTCCAGGAAAACACATCCATAGGATATAAATTGCAGTTTGGGAATCTACTGGTTTTATGTTGCATGAATAATATTCCAGGTATAAGCAGTGAGTAAACCAAAGTGAGTTGGTGGTGTTTACCTTTTCTCATAGCTGTGTTGAGGTATAGCAGAATTAAAACTGACCCAAGTTCTTCAACCAAAACGTGACAAAGCTAGGTCACCTTATGTTGCTGATGAAAGATGTGAGGAGTAACTGAGAGCAAAAATAGGAAATTATGTTTAAAAAATGTAAAAAGCTGAGAGATATTGATCAAAGTTATAGAGCAGATTGCTTCCTTTGACGAACAGAATCATTGAGGTTCCCCTCATTCTTATATCTCTATCTCCACCCTGATTAATATTTCAGACCCAACCAAGCTGGTCAGGCAAGATATGTTGATGTAGGAATTGTGACTTCCTTCCCCTTAAAATGCAGTGGGTGAAAAAATAGTACTGCTACACAGATGGGTGCTATCTCAGAGCCTTGTCTCATAGGTTCAGCTGTGTTAGCCTTAACAATAAAAAAAAATGGCAAAGCTGTTTGGATGATAGAGAAATGAAGGAATAGGAAGAAGTAGGTGAAATGGGGACAATTAAGGTTTATATTAATCATTAAGCACAGTGCTCAGTAAGTAGAGCAGTATTACGCTTTTACAACTGTAAAATTCCACAAGCCCTTTTTACGAAGTAGTTCTAATCTTCTGGCATTTAGGTTAACTGTTTTCATAACCTCTGTGTAAATAAATGTAAATGCAAGTTTGCAAAACTTCAGAAAATTTGTGTTTCAGCCAGAACAGAAGCAAGTCAGTCAGTAGGCAGGGAAGCTAAAGATGCAAGAGTGAACAAATAGGGAAAACCGTACTGATAAGCTTAACTTAGGTTGTTTGTAATCGTTGTCACATTTTTAATTGTAACCTGAGTTTAAATGGGTGAATTTGTTTGCCCTGGAAGAAAAAAGACTTTTCAGAATTAAAAAGGCGGTTTCTTTTTTTTTTTTTATTCTTGCTGTTCATTCTTCCTAGTTTGTCTTCATTACTTGTTTTCTTGTAAATGAATACTTTTTTCTCCATTTTATCAATGACACAACATTAAAGCTTCTTTGTTTAAATAAAGCTTGTCTTAGTTGTTTTCATGGACATGTAAACATGGGAGGTGAAAAGCAAATGATAAGTAAAAAATTTGTTAATTGATTGGAAACATCGGTTTATTTCTTTTATTCTTTTATTGTTCCTAAAAAAAAAAAATCAACGAACTTGTACCTTCAGCAATCTATATATCAGTAGAAATCCAGAAATCTTAAATTAATACGTCTGAAGAAATTACAAATGTATTAAAAAATACAGGCTTTCTTAGAAGGGTGTAGTTTGACCATCCCTCGTCCTGCTGGCATAGAGACTTATCTGTCTCTAAATACCAGCTTCCTGTCTGTACCATCTAAAAGGAGCAGAGATTTAGTTTCTTCAGGTGCAGGGAAGATTGCAAAATGCAGATCTTTGTGTGATGTTTTGGATGGTATTGCATCTGTAATTGTAAATTGAAAAAAAAAGCCTGCCTTTTTCTGCTGCACGTATCCTCATTCTGACAGCAGAACTGGAAGTCCTGAGGCTTATTCCTAAATTTCAGCTCTATAAAAGTTTCACGTTTCCATTAGCATGTAAAACACTTGCTCTGTTATTTGTCGCTAGCTGCTTCCTGAGTTAAACACTGGAAATCCTAGAATAAGCCAACAAGAGAACTGAAGAAGCAGGGCAAGTATTTGCCAATAACTATAAATTGCTGTTACAATAGATAGCTTTGTTGCTTCACTTTGTGTAGATTTTTGGTTATGCAGTTCTCAGATTTTTGTTAGTGTTTCTGTGTTACTGTCTGCCGTGGAATATTGTTAAACCAAGAGCATTGTTGTATGCTATGCTTCCAAACTAAATGACAATTAATTAAAAAGAGTTAGCCAGTTCATGTCCTACAAAATGAAGGAGACATTCTTCCATCTCATTCAAAAGATATTAGCATGCTCTTGAGACCTTTTTTCCTGTTCCCTGTATTGACTCTTGAAATACCCTCTAACAGAAAGACTAAGTAAATTATTTGCTGTAGTAATAAAACATATAGTGAGAGAACAAGCATGCTAGTATTGTTAGTGATCATATATTCTTGTGTATAACGTGAGCAAATTATCTTTTGCTTTGAAACTCTAATGTGCTTATTTTTTTACTGTGTGAAAATTTGCAATTTAATATTCACTCTTTCAAGAATTCTTAGGCTTTTTAGTGCTTTGCAGTCATAAGTCCAGTATTGCTTGTTTTGTTTTTAGAAAGGTTAGTATTTTAAAGGTGTGCCTTGTTTTAACATGTTTTGCTCCTGGGTACTGGGCTGTTCCAGCATGCCATTGCCATCTGATATTTGCATCTTTAGGGCAATTTGGTTATCTTCACTGTTTGGAATCACTGGAACAATAGGCTACATGAGTCACTGAACAGATATATCTGCATTTGGCCTCTGTTCACTGTCTTGTGTTCTGGTATCTTCAAACTTCACCTGTAATCAGACTGATGGACCTTTCATAGCTCATTAAACTGATTAGCATCTGTCATTTAGGATACCTTTCCTGAGGACCACTGCTTCCTAAGGACTTTTTTCTTTTTTTTTTTTTTAGTTCTCATTTCTCATGGAAAGCGGCCCTTAGAAATTTTCAGGAAGCTTATGAGGACCTGGGACTCAACTAGAAATTTTTTTTAGACTTGGAACTGCCAAGACAAATTTTAGTTTAGGAAGGTACATAACCTTTATGCCAAAAATAGCAGAGATACTGATCTCAAGGCTCACTCCAGAGATTTTTCTTATGTTTCTTAACAACAGTTAAAAGCCCTGTAACAGCATGATTGTATCTTATGTTGTCAGACTGTCTTCTTGCATGGTACATTAAGATACATTTTTCTGTCACAGAACTTTTCCTCCTGGTCTCTCACAACAGTTACTACTATTGAAGGTTGATATCCTAGTGACCAACCAGTGTTGCGGTTTTAATCCTTAGCTATCTGCTCTTTTGACCAGTACCCGTTTTCCTGACCTGTGCTGCTGTTTTACCTCACTCTTCATAATCTGCTGGAGTTGTACCCAGCTACCCTCAAACCTGAACTTCTTTGTCAGCTGTGCAGATTTCTGGAAGTAATAGGTTCTATAAAGAATCCATGTATGTGAGCCCAGGTGAACACTGCACTAGTGTGGAGCATATCAATGTGAAAAGCTAGCATAGGGCAAATAGATATTCATAGCATTTGTCACCAATGAAGTGTAGTAGTTAGCTTCTTTCTGCTGAAGAGAATATACTGTGCAAATGTTTTTCTGTTAAACTCAGCATTTTATTTTTTTTTTATCTCTTGAAAGAGTGACTTTGAACTTAACTGTTATCCTGAGGGGGAAGTAGATTTAAAGACTGATAAGAATATAGAGATACAAATCACTATGATCACTTATGATCATGGCATGGAAGAGGGTATTAAATTTGTATGCTGGTGTGCCGTGTCTTAATTTTAGGTTAATACATCTTCTGCTGACATTGTTTGAAGACATGATGTTGTGCTACCCATCCTTAGCCCTATAAGCAATATAGATAATTAGGACAAAAAGTATTTTTACTAACAAACTAAACAAGGTTAACAAGACCAAAGCTAAACTGAACTGAAATGCTTCTGCTTGGCCACAAGATGGTGCAGAATGCCTGCCTGTTAAATGAAGTAGTGAAAATTAAGAAAAACAGTCGAATCCAATCAATTTGGAAGGAGTAAAATGTGCTATAGAAGTACTTTTGGTTTAAAAAAAAATTGCTGACATATGTTGCTTTAAAGAGAACATCGATTTATTTCCATCAGTGATAGCTGTCAAGGCAACAGGAGGAAACTTTACAAGTTCTGGTGGATGGGTTTTCTTTATTTGATAATTTCTTTTTATGTAGCTGTTAAAATGGGTGTAGGTGATTTCAGCTGATGCTAGACCTCAGAAGCTCTGAGGCTTCTGTCAAAGGAGTGATCGTAATTCCTTAGTGAAATTTGGCATTGGAGCTCAGGGTGATACGAGAGATGTCAAGTTTCTTGCCTGGATACTGTTTGTTTGAAGTCTGACTTTCCCATGGTGCTGTCCAGTGCAGAGGTGTTCAGATGTTCAGTTCAAAATTATGAATCGTGTTTGTGTGAGGAAGGATAGGGTAGGGGCAGCATGAGCTGCTTTTGCTCCTGGTGATGACCAGGGTATATCACCAGCTTATTCTGGTTGAAAGTCAAGTGACTAAATCGTTAGGAGTTGTGGATGTGGTGCCTGACACCAAGACCTCTCATACTTGCTGGCTAGACTAGCCTGAGGTTTGTTAGTGAATTACAAGCATCTCCATACATGCTGATGCATTACACTGAACTTCCTTGAGGAAGCGTACACATTTTTCATTCTGTCTAATTTGTGGCAGTGCAGTTCTGCAGGCCTCTATGATCTATGGTCTCCTTTGCAGTTGCAGGCACACTACATGCGTGTATACAGAGATTAATATCCTCTCATTTGGAAGAATGGTATGGTGATAGAGTTCAGTAAGAAGGCAGGACAAAGCTGTTTATGCTCTACTGGCCCTTTATAATTTTTTCTTTTTTTCCTTTTTTTATTTTTTTTTCATGGTCTCTCTGTCTTTTCACCTTTTTCTTCCTCTAAATATCCTATGCTGCCTTACATGTTTCTACACTCCCCTTAAAAGACATCTGCCAGTATGTTTTGGGCAATCCTGAAATGCTCTTCCACAGCATCCTGTAAAGACTCCTTTCCTCCTATAGACAGTAATACCCTTCAGTCTATGAAGTGATTTCTCTAGCTGACTGCTCTTACAAGGTTTTATTGCCAGAAGGATGGGTTGGTTGCTGTCCTTTCACAGCCCTAGGAGCAGTTCAGGCAGGGTGATCCCTCTACATTGGTGAAGTTACTCAAAGTCCTCTGCTTGCCATTTTCTTGGGCTCCTTGCTAGGTCTTTGTGCTTATGGTGCCTCACCATTAAATGCATAACCTAATGGACAAGACAGTACAATGGAGAACTGGGTGAGATAAGCTTTGGCAAGTGACAAGAGACCAAAACCTGAAATTCCTGGGAAGGTGTGCTGTGAGTGCGTTATGGACAGGTTTTGTTGGTGGTCTGTGCTGGCAGCTGGCCTAACCCCACCCAGTAGTGGAGGTGGGTAGAGAAATGTTAATATCCAGGAGTCCAGCACTGTATTAAAGCGGAGGACCAGCAAAGGCTTGGTCGTAAGCTGTGGCTTGCGCTCTGAGTACTAAGAGGGTGTTTCCCCTGATATAGGCTGCACAGGCTAACTGGAGTAGTCTTAGTTAACTGTGACCACATGGGGGTGTGTATTGGAGCAAAACTTTCTACCACAGCCTGTCCTCTGATCTACTTAATAACTTGAAAATGGTGATGTCATGTTGAAGTCCAGTGATTGCCCAGTGTTCCTTTTCCCCCATAACAGCGGGGAGATTGAGACTCTCACTAACATGTCTAAACCACCACATACAGCAGACCTTTTTATTTGTTCAACACATACACACACAGATACCACATACAGCAGACAAATTTTATTTGTTGAATTCATGGGTTTATTTTACATCTAACGAGTGAGGGCTGTAATCCATCCTGCAACACCTCTGGCCTTTGTAATACAAGACTGATGACTGGAATAGAAAACAAATTGGAAAACTCTCTTGTTAAGAGGCAAAGTTTAAATAATTTTCTGAAGGGGTTAGCCATGCATACAGAACTTTCCGCTCATCACAGCTATTTGAATCTAGTTGTATCCATTCTTTCTCCTTCAGCCCTGCCTTGGAATGGAAGTTCCAACAGGAATTAAAAGGCTGTACATTTTCTTTACTAAGGTGCAGAACATTTAGAAGTCTTTCTGGGTGCTGTGTGCTACACATTCTCCTTTATTATTCCATGCTGCCATAGACATTTATGTAGCGATGGACACAAAAAGTGGGAGAAATAGAACAGTCTATTGATTTGTAATGTTTGCTACTACAGAAAGGGAAATAGCAATCAAAATAACTCTCTCTCAAGCCAGGATGGCTAAAAGTGTTTTGGTGTTCTCCCTCCTGACACAGTGATTGGACACCTTAAAAAAAAAATAAAAATCTGTATTCAATTTTAGGAAAAGCCTTCAGGTCATTACGGAAAAAACCCAAATGTTAAGTCATTATATTTACATCTGTGTTACCAGAATACTGCTCTCCTTTTTATAGGGCTGTTTAGCTACTGCAGCATAGTTGCATTGATTCCATATTAATATGTATGAAACCAGTGCTGCACCAATATTTAGGGTAGGAAATCGGCAGTTCAGTTGTCAAGATGCTCACTAAATGTGGCCACTGAACTCGTCCTGTGATTCTGGTTCCTTCTGCCTTCCTCCTTCCTGTATATTTCTCAGTATTTTCACAGTTTATGTAACTAGTCTGTGCAGAATGTGTGAAGGACATGAACACTTCATGGAAGTATCTTTTCCTCGTATTTTGTATAAAGCAGTTGAAACTTTACAGGTCAAGGGTAAAAATCCTGAAATAGAAGAAATAAGAGAAATGCAGATACTGAATACAATCTCAGTTGAGTTGCATTTCTTTCTAAAAAGTGTGCCTTTGTGAAACTGTGAGGTTGTGATGTAGGAGAGGTGGATGGTTGTGGGGTGATTGTAACTTCATGAAAATAGCTTCTTGATTTCAAAAGAAAACAGTAAGCACTATATAAATGCAACTGAAATGATAGTTTTTTTTCAAGTCATTCAACTGTGTGACTATTTATTCTGAGTTTCAGAGAAAAGCTCCTAAGGGACTACTGGTGAAGATTATTACTCTGAAAGGCCAGAGCATAGTGGAAATACTTACTTTAATTTCTCCAATTAAGTTTCACGTAATTTCCACATAATTTCTTCAATTAAAGTAAATGTTTCGTAGAAAGTTCTCTTAAATTGTAAAAGGTATAGATTAAGATATTTTCTTACTTGTTTCCAGACAGGACAACAGTATAGACTCTACATCCTGTCTCAGAGAAGACAAGCTGGAAAGTCAGGAGTCGAAACAAGGTATGTGGTGGAGAAGGCTGAAAATCTGTTTTCTTGCTGTTGGGCAGGGGCTAATTCCAGATAACTGACAGCTCTCTTTTGAACAGTAGCTGCAATCTACTGTAGCTGCAAGAGAAGCACCTTCTTAGAAATCAGTTTGCATGGGGTTACAACATCTCCCTTGGGACCAATTTCAGAAAAGGAGAAGGGAACATTGAAGAAGACATTGTAGTAACTTTGGCTAAAAGCAAATTGCAGCTGTTCAAAAATTTGCTACGTTAGCATCTAAAACATATCTGAGGCTCTTGTGAGATTCGTTTAGCTCTTCATATCTAGTTTTTCAGCTGAAGAGAAACTTCAGTAATTTCAGTTTCTTGGTACAGGCAATTGCTAATAATGCTATTACCATTTGCTCTATTCTTTTAGAGTCAGTTCTGCTTTCTGTTGAGATGATAGGAGAGTTGACAGTACTCTGTTTTGATATTCACAGAAATCCATTATAATAATTTTTTTGCCAAAGGACTGCTTATAATTTTGGTCAGTCTTAGTATGTGGTACCTGGCTTGCTTTGACTGTAGAGCTGAGGTCCAATGGTACAGTGCTTAATACCCACCACTCCCAATAACTGACACATTTTTCTTGAAGTTAGTTCCAGGGGAAGTGCCCACTTAAATCTTTGAATCTCTGAGGATGAACGTTGTCTTGTATATTTTCTCTTTTTAAATGCAAAAATGTAGTGGGTGAGATATTCAGAAACTACAGTGATTGAAAGAATAGAAAATGCAAAAGCCAGGTAGGTTAGTGGTGCACATTTGATTACCTGCTGCATCAGGAAACAGTTTTCGTAACCTGCATTAGTATTTGTTGTATTCCAGTCATTAAGTCATCACTGTGTAATGACTGCCAGTATTATTTTCTTGCACAAAGCGCTAGAATTGTAGGTGTTCTGTCTGAGTCTGCTTATTTTCATTTAGACCAGCTATATGCAGTAACATCAGAAACAGCTTTTCCAGTCAAAGAGGTTTGCAAATTCTTCTAAGCTATATGTCTCTCCTGCAAAGATCTAACATTATTTGCTTCCTGCAGCTCCAGTTTTGCAGTTCAGAATGTTGTCTACAAGATGTCTCTTGGAATAACTTTATAAAAAATGTTGTTTTTTTTTTCCTGAAGTAGTTAGTGAGGGGAATTAAACAAAGAGGAAAGAGTCAAAAGCATCAAAATTTTTAGGAGCAGGTTGTTGTGGCTTCGTGAGGAATGCTTTAGGTGTTGCTTGTTGTACTATATGGACTGACCTAAGAACTGACAGATTTGCTGCAGATCTCTTCACTTTTCTGTTATGAAAGGGAGTTGATGACTGTTGTAGGTGATTGCTTCATTGTTGTTTTTTATGACTTAATCAACCAGAGTATCATGATGTCTTTGGGCTGTAACAGTGGCTCCACTCAACATGTTAGCTTTAAAGAGCTTTTGAGAATCAAAATTCATCCCTATGAATTTAAAAATGTAACTCTAATCATTCTGCTGAGCTGCAGTGTGTTATGCTATGGAGAAAAAAAAAGAATGAGAGGGTATGCAAAAGTGGATAAAATAAAACTAAAAAATGGAATTAAGCGTGCTAAAAGAATTTTGCAACTGTATCTGAAGAAAAAATGAAAACTTATCAAAATGAAAAAGATAATGAGAAATATGAACCATGATCTTTATTACTGGGTAAAAACACACTGCAAAAGAGGGTAATAAAGCCTACCAGCTAAATTCAGATCTGTAGGCCAGTGAGCTTGTATGAGTGCAGTATTACACATTTTTGGAGGCAGTATTTCTAAATTGGAACTGAAATGCCATGAAAAATTGTAGCCTGTGATCAGGAGTGAATATGTGAATATCTTTAATCCTGAATCAATAAAATCCTTAGAGTTAGTTTTAAAATGATACTGTTGCTTATAAAACCAATTTGAGGTTTTTTGACTAGAAAATAAGAATTAGTTTGCTTGCCTGCCTCTCTCTCTCACTCCCATCCCCTCATTATTTTTTTTTTAAGCAGAAATTGTGCATTAATAGCTTTCTTAGTAGTCAGTATTGATTATTTTTTTCTCCACACCCTCAGGATAGCAGCAATGTCATAAGCCCCAAGAAAAACAGATCTTTTTTAAGGCTTTCGTGTACTGCTAATGAATTAAATGCATGCATGTACCAAAAGGCATTTTAAAATATTTTGAAAGAGAGTAGTATTTTTCTAAAGCCTTGTTTAGAAGCTTTCTTTTAAAAGTGCTCTCTTTTTAAGGTTGGTTGATTAAACTGATTTGGAACAAAGAATTTAATTTTTCTAATCCATATTCTACTGTTATTCTTGTATAAGAGCTTCCACCTAATGTGAGGGGTTTGCACAAAGACTCAAGAAAAAAATAAAATCACTGTGGGTGGGGAGGCTTTTTACGCTTCACATTTGTGTTTTCTTAAAATCTCACATTTATTCTGTTGCATTTTTAAATATTTTCAGTATAATAAAAGGCAGTGCAACAGGAGTGTAAACCAAAAACTTCTAAAAATGTTGCTTCTAATATCCTTTATTCCTTTTTAAAGGATTTTTTGTCTTGTATCTGAAACTCATGTCAAAAGAACATTCTTACTGAGAATTATTAGAAAAAAAATTGAGAAGTTTTCCAGCAGTAAAACATGTGTGACCATCTTGAGCAAAAAAGCCAGTGATAGGAAGATAATTATAGGTATTAAAACTATAGGTTCCTGCTGTGGTAGATTGCATTGTCAATGTTTTTTTTAACATACTTTGAATGTCAGCCAGATTGTGACTGCAGGCTCTTAAAAAAAGGAAGTACTTGCTTGGATTTTGAGTGTATAGATTGTTTTGTTGTTGATGAGCAGTCCCTGTAAATCTGTACTTCTGCCTTGCAAATTTGAGGTTCAGGAACTCAAAGGTATGGGTTGATGAAAGTAACAGTTAAAAAAAAAAATCAATGGGTCGATTAAAGTGAATCTTTTAAAGCCGGATGTCAACACACTAATTTTAAGAATCAGTCACAAAATTGCTTAAACTAGAAGGGACTGTTCTGTGACCATTGAACCTGATGCTCCTGCTCTGCCAGGTCAGCTAGAGCAGGTTGATCAGGACTGTGCAGTCGAGTTTTGAATATGTATAAGGATGGAGACACTCCAGCCTCTCTGGGACACCTGCACTGGTGTTTGACCACCCTCAAAGTATAAAAGTTAAGTATGTTCAGATGAAATTTCCTGTGTTTTAATTTTTGCCTGTTGCCATTAATCCTGTTAGTGAGCAGTGCTGAGAAGAATTTGGCTCCCTTGTCTTCATGCTGTCCCAGATTTTCAAAGGAGAATTAAAAAAAATTTTAAGAACAGGTTTGCAATACTGTCTGAATATATCTTAAAGAATATTTTGGATATATAGAGAATCATTATAGACTAAAGTAACTTTTTCAGAATGGTTTGGGTTGGAAGACACCATAAAGATCATTTAGTTCAAGCTCCTCTGCCATGGGCAGGGACTTCTTCCACTAGACCTGATTGCTACAAGCCCTGTCCAACCTGGCCTTGAACACTGTCAGGAATGGGGCAACCACAACTTCTGTGGGCAGCCTGTGCCAGTGCCTCATCACCCTGAGAGTAAAAATTTTTTTCTTAATATCTAATCTAATTTAATGTCATCTTAAACCAGTCCCCCTTATTCTGTCACTATGTGCCCTTGTGAAAAGTCCCTCTCCAGGTTTCTTGTCGGCCCCTTCAGGTACTGGAAGCTGCTCTAAGGTCTCCCCTAAGCCTTCTCTTCTTCAGGCTGAACAAGCTCAACTCTCTCAGCCTGTCTTCATAAGGAATGTAAACTTTCTTTGAATCTTTATGGTAAGAAATTGTATGTATTTCAAACCCACAGATATTTAGCTCTAGAACCCTGTTGTTAATTAGAGGGAACACAGCTATACCTTTAGATAGTGATACTACCTAAACTGATTATAAAGCTTTAGAATCAGTAACTTTACCATCATCTAATCTATAAATTGTTTTAAGCAGGATCAAGTCCTACTGTAAGTTCCCACAGATTAAATGATTGGTGAAGAACTAATAATTTCTGAAGCCAGTGTGTCAAAAGCAGCAGTCTCACTTTAGCCAAATTATGAGAACAGTTGCTCAGGTTCTCTTAAGAGTTTTGCCTTTTTTTAGTTGCACTGCCTCCTCTATTTTTATTTTTTTTTATGTTTTAATAAAATGCAACTTTTACCCAGCATTAAAAGTCAATGCCATAACTGTGTTCATGTTTTTACTGAGTCAAGTGTCTGAAGGACTTCTGAGAGATTCTGAATTGTAAGTGGAGATTGTTTTACTACTGTAAAAGAGTACTCTGTTTAAAATACATGAAATAGTTTTAAAGTGGCATTTCTAAAAGTACGTTTTGAAAACTTTACTAAGTTTACTTCAAAGATAAACAGTAATCAGTTTTGCACTGCAGAGTCTTCCTTGTTATAAAAAAACCTCAAGACATTTTAATTGGGAAAATAGATCATGTAACTCCATAGGATGGAATAAATTTTCGTGGTACTGCTGCTTTGCTATACTGCCTGTTCTTCTAAATGAGCATAAAAATGCATTAACAGTTGTCTAAATTAGATCAGCCTTAAAAGTTGGAGGAGAAAAAAAGGAGGAATTAGTTGTCTTCATTTCATGAATCTTTTTTTGCAACTCTTCATCTGCAGAGAAACCCTTTAAGCAGAAGTGATACTGTAAGTTGAAAGAAAAATGTTTCTGTTTGGCAGCTGTATGATTGTTACACTTGTGTTACAGGCAAGGGAGAAGATAGTGATGTCCTCAGCATTAATGCAGATGCATATGATAGTGACATAGAAGGCCCATGCAATGAAGAAGAAGGCCCAGATGTGCAAGAGAACCCTGTCAGAAGTGGAGCCAGTCAGTTAGACGACCTTCAGAAGGACATTGAAAAAAGCGTGAATGAGATACTGGGGTTGGCAGAGTCCAGCTCAAAGGAGCCCAAAGCAGCAACCTTAGCCATTGCTCCATCAGATGTTCAGCCATCTGCACAGCAGCTGGAGCTTCTGGAGCTTGAGATGAGGGCCAGAGCTATTAAGGCTCTGATGAAAGCTGGTGATGTAAAGAAACAGCCCTGAGATTGTTTAGATTAAATTTTCAGTGTTTGTTTTGATGGATGTGATGTCTGTTATCCTCAGTGCTAACCTATGTTTGGGTTGAGTATGACATTCCTCATTCAAAACCTATTCTGTATCATGACCTGTGACTTCAGCTGCTGATAGTTGGCTTCATTGCCTTTAGTGTGCTGCTTCCATGATGTGCACAGACAGAGTAGTTTGATGCTTCACCGAGATACCGAGATCAGGTCTTTTTGTGTTGGGTTGTCTCCTCTAGGAGTCACAGAATATAGAGCTCTAGATATATGTATATATACCAGGAGCCTGCTGCCTTTCAGAAAGGTTAGGAAAATCAAGTTCTTTCTAACCCCATGGTTAGAAATTACCAGCTGTTTTGTTTATTAACAACTTGTTCAACTATTTGAGAAATTTGATTTATATGTACTTCGTTAAAAATAACATTTTTAAGGGGTCTTTCATTGTGTGACTGCCTTCAGCAGTCTGTAAAAGGATTTGAGATTACTTATTTCTCTTTGGCATCCACCTCATCATAACATAGGTATTTTGAAAAATGAATGATTATTCACTTAAAAGCATACTTAAATATTAGGAAGTTGAATTCCTGAAGGAAGGGATTTTTTTTTTCTTTTCAAATACACAGTTGAACCATGGTATTTTTAAAGTTATGAAAGTGCCTGAAAGTGACAAATAGTGGATTTTTATACTGTTTGTCATGTAATTTTGTCACTCTGCTGTTTATGTCCTGTGTCATAACTGAAATAAAGAAAATGAGGTTTTTTTTCTTGACTGTGAAGCTTTTTTTGCTGTTTCATTTAATATTTAGGGCAACACAGCAAATCAGGCTATTTAGAAGACCTTGAGGTTTTTAACATTTAACTGATGCAGTTACGTCACCTGTAAATAGGAAAATCCACCAAACTTCAGTATATATGTTTTTTTAGAAAGGACATTTATTTTATAAGGTTTTTAAATTATTCCACTTTTATCCATTTCAAGGGCATTTCTCTGTAAATTGTATTATAGGATTAATTTTCCTCCCATGATTTCTTACAATTAAATAACTATGAATTTGTTTTGATTTAGTGCTGGTTTTATACTTGGCTGCTAATTAAACCCATAGAATCATAGCATGCAAGAATGGTTTGGCCTAGAAAGGACCTTAAAGATCATCTGGTTCCAACCAACCCGCTGTGGGCACTAGTTGGGTTCCTTCCACTTCCACTAGTCTGGGTTGCTCTAAGCCCAGTCCAACCTTGAACGCTGCCAGAGTTGGAGCATTTACCACTTCTTTGGGCAACCTGTGCCAGTGCCTCACCACTCACAGTGAAGAATTTCTTCTTTATATCTAACCTAAATCTACCTTGTTTATGTTTGAACCCATTCCCCCTTTTCCTTTTAAAATATTTGTGTTTTGTTTTTGTACACACACACAGATTGATTTTTTATTTTTTTTTCCCCTTAGGTATGAAGTTTGCGAATCTGGTCCTTGTTAAGTGAAACTATTATATGTTGTTAGTCCTGATTTTCCCTTTGTTGTTATCTATAAAGTAAATTAGATACTTAGCAGCAGTACCATAGATAATTTCAACATGCTATTTTGTAATATTACTCCAGATGTTCTATGCAAATATTATGTCTTTTTCATTTCCTCCCTTTATTATCTTCCCTTTCCTTTTTTTTTTTCCTTTAACCTGCTTTCTACCATTTTCCTTTCTTTTTTGGTCATGAAGTGCAATGTCTTCAGCAGCAAGCTTATATATTTCCTAACGTCTTACTGAGTTCCTCCAGAATCAACACTATTGTGAGTACAATGATAGAAAAATAGTGCAGTGTAAGTTTGATTATAAACTAAAACCTGTATTAAATATAGCTGAGAATTACAGTGTTCATTTGCAAAATTATGGCAGTGACCTGAGTGAATTTCTCCTGACTATTCTGTTACTGATGGCAGAAACATTTTTTGTTTTTAGCAAATGGAGGATGTAAGTTAGAATATATATATCAAATTCCAAAGGTAACTTAACTGTGTGTGCATGTTGTCTCTACTTAATTTCATTTGGCTGTTTGGTGAATTTGTGATTTATTAGATTACAGGGAAACAAAAGCAGGTAATGAGAGACAGCTGGCAAAACCTGATGTGCTGTCTTGTTATTTGTAGAGTCAGAGGCTAGTGGAACTGTGTTTGACTGTAAAAAGAAGTTTTATTGCTGCTATGCTTAGTTCCTTAAGGCAATGAACACTTCACTTTGCCTGCTATGGAAACAAAAAATCTCACCTCAAGGACGTTTGTTTCCTAGTCCTACTGTGCAAACAGTAGGAAAACTTATCTCCTATTGTCTGCCTCTCTTCTTTCCTGTCAGTGTTCATTTGCCAGTTCTACAGTGTGCCATAGCATTGATGAGGCTTGCAAAATCCCAAGCAATAGGAACAAACAAAATTCAGTCCTTAATACTGAAGTAAAATGTGCAATACGGTAACAGTTGATAGAAAGAATAAATGTTTATAGACCTCTATCTTTCCTTTGCTGCTGGCACTCTCAACACTTGTGGTTTCGTCAGCCACCAAGGTGATTTCCAACTGACTGCATACTGCTGTGTGGCTCACATGTATTTTTGCCAACCACGGAAGTGCAAAAGGTTACTTCATGCAGAAGCCATGCTTTGGTAAAGGTGTCGTGGGAAAGCTGGCTGCAAATCAGGTTTAATTAAAAATATGTTTCCTGTGCCACCAGAATAACTTAGTCAAATATACAAAGTCCCTTCAGGGATGTTGTAGAACCATTCATTTGGCATCAGGGAATACGGCTAGGAAGACTAGATAAACTAGAATGTAGTTCTCTTCCACTGCCCAGCTGCTGGAGGTATGTGTCATTTCTTTCTGAACTAAGCTTTGTTTACCTATTGGCTTTCCAGGTCACCTTTAAAAGTTCATTTTGTAGTATGCTGAACTCTCAAAGGTTATTATTTCAAGGTCTGTATCAAGAAGTTGTGTATGCTAACTTTAATAAGCACTGCGACAAAGAAGAAACAGGTTTGCTGTGCATCTGACAAAGAAGATTTGTAATTACAGCCTAATTAAATTTGAAATGAAAAGAGAAGGATTCCAAGAAAATTAAATTAAGCTGTTTACAAAAATAAAAAATATGATTGTGATTGATTACACAAGCGCTAATTCATTTGTAGGATATTGTATCATTGCTGCATAGGTTGAAAACAGCTCAGATAAATTATATGGGTTCCTGCACTGATTTATGTTACTGCACAGTTAAAAAAATCCATTTATATGGATTACATATGAATTACATTAACACATAATATTTAAAATGTGTTAAACAATTTTTTTGTTGTTCACTTCTAAACATCTCTTTGATTTTTCCTGGAAAAATAAAATTAATTTTTCTTTTGAAGGAAGAGTCAATTTGTATGTAAAATGAAGTCATGAATTATTTATGAAATTTTAAAACAATTCTACGGGGTTTTGATCAACCACTTTATTGGGAAAAAATATACACTTGGTGTTGGTCAGCATGAGGAAAAAGACCCTGATTATATTCTGGCCTGCAACAGAAATATATTCGAATGAATTTTGTCTGTCGTTATAGATGAAGCACAGTGCTTTTTTTGAGGAGGAGAGATGACTGTGCTTGTATTAGGTAAATGAAAAGGTGTGACTTCCCAGAAAGCCAAAAGTATCTATTATTTCTGTTCAGATGCTTTAATGTTATTTTTATGATGATTTGATGGAGAATAATAATTCAGGAGGCCACTTTTGAGAGGCAAATCACAGGCATTTCCTCAGTAAAGAATTAGTTCTGTTTGTAACACTATGATTTTGCTCATGAGACTTGTGCCTTGCATAAGTTTTCTTAAGCTGTGTTACAAAATACATTATTTGCTGTTTAAAATTATTGTAATTATTAGTCACAGTGAATGATAATTTTGATCACTGACTTCAGGTTGCTTCTAAGTAGGTGCAGGCGTAGAACATAGGGGATCAAATCATCTGTGTAGATATTTGAGATGCTGCAGTTCTCCCAGGATACTTTTGAAATGCGGCATTAAACATGAGCAGCATGGCTCTGTGTTGTGAATCTCACCCACTGAGGCAGCTGGGTAGCATTCCTGCAGCCTTGTCTGTGTTTGCAGAAGCACAGTTTCACAAACAGCAGCCACAGTGCGGGGACCCTGTAAAGGGGCAATTATGTCTCTTCACCAGACGATTCCTTATGTGGTGGGGGCTTTAAAGATTGTAAATGGTTGCTTGGTTACTACTATTATTTTTAAAGTATTAGTCTACAAAAGCAGTTGTCTTTACTGAAGTTACTTCGTTTTCGTCTGTAGATAAAGCATGTCAAGGTTTTCCTAAAAAGTAGCAACCGATAAAAGGTTTTGTGCACATGAATGCATAGCAACTTGTTATATGTAGGGCATTTTAAATGCCCATCTTAAAATTGTTAGCACTGATTTAGCTTTGTGAGATCACTGATGCTGGTAAATGTGCCCTTTTCACAGAAGATAATTGAAGATTAATTGTGAAATAGGCGTTTTAGCCAGGAAGGGGGATGAAGTGGTTGATGCAGAAATATAGAGAACAACAGTGTAACTTTAGGAGCGCAAGCACCAAATTAAAAGCTGATTATGAAGTCATCTAATTTAGTCCCAGCAATATAAACCTTCATGTTTATTGCTAAATCAATCTGCCATATACAGAGAGCAAACAATGTTAACTTTATTTATGGCCAAATTTAAATGTTAAAAACCTGGATTTTTTTTCCCCAAGTCTCATGTTTCATGGGCATTAATATTAAAATATGTGAGCAGAATACATGAAAGCTGGATGAAAATCTTAATCTTGTAAAAAGACTTAACCCCATACTAGTTAATCAAACTGATTCTCAAAAGCCTAAATGTAAATACTGCATGGTTATTACATTGTACAGCCTAAGTAGTCATCTCTGAAAAGAAAAAAAGAAAGTTCATTCAGTGCATCATTGCTTTCTTCAGCACCTTGGAAAATGTCATCTTTCCTGATGGGATCTGTCTTGATTATTGTCAGACTCAAAACTGAATTTTCAACTTTTGCATCAAATTGGTTCTGCAAAGTTGATCGAGGTGGGTATCTTACACCATGAAATGTTGAATCTGTGATCTTGCATTCCATTTCCATTTTCTTAGTTACAAAATACCAGTTTTATTTCCCTGGAATACTGTGTGCAAGCTCTGCATGGCTATATCATAGGCAAATCTGTTGGGAGTGGAACAAATGCAGACAAAGTCTTATAAGATCACCATAGGAACAGAGGCCAGGTTGGATGGAGTCTTGGGTGACAGGTCTGGTGTGGGGTGTCCCTGCCCCTGGCAGGGGGGTTGGAACTGGATGATCTTAAGGTCATTTCCAACCCTAACTATTCTGTGATTCTATGATTCTGTGACATGAGATATGACTGGAAAAGCTGGTTTGGTATAAACATGTTGAAACTTGTCTGTAAAGACTGGCAGAAATAGAGTGCTGGGAAAGGCATTTAAGCTTGATACCAATACTGGCAAGCAGCTATGAATACATTTTGATTAGCTTACTTGTTTCCAGGCTGCCTCCTTTTCTGCTCCCTCCATACTACTGCTGTGAAGCTAGTGTTTATGTGGGTATGTAGACAGCCACAAGAAGAATCCCATCTGAGCAGGGAATCCTGGCCATTTGTTCCCCCCAACCTGGACCAGCATCCTGATTAAATTTGCTGTGTTAGCACAACAGAATAAGTACTGAAAATCCAACTGCTGAAAATGGCACTGCAAATGGATTATCTTCCACAAGAGTTACCCTGGGTTTTTCCAGTCCATTAGATATGAAGCATCAGAATTAAGGTCCATGATTTATTTCTGTCTTGCTGGAGTGGTGCAGATCTCCACTCACAAATTGTAGCTGATCTACTCCACATGTAAATAATTTTAGCTATTAAATTTGCTAGTCTACGTAACTCTGATCACTGGTATGAGTTTTCTAAGCAGTAGTTCTAATTTGTACTATGTGTAGTATGGTTAAACTTAGCTTCTCACAATTGTATAGAAATTAAACTTCTGAATTGCATCCACACTAGGGGGCTGTGTTGTTGCAACAGTGTCTGTTTCGATGTGCTGTATGCTCAGAGCAGAACCCAAACTGTATAAACAAGTTGTAAGAACTACTTTTTCCTACATAAAAACAGAGATGGGAGCAGAATAGTAAAGGGGAATAAGGGGGAATGATTTGCAATATAGACAAATATAAGGTAGGAACAAGGAAAATTCGTTGTATATATACTTAGATAAAATGTTGAATTTTAAGGGTGAAGCGATGCTCTCCTTGTCTTGAGATGAGTGGAAAGGCTGAGGCCAGTACCGTGTTTACTTCAGTCCTAATGTGGCACTTGATGACCTAGGATGTATAACCCAGTTTGTTGGAATTTGGGACAGGTAGGTTGCTCTTTATCAAGATGTAGCAGCTGTAGCATTTTCTCCTCCATAACAGGGAATTTCTCTATGCTGCATATCCCAGTGCTTCTGCTTTAATATCCTATTTCTTTGGCTGCATCAGTTCCTGTATCACTACAGATAACACTCATGTATCACTATGGTTGTGAGATTTCTTTGTTACAAATACAGGCACTCCTTTTTTTGAAGCTGTCTGTTCTATATCCAAAGCAAAATTGAGATTAACTTTCTTTCCGGGCCTCATCAGCACATTGATGTAGACATAGGCCTGTAACTAGTGGAGTGCCTCAAGGGTCAGTACTGGGACCGGTATTATTTAATATATTCATCAACGATTTAGATGAGGGAATTGAGTGTACTATCAGCAAGTTTGCTGATGACACTAAGCTGGGAGGAGTGGCTGATACGCCAGAAGGCTGTGCTGCCATCCAGCGAGACCTGGACAGGCTGGAGAGTTGGGCAGGGAATAACTTGATGAAATATAACAAGGGAAAGTGTAGAGTCCTGCATCTGGGCAGGAACAACCCCAGGTTCCAGTATAGGTTGGGGAACGACCTGTTAGAGAGCAGTGTAGGGGAGAGGGACCTGGGGGTCCTAGTGGACGACAGGATGACCATGAGCCAACACTGTGCCCTTGTGGCTAAGAAGGCCAATGGCATCCTGGGGTGTATTAGAAGGGGGGTGGTTAGTAGGTCAAGAGAGGTCCTCCTTCCCCTCTACTCTGCCCTGGTGAGACCGCATCTGGAATATTGTGTCCAGTTCTGGGCCCCTCAGTTCAAGAAGGACAGGGACCTGCTGGAGAGAGTCCAGCGCAGGGCAACGAAGATGATTAAGGGAGTGGAGCATCTCCCTTATGAGGAAAGACTGAGGGAGCTGGGTCTCTATAGTTTGGAGAAGAGGAGACTGAGGGGTGACCTTTTAAGTGTCTATAAATATATAAAGGGGGAGTGTCACGAGGATGGAGCCAGGCTCTACTCAGTGGCAAACAATGATAGGACAAGGGGTAATGGGTACAAACTGGAACACAAGAGGTTCCACTTAAACTTGAGAAGAAACTTCTTCTCAGTGAGGGTGACGGAACACTGGAACAGGCTGCCCAGGGAGGTTGTGGGGTTTCCTTCCCTGGAGACATTCAAAACCCGCCTGGACACATTCCTGTGTAACCTTATCTAGGTGTTCCTGCTCCGACAGGGGGATTGGACTAGATGATCTTTCGAGGTCCCTTCCAATCTCTAGCATACTGTGATACTGTGATATCAGTATACCTGATGTTTCGGGTGCACTGAAACTCAAGTGGAGGCAGTATTGGAAAATTAACTGTAGGGACCTCCTGCCATTGCAAAGGCAGGTAATGTCTTTGTGTCTTCAGTTTCTACTAACTTTTTTAAATACTCAGTGGATCTAAGCAACTCTATTAGTATTACCGTCTTTTTTAACTGTGTAAAAAGGGTATTTTAAAGAAATGTTTCTTATAGTAGTTATTTTTGTACTAAAATGTCGTAGAGCTATTAATGTTGCTGCCAGGAAGTTAGAATAGGTAGCATCCACCATAGCAGGGCCCTGTTTAGACAATCTAGGTTTTTCTATTCTTTTGTATTTTGTGGGTCTGAAGAGCTACAACCACTAATAGAATAAGGTATCAGGATTTAGGTAGAATTTAGGCAGTTCAAATGTCTTTTATTCCAAATTATTGGTGTCAGGTCACATAATACTAGAGCTTCATCAGTTGTTTCACTGACTATTTTGCATACTCTTTTCAAAAATACAGTAGTTGTACCTGCTTTGCACAAGAGTCCATTGTGACAATTTCATCATCTTGACAGTGTTTCTGTATAAATGTCTTGGCATGTGATATTTATTGTCTGTAAATTACTCATTTGGTGAAACAAGCTGATGCAGGCATTGGTAGATGTTTTTACTAAAACTCCAGTTGGTAAATCTGTAGCAAGAGTGATGAGGCTCTACAGGCATGTCTGTGTTTGCAGGCTAGGGTCATTCCAGTCTCAGGAGTCCTTTACTTTTGCTACGCTGGGGTGTTTTAGCAAATACAGTGTCTGTGTGAGATCTGAGAAATGAAGGTTACTAAAATTTTCATTGTCTCATTAAAAGTATAACATGTCAAAGATGTGAATGACTGAAATGCTTTTTAGTGGACCAGGTTTTTAAAATACATTATATCACTGCCATAGCATTAAATTAACACTGAAATTTGTATGGGAAGCCAAGCCATAAACAACAGAGGAGGAGAAAAGGGAGCCACTGGGCCTTGCTACAGAAACACGTAATATTGACAGTACTCTTCACTAAATATCAACAGGCCAAAGGGAGTGATCTTAACTGAAGTGAGTGCTGTGGCCAATGAAAGATGGCAGCTTCTAAAGCTGTTGGGGTATCATACATGCTTAACACTGAAAACTGGAATCAGGGTCAGGAATCAGTGGCCAGTATTTGACACAGTCAAATTGTAAATGTGGTTAGAATCGCAATTCAGACTACCACATTAAGCAAACCTCCAAATGCCAAACTTTCTATGGACCAGTATGGTTTATCTTTATATTGTTTATTTTATATTTTATCTTTCTATTTATAAGGAAGGCTTTTCACATTAATTGTACCTTTAAGCAAAGAACAGTGAATGCTCTCATAAGGAACAAAAATTCTGTTATCTATCCTCATCATGTCTTAAACAAAGGACATGGATGCAGAAGGAAAGGCTGTACTGAAATGTTCTTGTGTATTCTGTGCAACATAATCCATGGTTACATTGTGAGATGGTATGAACATTTGCTACTAATGTTATAAATGCCCATACATGAAAATCAGGTTTCATTCCTTATTCTTTAGTATGCAAAAGGAAGAAAATGTTTGCTGTTTGCAGCTCCCTGCATTTTTATTGATAAAATGTTGTAATCAACACTTTGTCTCACTACTTCATTTCATTTTTTTAATGTATATATCTATGGGGAGCTCTAAACTGTACTTTTATAATGTCCTCTCTCTCTTTGCTAACTTTTATGTTTAGCTACTGAAGAGGATGAATAATCCCCATACCTCAACTGCAGAAATTTAATAAACAAAGCTTAATTAAAACAAGAGAAGCACAATAAACCCAAAGGGTTCTGCTTTAGTGCTGCAGATTCATGTAATTTTTCTTGTTTGTTGTGTGTTTTTAAAAATTGGGGAGGGGGGAGGGCTGAAAGAGAACTTCAGGTTTTTGTGTTTAATTGAACTAACAGCATATGCTGGTAAGTAATAAATAACAGTGACACAGAGTGACTAAATAAATTGGTTTCCTCAAGCAGTGATTCATTTGCTGTCTTTCATTGCCACCAGGTTAAGAGGCAGCTTCTTTTTGTCAGCCTACAGGAGAAATATTTGGTAGTCTAACAACCTCCTTTCCATTCCAGCCACAGCAGCCTTTTAAATGCATTGAATTAATATAAGTTAAGATGTTGACGCAGGAGTCACGGACAATGTAGAGATGATCAATGTGATCAAGCGATTGCCAAATTTATTACAAAGCCTTAACTCCTTATATACTGTTTCTTACATGCACTTACAGTGATTTGGCATGTTATGATTGGATACATGTCTTGAAGACCCTTAGTGACTAACATATAATTGGTTAAGCACAGGTGTGAGAACTTGACTTCGAAAGCTTGCCAACAGTCCACAGTTCTCATTAACTCGGTGAATTCCAGCTTCTTCTTATCTTGCTTGTTTAGGCTTCTTTGGGCCTCTTATGGCCTTGCTGTATCTTTCAGGATTTTCAGAGTTTATGTACCAATTATCCATTCTCCTGTGAGATCACTGTCTCCACATCTCCCCCTTTTTGTTTTATATATGGTTTGGGTGACTCTGCTTGAGCAGGGGATCTGGGCTCGATCAAATCTCCAACATATGCCAGCTACAGGCTGCTGGGCCTGCCCCTTTTTTCTGCTGTATGGCTCTCTGACAACAGGGGAGGCCATCCCTCACATCAAGGTCTGGCATGGCATGTGTCCCCACCGCTCCACGCCTGCAGGGTTGCAGCCAACAGCGGAGCTAAAGGTTCTTCTTGGTGGCAAACACAGAAGCCAACCCAGTCTTGCCCTTGATTGTGGTAGCAGGCATTTTGTCAGTCTCAGTCCTTGCACCTTGTTGTCAATGCAGAGTTTCACCTGCTTCATCCAGTAACAAGTTGCTACTACAGCAAGGCACACACAAATTTACATTAGCAGAGTAACTATTACAGGGTGCAGCAGCATGTTGAAGATGCTGATGGCAGCGAGGGACTAGCCAAAGAAATTTCTTACCAGTGGAATTCTCCCACCCTCTTAATTTGTTCCATTACCTGCTTTATAACACTACCATTGTATTAGAATCTTTCTGGCTTTTGCCTTAGCATTTTCTAGCAGCTACTGCAAATTTCCATACTCTAACATCTCTTTTACAAGTGACAAATCTATACAATACAAGGTGTAGTTCCTCATTAGCAACTGGCTAGTAAATACAGGTGGTTTTATACACGAAATCACAGCCTCTAAGAATAGCTACTTTACAAGCACACATATTCAGGATGTTACTTTTCAGTTGTCCCCAGGTGATGTTTTGCAGTCATTCGTTTTTCTCTTCCTCTATCTCATTCTGCTTGGGGCATTCGCTGTCAGCTCCTGTAGCTGAGGCATCAGGTTTTTCCATTCGTCTGTCCAGCTCATGGCAAGGCTTGACAAACTTTGCAGGCAGTCGCCATGGACCTGTAGGCGGGAGGACACAAATATACCCCCTCCCCCAGGTTATCAGTTCTTGAGAAGCAAACAGGATAAACTGCACATTGTTCACAGTCGAGGAGTTTGCTGCATCATTGCCTCCTTTTTTTTTTTTTTTTTTTTTTTTTGCCACCCTGATGCTGCTTAGGTGACGGCTCATGTGCTTGCACTACCCCTCTGCTTTTTCAGTTAGCAGTTCTTATTTCAACCGATCTATCTATTCCTCCAGGTCTTGGATTCACCCCCAGGTTACCTTAAACATACTAAGCAAGGCTCCTACCATGCACCCACTGTGTTGCGGGTGCTCTTTAGGCTTTGTCTGTGGTGTCTCTACAAACTGCCTCAATACCTCAATAGACTGAGAGGTTGAGTTTTGTTTTGTTGTTTGTTTTGTTTTTTGTTGTTGTTGTTTTGTTTTTTTTTTCCCTTCACTCCTCGGCTCTGGCGTCCATCCTGGCCGTTCTGCCGGTGGAGCACCGGGAGCTGAATAGGAGGTCAGTTTTTTTTTTTTTCCAAAAGTCGCTCACCCTGCTTTGCACAGCTACAAACGCCGGCCTGCTCGGCAGCAGCTACAGCTGCCTGCCTGCTTCAGCAGCAACCATAAATACCTGCCGGCAACCGCACTTTTGCATTAACCCTTTCTTGCCCGAAATGTTAAACTGCTACCGGTTAAAAACTTTTACATGAACCCAACAACAAAAAATACACAGAACACCGTCTGCCCTCAGCACACACACACACACACACACACACATGTATGGGATCCCACAAGCACACACCACACAACTACAATGTTTGAAGCACAAAATCCAGACAACCATTACTCCCACTACGCAATCCCACATACAGAACGTGACACAAGGACCCTGTGGAGACTAACAGGAAACCAGCTCCGAGAAGCATCACTGCAGTGCGAGGTGGCAGGCTCATCCTTAGTGCGTGTCCCCGCAGAGGCTCTGCCTCCCGCACATCGCATGAGGCTTGGGCTTTTATGCTGACCAAAATGCACACTCATTCCGACACAGGTGGCCAGCCTATGTTGGAAGAAGTGGCCAGCAGTATCTACAGAGGTCTCCAAAGGTCGATAGAAACCTGGACATACTTATATTTACCAACTTCTGGTACATGAGTATCACAGAGAAACTGTATTAAATGAGTTGTATATGGGCTCCCAAGTCCACGGTCCATCACAGTATGCCCAATACCCCTGATAAGAGCACAAGAGAGACCTTCCCACCACCGGAAAATCACACAATACAACTGTATCCCGTGCTGGTCTCACTTCCCTGGAGGTTTGGGGGAGGGGGGCGTGGGGTGGAGGGTGGTTTTTTGTTTTTTTTTTTGTTGTTTGTTTACTTTAACGTAAAAAAGATTGCTCCCTTCACTTTAAGAAGGACTGAAAACATACATAAAACGGATGTCCTGAGCTCAAATTTCAATTCATTCAATCACTGACAAGGGGGGTGTCCTGGAGCGATGCTGACTCTTTCCAGGGTTTCACCCATCGAGCTGGCACCCACTGCAAACCGGAATCTGTAATTTACACACATATAACCTCAACCACTTAGTTTTACTTCCTCAGGACCTTTCCAAATGCTGGTTTCCAAATCCTTGTACTGGACCAGAATACCCGGAGTTTTAGTCATATAACCTGAACCTAATGCCTGGCCTTGTATTATAGCAGGGGGATCGTTAAAGTCTCCTGTCAATCGCAAAAAAAATCATAACATATACAGCTTGAGTATAAGAGGATTTTAACCCATACGTGGTCACCACTTGTTGGGCCTCCTTAACTATTTTGAGATCAAAAGCTTCCCACTCTTTAACCCCCTGCTGTGTAGTAAACACAGGATGTGCAGAGAGCCCCATTGCAAAAAATTCACCTGTAATAACTGCATCTTTGATTAACCCGCGCCAACAGTGCGCAGGATTTGTGCCCCCCCGATACCTCTCCCACCCCCTCCCCGTTTGCCTTCTTTAAGGAAGGGGTTTTACGGAGGATAAGGTGGAGGCACCGATAGAGATGTGTCAATCCGAGTCTCGAGGGCTTCAAGCTTTTTCATCAATTGTTGCAGCTGAGCGTCTCCAAGGCCAGTGAGTAGTTGCTGATGAGCTGAGCAGACCTACCCGGGAGACGAAGAGTCAGAGTCTGGAAGCAGAGGATATAAATCTGGCTTGGATCCAGGGGACTCGAAGTCTGATCCTGGGTCGAACTCAGGGTCTCCGTTTCTCACAGCTATGTCTTTCTTGTCAGATGTCTCTCGTTCGGTATGTGGCCATCTGCGGACCTGGCTCTTGCTTTCATCGGCTCGGGGCGTTGATTTTTTTCGGTGCCGTTCCAGGTACCACAGGAGGTGCAAAAGTCATAGCCACAGCACTATGGTGGGGGTTAGGGGAGACAGCCCCTTCTGGAGCTGTGGCGGCAAATACAGAAGCTACAACCGCCCTTTCCAATTTCATCTCTTTCAAAGTCTCAAACACCAATCTCCAAAGTGTAGAGTGTTTCTGTGCATCTTTGGTCCCTTTACTAACCTCGCGATCACGGGACCACTTTAACAGCCTCTGTAAGGCGGCGCTATCATATTGCAGTCCTCTCTTAGAGAGAATGTGTTGGAGGAGCTTCACCACCTCCTGTTCCTCTTTGGATAGCAAGTGCTCCATCTCCTCCCCGGCCGCTTACCTGATCAGGGTGAGATTCCTGAAGTTTTGCAGACGTCTGACTTCCCAGCACCAGGGCAGCGCTGAATTTCGGCCGGCTCTCTGCCCCCTCCTTTTTGTCGGACCTTCAAACTCGTCTTTGTTGAGTTACCGATCGGAGGGTCCCTGTTCGGGCGCCACTTGTTGACGCGGGAGTCACGGACAATGCAGAGATGATCAATGTGATCAAGCGATTGCCAAATTTATTACAAAGCCTTAACTCCTTATATACTGTTTCTTACATGCACTTACAGTGATTTAGCATATTATGATTGGATACATGTCTTGAAGACCCTTAGTGACTAACATATAATTGGTTAAGCACAGGTGTGAGAACTTGACTTCGAAAGCTTGCCAACAGTCCACAGTTCTCATTAACTCGGTGAATTCCAGCTTCTTCTTATCTTGCTTGCTTAAGCTTCTTTGGGCCTCTCATGGCCTTGCTGTATCTTTCAGGATTATTCAGAGTTTATGTACCAATTATGCATTCTCCTGTGAGAACACTTCTCCACATTAAGATATAACAATTAAACAAAAAATGCAGCAATTAAACAAAACTTGGGATGCTCATTGACTTACAAAAAAAAAAAAAAATCCCTGTAGAACCAATTATCAAGAAAGCATCTTGCTGTGGGTCTGTGCACTTTGCAGAAGAAAACACTGCTGATAGGCAAGGTCCTTGCAGTTTTGCAGAAAAAGGGTTGTTAATATTGAATCATGGGTAAAGTCTTCGATCTTAGCAGAGTTCTGCTAAGCACTCATCATTCAAGAGCACAATAAAAACCATGTTCTTGCAGAAATAATTTGCTGCTACCTTGTTATACCCACTTACGAAACAAATTGGTTGGATCTTTAAGTGTGCACCATTTGGAATATTTTCTAGTTAGTAGCTTAATGTATTGTGTGGTTTTATTAATCTTACATAAGGTCATTGCTACAAAGCCTGGAAAACAAGAAACTAAACAGAAGAGCTAAAAATCAACTTTTCTGACCTTTCCTTCCCATAGTGCAATAGTAGGATGATAGAATAAGCTTGGAGCTATGCTGCCTGAGTGAAATTTATGGGGCTACTGTAACTTGCGCATGTAATTCAGGCTGCAGAAGTCACTGCATTTATTGTGCTGATCCTCTCCTCATTTGTTTAACTGAATTCCTTTCAGGATTTTGGGTCTGAAGACCCAAGCTGGTCAAAAGACATTTTTCCATCAAAGATAATTGGAGCAGCTGCAGGAATGTGCTTATGGCAGAGATAGACGCAGTTCAAGAGATGATCATACTTGTTGCATGACTCATTGTTAGGAAGCTTACCCTGACTGTCTGCACAGCATGGTAATGTGATTGCCATGGTACTGCCTGGCATCTGCAACAGCTCACCTATGTCCCACTATGTATCCATGCAGCATTTAGGAAACAGAGATCATCAGTGAAAAGGAGGGAATTAAAATGTACTAGGGTTTTTAGATATAATGAATCTTGCCACTTCATTGCTTAAGTGTTATGAAAGGCATTCACAGTGCCTGGAAGGCATCCTCAAACTTTTTCACACCAGAACCCAGAATGCCTACTAGGAATTTTTGGATCAGATCTACAGTTTTCCTTGTCAGAGCTGTTTTCTCCACTCACCATACTAACACCCCCTGATGTAACTAAAGCAACATCCAACATAAGCTGTAATACAAAGATAAACATTTGCTAGGTATTTTCTGTCTTTTAAAAAAGTGAACCTGATTTCATGAGAAGGTAGACACCTGATCACACTAAAAACTCACTGTCTGCCACATATTCCTGATATCTCTACAGTACTGGGACAGGTGCTGACTGTAGCTTCTGCTTCTAGCTCAACACCAGACCAGCATGCAGTATTGAAATTCATAGAATCATAGAATGCTTTGGGTTGGAAAGGACCTTAAGATCATCCAGTTCCAACCCCCCTGCCATGGGCAGGGACACCTCACACTAAACCATGTCACCCAAGGCTCTGTCCGACCTGGCATTGAACACTGCCAGGAATGGAGCATTTCATTCTTTGGGCAACCCGTTCTAGTGCCTCACCACCCTCACAGTAAAGAATTTCTTCCATATATCTAACCTGAACTTCCCCTGTTTAAGTTTAAACCCATTCCCCCTTGTCCTATCATTACAGTCCCTAATGAAGAGTCCCTCCTCAGCATCTCTATAGCCCCATTTCAGATACTGGAAGGCTGCTATGAGGTCTCCACGCAGCCTTCTCTTCTCCAGGCTGAACAGCCCCAACTTCCTCAGCCTGTCTTCATACGGGAGGTGCTCCAGCCCCTGATCATCCTCATAGCCCTCCTCCAGACTTGTTCCAACACCTCTAGTCCAAGGCAAACTTGCTGAGGATGCACTCAATCCCACTGTCCATGTTGGTCACAAAGTGGTTGAACAAGACCGGTCCCAGCATCAACCCCTGAGGGACACCACTCATTACTGGTCTCCAGCTGGACATTGAGCCATTGACTACAACTCTTTGCATGCAGCCATCCAGCCAGTTCTTTATCCACGGAGTGGTCCATCCATCAAATTGATGTCTCTCCAATTTAGAGACAAGGATGTCGTGTGGGACAGTGCCAAACGCTTTACACAAGTCCAGGCAGATGCTATCAACTGCTCTACCCCTGTCCATCAGTTCTGTAGCCCCATCATAGAAGGCCACCAAATTGGCCAGGCAGGATTTCCCCTTAGTGAAGCCATGCTGGCTGTCACCAAGCACCTTGTTGTTTTTCATGTGCCTTAGCATGCCTTCCAGGAGAATCTGCTCCATGATCCTGCCAGGCAGTTCCCTGGGTCTTTCATTTTCCCCTTCCTGAATATAGGGGTTATATTTCCCTTTTTTCAGTCTTCGGAAACTTCACCTGACTGCCGTTATTTTTCAAGTATGTTGGGCAATAGCTTAGCAACTTCATTTGCCAGCTCCTTCAGGACCCATGGATCAGACCCACGGGCTTATGCACATTCAGGTTCCTAAGACGATCTTGAACCTGGTCCTCTCCTACAGTGGGCAAATTCCTCATTAATTATGCCGTTTCTCCCAAAGCCTATGCTTTATACCTACAGGTATACAGGTATTGTAGGTATAAAGCATTTTCAGCTAATTATTTCTCTCTTCTGTTTTCTTTGTACTACTTACAAATAAATATTAACCATGTACAGGCTGCTATCTGTCTCTCTCATTTATCTAACCTTCTGAATCACCTTTGCCTCAGCTGTCCTGGAATGGTAAAGTGCAGGTCCGCCCTTGCACAGCATTGGTTTAAGTCCAGGACACAATAAAGGTCTGCTCTGCATGTGCATCCAGAGCTGTGTGTGCTGCTGTTATGCCTGGACAACAACCATAAATTGTACTCCTGTAATGGTGACAATACAAGCTGCATAAGACCTTCTCAACACAGAAAGATGGTTCCTAGCATGAATTTCCTTCGTATGCATTGCAAAATGATATATCTGATTTGCTGATGATCTCTGTTTTTGTTAACCCTGCAGAGCTATCACAAGAAAGGCAGAATGAATTGAACTGGTGCAAGTTCTTTTATTTTCAGTTGAATTTACAGTTGGCACCTGTGTAACTCCATACTTTTGTGCCATTTGGAATTAGGTCCCTCTCCCTCCTTAGGTTGTTTTGTTACTTTTGTATCTTCCCAGTCAATAGTTCTTATGCATCTTTCATTTTTGGGGGTCAGAAAAAACTCTATTCTGTGCTGCTCCTTTTCTGAAAAAAAAAAACCAACCAAAAAAACCAAACCCCAAAACCCCAAAACAAAAGTTATTCAGTGCTCGAGATTCCTAGAGTAAAAGGCCCAAATGACAACTATAAATTAAGCCTACTTAAATTCTGTTCAGACTAGAGGATTTCCATAAATTAAATACTTAATTATGTTAATTAAAAAATATTCATGTTTTTTCTTTCTGAGACTTTGTCTCAGTCATTAGATCCTGTTATACCTCATCCTGGCAGCCTGAATAGCCCTCTGTTATCAGGCTTGTGCTTCCTAAGTGGTACTTAAGGACAGTGACCAGTGCATCCACTAACCTGCTTCTATTAAGGTAGAAAGATTGAGATCCTTAAAATCTTCCTCCCCACTGCACCATTTCCAGTTACTTAATTCATCTTTAATTAGGTCTTCCAAGAATCCTCTTCATCATTCTGGTGTCTTCCATGAACTGAGAATATTGGAGCTTCAAGACAGCAGGGACTTTGGATAGTTTACACTCCAACGCCCTGCCCAGAGGAGGCTCAGTCCAGAGCAAGGGGCAGACCAGGTTGCTCAGGGTTTTATCCCATGGGGGCTGGAAACTCTCCAAGGAGGGAGGTGGTACTGCCTCCCTGGCCAAGCTCCACTGCCCAGCTGCCCTTGTGGCGGAAAAGCTTTTCCTTATCTCCAAGTTCTCTGGGCCTGCTCAGCTTGGTGCCCACCAGAACCCAGAACTTTCTCCTCGGAGCTGTCCCTGGACCCACTGGCATCACTGCCAGGGCTCTGATCCTGCCTGAAGTGCATGGGATTCTTGGTGAATCTTTCTTTCTACCAACTCCAGTGCCTCTAGAAGGGACATCAGGACTAGAATGACTGTTCTATTATCATTAGCACTCATGCCAAACAGAGAGTACATCTTTCTCTACTCCTTGATTGTTCCTTATCTTTAATACTCAGGCAACTTCTCTTGTACCAGTGTCCCACATTCTGAATCATGGCTGCCCAGGATGTGAGCTCCCCAGCCATTTTTAGCTGCTGCTCTGAGTTAGGCTTAAAGATTCCCAACTTACTCTTTATTTTCCCAGTAAAAAGGGTATCGAACATCCTCTTCACTGTTCTTACATGATATCTTGCTCTGTTCTCAGTCTCGTGTTTGGTAGTGGTAGAGGTACCTCTGTTGTATCTTTGGTGAAAAACTGTCACTCTTTCATGGGAAACCCTGATAATGTATAAACCTTTTTGGTTCAGCACATTCATTTTCGTCCTGCAGACTTACCTCCAAGGCTAGAGCTGATGTGCAGTTACAGTAAACACTAACAAGAATTTCATGAAGGCTGAACCTGGGCACATTCCCAGGGTGGTTGTCTCTGCACACATGTTCTAATTAGTTTTTCTTTTTTATTTCACTTTTCCTGCACCTGTTTATCATGCCTATTTGCATCTATCTCTCTGGTTTTAGGTTGTGTCCCAGTCTCCCTCTGAAGATTTCTGCTAGCAGTGTTCTGCTGTCTTAGACCACCCTATTTGCCTTCCCAGAGAGCTAGAAATTTCTCTTTTCTCCTTAAAAGTACAGCCAGTTCTTCATGTAATCCTGAGGCTTATATGGTGGAAAACAACTACAAATAGCATCCTTACCTGCCAGGTACTTCTCCTGACCCTGTTCCTTTCATATCCTTTCTCACTTCCTTTTCTGTTTGTGAAGTACAGCCTTGTTTTAATGAGCCAAATCTTTCCTTGGCTAATGAGAACAGAAAGGATTTGTGTTTTTCACAGCCAACAAGTGTTTTATTGCCATCAGCTAGAGGTTGTTAACATACTTTTTGGTCTGTGGGGAAAAAAACTATTGAGCAGGTGCTTTATATATATATTACTAAAACAAAGAGGAAGCATATATTATTTTATCTAGAGAATTGGTTGGGATTGTGACCGAGGTTATTAAATTCAATGAAGTTGGTAATCCAATTTCTGGGTGTTTCAGTGTAGCACTGTCCTTAAAATGAAACTGACAAAATCCAATATGCACAAACTTTTGGAAAATTATATTTTTTGTTAGTTCTTAAGGCAATAGGGTTTTTTTCAAAATCAAGTATAAATTTTTTTTCTGCAGTAGATATCTGACTCAACAGTGTTCAAAACATGTTTCAGTACCCAGATGGTGCAAAGTTCCATGCTGATCATGAAGTGCCTAAGTAATGAATAGTATTAAAAATCTTTTAATTATTGAATGTCTACATTACTCCAAGTAAAAATGGAAAAGGAGGGAGAGTGTTTACAGCAGCTCACACCCTTTGTTTTGAAGGACTGCATGCTCCACGGCAGAGTATTTGTATTATGCCACCCTGCTGCAGCATGTCCTCTTCTTCCATGTAAGCCCCAGTATTTTCAAATGACCAGGCTATCAGTCTCTGTCTTGTATGGATAACATGCATTTATAGATTATTAAATAAAAATATAAGAATTTCCTCATCAGTGTTGTGCCTGTTTATACCGTATGATGCTCTGAATCAATATTTCTTTTTCTATCTGATGTATTTTTGTTAGTGAAAATATTTATTTTGCTAACACTGCTAATGAATGCACTGCTGTCATATCTGGATGCAATTTATATGGGCCATCTGCAAAGAAGGAGAAACAGCTTTCTAAATAGTTTATTAGACTGCCTAAATTTGTATCCTAGTCAGACTGCAAAATTTAATTGAGGGGTTATTTCTTTTGTCAAGTTTTAGGCCTTCTATTGTTGAGGTACTGCAAGTTTTTCTGACTCAGAAAGCTAGCAAAACTGTTTGCTTTTTAAGGTTTTATCACACATAGTAGGTTGTCTCTGTGTGAATAAAGAGAAGGAAGAGTACAGTGCTACTATTTCCTGTGTGTTCATGTATGTGCAGCATGTATGCATGTATGTACATAAATAAGAAGCCTCTTTTTTTAGCAGCAGATGGAGGTAACGAAGAATATCCTTGGAGGAGGAGTAACTGGAAAATCATATGGGGTACTGGATGGAAAAGGTTTCTGCACAGAAATTCTCGGAAGAAAAATCAGAAATAAATCATGGCAGGTACTGATGAAATCAGTGGCTATCAGTATTTTCCTCAACTAAATACTTTCATTCCATGAAGAAACACTGACAGTGTATATGAAGGCTGAATGGATTCACTAAAGTGTGACTGAACTAAAGGCTCTTTAAGAAATAGGTTTCTCTTCTGATTCTGTGCCTTTCGGTCAGGGAGTTAGTGGTTTTTTCCCTAGCTGCTTAATAGGAGTATCTCTATAGCTGTAGTAATGGGGTGAGAGGGAATAATAGAAAAGGCATTACTTGTGTAATGTAAGGGACTTGGAGGGCATTTTGATTTCTCATTATAAGTGTAAAAATTCTAAATAAGAGCAGGAATGAAGTTTGTTTATGCATTTTCATGGGAGGACATGAGGAAAGCATGTTGTATTTCTTTAGTAATAAAGTAATTTTAAGCTTGCCTAACTTTTTAAGAACTAATGATAGCTTGAAACAGTGCTGAAGACTTTCTGAGGAGATTAATTTGTCTCCTGCAGTAGAGACCTAGGTTGGCATAATCCCGCAGCAAAGCTCCAGGTAGCCTCTCCCTGGGCACAGCAGTGGCCAAGGGCCTTCTGCTGCTCTGAAGCACCGCCCCTCCCACCCCACAAAAAGACAGGCTCAGCACACTGCAGCAGATGTGCTAAACTGGTCAGTGAGCTAAGACGGTTTTGAAGTACACAAGATTTTCTGTTTTGACAGGGTTGCTTCTAACCCAGGTGCTGTTCAGTGTACAGCGCTACTGAACAGTTGTTTTGGTGTAACTGAGGGGCAGCACAGGGCAAAGAATGAGACCTGACATCTGGGGCAGGAACCCCTTACAATGACAAAAGCCCGTGATATTGTGTCCTAACATCTGCAAAGCTCTATTAATGTGCTTCATGGGACATGTACATTCATCTGTCTTACCTGATGACAATTTTTAAAGGAAGAAGTTAAGGAAGGTAAAATAATGCTTTTCTTATAAGAGCAAGTAGTGATAGGACAAGGAAAAATGCTTCAAACTCGGAGAAGATAGATTTAGGTTTGGTACTAGGAGGTGAGATACTGGCACAGGTTGCCCAGACAAGTTGTGGTTTTCTCAGTGTTCAAGGCCGGGTTGGACGGGGCTTTGAACAACCTGGTCTAGTGAAAGGTGTCCCTGTGGGTGGCAGGGGGGTTGGAACTAGGTGAGTTTTAAGGTCCTTTCCAACCTGACCCATTCTATGATTCTATGATAATTATTAGTCTATTACATGCACATATTGTTTCTGAAATGTACCTAGTTCCTAAATTGTGGGTAAAGTTCCTGAAGTAATTCCTTGCTAGGGTAATCCGAGTGATAAAAGCCACAAAGTCACTTTTATGAAAACTCTGAGGTCACTAAGATTTTTGAAAATGATAGTTCTGCCCATGCATTAGCCACATCAAGTCTTGGTAATATTTGCATAGCAGTCTGGAGGTGTCTCTTGAGCAAACTGACCGAGCTTTCTCATTAACCAAAATATGGCAGCAGTGGAAATGGAAGTAACAACGGAAAGAGAAAGCAGGCAGAAGTGCAGGTGAGTGGCCAGGACTCACAGGAGTTGAACTGCATTCAGAGGTGTCAGAAGCAGTGTGGACAGCTGGGCTGCAGGGATGCGGAGCCTCCATCCCCAGCAGGAGAGGATGGATAACGCCTGCCGGCTGCGAATGCAGGCTGTGCCCTAAGCAGCTCTCAGTTGCTCCTGGCGAGGGCAGCGGAACACAGGATTTAGGAAATTTAGAGCGTGTGACTGGAAAGCATCTCTGTACCTTGGATACCACTCTGGACCACGTAACATTATGCCTGAGGGACTTCACCGCATGATGCACTGAATGACTTTGCAGGCTTGATTTGTAGAGATGCTCCTTAAGCATTTGCAATCAAAACAGACTATATTTTTAGCAAAAGTATTACGGGGATTAACATATAAAAATTGCAGGAGAAAGACAAAAACCGTGCAAGATATTTTTGCTTCTGATACCATTTTCACAAATGAATCAATTTCAAGCTCCAGTCCTGGAGCTGTGCCTGAACCTGGGTCCCCTCACTGGGACTGATCCTGACTCCTCATAATATGCCAATGTCCTGGCTGTGCCTCTCCCATCCCTGTTGCAAGAAGGTGTCTGATGCTTGGGGCTCCCTGTGCAGGGTAGTGAGACAGTGCTGGCTGCCACGTGCTGCCCTGCCAGCCGCAGGGCAGCCCTTGATTCTCCCACCACCAGCAGCCCCTAGCCCCAGACGGGGGACAAGGGTGGTTTTGTGATTTTTGCTTTGTTTGACTGCTTTGCTTTATTGTCCTTATTCAGTGACTTCTGGCTGAACAGCATGATCACATGGCATTTATTCATGCTCATGCTTAAGAAGCACTAGGGGGAAAGCAAATAATTATGTATTAACACAGATAAGAATCAACAAACTGTTGTGTGCCCACCACGGTCATTTGAGACACGTTCAGCTTCCTCTTCACAGTATCACAGTATCACAGTATGTTAGAGATTGGAAGGGACCTCGAAAGATCATCTAGTCCAATCCCCCTGCCGGAGCAGGAACACCTAGATAATGTTACACAGGAATGCGTCCAGGCGGGTTTTGAATGTCTCCAGGGAAGGAGACTCCACAACCTCCCTGGGCAGCCTGTTCCAGTGTTCCGTCACCCTCACTGAGAAGAAGTTTCTTCTCAAGTTTAAGTGGAACCTCTTGTGTTCCAGTTTGTACCCATTACCCCTTGTCCTATCATTGTTTGCCACTGAGTAGAGCCTGGCTCCGTCCTCGTGACACTCCCCCTTTATATATTTATAGACACTGATAAGGTCACCCCTCAGTCTCCTCTTCTCCAAACTATAGAGACCCAGCTCCCTCAGTCTTTCCTCATAAGGGAGATGCTCCACTCCCTTAATCATCTTAGTTGCCCTGCGCTGGACTCTCTCCAGCAGCTCCCTGTCCTTCTTGAACTGAGGGGCCCAGAACTGGACACAATACTCCAGATGCGGTCTCACCAGGGCAGAGTAGAGGGGAAGGAGGACCTCTCTCGACCTACTAACCACCCCCCTTCTAATACACCCCAGGATGCCATTGGCCTTCTTAGCCACAAGGGCACAGTGTTGGCTCATGGTCATCCTGTCGTCCACTAGGACCCCCAGGTCCCTCTCCCCTACACTGCTCTCTAACAGGTCATTCCCCAACCTATACTGGAACCTGGGGTTGTTCCTGCCCAGATGCAGGACTCTACACTTTCCCTTGTTATATTTCATCAAGTTACTCCCTGCCCAACTCTCCAGCCTATCCAGGTCTCGCTGGATGGCAGCACAGCCTTCTGGCGTGTCAGCCACTCCTCCCAGCTTAGTGTCATCAGCAAACTTGCTGATAGTACACTCAATTCCCTCATCTAAATCATTGATGAATATATTAAATAATACCGGTCCCAGTACTGACCCTTGAGGCACTCCACTAGTTACAGGCCTCCAACTAGACTCAGCCCCATAGACTACAACTCTCTGGCTTCTCTCCTTCAGCCAGTTCGCAGTCCACCTCACTACCTGATCATCCAGTCCACACTTCCTCATTTTAGCCGTGAGGATGCTGTGGGAGACTGTGTCAAATGCTTTGCTGAAGTCAAGGTAGACCACATCCACCGCTCTGCCATCATCCATCCACTGTGTTATTTCCTCATAAAAGGCTAAGAGATTGGTCAAACATGATTTCCCCCTGGTGAAGCCATGTTGACTGCCCCTCATAACCTTCTTATCCTTGATATGCCTTAAGATGGTACCAAGGATAAGGTGTTCCATCACTCTTCCCATGTCCTCATACATTAAGAAAAAAAAACTGTTGAAAGCAAAACCCACAGAGCTCAGATGTCTTCCTCCCACCAATGAGTCTGATATCAGTCCACCCATGACTAGATTAACTGAGGTGGCTTCTCAGGTTTTTGTGGTGGCATATTTGCAGACCAGGAAAGCCTGTGATCCTGGGTGCACTACCCTTGGAAATACTGCATATGAGGAGCTTTGTACTAAACAGATTCCTGAGAAAATGGCATCATTCTATTATTTTTATCTGTCTTTCTAATCACTCAAAAAGACTTTATCCTGATTTAACTGGAGTTTGCAGCTCCCCTACATTTAATATAATTTGCAGCTTTCACAGATGTAACATTTTTTCCTGTAAAACACTACACAAGGGAGGCTTTAAATAAAGCCAAGAGTGACATAGTTCCATTTCCTTGAATATCTGTGTGCCTTTGAAAATTTACAGCACTGTCTTTCACTTTTGACTCTGCCATTCAGTTTCCGTAAATGTTTGTCTTTTATCCAAACAAATATAAGTGAGTTTTGAGGTAAGGTTTCACAAAAATACTGAAAGCTGCACAAGCATCCCAATACAGTTCATCTGGTTCCACGTTCCCTTTATCCCTTTGTCTTAGAAGTCAACAGGAAAAACCAGTTCAGTTTGTTATTTGAGTCCTCTGTCTGGTGCTGGAACCAAGGAGACAGAAATACGAACCTCTGTGCCAGTGCAACCAGTTGCTTTCTGAAAGCAGAGCAAGATCAGTGTCCATTTTCTTTATAACTTCTAATACCAGGAAATAAAAAGTTCTAGAAATCCCCTAGTTTAGCACTTAACGACAAGTGTTTTGCACACAGAAGCCTCTATAGCGTGAGCCAAGACCATGCTTTTTAACCATTAGTTCTTGAAGTTTTGGAACTTTCTGCATAACTTTTTTCTATTAATCAGATTTATAAAAATGAGATGGTGATTGGCAAGACAGCTTTTCATCCTGGGCAAGCAGTATGGCACTTGTTAGCTTTCCTGTCCAGGAGATTTGACTAAGGAGTGAAACTGAGCTCAAGCATGATGAATCAAGATTTCCAGAATCTTGAAAATTACTTTGTTTAAAGAGTTTTAAAATATGTTTTTAAACATGGCATACTTTTTATTTGCTATCTGCTTTTTTAACTTTGGTCTGATGAAGACTTTTCTCCACAAATGGGAAGACAAAAAGCAGCTTTTGAAATACGAACTCAAACCAAGAATTTCTGTGTCACATGGCACCAGCAGCAGAGGCTTCATGAGTAACATGTTTTGTGATAGTCATGATAAAATCATATGTATTGCATCAAGCTTGGAGGTTAATTCTCTTGGCGCCCACACTTGTGTATCAATGTCATTAGGGTATTACACTGTGCTGAAAATCATCTGGGCAGATATAACCAATGAAGATTCAGGAGAAAGGCATTTAAGGCAACGGTTTGTTCACTACTTTGAGTGCTATGTCTATCTTTTTTGTCCTCACAGTTTTCTTTGTTTCTGTTTTCTGAAGGTACATTTTAAAGAGGAGGGCATTTCTGCCTATCTTACCTCTGGGTTAGGTGGACTGCCTGCGCATTTGTATACAAGACATACTTGACAGCTTGACACTGTATGCTGTGGTCCCAGGACAATAACGTACTCTTTTCTCAGTTCAGATTACAAGACACCTTTACTCATAATTCTGCCACCTTCACCAATCCTTGCTTTTGTTTTGTTGCCCTTACCCTTTCCCCTGCAAGCTTAATCTAACCTTCAATAGCTCTGGCTCTTTCTCCCATGTTCGTTTATTTTATTTGCTCATTTTTCTTCTGGAACTTCTGTGTCTCTCAGCAGTTCACCTGTGGCTCTTGTGTTGACTGCCCCTTCCTCTCCCTCTTAAATTTTTCTGTTTTCATTCTTCTTTTTCAGATAAGTTGATGTCTGTTTTGTTTTAATTATAGAGGTTTCCTCCAGCTTCCTTCTACACACCCTGCTTACCTTTACCTCCTCTTAGTGTCTACATAAGATTATCTTGCTTTACTTAGATTTATTGTCCACTTGACCAACATTATCTCCCTCAGGACTCCTAGTCATGGTCTCTGAAATCTTTCCTGTAAACAAAGGTGCAGCAGGGTTGCTTTGTGCTATAGCTTTTTTGGGGGACCTGACCTCTGTTGCTCTTCTGACTGCAAGCAGAACTGTTGGAGGCACGGATGGGGAGTTATTAGCCATTTTATGCTGTAATTTTTTTGTTGAGTGTTTGCCTGCATCTGTTAAGTCAAGGCAGTTGGAGGCTGAGCAGGATCACAAGAGATTGCACTAAAACAGCCAAAGGAGAAGAGCATTGTCATCTGTAGATGGTCATCTCTAGATGTTATTGTGCCCAGCCCTGGGCTCCCCGGTAAAAGAGAGTTGTGGACATACCAGATCAAGTACAGAGCAAAGCCACAAAGATGATGAAAGGACTGGAGCATCTTTCTTGTGAGGACCGGCTGAGAGAGCTGGGACTGTTCAGCCTGGAGAAGAGAATGCCAGGGGTGACCACATTGCTGTTTATAAATACCTCATGGGGGAAGTTAAGATGTTGGAGCCAGACTTTCCTTAGAGTGCCCAGTGACAGGACAAGAGGCAATAAGTACAAACCGAAAGACAGGAAAGTCCATTTAAATGTAAGTAAACACTTTTTTTACTGTGTGGGGTTTTGAGCACAGGAACAGGCTTCCTGGAGATGTTGTTGAGTCTCCGTCTCTGGAGATATCCAAAACCCTGAGCAACTTGCTCTGGCTCAGCAAGGGAGTTTGGCCATGCGACCTCCAGAGGTGCCTCCAGTGTCAGCCTTTCTGTGATTTGGTAACATTTTAAAGCATCCTCACAGTGGGATTTATCATGCTGTTAATTTATCACAGCAAAATCATCAAGGAATTTTGCTTGCAACCAAAAGGGGGGTTCCAGATAATTGTGTCTGCAAACGAAGTCCCTTTGCCCTGCTAACCCTAATCTGCTGCTCAGATGTGCTCTAAGTGATTCCTGCACATTCCTCCAGGGAATCCTGAAGCTCTGTAAACCACAGTAAGCCTTGTGGTGGTGAGAGGAAGGGTCCACAGAGCTTTTCCACAGATGTGGTGCTCCATTCTGCATCCTCTTGAAAGCAGTCAAAATGCTTGGTTGGTTGGTAATCTTGTTTTTTTTTATTCAGTCCCATTATTGATAATGTTCCGTGTGGTAACAACTTCACCAAGAGATACTTAACAAACTTAAAAAAAGTTTTGAATATAAAGGTTATATTATCAACAAAAACTGTGATTTGAAAGAACTAAATAGGATTATGAAGATTATCCTTCTTTAACAATGCCTTAAATTTTTATCTCCTTATCCCTTCCTCATTGCTTTCTCTTTCAAGACATTATGGTTTATAGTGCCTCCACTAGGTACCTTGCATATGATTTACACACTGAATGACTCTGCTTTCAGAGCAAGGTAATGATATAATATCCCCATTTATATTCAGAACAGTCAACACTTTCTAGCTCTCTGAATAATAAAACCACCTGCATTTAATATACATGGAAAAATGGGAAGGCAAATAGCAGATATGGCACAATCACATAAGTGTAATCAGATAAACTATCACAATATTATAGCAGATCAGCATCTGGTAATGACTTGAATTTTAAAAGACTGACAAACAGCATGGCCTAAAGCAATCAGGCATACCTCATTTGGAGCTACTTATCGCAGATTTGATTGCTCTTCTCATATGTTTCTGGGAGATTAAACATTCAGGCTTTCTTACTTTAACCATTCCTGTGCTGCGTCTCTTTAAGTGGAAAAACACCGGCTTTTTACCTTTTTCTCCCAGAGCAAGAAAGCAACAACAAATTACAGAGTGGAAAAGGGAGCCCAGTTCAAGGGTTGCAGTAAACTAAGCCAAGCAGCCCTTCTGCAGCGTGTGTGCAGTTGCACATCCATCTCTGTCCTGTGTCTCTGCAGCTCCTGCCAGAGCTTAGCTGCGTCCTGGCTGCTGGAAAATTAGTGGAATCAGAAAGGTTCTTTTTGTATCTTTCAAGCCCGATTTGAGAGGGCTGTGGAAGACTTTCTTTGGGCATCCCACTGCAGTGAGTGGGACCCTGGTGTTATTTTGGGGCACCCTGCAGTTACCATGAAAGATACAGTACAAATCAAGCCACACCACAGTACAGCAGGTGTTCTGTGGAAGTGCAACATTGCCTGTCTTCTAGTTGTTTCTATGTCTCTGTCAATATCAGGTCTTAGCTGTTAATGAAGGTGCTGGAGTATCACCCAAAATGATGTTAGGATCATATTCCTCTCTCTTTCCCTCTCCCTTGCCTCCTTCGTGACCTTTTAATGGTATATTCTCCTTTCATTTGGACAAACACTTCAGGTCCTGTCAGGATTATGTGCAACAAAATATAGCTGCAAGCTCTCTCTTATGCATCTAGATTTAATGCAAACATTAATTATAAAGAGCTGCTCTAATTTCTTCTTTCTGATTTGGTGTCCCAGGTGATGCTACTGCCGGAAAGCATATCCCTTGCCTTGCCACATCTTGAGTACAGGGAGTTCATTTGCTCCCAATTACTGAGCTTGTGATCAGACCGTGCATGCAGCAAATTGAAACACTGCATCTCCAGAGTGTATTGGGAGCTACACGCTTGCACTTGAATCAGATGTGATTAAAGCCTTCTTTTTCCTTTTTTATTTTACATCACAGGACTCTGTCCTTACTGTAGCACCAGGGAAGTTTTAACGATAGCTGAAAAGATGCAAGACTAGAACATCAAAGGAAGAAAGGGAACAGCCTATAGCTGCATTTTTTCCCTGCTTGCTCACACATGAGATTAAATAATATCTCAGATGTTTTGCATGTAACTATGAGAAAGACTGTCCAATCAGAGGATATCAGCATGATTTAGCAATGTAAAATCTGAAAGCAAAGGGTGCCATTGGGCCCCAAGTATATGGTTAAGAGTAAGCTGCACCTACTCTGGAAGAAATCATGTCCAAAGAGGGGTGTGCACTTTGGAGGGCAACCTATGGAAGATCTATAAGTGCCTATGGAAGATAACTGCAAGTGCCTAGTAAAGACAAGGCACTTGTAATATCAGCATAGTTTAAGTGCCCATCTTAACTCATGAGTCCTCAATAAAAGCAAATGTTATGGTTATACTGAGTTGACTTTTATGGGGAACTGTCCTGGATTCAGCAGTAGCAGTCATTTTTCTCCTTCTTGGTAGCTAGTGCAGTGCAGTGTTTTGACTTTCGGCCTGGGAACAGAGCCGATAACAAGGATGTTTTGGTTTGGCCAAGGACTTTGTGAGCCTCATGCTCTGCCAGGGAGGAGGGGAAGCCGGGAGGAAGCAGAGACAGGACACCTGACCCAAACTGACCAAAGAGGTATTCCATACCACAGCACGTCATGCCCAGGAGGTAACTGGGAGTTAGCCGGAAGGGCTGGTTCACTGCAGGGTTGGAGGAGGCATTGATCAGAGCTTGGTTGGGCTGGGGGGGGCAAGTTATCGGTCGGCTGGTGGTGAGATGTCGTATTCTCTTCCCTTGTTATTTCCTTTATCATTATTATTACTGGTGGTAGCAGTAGTGATTTGTGTCATACCTTAGTAACTAAACTGTTCTTATCTCAACCCGTGGGAGTTGCATTCTTTTTGATTCTCCTCTCTGTCCCTCTGGGAGTAGGGGGAGGGAAAGAAGAGGGGAGGAGTGAGTGAACGAGTTACCTGACTGGGTTTAAACCACAACAGGAACTCTCTGGGCATCATATTGGCTCCCATGAACTAGATTAAGTGAAGTGAGAACACATGAACTTCATCAGTAGCTGTAGAACTAGAAAACAAGGCTTTCCCACCTTTGTTTCCTCTCCTGATTTCTGGGTGTTAAGGGTGGAAAAGCAGAATTTAAAAGTTTAGACACAACATAGTTCTTCCTGTGAAATCCTGCCCTGTGGCTCCCTCTCCAAGAGGCTATATTTTGTTCTCCACTGCCTCGTGGAAAGTGAACAGTGAATGGGGATCAAGCTCTACCCTTTCCCTCAGCTGCTGGTGTACACACACAGTATCAGCTAGAGAGGAAGGAGTAACAGAACTAAACACATGATCCAGAGAGCAGTCACAGAGCTTGATGGGTCCTATTCAAACCCACTTCATCTATACCTAAAAACCAAAAATTCATGGAAGGCATGACCAAAAAGTTGCATCTAATCAGGAGGAGAGTAAGGAAGAAAGAATGTGTAAATGTTGCTTCCTGTCACATGTTTAAACTTTGTGAAACACAAGTATAGACTTTTTTTCTTTCTTTTTCAAATAACACAAAATTCTTAAAAATGGAGAAGGAGACTCAAAGTGTTCCTGCCATTATATTCACTGTTATGAGTGTATATTCTTGTACTGCTTCATTACTGAGGGTGATAAGTGACCAAATACATTAGACATCAATTGTGTACAAGGAAAATGAGGGATGATTCGTCATGACTTCTTTCTTCGTATTGATAAGATGTGTAGTACCAAGATGAAATATGATCTTTTGTCTTCCACTCCTTAATGCTTCTGATTCCTGTTCTATTCCTGTTCTCTTGTCCTCACACCTTTATTAGGCTCCTTTGCTTGGCAGTGTTAGTTTATGATGACATTGTCAATTGTAGGTCAGTGCTGTTGATTGCACTTCAGCTGGCCTGGAGTGCAGACAAATCAGTTTTGGGGGAATCTAAAGTTACTGCTGTTCTTGTCCACAGCTTGTTCTTTGGTGAAGCCCTGGGCACAGTGAAACAAGAAATAAACCTTTCACTTTTTTACTGCAGACAAAACTTCATGCAAAATGTGTGTCTGCACACATTACCAGTGTCATGTGGCTTTAGAAAGGTGGTCCAATGAGTATTCCAGGGACCTTGCCTCTAGAGCTGTTTTATGCTTGCTTTGGGGGGATGAAGGGAGAAGCATTTTGATCTCTAACAAATAAGAATTTTTGATTTTCACTTTTTTTTATTCATTTTTATTTGTGTATAGGGGATGGAAAGGGACTCAAACTCAGTCAGACTCCACCAATATTTTTTATTTCTCAGACGTACATATGGAATGTCTCCCCTTCCCCAGGAGTTTCTCTTCTGCCTGTCCTTTACATGTTGAGAAAATGAACCGTGCATTTAGTTTTACACACAGCTCACAGCTAGCTCTAGGCCATGATTCAGGGGTCCAGCAGGACCAGTAGTGGAGGAAAGTCCCACAGTAGGGCAGGAATCTGAGCACTGACTTTCCAAAGGGATAGGACATGAGAGACTTTCATGCAGCATCTAATACCAGCCTTATCCTTCACCCACTGTTAGATGCCCTCTATCCAACCAGGCAGAAATCCCTTTCAAACTCCACTTGGAGTATGAATGGTTCAGCCCTTCCCAGTAGGAGCCATCTAACAATTTAAACTCAATTTCAGATCAGCTTTATAAGAACCTCTAACACATTTTCTTCCTCAAGCTAAGTCATAACAACTAATAATCAACAGAAAGGTGCTACAACTTTTCAGATTCAAGTCACCAACAGTGTCTGGTTGAGCTTGGGGGTTGCCCCTGAATGCACTGCTCTCCACCAGCTGTAGATTCATTAACTCTGACTGTCATAGCCTCAGATTGAACTGTCTGTCTGCTGGAATTGCTGCTCATTGAAGACCACATGTAAAAGGGCAGATTCCCTCTTTTTCTCCTGCTTTTTTAGGAATTCCAACTTCCTTCATTATGCTAGGAAGATACATACCTCTACATGGATTGTAATATTTATACATGTAGATTTTATCCCTCAGTTTTCTGCTAAAAGTAATGATGAACTCTAGGCCTCTTTTTACAGACATGAAAAGCATCTCTTATCTCTCATAGCATGGAGAGTTGTTGAGAACATATTGGATATCTTATGTGCAACTTCATAGGATTTGAGTGCCAGATTACCCAAAGGTTTCTTCGAAAATCTGAGCCTAAATACTTAAACTGCAGAGAATTTCAGGTTACAAATACCGATTTGCTTTGAGAACAACTTGCAGGAGCAAACTTTCCCCTCTTGAAATTCTGAACCCATATCCTCCTCTTCCATCTCTTCCTCAGATGATGGCTTTTTTTATTCTTTGTCTTTGGCTTGTGATGTAGAGTATTATGCACATGAATATGTGCATAATATGTGGTTTGGTGTGCTAAGAAGTGGGATTTATCTGCACCCCTTGGATAAATAACTACCTCCAGTGTCAGAGAAAGGTGAGGTACAGAAACTTGACAAGGAGCAGAGAGAATTATACCCCATAAGATGATTGTCACTCATTTTAGAGTGACAAAAAAGATGAGCTTTTTCACATGCACCTACAAATCGCCCCCTGCCACTCTCTTGCTCACATTCACCATCAAGGAGCTGTTTCCTGATTTGTTACTTAAAAAGCTGCCATTTGACTTCATAACTTGAAAGGGATTTTTTCTTTATTTTTATTTTTTAATGTGTGTAGATAAGGTCTCAAGCAGTCCAGAAGACACTGCAGCCCACAAATGAAATATCAGAACGCAGAATCCCACATCCAAATGTCAAAAGAGCTATTACTCCATACACAACCAGACCCCCCCCCGTCAGTGTCCTCCCAAAAGCTAAAATGGAGTAGGACCCTCCAGCATCCCAGCTTTCCACAGAGAAACTGGGAAACACAGTTAATATTCATTATGCTTCTTTATGCACCCTGATATGCTATAAGATTGTCAGTTTTGCAGTCTGGGGAGAATATAGAGTCATTATGGCACAGGAATACCTATATTAGCGTTAGCAGGAATCACTCAGGCTTGCAGGGGAGAAAAATAAACTCCCTTGCTTACTTGCCATTTCACAGCTACCACCGATATTTTGCAAAAGAATTGTGACTGAAGTGTTTGCAGCTGTTCTGAACCCAGATTGAGAACTCGTGGTACTGAAATCTAGTTAGCACTTCTGCTGAGTTCAGATAGCTAATTTTTATTATTAATGGAGGTTGAAAAGCAGTCGATAGTGTGCACTAGATGTGCATTAACTTCTGCCTCTGATTGGTGATTTCTCTACAAAAATCCTCATGAAACCCATTTTTCAGTTAGTAGAAAAACTGTCATATGGTTTTTAAAATGTTACAATAACTCTCATGAATTGTATTTGGGAAAGTAGTATTGGCAAAGAGATAAGTAGGCGAAATAATGAGAAAGATAATCAACATATTTTTAAATGAATCAATGTTATGGCTTGTCTTGTCTTTGTTCCTATTCAAAACTAGCAATGGAAGGTACTGCAACCCTCCTAATTTCTTACTAGGCTGATAGGCACAGCTGAGCATGCAGCAAAGAATGATATAAATGAGTACATTTATGCTAATTTTAGTATAAACCTACAAACCCTGTTGGGGATGATGGAGCAAGATGAAGAGAGAAGACACAGGTCAAAGTCAGAACCCTATATATCAACTTTTTGTTGCCTTTCTTCAAACCTTAGAGACACTGGAATCAAATTCTAAAATAACTCTGCAGTTTTTCTTAAAGACTGCTGAAGCAAATCCAGGCCTCATGTTTCAGGACTATAAACCTATTTCTTTAAGTTTCTGTTGTGAATTGAGCCTCAGTTCCTGAGAATTTTTTCATCCATAATTCAAGACATGTATTGTGGTGTCACAGTAGGAAAGGATGTGTTTATGGGAAAACAAAATCACATAATTGATAGAAATTGTGAACATACTTGTTTTGGCTTTCATACTGCCTTTGTGTATCTGCTTTTTTCTAAATTCTTCCCCTCAACACTTAGCAAGAATATTTAGAGAGGTAAAGGCATTTTAGTTAATCTTGGAGAACTGCAGCAACAGGTGAAGAAAATGAAGTCTGAAGCCTTGTTTGTTGAGACAGTGAAGGGGTTAATTGCATCAGCCTAGATTAATGAAGAAACCTTTCTTTCATAAAAATTCTTCTGTTTCAAACTAATTTTTTTTTTCCTCTCAATATATTTTTCAAAGTACAATAGGGGGAGGAGAAAATAATTTCAGCAGAAGGGAGTAGAGGAATAAAATTAAGAACAATGCATCAAATATTCCTGGCTCCTGGTCAGGTTATGGTGGACACCAAGTTGACCATGATCCAGCAGCATTCTAAGCTGCATTGGGAGGACTAATGCCAGCATGTTAACGGAGGTGATACTTGTTCTATGCTTTGGAGTGCTGGCTCCCCGTCTCAACTCCTCAGATATATTGGAATGACTCCAGAGAAGGGCTGCAAAGATGTTGAAGGAACAGAAGCATCTGTAAAGCAAGGAGAGACTGAAAGAGCTGGGACTGTTCAGAAGTGAAAGATCAGGGGTGTCTTCTCCGTTGTATAAATATCTGATGGAGGAGCATAGAGGTTGGAGCCAGACTCTTCTCAGTCATGCCCAATGACAGGACAAGAGGCAATGCACAGAGACTTAAATAATAGAAAGCCCATTTAAATACAATACAAAACTTTTTACTATGAGGGTGTTCAAAGACTGGAGAAGGTTTCCAAGAAAGATAATATTAAATTATCTCTGTCCCTGGAGATATTAAAAACCTGACTGTACACAATCCTGGATGCCCTGCTGTAGCTGACCGTGTTCTGAGCTGGAAGAGTTGGACTAGATGAGATCCAGAGGTGTCCCCAGTCTCAGACACTTCATGATTCTGTGATTCTTGACAGTATCATCCACTACTGGCCTATAAAAAAGAAGAGAATGATTGAATCTTGATTATTATTTTTAATTAAAAGAAATCATGTATAGCAGAACTCTCCAAATCCTAATAGTCAAAAGAACTCCAAAAATCCTAATAATAAAATTTCTTTTGGAACTGAGAGCAATTTCTCAACAGAAAAAAGTTCTAGAAAGATGTATATATATTTATTCCTGCAATTTCCATGATAAATAGAGATCAAGCACATATGCAAATAAACAGCTTTAATGAACATGTTCAAAACAGCATCTATTTTTAACTCGATGCATAAAGCTTGTGTTTAACTGGAAATTGCAGGGAATCTGAAGTTAAAGCTGATTTTACCTTTCACTCTGAGGAGTGTAAGCAAACATCAGTGGCATTATGTAGCTGTCATTTCATTCAGTTGTTTAAGAAGAAAACTTAAACATTCACTATTTAGCACTTACATTCTGTTTTGTGAGCATTTTATTCTTTTGAAAGCCAATTCAAACCAATTCAACCCTGAAGTCTGTTTTCAACACATTTGGGTTGCAGGGACACAATAAGCACCTCTATAATTTTCTTATATTTTGATTTAATTTATTCCAGTTTTCCATAGCATTGAACTTAAAATCAGGTCAGCTAGACAGAAAGTATATCTCGAAACTGATTGTGGATGAAAACGCTTCCAGCAGGTGGAATGCACCCCCACCCCCATGCTACATCCACAGGGTATTTTTCTTGTTCAACCAACCTTCTCTGCAGCAAGACCTTTTGTTTCTTGGTTTTACAGCATGCAGCACAAATGTAGCAGGTCCATTAGGCAGAATGTGAAACACAGCCACGGAGTAAGCAATGAATTAACCTTATAATCACTGTGAATTAGCTGGAATACAAGGTAATTTGCTAATTTCTTATGTGGGTACCTCTCCAAAAGCATTTTCTCTTCTTTAGTGCTTCCTTTCACACCTTTAATTCTACCTCAAGGGAAAAGTGATCTTGGATGAATATCACATGATTCTATGATTAAGGTATTCTACTACATATTTATCTTCAATTTTCATTCAATCCATGCTGACTTTTTTTTTTTCCTGGCAGTGTAAGAGCCTATAAAATGGAGACCAAACTTCTGCCTCTCATATTAACAAGTGACTAATTCCATGAAGATCATTGCTGGTCTAAAGTGCCACAGAAGAAGGTGTGTCCCAGGAATAATATCCATAATAGACCTGTGATACAGCCTTAGGTAGTAATATGATAGTGGTTTTGCTTCTACTCCTTTTCTGACCCCTGTAAGAAATTTGGGTTCATAGTGAGTTTCTCTCAAGAGCTATGTCCTGGATTCAGCAAGGTGCAGACCCTTTGTTTCATGAAGGTTTTCTGATTTAGAGATGTTACTAACGAAGGTGAAGATAGCAGCCACATGTATGTAAGTGCTTTATTTCAGCTGTCCTGAAACATGACAGTTTTTATGATGTCTGTCGTAAAGCTTCTTGGGAGTTTAGTCATTAAATGCAGTCATTCTAATCCCGTTTCGTCCATTATTTGTATCCTCTCATTCCAGGTGACAGAATCATTTTTTTAAAGTAAACGCCATGTGAGCTGGTTGAGTGGAGAACTGTGAAAGTCTTTAATAAATTATATGTGGATTTATTAATTCTGCTCAGGGCCATGCTAACAGTGCTGAAGGGAAGGGAAATTGAACTTGTCCTTTTGGATGGGAGAGCACCACTAGTTTAAAAGAAAATAAAATGAAAAAAAAAAAAGAAAAAGAGAGAGAACATTAAAGTCAGGTCTATTTTGGCACCATCCCAATTTCAAGGTTAGAAAACTTAATTTCCTTATCTAGTGAACATCTATAGCTACCCTCACCTTCAGTAGTGGCAGCCTTTTAACAGACTAAAACAGCAGAAAAAGGAATGGTGTGAAGGGCCTGGCTGAAAGCTAATAGAAAAGTGATGTCTTGAATATTGTAAAGTAGCACACAGTTTCTTAAAACACATTATTCTGAAACCTTCTGAAGTAATAATGTTCTACTTAGAAAATAATCAGAGGACACAAGCTGTGAGGGACCAAAGTGAAAAACCTCATATCCCCTCGCCAAAGTGTCTGCCAGATTTGAACACTAATGTTGCACTTTGCTTGGAGTAGTGAATTAGATGAGATATATAATCTGAGGTGCTTTTTCTGTGGGGTATACTAAGCAATTTATTTTCATTTACATGAGTTTTTCTATGTGAGAAACTGTAAGTTGCATTAAACTGTTGAATAGAGACAATTTCCATCTGATCTGCTGCAAAATAGAAATGTTGAAATGAATATGTACGTATGTATGTATCTATCAATCCATCTGTATACCTACCTAACTGCCTTCCTACCTGTGTGGCTATATATAAGACAATTCACTTAGTGTAGATGATATTGTGTGTCAAGTAGTAGAATTAAGTTAATGGGTCTTTCTTTTGGTTTGTTTTTTTTTTTTTTCTTTTTTTATTCCCAGTATCACAGTATGCTAGAGATTGGAAGGGACCTCGAAAGATCATCTAGTCCAATCCCCCTGCCGGAGCAGGAACACCTAGATAAGGTTACACAGGAATGTGTCCAGGCGGGTTTTGAATGTCTCCAGGGAAGGAGACTCCACAACCTCCCTGGGCAGCCTGTTCCAGTGTTCTGTCACCCTCACTGAGAAGAAGTTTCTTCTCAAGTTTAAGTGGAACCTCTTGTGTTCCAGTTTGTACCCATTACCCCTTGTCCTATCATTGTTTGCCACTGAGTAGAGCCTGGCTCCATCCTCGTGACACTCCCCCTTTATATATTTATAGACACTAATAAGGTCACTCCTCAGTCTCCTCTTCTCCAAACTGTTAGAGACCCAGCTCCCTCAGTCTTTCCTCATAAGGGAGATGCTCCACTCCCTTAATCATCCTCGTTGCCCTGCACTGGACTCTCTCCAGCAGCTCTCTGTCCTTCTTGAACCGAGGGGCCCAGTTTGAAGGTTGGATTTTTTTTGTTGTTGTTGTTTTCTTTTGGTGTTTTTTGTTTGATTTTGTTTTGTTTTTGTTTTGTTTTTTGTTGGATTTCTTTTCCCCCAACTGATGATATGCTAGTGACAGAATAACCAAAGTTATTAAGAAACAAAAACCTGCACCAGGGTAATCCCGTTGAAGGATTGGGAAGGCAGTCAGAAAAGTCCTTTTCATTTGGTTCTGAAACATATTTTATGAAAGCTAATGAAAGCTAATGTTCCATTTTTATTAACCATCTCATTACAATATCAATTATATCTGCTTATACTTAAGCTGAATTTTACTGGAGGAGGCAGCTAGGCAGCAGTGTGCCTTTGTAAAATAATGTAAAGTAAGTAGGTGGTAAATAGATTAATAGTGATCATCACCTGTAGGAAAATGAGACTGTAACAAAGCCTGTGTTTAAAATGGCTGGAAAGGTTAAGCCACAGAGATCAAACCAAAATTGTGAAAAAATTTAGGGTTCAGGGTACAGAATTTGTATTGTGGAGGTGGGCTTTCCTCTATTTATTTATTTAATTGGGTTAGAAAATACAGTCAATGAGATTTTTGATCTTATTTTATATTTGTACTTAGTCTTGATGAAAGACTAACAGTAAAACTCTTTGAGTCACACATTAATTTCATAGATACTGCTATAAATTAAAAAAAAAAAAGCCATTAGTTTCATTGCATTACTCTGAATTAACATCAAAAAGAGTGGAATCTCACCTGCCAATTCTACCCAGTGCTCTTCTTTCCTTCAGAGAAACTAACTAAACATGAAATTGACTTTGAATTTGTCTATGAATATTGTTTATCTATAGAACCAATAGATATTTTTAAGTCAGGATCTCTGTGGGATAAAACGTATGTTGATATAGTTTAAAATTAGTCTGAAAACACGTTTAAGTTACTAATATTTACTGAAGAAAACTAGGGGCAAAATTTGAAACCCCTATCTTGTGCAAATCTGCAAATCGGTCCCTGCCTTTAAAAAAGTAGGTAAGAGAAGTATTTTCCAACATCACAAGTTGAAAATTAGTTATGGCTTCCACAGGACAAAAAAAAAAAAAAAAAGATTACTTGGGTTTTAAAATTCAGCAGGTAGAAACTCTGTGATAATACAAGGCTATGCTATGTTTCAGTGCATGTTTTTCTCAGTTAGAAATAGTTATATTCTGCTGGATATAGCGGAGCTACTAGTGGAGCTATTCTGATTTATGATTATATAAGAATATGGCATACCCATTTTTTCTTCTTTTACTAGAAAAGACAAGAAATACCTTTTTCTTGTTAAGGAAATGCCACAGGTTATTCAGCTAACACCAGAAGTGAATAAAACCAGACCTCATTTTTAATTAATGAATTCTGCCTTAATGTGATCATTATAGGTTGATGTCATTCACCTGGAAGGTATCTTCTAACCTAATAACAGCAGGAAGAATGAGCTGGCATGACATTCTTCTTTGGATGCTAGGATATACCTACAGGGTACTCTCTTAACTTTTTTTCTCTTTAACATGTAATAGAATGTAACATTTTGGAATGAGAAAAGCACACAACTCGTTTGTAATAAAATTACTACCCTTGACTGGGTAGAAAGTTTCTGAAGCAGCATGTAATGATTTAAAACCTGTCACGTTCAGATATTAGAAACTGTGTATTTCTAAAAGGCAAATAACTTGTTGAAAGCCTCTGGATAGTGTTGAAACAAGCTGTGTTATCTGGGTTATGTTTTAGCTGCTATAGTCCTTTGATTTAAATTCAGTTGTGTGGAGTTCTTTTCACTGTATTGCAAACTTGTTTTTTTTTTTGAAGTTGGTTACAGTTTGATGTAGAGATGTGAAGAAAACCATTTCCAGTTCTAGATGACCTTTGAAAGGGTTGTTTGGAGTCTGGTTCATCTCCCACTCTATTTAATGACATAAAGTCTCCCTGACTGGTGCAGTAAGATGAAGAAGCTTATAGGATCCAGTCCTTCTGTCTGTCAAGTGCTTCAAATTAGTACTAAGTGCCCTTACCCTGCGTTACTGTGAATCAGAGTTAAACATGATAATTTGCTAAATGTATTAGTGACTTATTAGGACCTATTGTGGTGAGTTATACATAGATTTTTTTGCTGCTCCCCTGCATGGCAGTGAATATCCTTTTAGCTGCATTGTAGCATGAGAAGTAGAGCTGACAGACATGTCAGAGGAAAAAAAAAGTTTCAGATGTAACCACAACGGAGAAATGGGAATAAAAATCATACACAACATGCTGAACTGCCAAGCCAGACAGCACTGGGAAAAGGAATGATGCATTGTCTTAAACATCTTTTCCTGAGGTGATATAAATGGGTCCAGTGTTTTCAAGCTGACTCTAACTTTATGTTGCGATAAAACAGTGCAGAACTGAAGTAACACACAGGGATGTGCTTTGTTTTGAGCCTCAGCATGTATTAGACCTAACAACAAATTGTCACTCAGTGTAACAACAACTAGTATCTTGCCAGCTTTGTGCTTATTTTGGTAGCTGTTATGATGACTCTGAATAAAAAGAAAAAAAATCTGTGGTGAAGGGTTTGCAAGCCAAGCATAAGATAAGACAGCAGCAGAAAGGATGTACTACAAAAATGCTCATTGGATTGTAAAGCTGGGGTTGACAGAACTTGGAATTGTTATACTACATGCTTCCTCATGCTTCTTCCCACAGACAGCTCTCCCAAGAAATCCTTTTCCATGTTGTGCCAAATTTTTTACACTGCTTTTGTTGCTTTTGTGGTTTTAGATTATAGGCACATCGCAGTTTTGTACACAAAGTGTAAAGATCAGTCCCAGATATCTAATTTGAAAGTAATAGGCTTCATGCATTTCCATCACTGGACCTACCAAATGTGCACATATATGGCTAATTGACAAGTAACATTGCATATGCGTGAACGCCTTCAAGATTCCAGTTTGGTCTGACAAACCCAGAGGACCCTGGTCCTTTTGTGGGATTATCATAATGTGTACAGAGCCGCAGTAAGCTATGGGAGGAGCTGTTTGTGTGTGCAGTGGCCATTTCTGGGCACTGTGCCTGACATACAGAAGCCTGGTACAGTCCCTCCTCAACCCCTAAGTGGCAACATAGCAATGGACCAACAATCAGAAAATATTCTGCTGCCAGTGCTGTTGAGGTTGTTAGGTTTGGAGAATTACCCCTTCAGGCAAAACTGGTAAATGAGGACTTGAGCAAAGGACAAATATCTCCATCCTTTCTTTCTGAAGGAAACACAATCTGTTTAGAGCTGACTCTCCTGCTCCATGTGAATATGATGTCACTGGAATGGATAACAGTTTCATTTACACTGGAAGATTAGAATGTAGGACCTGATGATATAGGGATAGAGCTGTACAGGTGGAGGAATTAACATTCTCCCATTGTATGACTGGGACATGTGAGTGCACAGACGTGTGTGTCTCAGCCTAAGTGCATGTGAATCTTGAGCCTTTGAGCCACTTCTGCAGATCTTGTGAGGCTGAGAAATACTTCTCAAATATTCAAAGAAATTTATTCACATGTAAATGGAGTAGGGGGAATTGCACTGAAAAGTGATCCAGTAGCAGGCCAGAATTTTTAATGTCTCTCATCTTTCAGCTATTGCCTGAACCACACATACAAAAAAACTACACTGAAAGCATGGAAAAAAGCAATAATATAGCACAAATTGTAGGTACCATTAATCTCCTCTGAACCCTCTTTTCTGAGATTCATTCATTTGTTTTGTCCCTTCTTGACATTAAAATTGCCTTAAGAGAAGTGTGTGGAGTACATATTGTACTTGTCACTACTTGCTTGCATCACTTTGAATTAGGGATAGAAGAACCTGAGGCTGTTCAGAAAAAAGGATGTTTAGCCAAATTTTCAGGTTGTCTCTTTTAATGTTCTGGAAGCTCAAAAGCTTTTAGTTGTGAAGGGAGGCTCTGAATGCCATGGAGAGACTAGTAATAATGGAAGTGTACATGGTAGGGAAGGTCAGTGTTTGCCCCATTGGCTTGTTTAAGGTGTATTTTGAAAATGAAGGTTTGCCTATTAATCTGTCATGCTTTCTGTGAGCTGTTGGCAGTGTTGCTTCCTGGAAGTTGCAGACTCTTTTGCTTTCTCTGTGATTACGTTCAAAGCCAACTAAAAGGAAGAAGCACTGGTCTAAACACCACACCACTTGGGGTAAAATCACTGCATGTTTGTCTGAAATGAAATGTGAATGCAGGTTTGTCTGCAAAGGCTATGCAAACGTACTAGATGCACAGTGTCAATAGAGAAGCCTGGCTGCTCACAATGGTCTCATATTTTTAACTTTTCTACTTGAAATGAAGGGCAAAATCAGGGTTGTAACCTCATATGAAGATAGCTGTAGCTGGATCAAATGCAGTATTTACAGCTTTCTGTATTACAACTTGTTTCACAGTACCAGCTTTCAACCTGATCAGAGTGACCTTCTGTCCAAAGCTTTTCACTATCATTGCCACTGAAAAAACTTGCCTCATCAACCAGGGAGGAAAAGTGATCTCTACTCTGCTCAGCTGCACCTGAAAGGCTCTGAATATGAGAAATTCCTGATTCAAACATAATCTTGAAATACCTGAACTCAGCTGAGAAATTCAATGCTTATTGAAATGATCATAATGTCATATTGCTTTAGTAGGGTCAGGATTCAGTGCATCTGGCTGTGATACACTTAACTATGTTTTGGAGGCTTGCAGCTGGCTAGTTTGGGTCCAAGATTCTTGGCTAGCAGGACTAGAACTGTTCTCTGTCATGTGTTAATTAATGCTGACACTTTGCTCAGTTTTAATACCAACAATATGCCAAGAGTGCACTCTAAAAAAAAACCTAGTTAGGTGTTCTGGAGCCTGCTCAGCTAAACTGAAATGAAAATACAATGGTTTAATTTGGTCAGTATGTACAGAATTGTTGGCATAGGAGCCTGTATTCAACTTGATCTTCATGGCTGATGTAGGATAAACTTTTCCTCAAGTGAGCGTGGAAAAGGCTCTTTGGTCTTTAAGAGTATTCATCCCAGCTTAAATACATGTGGGGAGGACCTCTTTTAGTTAGGGACCATACAGATCAGGATGTTCAGCTGCTGAGATATTAATGGATGCAAATTTTACTTTTAACTACTTGGTGCACCTACCTGCTTATGATCTCTTGGTTGCCCACATTCGCAGGCATCTGTTTGAATGGCATGTTGCCTACTTTCAAGTAGGTCAAGTTCTTGCTATAAAGCATAATAACCAAGGAAACTTGCCTTATGTGTACAGTTTGCATAATGCTTCAGGAAACTCATCTCCAGAAATAAGCTTTATAGTGATGCTTCTGCCAGTTCCCATATGCTTTCTTATACTTGAGTATGTGCCTTGACATTTAAAGTTATACCTCTACAGCCAAAAGAGACCCAAAACAGACCCATAAAGAAATTCTGTCAAAAGTGTTTTACTGTAATTGGAAACTGTTTTGGAAAATGGTGTGGATCGCTGGAGGTACTAAAGTGTATGTTAGAAGGTAGGTCTGTCTATAGGCATCCAACAGTACATGCAAAGGTAGCTCTGTAGCAGGGCACAACAGCAGCACTGCTTTCAGTGGATGTTGACTGCTTTATCTGTTAAAATATGTGAAGGTATTTAGGAAGCCCTATATGAGAATGCCATGGAAAATGGCAAGAACAAAACAGAAAGAGCTCAGAAAGCAGATCTGTATAAAAGAAATAGTAAACCATTAACTCTGCTTGTTGTAGTTATGCTGGAAGACATTGAACAGAAAAGGGAGAGACATATTTCCCACTTTATTCAGAGGCATGCTTACATTGGCTTTCTCTGGCATGGTTGTTTTGCATTGAAAGTGAATTAAATCCTTACTTTTACTAGCATAAAAGGACTGGAAAATCCATTAGCTCTGACAACAGAATGAGAGACACTTGACTTTAAAAATGTTCAGAGTTCATCAACAAAAGTCTGTTCCAGGCACCTTTATCTTGATTTTTTTTTTTTTCCCCTGCACTTGTCAAACCCTAAGACTTTAAAATCTTTTAAATACATGGAATTTTACCAAAGTTCTGTTTTTCAACACTCAACCCTGCCAGTTCAAGACTAAACCACTGCCTTGGAGACCTGGTTCATATCTCTGTTTTGCCTATTTTGGGGCTGAGATTTTTCCCTTCCCCCCCTTAATATGGAATTGCCTGTCATACTGCAGATTTCTTCCTCTGTGTGAGGAAAAACTGCCCCCCACAAAGTGGTTAGGCTTCCAGGGAATGCTGTGCACTCATAGCTGTCTTGAAAAATTCAGTGCAACCCCCATAGCTGGATCCAGTTTCCCCTGAGGAATCAACAAGACTACTGAGTTGAGAGTTGCAGAGATGGAAGAGATCCACATTTTCTGATGAACTTGCTCCTGCACGTTCGAGAAGCTTCTGTGCTGGCTCAGGGGCTTCCTAAGCCCTACCAGTACCAGGCCCATGCGTACCTGCATACACACTGATGTGCAAATTCACACAAACCCTAAAATTCAGACGCACAATTCACTTTTGTTCTGCTTAGGCTTTCATTTTTTTTTTTTTTTTTTTTTTTTAAGACTAGTGTATTTCTACCTGTGGGCAGTCAAAATATCTTGCTAGACGTGATGCCTTTTAAAAATATTATTAATGTGGGACGCCTTTGTTGCATTTGGTATTAATTTTATTACCTGGGTGAAAAATTAAATTTCTTTTCTTTTATTTCTTAAGATGATTTCCTCTGTAATGATGTATTTATCTACTGTGGGGACAAGCCTTTTACCTCTTTCATAATTCAAGTAGTGCTAGCAAAGCTATATTATAAAGTCCTAATTAACTGCTAAGAATTATGGTATTCTATTGAAACTACTTTGTAATTAGCAGGCAACCAGCAGAGAATTGGTTGCATGTCAGTGTATTGGCTTGATTTTCACAGGTATTGGAGCTCCTCTGTGTTGTTTGGATAGCAAAAATTTCAGCTAAAATTGAGACTGAAAGAGTTATGGGTGTGTGAGTTGTTCTTTTCCTATGTATTGCAACTATTTGGTACTCATTTTTCAAGAAGATTGACCTAGGATCTTTTTAAAATGTAATTTATGGTGTGGAAATTTAGGGAAGTTTGTTATATTTTATTACTTCACGTCTCACCAATGTCTTAAACTGGCCTTGTGTGTTTACATTGTGTATACATTGTATACATAAAGTTGCATGGACTTCCATAAGGCAGAGATTTAAAGGATTTTTTTTTTTAAGTGTTCTTATCTGAACTGATAAAATACTGTTTAACTCATGAAAGGAGAAGCTGACATTAGAGCATTTATCAGACATATGAACCCTGTCCAGTTTTCTTGTACTGAATGCTGACCCTTAAACCCAAAGAGTATGTTTTAGAATATTAAGGTTTTTAATAATCAAAATCATCAAGATCAACATCATTCTTGGGGATGATGTTCTAGAAGTCCATCTATCTGATGTGTTTCTGCCATAACAACACAGTATCTCCAAGCTTTTGTGTGCCTGCCATATACTCTGCAGCTGCCAAAACCTTTGTCTACTATCCAGTATTTTCTAAGACGTATGCAATGAAAGCTTCTTCAGGCTTACATTGTTGCTGTTGTTAAATGTAGGGGCAGTGTAACATCTTTGACAGCTCTGACTTACTGTTTTCCCTGACTTCTTATTGCGCTATTGTTTAGTATCCTCTACAGCCACCATGCTATGCTGGTGGTCTTTCACCAGTTCCTTGAAAATATGATGACCTTAGCACTTCAGACTTTAATGCAACAAACACATTGATGTCACCCAAAATAGATGCATAAGAGTAAGAAGTCTGCAACAGAAACATCTCTTTCGGGGTGGGAGGAAGAAAATAGTGCAGGGCATAGGTCTATGAGTAGGACACCTCCTAGCTCCATGCTTTCCATTTGTACCTTAATGATTGGTTTCCCCTGCTGTAAAACAGGCAGAGTTTCAACGGATTTCTGCAGAAATCGTAAGTCACATGTAATATTTTCATTCCATGGAGTAAGGCAGTAATTAAGTGTACACTTTCTAGAACAAAGTGGCTGCATGAGTGGTTGCTATTTTCCCATGCAGCAGAGTTTTAAGGAGGCAAAAGACCATCCACAAGAGTATGTGACAGAGTATTAGCTTTCAGGCCAGAGAGCATGCAAATAATATGGTTGTTTAGTGGAATGAGTTCACTTTTTAATGGAAAGTAATCCATTTCAGAGAATCTATCACATATAATTTGGTGCAATTGAACTTCATCTGTAACCTTTTAATATGATTTATGTGATTAGGTCACCAGAGGAAGTGGTTTTGGAAAGCATGATTAAACACTTTAAAGAAATAATTTCTATCTTCAAGCACCTTCTGTAACTGTGCTTTTCAAGTGTTTGTCCTTCTTCATCAGCCTGGCTGCATCAAAATGTAGAAACACGTCCTTTGAAATGCTATTTTGTTTTTTTTAATATAAAACTAGGGGAGAACAACTGAAGCTCAAATGAATTGTTGTTATTCTGATACTGAATATCTTCAGGTTTTACTGAATAATTTGAGTTTCAGTATCTGCTTAGGACATTGCTACTCACTCTAAGTATAGCATAATACACGTAATTTCTGTGCAGTTGTTCTGCTGCAACTTACCATTTTGAAACTAGTATCTGAAATTATAGCCAGTAGATAATGCCTGAAGAAACATAGATATGAAGGCACAGTTCAGAAAGAAGCAATTTTTGAATCAGCTTGAATTCCATGCTTAATACTTTTATCTCTGTAATGAACTTACATTTCTGAAGAGGATTCTGTGATGTCCAAACATGTCCTACCTTGTTTGGTTTCTGGCATTAATGCCAATGGACAGTGGGAGCTTCAAACTGTTCCAGTGGTGAGTAGGTTGTGACCCATCAAAGTTCATCAACTCACTGAACAGTGATTAACATTTAAAATGTATGCAAACTAGTCTCATAATTAAAGTTCAGTAATGTAAGTCTTTGAACCTGTTCATTGCCTTTGGAAATAATCAGAGAAGAGAAGCAGGGTGCTTATCAGCAGAGGTCATTATCATAAAAAGCCAAATTCAGCACGTCCCCGTTCTGCATCTTCACCATATTGGCCAGTCTTGAATAGAGACAGAGACAGGTAACAGAATATGGATGTGAACTGGAAATATACAAATTTGCTGCAGTTCGTTTCCATTTGGCACTTGGAATTTGTTCCTTATAACTGAGGGATCTGGATGCAGATCTGTTGCTAAATTCATGTTTAAACACCAAAGTAAAGCTAATTTTCCTCTACAGTTTGCATAATATGCCACTGTCGAACTGAAGTCAAATCACTGAAACCTCAACTCTAATCTAGGATATCTAGCCTGCTTATCTGTACTTCTTTACATTATTTCTATCCAGCTATGCTCTTCCTCTCTTTCAATATCTGTGTGCAGTCAACATCACATAAGCTTTCCTCTTCTGCTAATGTTGGAGAAGGAATATTAGTCTGGGGGAGAATATTTGCAGGAAATTGAGGAAGATAGGCAGAGCTACTTTTATAGTGTCTGTTCTGTAGTGTTAAATTCATATTATTTGTCTCTTACTTTTCTTTATCCCTGAGAGGTTTCCAAGAACCTTACACTCTTGTGTGTCTGTGCATGTCTGCAAAGACAAAGATTAGCTCCAAAATCACAACGTAAAATTGAATCGTTCACATCATCATACAGTATAAAGAAATTGAGGCGTAATGATTTGTAAAGGGTCATGTTTGTCTGATTCAGCATTTGCATTGGAATAAAAATTGTTTCTATGTCATATTGCTGTGAAGCTTATGAAGAACAAATTCCTGCATGGTACTGAGGATCATTGCTGCACAATTAACTCAGAATCACCTTTGGATATTTATCAGTTAAAGAGAATGAATGTTTTTTTCCTCTTGTGACGTTTGAGTTCCCTTCTCTTGCTATCCTTCTGCAAGATATCTACTGTATGAGACTTTGTCGTGGTTTAAACCCAGTCAGGTAACTCGTTCGCTCACTTCCCCCCCTTTCTTGTCCTCCCCCTGCTCCCGGAGGGATAGAGAGGAGAATCGAAAAGAATGCAACTCCCACGGGTTGAGATAAGAACAGTTTAGTAACTAAGGTATAACACAAATCACTACTGCTACCACCAATAATAACAATAATAAAGGAAATAACAAGGGAAGAGAATACAACACCTCAGCACCAGCCAACCGATAACTCACCCCCCTCAGCCCGACCAAGCACCGACCGATACCTCCTCCAACCCTGCAGTCTCCCAGTCCTTCTGGCTAACTCCCCATTACATCCTGGGCATGACGTGCTGTGGTATGGAATACCTCTTTGGTCAGTTTGGGTCAGGTGTCCTGTCTCTGCTTCCTCCTGGCTTCCCTTCCTCCCTCGCAGAGCATGAGGCTCACAAAGTCCTTGGCCAAACCAAAACATCGCTATCAGCTCTGTTCCCAGGCTGAAAGTCAAAACACAGCACTGCATCAGCTACCAAGAAGGGGAAAAATGACTGCTACTGCTGAACCCAGGACAGACTTTTATTCCCTTCTCTGAAAATAGCTGAAACCTCTAAGGAAGAAGCATAAAGACATATTTTTAATCTCTTTACTCCTTTCTTATTGATATGTTCATGTAAAGATTTGAAAGGTCCCATGAGACAACTCAACAAAGGAAAAGAGTGTGGGCTCAGTGGCCTGACTAATGTAATTTCACTCAGTAAATCACTGCAGTTTAAATGCCAGTAGTACAAGAATTCATGATAGCCTTGCTCTTTTCACAATAGGGATGGTATGTATACTTACAAGTCAGTGCATTTCAAAAACAAAATGCATTGCTCCATAAACTGCTTTGTGATAACATGTTTGTGGGATATTAAATGTTATATATCAGGAACCCACATAAAGTGTTTGCTGCGTTTATTATGATTGTTGCATTAAAAGAAAAGTGATGGAAAGGGCAAGGAGCAGAAGTTTATTCTGAAATCCACACAACACTATACAGAACACAAGGACAATGAATGTCTTCTCAGACATCCTTTTGTCAGATCAGTGTTTAAAAGCCCAATTTCCTTCACAATGATGATGAAATTTAATTTACTCCCTATCTTTGTTTTTAGAGTGCTCAGTTTGAGAGAGATGGAAAGGCTGGAGGTGGGAAACAACCCTGTGACAGTAAGACCCCTTAAAAGTGTCGCCAGTTCAGGAATCCAGAAATTACTAAACTTGTTTTCAAAGAGATTTTTTTCAGTCAGTTTTCTCACAAATAGTTATACTGAACTGTAAATTTTCTACTTGAACAGTCACAGTTTAAAGCAGCAAGTTCATCTTCATCACCCATTCATTTTTTTGTAAACAATATTATACATCAAAAATTTAATCTGATGTTAATAATTAATTGTCCATAATTTAGTAGTTGCAGTCAATGAAGTATAGAACACCAGAAATTATCATCAACAGGGTGGCGTTTTATATTGTTTTGTTTCAGAACAACAAATCTGAAAGTCTATGTTTGAATTGCTGAGGTGAGCAACTCGAGAGAGGACGCCTTCAACACCGGAGCTGAGAGGAGATCAGTGTCCAGGAGCCTGAACTCAGAGCGGCGAGAGCCTCCCACTGAGGGAGCCTCAAGTCCTCAACAGTACTTGCCCAGAAGCCGGCAGCTCAGCTGACGCGAGCGAGCAGCTGACTCACACGGGGCGGAGCCTAAAGCAGCGGCACCAGCCCTGGGCGGGTAAAAACCTGCCCCAGGGAGCGCGAGTGACCGGGTCAGGTTGAGGCAGTTTGTGCAGCAGTTCCAGCGGGATGGTCAGCACTTGCCGTATGATCAGGGCCCGGTCTGGAAGCTCTGCTCTGGCTGCCAGGGCGGTGGCCAGCGTAGGCACCCAGAGCCGATGAGAGGGGAGGCTGCAGTGCAGAGCTCGGGGTGTAGAGAGTGCCTGCACTGGTCTGGTGAGGGAAGGGTGCACAATGGGCAGGGCTGCACTCGGTGCTCCCTGGTGGAGGTCCTCCTGCAGCAGGGGCTGAGCTGCGGGATGCTGTTAATAGGCTGCGAGATGTCAGGGAAGCTGAGAGGAAGCAGGAATGCTTGCTCCTGGCCTAAACTGTGCAGGGGCCTCAAGCTTCCTCTCTAGCTCGTGAAGGAAAGAAGGAGGCCGTTAACCTGGGAAGCTGGGAAATAGTGACAAAAAAAAAAAAAAAAAAAAACAAAGAAAAACCAACAAAGAAAAGGAGGAAAACTACATTTAAAAGCAAGGGGCTTCCTCCTAAATCTGTTGTCCCCATCCAGAACCACTTTGCTGGCCTGCAGCGGGCTAATGAGGAAACGCACTGGCGCAGAAGCAGCTGGCTGATGCCCTGGTAAAGAAGATCACTACTGGTGCTGCCAGGAAAAAGAGGCGGGTCATAGCAGCAGGGAACTCTACTTTGAAAGGCACAGAGGCACCCATCCGTCAGCCTGACCCGGTCTCAAGGGAGGTGTGCTGCCTACTAGGGGCACGGATTGGGGTTGTTGCAGAGAGGCTGCCTGCTCTAGTAAGTCCCACTGACTATTACCCACTTCTGGTGATACATGTGGGTGCTAGGGATATAGATAGCAGTAGCCTGGGTAACATAAAGGACTACAGAGCCCGGGGAGAGGTGTTTAGGGGCTCTGGAGCTCAGATTGTCTTTTTGTCAATTCTCCAGGATACAGGGGAGGACCTAAAAAAGCTAGGAGGATTGGCCAGGTTAATAAATGGTTAAAGGGTGGTGCTATAGCCAGGGGTATGGGTGTCTTGAACACGGGACCCAAGTTTGTAGGCAAGGTCTAGTGGGGGCTGGTGGAGCTGGTCTGATAACAAAGGGAAAGAGCAGTTGTCGTGGTTTAAACCCAGTCAGGTAACTTGTTCACTCACTCCCAGTGAGTGGTGCCGAGCTGACAACAATCAAGGTCCGTGTCCGTCTCCCCCCACCCCCGCACCGGGGCTCTCCCCTTCCCCGCTCCCGGAGGAACGGGGAGGAGGATCGAGAGAGTGCAACTCCTACGGGTTGAGACAAGAACAGTCCAGCAACAAATCACCACCGCTACTATCAGCTAAAACAATGATAAGGGAAAATAACAAGGGAAGAGAATACGATACCACCGGCCAAGAAAGTGAGTTCCACCCGGAAGCCCCTGTCCTTCCGGGTAACTCCCAGTTACCCCCCACCCCGGGCATGACGTGCTGTGGTATGGAATACCTCCCCGGCTAGCCCGGGTCAGGCGCCCCGTCTCTGCCTCCTCACAGCCTCCCCTCCTCCCTGGCAGAGCATGAGCCTCACAGAGTCCTTGGTCAGGGTAAACATCACTTAGCAACAACCGAAAACATCAGCTTCACCAACACTGTTCTCAAACTAGAAGTCAAAACACAGCACTGCACCAGTTAACACAAAGGAAAAAACATGACTGCTACTGCTGAACCCAGGACATTATCCACCCCTTATTCCATACCATTCACGTCGTGCTCAGATCCCACATTTTCAATACACCATCGCTCTCCCACATATATACATCCATATACATACAGACCAAAAGGAAAAAATCATTTTCTTAGTGCATGGACCAATCCCTATAATGCTGCCGAGTCCATTCGGTCCATGATGTTCAAAGTTCATTCTCTGTTGGGATGATGGCTGGAGGGAAGTCAGGGCCAGTCGCTGGTGACCTGGAGACATCTAGTTGATGGGCTATAAAAGCATTACACAGCAGGCAACGGCATACAATTGAGTTCACTGGCTGTTTTCCCCTAAAATCAAATCCCCTTGAGGTATACATCGAACTTCCCCATCTTCCCGCATTACCCACCAAGTATATCCAGGTCCCTGAGCAAAAGCAGTCCCACGAGTGGGTTTGCCTTTACCTGAAGCAGGAATAACCCAGACTGTCTTCCCCAGCAAATTCTTCATATGCACCACGGGAACTTTGTCCCCCTCTACAATATGTAAAAGTTCTGACTGGGCTGGGCCAGCCATGTTGGCAGATCCTCTGGTGTTGACCAACCAGGTGGCCTTTGGTAAATGTGTATCCCAATGCTTGAAAGTTCCCCCACCCATCGCTCTCAGTGTAGTTTTTAACAGCCCATTGTACCGTTCGATTTTCCCAGAGGCTGGTGCGTGGTAGGGGATGTGATATACCCACTCAATGCCATGCTCTTTGGCCCAAATATCTATAAGGTTATTCCGGAAATGAGTCCCATTGTCTGACTCAATTCTCTCTGGGGTGCCGTGTCGCCACAAAATCTGTTTCTCAAGGCCCAGGATGGTGTTCCGGGCAGTGGCATGGGGCACAGCGTATGTTTCCAGCCACCCGGTGGTTGCTTCCACCATGGTAAGCACATGGCGCTTGCCTTGGCGGGTTGGTGGCAGTGTGATATAGTCAATCTGCCAGGCCTCCCCATATTTATACTTCAACCATCGTCCTCCATACCAAAGAGGCTTTAACCGCTTGGCTTGTTTAATTGCAGCACATGTTTCACACTCATGAATAACCTGGGCAATAGTGTCCATTGTTAAGTCCACCCCTCGGTCACGGGCCCATCTATATGTTGCATCTCTGCCCTGATGGCCTGAAGTGTCATGGGCCCACCGGGCCAAAAATAATTCACCTTTATGTTGCCAATCTAAGTCCATCTGAGCCACTTCAATCTTAGCAGCTTTATCCACTTGTTGGTTGTTCTGGTGTTCCTCAGTGGCCCGACTCTTGGGTACATGGACATCTACATGACGTACCTTCACCACCAGGTTCTGCACCCTGGCAGCAATATCTTTCCACAGTGCAGCAGCCCAGATGGGTTTACCTCTGCGTTGCCAGTTGCTCTGCTTCCATTGCTTCAACCACCCCCACAGGGCATTTGCCACCATCCATGAGTCAGTATAGAGATAAAGTACTGGCCACTTTTCTCGTTCAGCAATGTCCAGGGCCAGCTGGATGGCTTTCACCTCGGCAAATTGACTCGATTCACCCTCTCCTTCAGCAGTTTCTGCAACTTGTCGTCCAGGACTCCATACAGCTGCCTTCCATCTCTGATGCTTTCCCACAATACGGCAAGAGCCATCAGTAAACAAGGCATACTGCTTTTCACTTTCTGACAATTTATTATATGGTGGGGCCTCTTCAGCACGCACCACCTCCTCCTCTGGTGACATTCCGAAATCTTTGCCCTCTGGCCAGTCCATGATGACTTCTAGAATGCCTGGGCGACTGGGATTTCCTATTCGAGTTCGTTGTGTAATTAGTGCAGCCCATTTACTCCATGTAGCATCAGTTGCATGATGTGTAGAGGAGACCCTGCCTGTGAACATCCAGCCCAGCACGGGCAGCCGGGGTGCCAGGAGGAGCTGTGCTTCAGTGCCAGTCACTTCCGAAGCAGCTCGAACCCCTTCATAGGCTGCCAGTATCTCTTTCTCAGTTGTGGTATGGCTGGCCTCAGATCCTTTGTATCCCCGACTCCAAAAGCCGAGGGGTCGACCTCGAGTCTCCCCTGGAGCTTTCTGCCAGAGGCTCCAGGTAGGACCGTTCTCCCCAGCTGCAGTGTACAGCACATTTTTTACATCTGGTCTGGTCCGGACAGGTCCAAGGGCTACTGCGTGAACTATCTCGCGTTTAATTTGCTCAAAGGCTTGTTGCTGCTCAGGGCCCCATTTAAAATCATTCTTCTTCCGGGTCACATGATAGAGAGGGCTTACAATCGAACTGTAATTTGGGATGTGCATTCTCCAGAACCCCACTGCACCCAAGAAAGCTTGCGTTTCTTTCTTATTAGTTGGTGGAGACATTGCTGTTATCTTGTTGATCACATCTGTGGGGATCTGTCTACGTCCATCTTGCCATTTTATTCCCCAAAATTGAATCTCCTGTGCAGGTCCCTTGACCTTACTCCGTTTTATGGCAAAACCGGCTTTCAGCAGGATTTGGATTATTTTCCTCCCTTTCTCAAAGACTTCTTCCGCTGTATCGCCCCACACAATAATGTCATCAATGTATTGCAGGTGTTCTGGAGCTTGCCCCTGTTCCAGTGCAGTTTGGATCAGTCCATGGCAAATGGTAGGGCTGTGTTTCCACCCCTGGGGCAGTCGGTTCCAAGTGAACTGGACACCCCTCCAAGTAAAAGCAAACTGTGGCCTGCACTCTGCTGCCAAAGGAATGGAGAAAAATGCATTGGCAATATCAATCGTGGCATACCACTTGGCTGCCTTTGACTCTAGTTCATACTGAAGTTCTAGCATGTCCGGTACAGCAGCACTCAATGGTGGTGTGACTTCATTCAGGCCACGATAGTCTACTGTTAGTCTCCATTCTCCATTAGACTTTCGCACTGGCCATATGGGGCTATTAAAGGGTGAGCGGGTCCTGCTGATCACCCCCTGATTCTCCAGTCTACGGATCAGCTGATGGGTGGGAATCAGGGAGTCTCGGTTGGTGCGATATTGCCGCCGGTGCACTGTTGTGGTCGCAATTGGCACTTGTTGTTCTTCAACTTTCAGCAACCCCACAGCAGAGGGATCTTCTGAGAGACCAGGCAAGGTGGACAGCTGCTCAATTTCCTCAGTCTCCAAAGCAGCAATACCAAAAGCCCACCGGTACCCTTTTGGGTCTTTGAAGTACCCTCTCTTGAGGTAGTCTATGCCGAGGATGCATGGAGCCTCTGGACCAGTCACAATAGGGTGCTTTTGCCATTCCCTCCCAGTCAGGCTGATTTCAGCCTCCAGCACAGTCAACTCTTGGGATCCTCCTGTTACTCCAGAAATATAGATGGGTTCCAGCCCTTGACAGCTTGATGGCATCAGGGTACACTGTGCACCGGTATCTACTAGAGCCTTATACTTCTGTGGGACTGATGTGCCAGGCCATCTGATCCACACAGTCCAGTAAATCCGATTGTCCCCTACCTCCACCTGGCTGGAGGCAGGGCCCCTCTAATGGTCATCACAGCGTTGGACACTTGAGTCGTGGTGAAAGGGATTATTCTTCGTTATCACAGGAGCTGGAGTAAAATCAGCTCTTCCACTCCATCTGGGAAACTGCTCACCAGAGACTGAAGCTGTAGCTCTCATGGGATGATCAGTCTTGGCCCTTGCTCCCCTCTTCAGTTCACTCACCCGTTCCTCCAAAGCTGAAGTAGGTTTTCCATCCCACTTTGTCATGTCTTCTCCGTGATCCAGCAGGTAAAACCATAGGGTACCCCGTGGCGTATACCTTCTGTATCTCCTCTCTTGAACAATAGGACGTCTTTTGTTAATAGCTGAGACGTGTGTTGGTACACATGAGGAGCTGGATAAATGAGATACATCGTCCCTCAATTTTTTGAGGTCCTGGGACAGTTTTTTCACAGCTGAGATGATGGAAGGAGTGAGATTGTCTTCGAACTCTCGGAGTTTATGAACCATTTCATCCACTGTTAGTGGTACTATGTCATTCCAGGTCACTGTTGCCAATGAATGGGCATATGATGACGGTGCATTCCGTGTAAGTTTTCGCCACATGGGTCGTGTACATTCAACTTCATCTGGATCTATAGGTGTATCCCCGTTATTCGGCTTGATGTGATAGATCATCTCTACGATGGCCGATTCCCTCAGAGACTGGATGCCTTTGTCTATAGTAGTCCACTTGGCCGAACGACTCGTAACATCGTCCTTGTACGGAAACCTTTCTTTCACAGCTGCCAAGAGCCTCCTCCAAAGGCTGAGGGACTTTTTCTCTCTTGCAGTTGCTTTCTCAATTCCCCCTTCTCTAGCAAGTGATCCCAGCTGCTTGGCTTCTGTACCTTCTAGTTCGTGACCATCGGCCCCATTGTCCCAGCATCGGAGTAACCAGGTGATGATGTGCTCCCCTGGTTGACGGGTAAAATCTTTTCGCATATTCCGCAGCTCGGTTGAGGTCCGAGGTCGAGAAGTTACCTCTTCTTCTTCTTCTTCGTCATGTGATGATGACTCCTGATCAGATTCTGGACCAGGTGGTGAATTCATTGGTTCTTCATCTCGCTTCACCCTTTTTGCCTCCTTTTTGCTTGTTCTCTTGCGTACAGGGGCAACTGATATTGGTACGAATTGGTCCTCTGGTTTGGCTGCAGTGATTATCACTGTGGTTTGAGTAGCGACTGTACTTGTTGCTGGGGGTGGTGTAGCTACCGTGCTTGGAGCTGGGGTAACCGCGCTGTCTGTTGCAGTTGAAGTTTGAGCAGCTGCTGTACTTGCCACTGGGGTAGCTGCGCAGTTCATTGCAGCCAAAGTTTGAGTAGCGACTGTCACTTTGCCCTCAAATCCGCCGACATTCTTTTCCTTTTGAAGGTGCTGGATAGTGTTGAACAAGGCCCTGTAAGCATAGGCCAAGCCCCAGCACATTGCCGTGATTTGTCCATCTCTGGTATGGCCAGAATGACCACACACCTCATTTAAGTGTTTTACTAATTCTTCTGGATTTTGCAGTTGTTCGGTAGTGAAATTCCAAAATACTGGAGGGGCCCACTGACCTAGATACTTGCCCATACTATCCCACACACCCTGCCACTCATGGCTGTCCAGCCTCTGGGAAAATCTCTCGGTCCTCCTACATCGTCGTTTGACCCCAGACAAGACCCAAACCTGAATCTGCTTAACTCTTGAAATCAGTAGTGGGCAAAACACACTCTGTATGCGTGTTAGCATGGTGATTCCCATCACCATCAGCAAACAAGTCTCAACAGCATTAAAAGGCCATTCAAAAAATTCAAATCTCTCAAATGTAAATGGTCTGGGGGGACGACTAGGAGGGTAAAAGGATGTCTCCTTCACAGGTTGAGCACCTGAGAAGGAGAAAAAAGATGTGTAATTGCTAAGCACCTCCATCATATACCTCCCAAAGTATAAAGGTGGTGACCACACTGGGAACATAAGCCAGATCAGTTTCATGATCAATGATTCTATTGTATTACAAGTCATTACCATAAAGTACAATGGGATAAAAACCTTAGCCCAAGCCCCACACTTGAAAAACACTAATACAGCCAATACCGGATGGACGTAAGATATGATATACTGAAACTGTGAGATCAAGAGGAACAACCTTGAGAGCCAATAAATCAGCATTGTGACGAGTGACTATCAATCCAGTCAGATCTGTTCTTATCTCAACCCCTCGTGCCCCACGTTGGGTGCCAAAAAGAACTGTCGTGGTTTAAACCCAGTCAGGTAACTTGTTCACTCACTCCCAGTGAGTGGTGCCGAGCTGACAATAATTGAGGTCCGTGTCCGTCTCCCCCCCCGCTGCACCGGGGCTCTCCCCTTCCCTGCTCCCGGAGGAACTGGGAGGAGGATCGAGAGAGTGCAACTCCTACGGGTTGAGACAAGAACAGTCCAGCAACAAATCACCACCGCTACTATCAGCTAAAACAATGATAAGGGAAAATAACAAGAGAAGAGAATACGATACCACCGGCCAAGAAAGTGAGTTCCACCCGGAAGCCCCTGTTCTTCCGGGTAACTCCCAGTTACCCCCCACCCCGGGCATGACGTGCTGTGGTATGGAATACCTCCCCGGCTAGCCCGGGTCAGGCGCCCCGTCTCTGCCTCCTCACAGCCTCCCCTCCTCCCTGGCAGAGCATGAGCCTCACAGAGTCCTTAGTCAGGGTAAACATCACTTAGCAACAACCGAAAACATCGGCTTCACCAACACTGTTCTCAAGCTAGAAGTCAAAACACAGCACTGCACCAGTTAACACAAAGGAAAAAACATGACTGCTACTGCTGAACCCAGGACAGCAGTTTTGGTAGGAGGCTTGCTAGACTGGTCAAGGAGGCTTTAAACTAGATGTGTTGGGGGAAGGGGACATCATTCCATCCCAACACACCCAGTCAGTTGCCAGCACCTATAATAAGTGCTCAGAGCAATGTAGAGATATTCCAGCCACTCCAGCCAATGAGCTGGCTTCATTTGGACCTTGGCTCAGATGCCTCTATACAAACGCCCGTAGCATGGGGAACAAACAAGAGGAATTAGAGATGTGTGCATGTCTACGGGGGGTATGATATAATAGGCGTCACAGAAACATGGTGGGATGGCTCCTATGGCTGGAGTGCTGGAATGGAAGGTTACAGGCTTTTTAGAAAAGACAGGCCTGGCAGGCGGGGAGGGGGTGTTGCCCTTAATGTTAGGGATAGGCTGGAGAGTATGGAACTCTGTCTGGGGACAGGTGAGCAGTCCACAGAGAGTTTGTGGGTCAGGGTTAAAGGGAGAACAGCTATGGGGATCTGTTACAGACAGCCTGATCAAGGAGAACCTGCAGATAAAGCACTCTATAGGCAGATAGGAAAAGCCTCACGCGCACAGGCCCTTGCTCTCATGGAAGACTTCAACCTCCCTGACATCTGTTGGAAGGATGGTACGGCCTGGCACAAGCAATCCAGGAGGTTCCTCGACTGTGTAGAAGACAACTTCCTTCTGCAAGTAACAGAGGAGCCGACAAGAAGAGGTGCCATGCTTGCCCTCGTGCTCACCAACCGGGAAGGGCTCGTTGGAAATGTGACGCTCCAGGGCAGCCTTGGATGCAGCGATCATGAGATGGTTGAGTTCAAGATCCTGAGGACAGTGAGAAGAGCGTGCAGCAAGCTCACTGCTCTGGACTTCAAAAGAGCAGACTTTGGCCTCTTCAGGAAGCTGCTTAGTAAGGTTCCATGGGATATAGCCCTAGAGGGCAGGGGGGCCCAAGGCTTTTGGCTGATATTCAAGGATCACCTACTACAAGCTCAGGAGTGTTGTATCCCAAGTAGAAGGAAGTGCAGCAGGAGGGCCAGGAGACCTCCTTGGATGGATAAGGAGCTGCTGAGGAAAATTCAATTGAAAAAAGAGGCTTATAAAAAGTGGAAGCAAGGACAGGCGGCCTGGGAAGAGTACAGGAATGTTTTCTGGGAAGCTAGGGACCAGGTTAGGAAAGCTAAGGCCCAGTTAGAATTAAACTTGGGTAGGGATATTAAGGATAACAGGACTGGATCCTACAAGTACATAGCAAATAAAAAACAGACTAGGGAGAATGTAGGCCACCTCAGGAAGTTCTGGGGAGAACTGGCTACCCTGGATTTGGAGGAGGCTGGGGTTCTGAATTACTTCTTTGCCTCGGTCTTCACTGGCAAAGGCTCTGACTGCACCACCCAAGTCTTGGATGGCAGATGCAGGGACTGTGAGAATGAAGACCTTGCGCCCACTGTAGGAGAGAAATGGTTCGAGACCATCTTAAAAATCTGAACGTGCACAGGTCCATGGGTCCTGATGTAATCCATCCACAGGTCCTGAAGGAGCTGGCGAATGAAGTTGCGAAGCCGCTGGCCGTCATATTTGAGAAATCATGGCAGTCAGGTGAAGTTCCCAGTGACTGGAAAAAGGGAAATATAACCCCCATTTTCAAGAAGGGGAAAATGGATGACCCAGGGAATCACAGACCAGTCAGTCTGACCTCTGTGCCTGGCAAAATCTTGGAGCAGATTCTCCTGGAAGGCATGCTAAGGCACACGAAAAACAACAAGGTGCTTGGTGACACCCAGCATGGCTTCACTAAGGGGAAATCCTGCCTGACCAATTTGGTGGCCTTCTATGATGGGGCTACAGAACTGATGGACAGGGGTAGAGCTGTTGATGTCATCTACCTGGACTTGTGTAAAGTGTTAGGCACTGTCCCACACGATATCCTTGTCTCTAAATTGGAGCGACATCAATTTGATGGATGGACCACTCTGTGGATAAAGAACTGGCTGGATGGCTGCATGCAAAGAGTTGTGGTCAATGGCTCAGTGTCCAGCTGGAGACCAGTAACGAGTGGTGTCCCTCAGGGATCGGTGTTGGGACTGATCTTGTTTAACATCTTCATCACTGACATGGACAGTGGGATTGAGTGTGCCCTCAGCAAGTTTGCTGATGACATCAAGCTGTGTGGTTCAGTTGATACGCTGGAGGGAAGGAATGCCATCCAGAGGGACTCTAACACATTTGTGAGGTGGGCTGATGCCAACCTCATGAATTTTAACCATGCCAAGTGCAAGGTCCTACACCTGGGTTGGAGCAATCCCAGGCACAGCTACAGGTTGGGCAAAGAAGAGATTCAGAGCAGCCCTGCGGAGAAGGACTTGGGGGTGCTGGTTGATGAGAAAATGAACATGAGCAGTCAGTGTGCGCTTGCAGCCCAGAAAGCCAACCGTATCCTGGGCTGCATCAAAAGGAGCGTGACCAGCAGGTCGAAGGAGGTGATCCTGCCCCTCTATTCTGCTCTTGTGAGACCTCACCTGGAGTATTGTGTACAGTTCTGGTGTCCTCAACATAAAAAGGACATGGAACTGTTGGAACAAGTCCAGAGAAGGGCCACGAGGATGATCAGGGGACTGGAGCACCTCCCATATGAAGACAGGCTGAGGAAGTTGGGGCTGTTCAGCCTGGAGAAGGCTGTGTGGAGACCTCATAGCAGCCTTCCAGTATCTGAAGGGGGCCTATAGGGATGCTGGAGAAGGACTTTTCATTAGAGACTGTAGAGATAGGACAAGGGGTAACGGGTTAAAACTTAAACAGGGGAAGTTTAGATTGGATATAAGGAGGAAATTCTTTCCTGTTAGGGTGGCGAGGCACTGGAATAGGTTGCCCTGGGAGGTTGTGACTGCTCCATCCCTGGCAGTGTTCAAGACCAGGTTGGACGAGGCCTTGGGTGATATGATTTAGTGTGAGGTGTTCCTGCCCACGGCAGGGGGGTTGGAACTTGATGATTTTAAGGTCCTTTCTAACCCTAACTGTTCTATGATTCTTATTCTGAAGGTCTTAAACAAAAGAACCCTGGGGATCTGATGTGGTCCATGCTCTGTCACTGAGCAGAGCAGGATGGAGACTGTCACCTTCTCAGCCCCTGATTAACATCTTGCCTGTTGGACCTTGCTGACTTTAGCAGATGGCAGGCTTTTCACTTCTTGAAATCAAGCATAATAAAGCCCTCCTACTCCCCACACACATGCTGCTATTAGGGACACAAAGCTCTGCAGCTTGTTCAGTGAAATCGACAAGTGCCAATACAGAACATCTTTGTAATGAGACTGGCCACCAACTCATTTTTACAAGCAATTTATTTTCTATATAATCCATCCCCGTGGCAACTGACTGTTGAGTTGAGGATCACAATGTATCTGTTGGTAGTTACATTCTGTTTTTTAACCAAGTCTGATGTGAAAGGGAGGTGATCTTCTATTTGGTGCTCATTCATGACAAACGGAGCAGTAATCCTTCTTTCCTAATGCACAAAATAGGTACAGGATCTGCTAAACTATGTCAGATCATTGCGCCATTACAGATTTTCTGTGGCACTGACTTGGTATCTAAATTGCAACCTTTGCAAGCAATTGTTAATTATGGTGTGTTTCCCTATTAACAGCTGTTTTTTCATATTTTTAGCAAATGTTAATCACGTACTCAGGGACTAAGCCAAATCTGTCACTGAGTGTGACACTGTAATACTATTCTCTTAAAGAATGAGACCCCTTAAACATAAAGAGTCAAGAGCTTTGTCTTCCAGTCACTTCCTTCAAAGTCTTTGCCATCATTGGTGAGTTGGCTCCTTTGAACACAACAATGGTCACAGCTGGTAGCAGAACAAGACAAGTACTGTCATTTATGTTAGCAACTGTTTTCACATGTTTGACAGTTCCTCTACCACAGCCTGCTCCTCTGGGGAACATTTGCCTATGCGGCAGCCGGTCTGAACAAGACTGCTGCTTCATGAGGCACATGTGCTTTCCTCACCCAGGCTCTGGAGTGTGGTTGATAGTCCTTAGACAGTCACAGTTGCTGTGGATGATGTAGAGTCCAATTACTCACTATTAGCACAGACTTTTACTGGCTCTGTATTGAGATAATTTAGAAGTGCAATGAAAATGGGGAACTAATTCCTTTGGCATTGCTATGTCATGCTTGGAAGAAAATTTGGTATTTTAGAAGTCATAAATTAACCCAATTTAGCTAGCATAACCTTGCAACCTTTTATCATTTGGTTTGGCAACTGATGCTGGTATTCTCACTCATGTAAGTTTCATCATCAGATCTTTCTTTTTTCTTTCAGGAGGAGGGTTCATACAGTACACATTTATTCCTCAGAAAGGATATAGCATAGCTATAGCAGGGCCAAGAGCCTTGGTATGGTGTAGCCTGTTCGCCTCCCACATTTCCCCTCCAAATACGCTACTCCTAGAATTTACCTATCCATCCTGGTTGCTATGGTATCTGAGCAACTGACAAGGAGGCTTCATGTGCTATAAAGTCACAAGGTCCTTCTAGTTGGCAGTAGCAGGTGAAAAGTACTGCATATGTCAAAAAGAACTGGAGGCTTTCAGATGAATCACAGTCCTCCAAATTACCTGCCACTGCTGCTGGCCCCAGGAGCATCTCAGTGGTCCTCATGGGAGCGAGCTCTCCTATTATCCTGCCCAGGCTCCTGCTGCCAGTGCATTAAAAACAAATTCAATCAGACAGTTATGTAACAAGGAGGTGATGTAGAAATCAGAGAAAACTTTGCAACCTTCTGATCTGAGACTCTAGGTTTAAGGAGATAGTGCCATGTACCACACATATGGTTTGCAACATTAAAAATTGAATTTCAACAACATGATTTCTTAAAAATAGGCAATGCATGACAGTACATCTTCCTGATGATGAGCTAGTGTATGTTAGAGAATGATTCAGTAAAAAAATAGTGTAATATTTTTACAATTTAGACCAAATTTAATGGGAAAATGTTTTCAGCTAGTTGCAGGAATAGGGAAAAAGAAACAAATATTGAAATACTTTTTTGTGAACCTTTCACAGGTATCACAGTCCTTAGATAGTCAAAGGCGGCAAATATGCATAGTATTAAAAAGTGTCTGTAGTATTATTATTCAATATAAATTATACTTTCAGCAGAGCATAAGAACCAATGCAGAGACCACTGCTGTTCAGAGTTATCAGTGTGGTTTGTTGTTTTTTTTTGTTTGGTTGTTTTTTCACTTTTTTTTTCCTTCTTTTTCTTCTATTCACCCTCCATTCCCGCCCCCCTTGCTTCCCAGACAGGCTCAGGTCTAACAGCCATTAAGTTGTCTAATTTTGTAGGATGCCAGTGGTTCCCATTCCATGCTGTCAGTTATTTATATCAAAATAAAGCAAAATACATTGCTTTTTAACTTATGCATATATTTAAACAATGCCCTCCAGACAGAGCTCATACTTGAGCCCTTGATATCTGTCTCAAGAGGAAATGACAGAAGGTGGGTCCCCATAGTGACTCCTTGCTCAGGTGGCATGTGCTGGCCATTTTTACATAAGTTTGCACTTTCAGAAATGGAAATACAGAATAGAAGGAAGGAGAAAGAGCTCCTGAAATGACAACTACTTGTTAACCATAAAAAATGGAGAAAATAATTGAGACAGATGACCAGATTTAGTAAAAATAAACCTCACCATTAAAAACTAATTAAACATTTGCATTTCAGAGGTAAGTTTCTGTGCTAAAGTTTAGGTAACAGCAGGTTGACAGTGAAGATTATTGACTGTAATTTGCTGAAGGTTTTTATGTAAGTTATGTGCAATATGTGGAGGATTTATTCAGCTCTGCATAGCTGCTTTATTATTCTTTTAAAGTGAATAATTTACAACTGTTCTCAGAGATGTTTTATCAGCCGCTTATCTCCTTCAGCTGGACTTGTGATGTGGAGGGATAAAATGAATTACTGTTTAATATAACAGAAATTAATCAGACTAGAACAGCAGGAGAATAATGACTGCCTTAACAGTTAAATATTTTACATTTGGCAACAAAACTGCAACTCAAAATATAAGGAATTTAACCTTTCTCCCTTATCTGAACACTGGAAAATGTTGGTGACACAACGGACTACAATATATTTGCTGCATAATGTAATTTTATTCTTGGTAACTAAACAGAACTACTTATTTTAGCATAAAAAGTTACTTGTTGTCTAACTGGTTCTCCTACCCATGTCTTGTGGTATTGTTAAAACTTTCCATTGGATGGGCTATATTCCTTACAGCTTTGCTCCACTATTATAACCTTTAGAACAGCTAAAGCGTCATTTTTTGAATCTTACCTGCTAAATGATAACTGTGTGTTTGCCATCACTACTTTAACTACATCAGCAACAGAAAACCTGTGGAAATACTACTGTGTTCTGTTAGAATTAATTGTGGTAAAGTACCTATTCTCTGTATTTTCCTAGAATATAGCCGGTCCTTTTAGTATCTCCATAACCCTATGAAGTTGATGTTGACCTAACGAATGCTGGAGGGAGAGAAAAAAAGTATTTATGGCCATCAAAATCTAATCCACAGATGTACTGCGCATTTATTACTAATTTTCCATAAACATTGTGTGTTCTTTAGGGTGAAAAATTATATGTGTAAATTTTCATAGAGCAGCAAGTATGCCTTCATGCATGTATTCCTGCAAGAAAATCTTCATGAAGATTTTGCAGCTTTTTTCATCCTCAAATGATTGTAATAATTAGATGTGTTACATATACGAATAACACCAAGCACAGCAGACTTTTTCTGTATTTACAATATCAACACTACTGAAAAGAAAGTGTTTTCTTCAGATTGTGTGATTGTGGTATACAACAGAGTACTTGAGTCTGTGACTGACTCACAGTATGTTTGCTCTCTGCTTTGTGAAACTCACTTGTAAGTTTCTTTACTTTACAAAGGGTCTTTGCCTACATCTATGAAAGGATGGTGCAAAATACCTGGTTTCTGTTATTTTTCCAAGGTGATTGGTTATGATTGCTTTTGAGCTGCCTTAAACTGTTTGAGGCTTTAATTCAAACCCAGGAGAGGTTAAGTACGTCCTAAAAATTCTGTGACAAGCAAGCACTCATGAAGACAGTTGAAAATTCCGTGTTATTTTCTCAGTTTACCTGTTGAAAGGAAAGATGTATACAAGGCATTAAACACAGTTTGGTCATCACATCAGAATTAACACTTCTTAGACACTTCTAGGTGAAAGATAAATATTTTCTGTAGCAATAGATCTTCTGAGCTGCTTGAAATGTCCAGTCTGTGACCCTGCAGGAAGACCTGGATAGGCTGGAAGGGTGGGCTAACAAAAACATTATGAAGTTCCTCAGAGACAAATGTAAGGTCTTGCACCTGGGAAAACATAATCCATGAGTGCAGCACAGGCTGGGATCTACCCAGCTGGGCAGCAGCTCTGTGGAAAGGGCCCTGGGGGACTTAGTGGCCACCAGCTAACTGTGAGTAAACAGTGTGCTACTGCTGCAAAGAAAGCTGACAGAATGCTGGGTTGCATCAACAAGGACATCACTAGCAGAGAAAAAGGTCATTATCCCACTACTCAGTGCTTGTCAGGCCACACCTGCAATACTGTGCCCAGTTTTCATCCCCTCTACACAAAAACATGCAAGCAGGCTAGAGAGGATCCAGAGAAGGGCCACAAAGATGAACAAAGTACTGGAAAGCCTGTAGTATGAGGAAGGGCTGAGAGAATTGGTTTTGCTCAGCCTGCAGAAAAGAAGGCTCAGGGAAGACCTTATCACCATGTCTCAGTATTTAAAGTGTGGCTACAAAGAAGATGGAGACTCCCTTTTTACAAGGAGTCACATGGAAAAGACAAGGAGTATGGAATAATCTCCCCAGGGAAGTGGTGGTCTCCCCAGTGTTGGACTTTTTTAAGGTTCGGCTGGACAGAATGCTGGGACATCTAGTCCAGGTCATGCTTTGCCTAGAATGGTTGGACTAGATGATCCCTGAGCTCCCTTTCAACCTGGTATTTTGTGCTTTTATGAAGCTTTATTCAGGCCCAAATCCAATCAGTTTTAGCAGAGGTTTTGTACATGTTAATTATACAGGATTAGACTCCCTTTTATTTATTTTTTTTACCAGCCTGTGTAGTAAAAAGAACATTTTTATTAACACTGTTCAAGATCTATAATGTGTTCTTTTTCCGTGTTTGCAGTAAGAAGCAGAATATAATAGGATCTCATTTTATGCTTGGAATAAAAAGTATTTTAGACTTGTCATAACTATTATAGTGTAAAATAAAATTATTACAAACAACTGCTAACCTTGTTGGCCTTTGATTACAGTCAACTGTTTTATAATATTAAAATCTGTGCTTTGAATAAGTCAGGATAATTTACTTTGAATTGTAAATGCTCAAATAAAAAACTTTCTTGATTTTTGTTTATTGTCTCATATTCTGCTCTTCCTTTTACCTTACATTTTTCAATTTCAGGGAAACTTCTGCCTTTATTTGGACTCTCCAAAACTAGAATGCATTTACAGATTCTCTCATTTTCATAGATAAATGCTGAATCCACAAAGAAAGGAACATTCTGATGTGAAAGCTTTCTTGTATCATATGAAGTAGGAAATATATTGGTCAAGAGAATCTTCTCCCTACCGAGTTACAGTACATAGATTTTTACGATGCAATTTTGTAGGTGCAGATGAGAAGGCTTTTATTGTACAGCAATATCCAAATATTATGTTGCAAAAGTGAGATAATTTGCTTTTCCTAAATAGTTTTGTAGATACTAGATGGCTCAGGAGACTAATAATGAGATAAACCTATGGTAATGGATGAAGAAGTTTTCACTTTCAGGTCAGGAGTTGGAATTTGGGATCATTAAAAACATCATTAAAATTCAGTGACTGAGTGATAATTTATGACTTGGGAAATCAAAATTCAGTTCTTTCTCTGCTATAAACTTCCTATGTTACCTTGGGAAAGTAATGTAGGGTTAGATTTATGAAGATATTTATCATTGAAGTATCTCCACAGATCTGATCCTTCATTTCTTTGCTTAGCCTCCATCTATGTCCATAAGCACCATACATTCTTTCAAAAGACCTGTTTTCTTTTTTTTGTTTTAGAAATGGAGACTGGCAGTTATTCACAAATATGCTTTAACTCACATTGTTGTTGGACATAGCGGCAAGGAGTAAGGAACTGAACTTCTGTTTCAGAAAAGGTATGAGCCCAGGCAGGGTGAAATAATGTGTTTTTTTTTTATCTCCCCTCCTAGGCTAAGTTGCCCTGCTCATGTACTTTATATTTTTCAAGCACTTGCAGCCTCATAACAGGATCAAACTGCTCATGGGTGTCCCATGCTGCACAGCTTATGAACATATGGTCTATAACAGGCTTAGGTGAGAAACAGCTTCTGAAGTGAGGAGCCAGATTTCCTTATATATTTTTAACAAGGACAGATAAGGACTAGCGAATTGCTTTCTGGTCATGCTGTAGTTAAATACCACAAATACTCATTGTGAGGACCATGCTCCTTTTGCCCCTTTATAGACTTTTTATGGTATTGTCCTGGGTTCAGCAGTAGCAGTCATTTTTCTCCTTCTTGGTAGCTGGTGCAGTGCAGTGTTTTGACTTTCGGCCTGGGAACAGAGCCGATAACAAGGATGTTTTGGTTTGGCCAAGGACTTTGTGAGCCTCATGCTCTGCCAGGGAGGAGGGGAAGCTGGGAGGAAGCAGAGACAGGACACCTGACCCAAACTGACCAAAGAGGTATTCCATACCACAGCACGTCATGCCTGGGGGGTTAACTGGGAGTTATGTGGAAGGGCTGGTGGACTGCAGGGTTGGAGGAGGTGTGGGTCAGTGCTTGGTTGGGGGGGGGGGGGGGGGGGGGTGAGTTAGCAGTTGGCTGGTGGTGAGGTGTTGTATTCTCTTCCCTTGTTATTTCCTTTATCATTATTATCATTGGTGGTAGCAGTAGTGATTTGTGTTATACCTTACTTACTAAACTTATCTCAACCCGTGGCAGTTGCATTCTTTTCGATTCTCCTCTCTGTCCCTCTGGGAGTAGGGGGAGGGCAAGAAGGGGGAGGAGTGAACGAGCTGTCTGGCTAGGGTTTAAACCACAACAGGTATTTATCTAAAACCAGATGTATTATGGCGTATCAATGTCAGGAACCTGCATAGCAAATACCTGCCAAACCTTCCAGACAGTGAAGCATTATACTCCGATTTAATGCTCTGCATTAAAAACACCCTGGGATCCCATCTGGGAGCCGCTCCCAGCTAGTGCTGAAACTTCTGCTGGTTTCAGGACAGAAGAGAATCAAGCCATCATCCATGAATTCAATCCTCCACAACCATGCAAAGAAGTGAAAACAGACAAGTGTTTGTTATTTACCTACTTTTTCTGCTGCTTCATGTAAACGTGTGAAATTTCTCAAACTCCATGCAAGTTAGAGAGAGAAAGGCACTCCATAACCTCTAAAATAGGGCAGTAAACAAATAAATAATAAGCAGGAACAAATAAACCAATAAATCTACTTTGGTGAGAAGGTCAGACTAATACTGGGTATCAGGAAAACTTTCTTCACAGAGATGGTAATCAGTTACTGGAACAAGCTTTCCAGGAAAGTGGGATGTGCAAGTGCTTGTTAAGCTCTTCTTAATTACAGTTATTAGCTTCATACTGTTCCAAAAAGCACTGCCACTGCCATTTTCAACTTAGGACACAAAGTTATCTAGTAAATATAATTTGGTGGTAAGCATTAGAAATTTGAGGCTTGAATAAACCTGGTTGTTCCTACACAAGACAACCTGTGTGAGAGTTGGTTTTCACCTTGAAAGCATTACAAAAGGATTATCTTACCAAAGTGCAGGCACTTCAGTGGGTATCTATTGAGCTTTGGTATTTATCTTAAGACAGTGCTACACAAAGCCATGTCTCTAATCAGCAGCAGAAACAGCCATGTAAATGAGCATTTTAGACATTCCATCACTCACCTTTCTAATGCAGCATTACAGTTTCAGCTTTTACCTTTTGAACCTGTATAATATGCAACTGCTCACTTAATACTAGAAGCTAGCTCTCTTCCAAGCATCTAGGGGAGTTCTGTGTCTAATATTCAGGTTATTATCAGAGATGCCAGATAGTCCTATATGAAAGGAAGAAAAGCCTAATCACAGCATGATTCTGGATCAGTGGATTCTGGAACAACCTACCCTGAAGAGATCCTCACCTGTTTGGACTGGAATTTTAGAATAAACAACCTAAGAGTACTGATGTGGTACAGGAGATTATAAAAAGAAAAGCTTAGGTATCCTCATATGACCTAAAAATGTCTATAGGTCTAAATAATTTTCTGCCTTTTCCAAAGAAATAATGGACTGTGCACCTGACTGACAGCAACACTGTTGTTCTTTATGTTTGATATTTGTAGTCATGTGCCCACTGTGCCCAAACTGCTGTGCATACTCACACCAAAAGGATGGCACTCATACTCAGGAACTTTCAGATGAGGTAGAATGCCAGTAATAAGAGAGATATATTCACTGACTGCTAGTTTCCAAGGAAACAATTCTGTGTCAGTTAGCATTGCAGACAGTTACCACTTTGAAGGCCTTGGTAGCCCAATTGTTGTCACCTACTCTTTCTATTGCACTAGAAGTGTGTTCTGCTGCATACCATGTAGATACAGCCATTGTTGAGCATCCTGCTGCCAATAAAACATTTCTGAAACTGGTAAAACATTAGATTACCTGGCTGGCAGCACTACAGTTGTGAGTTTGTTTAATTTCAGAAAAACTACAATGAATTTATAACATGGGACAAAAATGCCCAAGACTTTCCTGAATCCCCACTGGTAACCCACAGATGTAAGGCCCTGTAGGGCATTATTATTCTGCTAAGCCAACTAGGGTTTTATCTTTCAATGAAAATCTCTTCTTTGTGAAGTGAGACGATAATGAGCTCTTGATCTTTTGTCTCCTTTGGGAGGATCCTATCCCAAAAAGAAACCTGCCATCATAAAAATTGTGGGGTGCTTTCGATGTTTTTAAGTGCAGCTGTAAGGAAGGCTTTACAAAATATTGAAACAAACCTGTGCATCAGTCCTCTTCCAGGTTGAGGATCATTTAAAAAAATAATTAGGTTCTTTAGCATAAGTCTCCTTGTAACCAGTACATAGAATCTTAGAATCATAGAGCAGAATCATCAAATCATAGAATCAACTAGGTTGGAAAAGACCTTTAGCATCATCAAGTCCAACCGTTACCCCAGGACTGCCAAGGCCACCACTAAACCATATCACTCATCTACACGGTTTTTGAAAACTTCCAGGGACAGTAACTTCACCACTGCCCTGGGCAGCCTGTTCCTATGCCTGATCAACCTCTCTGTGAAGAATTTTTTCTTAATATCCAATCTAAGCCTCCCATGGCACAGCATGAGGCCATTACCTCTTGTCCTATAGCTTGTTAGTTGGGAGAAGAGACCAACCCCACATCACTACAACTTCCTTTCAGGTCGCTGTAGAGAGTGATAAGGTCCCACCTGAGCCTTTCCTTCTCTAGTCTAAACACCCCCACTTCCGTCAGCCATTCCTCATCACACTTGTGCTCCAGACCCTTCACCAGCTTCATTGCCTGTTTCTGGACCTTCTTCAGCACCTCAATATCTGTCTTGTAGTGAGGGCCCCAGAACTGAACACAGGATTCAAGGTGCGGTCTCACCAATGCAAAGTGCAGGGGGATGATCACTGCCCTGGCCCTGCTGGCCACACTGCTGCTGATACAGGCCAGGATGCCGCTGGCCACCTTATCTACCTGGGCACAAGCTGGCTTATGTTCAGCAGCATCAGTCAGCACCCCCAGGTCCTTTTTCATCAAGCAGCTTTCCAGGCGCTCTTCCCCATGTTAGTAGCATTGCATGGGGTTGTTGTGAGTCAAATGTGGGACCCAGCACTTTGCCTTATTGAACCTCATACTGTTGGCCACAGTCCATTGATCCAGCCTGTCCAGGTCCCTCTGCAAACCTCCATATCCTTCAGCAGATCAACACTCACAGCCAACTTGGTGTCTGCAAATTTACTGAGGGTGCACTCAATCCCTTCATCCAGATCATCAATGAGGACATTAAACAACACTGGCTCTAACACTGAGCCCTGAGGTACACTGCTAATGACAAGTTGCCAGCTAGATGTGATGCCATTTACCACAACTCTTTGGTCTCTGCCATCCAGCCCAGCAAAGAATACACCTATCCAGGCCTTGAGCAGCCAGTTTCTCCAGGATAACACTGTGGGAGACAGTGTCAAATGCTTTACTAAAGTCCAAATAGACAATGTCCACAGCCCTTCCCTCATGAACCAGGTAGGTCACATTGTTGTAGAAGGAGATCAGGTTGGTCAAGCAGGACCTGCCCTTCATGAAGCCGTACTGACTAGGCCTGATCCTGGGGTTAACTATGTGGCAGTTCATGATCTAAAGAGCGAGAGAAGCACTGCAGTTCACATCGTATTGTTAATGTTGAGTGGTTTTTTTTGCTGTGGATGTATTGAGTGCTCCTCTGAAGTTAAGAAGCTATATTAAAAATTACTATTCGGTTCTTCTGTATTTCAGAATTTTGGCTTGGTTGGGAGGGAGGTAGCAGAATTCTTGTCACTTTCTTGTGCTGATATCAGCTCTGATACAAGGACCAGCACAGTTAGGACTGAATTCCCATTGTCTGCAGGCTCAGAAGAGATCAATGATATTCAGTTACACTAGACTGAAGACACTGCAGTTTGTTCTATGATGTATATGTCACTTTTCATTAATTCTGAGAGACCTGCTACTTTAGAATCCAGGGTAAACAGAGTCATGTATTGGATTAGATCTCTGCCGTGAATAAATTTAGTTCCCAGCAAGTATAAAAAATGAGCAAGGCCAAAACCCCTCAGAGCAGAAAATGTCACAGTGATTGCTAATACATTACTTTATTAGGCAGAGGAATGCCTAATAAAACCCCTATTAGGATGTCATACCTGCTTATTACTGAATTCTCTAGAAAGTTTATTTGATATGCCCAAGCCAATTATCAAAGTCCTGGTGATAAGAAGCAGCTCACTGGGCCTGAATATATCAGAGCAGAATGACTAAATTGTGGGAATTCATGGGCTTTGAATAATTAACTTGGCTCTTTGTAGAAAGCACACACCTTGGAAACTAATTTCCTGTTTGGACAAAGCAATTTGTCCTTGTGTTGCCTTTGAAAAGTAAACTGTTTGACTGTGAGGCTATTCTCATCTCCTTTTTATTCATCTCCGAGCTTTCTTCCTCATTTTCTCTTGTTACATTTTGCATTGCTGCTCTTGCACTGACAAAGCTCTGATCTTGCTAAAAACTGAAATGTGAGATTGTGTCATTTCCCACCAAATGGAGCAGGTGTATCCAATCTGCATTAGTTTTGTGGCACATGGCCTTTTTCCCCTCCATGATGCTGATTATATTTAAAGAAAAGCTTTGCACTGGACCAATAACAGAAATAAACAGCTGCTAGTATGCACAGGGGGTACAGCTGACTTCACAGGAGGGAGCTGTGAAAGAAGTTCCTGCATTCCCTGGGTGAAAACCTGACTGTACTCAAATTAACGTCAAACCCTTGCTGATACCTGTGAGACTGGGATTGCATCGTTTGGATCACAGGTATGTTTCTGTTCCTGGTGGGTCGCCCTTGACAAGAAAAACGTTTACTATGTGACTGCTTGGTTGAAGGGAATGGTTTCCAGTCTGCTCCCTAGTGAACTCTTATGTCCAAATTTCAGAAATCACTATTGGGTTTGGCAGTTTCAGTGTAAGAATTATGCTTGGAGGCTGAGCAGTTTTTTCGTCTTTGGTCTTCCCCTCTTAGAATTAAAGAATAATAAGGCTGCCAATGACAAATTTTAGTACTCGGCCTCTCCATTTACAGGTCACTCAGATCATGCTTGAGGGAAACAAGGAGGACTGCAAAGTGTCTTGACTGTACAACAACCTCATTGCCTGTGACCGCGTGACCATCACTTGTAACCCATGGGCTCTTTGGTCTCTTGGTTTCCTTAAATGCGGAAAAGTCTGTGTTTTGAATAGACCTGACTGATTCAAATGCAGGAAAAGAGCAATAATGTTTGCAGGTGAGGATTTATCTCTTACAGTCAGAACAGTCACACATCCCTACAGAAAGAAATGTTAGTGCATTACAGGCTTTTGCTCAGATTGTTTTCTGAAATCATAATGTACCTCAGTGTATTCTGAGCTGTCTGTAGTGGGAGATTACCATAGCACTATTCCTCTGTTCTGTTATTTTGGAAGACACATTTTTCCTTAAGCCTTGATGGAATACATTATGAATAGGAGCTAATAAATCTCTGGTGCCAGCACTGTGCCTCTGGGAAATGCTAGATGTGCTTGTCATTCCAAACACTTCCTCAGCTCCCTGGTTCCCTTGTACTCTGTGAAATTCAACAGGCATCCTTCTTTGCCACCTCAGCAATGATACTTTCAAGACAATGAGCATGGCCTTCCACAGCCTTTCTTTAAGATTTTCATTTAGATTTTCAGCTCTAGTTTTGATTAAAAAGAGACAAGGGAGATGTAAAGCTATCTTAAAGCACTTTATTTGGTTTGTTCTGGACTTTACCTGCAGTTATTGTGGTTTAAAATTTTCTCAAATTACGTTAAACTATGGGAAAAGTTTACTGTTGCTAAGGATAAGATGGCGTCCAGATTGCCTGTACCAGAACTCATACAGTAGACATAACTATAACATTATGTTCTGTAGCACGTCCCTCAAAATTGCAAGCAACCAGGGAAAACCCCTAGGTGTAGTTTGGTCCACAAAAAAACCTGCTTTGTAAGAAAAGGCATGCTCCTAACAAGGTATGGCTAAAGGAGACTGTTAATACAACACAAGCACAAATCATCACCCTCAGTGTGAGCAGGGAATTTGTCCACTGCTCAAAATGCCCTTCCCAAAACTGTTGTTTCCACACTGCTACAGGCTGGACAGACTGAAACCCATCTCCTTTTCTTATGCTGCTTTTAGAAGCACTGTTAACAGTTGCTGTGAATAATGAATCTAGATAAATCTTGTTCCTTTCAGATCTTGAGGTTCCTTCTCTAAAATCTTGACTGGTGTGAGTAGGGTCTCACAGTTTATCATTATAATTCTGTCTTACTATTTAGGAAGGTTTACAAGAAAGTAATAAGTATTTCTTTCTATAGGGGAAAATGGTAAAATTTGCAAAATATTCAGTGGTTGTGCCAAAAGTTATCTGTGAAAAACATCACATGAACTTCAGGGACCATTGGTAAAATAAGCAGGAACAGTATCTTTTGCCTTGTTTTGTTTTGCTTTGGATGTGAAATGAAGTTCATCCAAAACACATCAAAACATATGGGATTTATCCATGCATCTGATCCTTTTAATGGAAATCTCTTTTCTCACACCAAGTTGTAGAAAACTAATGTATTCAAGGAAACTATATCTTGAAGAGTTCTGTTCCTCTTTCAGTCCTCAGTCATAGATCAGTGGTGCTGCGAGAGTACACTGGTAAAGCATCAGTGTTATGTTTGCCCTAATAAAAATTTTTTACCTTGTCTGCAGCTGCTGGAAAAAGTCAGCAAAAGTAATAATGCAAATTAATTTTTTGCATGATCACAGGATCATGGAACAGTTTGGGTTGGAAGGGGCGTTTGAGATCATCTAGTTCTGACCATCCTGCCATGACGAAGGACACCTTCCACTAGACCAGGTTCCTCGAAGTCCTGTCTGACCTGGCCTCAAACACTTCCAGAATGGGGAATCCGCAACTTCTCTGGGCAACCTGCGCCAGTGCCTCACCGCCCTCATAATGAAGACCTTCTTCTTTGTCTCTAACCTAAATCTACCCTTTTTCAGTTCAAAGCCATTCCCACTTTGTCTTGTCACTACATGCCCTTGTAAAAAGTCCCTCTACAGATTTCTTGTATGCCCCCCTTGTTTTCCTCAAAGGTCTCCCTAGAGTCTTCTCCTCTCCAGGCTGAATAAGCTCAACTCAGCCTGTCAGCAGCTCTCTCAGACTGTTAAGGTGTGGTGCTGGATAATGTTTATGCCACGTCTGCTGTGCAAAACCAAACTTTTGAAAACAGTACTTTGAATCAGAACAGCGCAATCACATATAAAACTTTCTTACCATTGAAGCTGCTGAGCATTTGATTGGTGGTGCTGAGGTTATTTATTCAAATAAATCAAAACCTTCATTTTCCATGGAACAAAATCATTCTTCATTTTTTTATCATATCCTGTATATGAAGTAAATATAAAAGAAGCTTCAAAAATTAACTGAGATTTTTCAACTGAAATGTATCAAAAACTTTATTCCAGGCTTTTTCAAAGACGTATATTTTCTTCATTGATTAATAGTTCTTGAATATTTATGGGTGGTTTTTTTTCCCCCTTTGAGAAATATTTCAATAGAGAAAAACACCTGATTTTAATCGTGAATGTCTGATAAATTACTTTATAGCAGAAGTAGTTATGTTCAAAAAGGGAAAGAAAAATGCTGAAATAAATTTTGCATCTGATGTTAGCTTTGTGGCCAGCTTCTAGACAAGCCTTGTTTTTGTGTGAATACAAGTCCTGTTTTTGTTTAAATGGGATAAAATTTACATGTTTTAAGATTCTTTAGTAAGCAGTAAGTTTCAAATAAAACAGTATTGTTGTAATTAGACATATATTTGTGCTTAATAGAAGCTCCTTCTCAGCTTTATTTACTGATAGTAAATTTAAATAAATAAACTTTTGCGTAGCTTGCTTAATTGATCCCTTATTTTCATTATAATTTTTAAAATCGGCTCTTCAACGTAGTGTGGTGAGTAGGGTCGCTTTCAGAACTATATGAATTTTACACATTTCCGGGAAAAAAGTGTATCTGTAGGCTTTTATATTAACAGTCTGACTCTGGATCTAACCCCAGTGTGTCTCTGCTTTCCTTTTTTTGCTGGATAGGCCAAAAAGACCAAGTTGAGTAAAGGGAAAGAGAGATTGACAATATGAAGTTTTTAGATTTCTACTCTGATATCTTGGTTTGGGTGCATTTTTACATTTGCTTTGTGCTAGCAGGCATGATTATTTAAATGATTATTTAAGTGAGAATATCACAGTGAATAAAAACTTACATGACTTGAACATAGAAGATGACCCAGAAATTACCAGCCAAAACTGTCTGGTAAATTATGACAGTTGTCTGAGGACAAATGTTATGAAACTGAGACGATAAAATGGTTTTGCAAATTTTTTCCTGGTTGCAGTAGCAAGAAAACCCAAACAAACAAACAAACAAACCACAGGGTTGGGAGGTTTGTTTGTTTGTTGTTTTTTTTTCTTTATTTCTTTTTTACCCCTTTCCCTTTCTGTTTATCTACTATTGATGACTCAAAGAATGAGTTTTTGATATGGAAATCTTTCTGAGCTGCCTGGTTTTCATTCTGTTTTGTGGGTTGATTTTTTTTTTGTTTCTTTGTTTGTTTTGTTTAGAAGGAAGAAACCCCTGAAATGTTTCTTGAATTGAACTTTTATAGAGCAGAATTCTGGTTTACAGAAAGCATTTCCATGCCAGGAAAATGAAAACCCAGCCTCTAATGTATTTTGTCCAGCTCCAGCAGCTGTGTGGCTCTGGGACTTTTCCACTGGGATGATGACAGGCTGAGTGCTCTGTTTCTCAGCAGAAGTTGTGTGTGCCCTCCATAGCTCAATATACCTGAATTAAACCTATAATGTTGACTTTGTACTCCAAATATCAACACAGTGAAACCTACCTTTTCCCTCATGTAAATGAATTTCTGCCAATTTCACCAGAAAGCTGTGAATTGTTCTATAAAGACAAAGCCAGAGACATTTCAGAAGATGTTTTTACCTTTTGAAAATTCAAGGCTTTGTAGGAACTCCGTGTTTGTGACAAGATCCAAAGTCCCATGAGTTTTGTACAGTTACTGGTTTTGCTGCCAATATGTTTAAACACCTCCAGATTGCAAGTATTTTCAGGCTTTTTAGTATTCTGTCCCTATACCACCTGAATAACTAGACCTAATCTAGTGTGCCATATGGAGCATAGGCTGCCTCATCAGAGGGAAGGTGGATTTAGGTTGAAGACAGTGTGAAGACAGGTTATAGATGTGCTTCTAGGTTGTAAGGGCTTTTGCTATGAAGAAAAGTTATAAAAGGATTTTTTTTAATGACTTGACAAGGCAACACTCTCCAGTACAGTCAGCAGTGCTTGAATATTGCTGGGGATGAGAAAAGGCTGATATACGTAAGAGTGAATAATAGCAAATGACATATTTTAGGAAGGAGGAAATAAGACACTGTATCAGCAGGAGATGGTTCATGTACTGCGGCCATTGTAAAGCAAGTGAGTCACCCAAACAAATGAGGTCAGGTGAAGGTCTGCCTCCAGCAGTGAGATCAGCATGGAGCTGCATCTTTGTGTTGGATTTATGTGGCAAGGTTTTGGCATAGAGGGGACAAAAAGGTGGCTTCTGTAAGAAGTAGCCAGAAGCTTCCTCCATGTTTGATAGAGCCAACGTCAGCCAGCGCCAAGATGGACCAGCTGCTGGCCAAGGATGAGCCCATCAGCTTGATGGTGGGAGCACCTCTGGGATAACAGAGTTAAGAAGGGGGGAAAAAAACCCTGTGCAGCTACTGCTGCAGAAATGTATGAGAATATGTGAATAAAAGAATCAAAAATTTCATTAACCAAAAAAAAGAAGGAAAGTAAAAATGAGGAAAAAAGTCAAACATTGTCATAACACAGTTGTGCTATTTTTTAAGCTTCTATAAAAAATAACCCTAGGACCTCGGGGCTGGTGTCAGATTAGATTGCAGAGAACACTTACTTGTTCTTTTTTAAAAAAATTCTGGGTATAAATGCTTATAATGGAGGCTATATTTAGCTGTCAAATAATGTTAGAATAATAAAAATGTAGGATAATTTAGGTTGGAAAAGACCATTAAGATCATCAAGTCCAACCATTAGCCTAGCACTGCCAAGTTCACCACTAAAGCATATTCATAAATAACACATCTGCACATCTTTTAAATACCCCCAAGGATGGTGACTCCACCACTTCCCTTGGTAGCCTGTTCCAGTTCTTGATTATCCTTTCAGTAAAGAAATTTTTCCTAATATCCAATAAAAACAACTTAAGACCATTTCGTCTCATTCTATCACTTGTCACTTGGGGGAAGAAACCAGCAGCTACCCCACTGCAATCTCTTTTCAGATAGCTGCAGAGAGCAATGAGGTCTCAAGATGTTAGAAGAGAAGAAAATTTGGTATAATTTTCATGAACTTGGTGTTTTTTAGGTAAAAAATAAAAAAACAGTTTCCAATAAGAGGGTAATTTGAGAAGGAATGTAGTCTAATCCTTGTGGAAATTGAAATATTAATGTCCAGTACTGCCTGCTGCTTTCTGACTGTACTTCAGCAACCTTGATCCATTTGGAAGGTGCACTCTATCCCACCTTCCATGTCACTGACAAAGATGTTAAACAGCACTAGTCTCAGTACTGACCCCTGGGGAGCACCACTTGTGACTGGTCTCCCCTTGGGCATTGAGATGTTGACCACAACTTTCTGAGAGCAACCATCAAGCCAATTCTGTACTGCCACAGAGTGGTCCACCCATCAAATCCATACCTCTCCTGTTTAGAGACAAGGACAGTGTCAAATGCTTTGCCTAAGTCCAGGTATATAATTTCAGTTTCTCTTATCTCATCCACCAACACTGTGGTCCTATTACAGGCCACCAGATTTGTCAGGCACAATTTGCCCTTGCTGAAGCCATCTGGTTCTTCATCATGTTCTGTGATGATTATTTTTTTGCCTCTCTTTGGACTAGAAAACTATGTATCTGTGTGACTTGGGCTGGCTTATGGCCATAAATAATAAGACACTACAAAAATAACATCAACGTCTAGAGGTAACTCTGGTTAGACATAGTGCCCTATTGAAAACTTAAAGCAACATAGAAATTGTCATGAATATGGAAATGCATATATATTTTACATTTGTTTACATTAATACAATATTCTGATCTTTGAAACTATTTTGTATGTCTCCGAACAAGAAAGCTGTGGGTTTAGTATTTTCTTTTTTTTTTTTTTTAATATCTTTCCCTACTAAACTGTTAAATTCCCACCTCTTTCTCTGTCCTTTTTTCACTGAAGTATGTCAAAACAGTTGCAGTCTGGTGACACAAGATATAATAAATTTTAGGATTGCAGCTTGCCTGAAAACACATCCTTTCCTCCTTCTCTCTTTCTTTTTTACAGGAAGTTTTACCTTCAGTGACCTGAACAAATTCTCCTTTAGAAGCAACGTTAATTTTATATTCTGCAGTTAACTCTTCTGTGTGCATGCCAGTGTTTGTGCACTCACATGCATACTGCATTCAAGTCACCGCTCTTTTCCCTATGATTCTTTCCCAATCTTACTTGTGAAGAGGATATAAATGACTTCTAGATTAAAATACAGTTATTACCTTTTGATATAATGGCTCAGATTAAAAGCACTCGAATATAGCCAAGTTGCAATAGGCACAGGTGGAAAAACTTCATCACTCTTGTGCTGTCTTTAAAGGTAATGATTAATGTACCATCGCAGGATGATACAAATTCCCCTAGATTACTTTTTAAATTATTGTGCATGCTTTATGACTTATTGTTTGCCAGATATCTCTGAACATTTCATTTAAGGATCAGAGAAGAATTAAAGCATTTTCTTTTTCTTCACAGCAAGGCTTAGAAAATAATAAATAAAAATTAAAAGGGGTGGGATAGGGGAAGATGGATGACTCATTCTGGCCTGAAATTAAGCACCTGGAATCACATCAATCACTTGCCATTGAAGCTCACAGAGACTTAAACACCCAATTACTGGAAAACAGATTCAAGGAATAAATAAAGATATTTACTGCATGTAGTGCTGTATCTGGACATAAGGCCCTATGTTGCTAGATTTGCTGGCATGTTTTCAAATGGATCTTCTCATGCAACAGAAGTCACACTGACACAAAAACAGAAGGAATAAAATGTGTATGCTGTTTGTTTTTTAATGCTAATTTTCTGGCCATTATTGCGGTGACAGTGGAGTCCACTGATGACTGGAGCCCATTTCCTTGGGGAATGCAGGTCTCTTTTCCCAGAATCTGCTTGTAAAACAAACCAGCCGGGATAATGCAGCTCCTCTGGGAAGGATGGAGTTTTGAACTTTGGATTTTCAGTCTGCTTTAGTGAAACTGGCTAGTAATCCTGTCCTAGCACTGACAGAAACATTAAGAGATGTTTTTTACTCTTTGTTTCTGTGGTATTTTGCTCCTGTCGAGGTTTCTACCTTTGTTGCAGGACATGGAATAGAAGTAAAAGGACAACTTGTGAAGGTAATGGCTTTAAGAAAAAGAGTTGTAAAGAGACTGTCTTGAAAATTATATATTTTTTTTTAATTGATATTTTACAGGATGTATTTCTAATGTTTAGTGGGGGAACTGAACAGTTAAGTTACTGGCACTGTATGTCCCAGAAGAATCAGGTTTCACAGCTTCAGAAAGCTGAAGTCACTGTGTAGCTGCCCATTAATGCTCAAATTATAGCAACTATTACTGCCATATTCACTACTGCCACATGAAGAATTACCACTCCTCTCTGCCACCCAAGATTATTTAAAAATTGTTTTGGTGTAGAACGAAAAAAAGAAAAAAACAAACAATATTTTTATACTTAGTTTTAAAAGGTTGCTTCTTATGAAGAGCATAAAATTTAAAAAAAATATTTTGTCATGCAACATTTGCCTCGTGCAGTGGAGGTGAAATTACATATCCACAATATTTTGTTTACTATTGTCCTTCAGGGTTAAGGTATGGCATCTTCTGTATGACTCCTGTGATACCAGTGGTGAGTCTGAAAAGTGACAATAAATCACTAAAAGTGCTATAAACTGTATGCTGAAGCCATATTGGGTGAAAAAACTTTCACTGAGAAGAAGCAGCAATTTTAATTTCAAAATCAGGAAATTGTTACTTGAGTAAGTGCCAGATTTTTTTCTTTTTTTTTTGACTAAAAGGTTTTGTTTTTTGTTTGTGGGCTTTTTCTTTTTTTTTTTTTCATTTTGCTGTCCTTTGACTTTTCCTCTTTGATTCACTTTGTCAGTTAGTTCCCAGTGTGACTGATACAGGGAAAAAAAGTGGAGGTACCAATAGATATTTCTTTTGCTTTTCCTTTCTTATTAGAACTTAGTTTTCAACATTTCCTAAAATTTCAAGTGGCTGTTCAAGCATGAGAATGTACATACACATGGGTACACATATGCAAGAGCAAACACACACATACACACACACACACGTATGTGCGCACACAAGTATGCAAACACAAACAAATAGCTTCTCGTAAATGGGAGGGAAAAACTGGCTTAATTTTGCAGATGTAAATGTGTAGATCACCTGATATGCAGATCACAGAATAAAGCTGTTCTGCTTAGCTCTAATTCCATCAGGATCATTTACATTTTGAAGGATAGGAAGAATGAATTGAAGATCAAAATCATCAGTCTTATTTGGCTTCATCCAAGATTTATGGCAGCTGCTTTCAAGGGCAACTAAGACCAGCTAGAATTCATATCCATATCGCTTTCTTTCTTCTCTTTCAATATTTTATAAATGTTACAGGCAAAGTCAGCCTCTGGAGACTTTAAAATTAAACATTCTTTTCCCTTCTGGTATTCCTGAAACTTCAGGAAGATCTTCTGTGTTTAGCAGCTTTCCTGACATCATCCCTCTATGCTTCTTACTTTTTTCTATAGTCTTAAAGTTTTAAATATATTTTTTTTCTTGTCTGTTTACCAATCAGGGTTATGGTACTTAGATTTTTCCAGTGTTTCACATTGGAAAACATTATGGTTTTGTTTAGATTATTAATGATACAGTATCCATTCCTATTGGCTTTTTACTCAAATTCATTTTTTGAAAAAATATTTCAGTCAGATCTGTCAAATAGAGAACATAGCCAGTTTAATTATAGACATGCAAGGCTGAAATAAAGGAGTTATTCTCTGGATGTATAAGAAAGAAAATGCTTTTTCTGTGATGTCTTTGTACATAAATAAGATTCTCTGATTTCTTTTAGATTCTTTGATTAAATTTGACAGCAACAAATATGTCTCCCATTCATATGATAAAGGAGGACAATACATGTGAGGCTGATACAGTAACTCTCAAATTATCCTGAAGATCAAGAACAGTGTGTAAGAATCGATAAAGCAAATTAATTTTCTGCTTGTAAGTTGTTCTAAACTTTTTTTATTTGTAGCAGTCTCTCTGAAATTCCAAGGTTGGGCAAGTTTTTGGAATAATGTTTATTAAACTGGTCAGCACCATACTCAGAATGGCAAGAGGTTTATGTAGTAATGCTTAGGAGACTTTGGAATTAGTTGAGTGAAACATGCTGTTCATAACCCCTAGTCATTCCATCAGCCTTCTTGAACTGAATGAGAGAAATCTATTATGCACAATTGAAGGAGAATAAAAGTGTGGGGTAACTTAGCATTAAGTCTCACATTCATTGTCTTAGATTCTGATGTCCATTCACTATTTCATCCAAGCTTAGAAATGTTTTTCACTGCCTTGCTCAATAACAGAAACCTTTTCGAGCTGGCATAAACCAATAGGAGGAGCTACTTTCTCTCAGGTGACAAAAAAACCCTAAAGTGATTCAAAAACTTTTGAATCCCTACAAGGGGTTGGAACTATTGTTATGTTGACAATGCATGGTCTATTGTACTAGTAGTCATCATAATTCTTGTAAGAATGGATGATGTTTGGTTTTTCTGAGTTGGCTGTGTCAGCCAGGATATTAAGATAAAAAGTTAGTTAAGATCAAAATAAAACAAAGAGACAGACTAGAAATACACTATGTGGCTAAGGAAAAATTATATTAGTAGGACATTAGGGCAGCCAATAAAATGACTTAATTATATCTACAATATATTCCTAATAGATGTTACAATAATAACTAATTATTAACATTTCCAATTATTCCCGTTGCCTTACTGGGAATAAGCATTCTTCAGGATGTATATCTTGCCAACCCTATTTTAAGTAGGTCTTTTCAAGAACTGCTAGGGCTTGGTGTGTTCTCCGCAGATTCCCTAGATCTCAGAACGTTAATGGATTGTCACAGGGAAATTTTTTCTTTCATTATCCTGCAGGAATTTGCCTTGTAACCCTCTGGGGGAGACATAGGAACAACTTTTCTACATTAAACAGCTTGACATACAGCTTTAACTCCAAATTCATATGATGTAACCTGTAGGACACTCACAGAGGGGTCAGTCCTTTCAAGGGAATCTGCTAGACCTGTTTTTAGATTTGTCACCTGAAGGGAGTAGAATTACTTAAGATTCTGGAAATATTATATAAACAAATCAGATTAAGCAGAAAGAAAACAGAATTTTTTAGTTTTGACTAGGTTGTCAATCTTACCTTTTGGGAAGTCCACAGAAACAGGTGAATGGAAATGAACAGAAAAATTCCAACCAGGATCATATCTAGTGTGATACGTAAAATGCTCTGTCACTAATTGTAATTGTGTTAGGAAGCTGGGGGAAGCTTCATACATTAGTGGATAATTATTTTGGTCCTTCTGTCTTCATAGACTGTACATGTGAGAAGTGTGTCTGGTGTGTGGGTGATACAGACACTAGGTGGAAAGATAAGGAAAAGCTAGGAATGGTGGTTTAGTGTTGGGGTCCAGTCAGAAAAAGGAAACCATATGTCGTGGTTTAAACCCTAGCCAGGCAGCTTGTTCAGTGACTGGTGCCGGGCTGAGAGCAATTGAGGGCCACATCCCCCCCCCCCCCCCGAGGCTCTCCACTTCCCCACTCCCGGAGGAATGGGGAGGAGGATTGAAAGAGTACAACTCCCACGGGTTGAGAAAAGAACAGTCCAGTGACCAATGTACAACACAAATCACCACCACTACCACCAACGACAACAATGATAAGAGAAAATAACAAGGGAAGAGAATACAATACCACTGGCCAAGAAACGAGTCCCACGCGGAAGCCCCTGTCCTTCTGCGTAACTCCCAGTTACCCCGCACCCCGGGCATGATGTGCTGTGGTATGGAATACCTCCTTGGCTAGCCTGGGTCAGGCGCCCCATCTCTGCTTCCTCCCGGCTTCCCCTCCTCCCTGGCAGAGCATGAGCCTCACAAAGTCCTTGGTCAGGGTAAACATCACTTAGCAACAACCGAAAACATCGGCTTCACCAACACTGTTCCCAGGCTGGAAGTCAAAACACAGCACTGCACCAGCTACCACGAAGGAGAAACATGACTGCTACTGCTGAACCCAGGACACCATATTAATAAAAAATTGCAGACAGTGGAAGGCACAGAGTACCTAAGACTCTCAAGTACTAAAGCCATGGAAAACATTTGCTCAGATCTTCTTGTCTTCTACTGATGTGGTTTTACAAACTGTTCTGAATGTTTTGGAGCTTTATAACAGTTTAAAAGGATTTGATGAGAAAATGAGCGTGAGCCGGCTTCAGTGTGCGCTTGCAGCCCAGAAAGGCAACCGTATCCTGGGCTGCATCAAAAGGAGCGTGACCAGCAGGTCAAAGGAGGTGATCCTGCCCCTCTACTCTGCTCTTGTGAGACCTCACCTGGAGTATTGTGTGCAGTTCTGGTGTCCTCAACATAAAAAGGACATGGAGCTGTTGGAACAAGTCCAGAGAAGGGCCACGAGGATGATCAGGGGACTGGAGCACCTCCTGTATGAAGACAGGCTGAGGAAGTTGGGGCTGTTCAGCCTGGACAAGAGAAGGCTGTGAGGAGACCTCATAGCAGCCTTCCAGTATCTGAAGGGGGCCTATAGGGATGCTGGAGAAGGACTCTTCATTAGAGACTGTAGAGATAGGACAAGGGGTAATGGGTTAAAACTTAAACAGGGGAAGTTTAGATCGGATCTAAGAAGGAAATTCTTTCCTGTTAGGGTGGTGAGGCACCGGGATAGGTTGCTCAGGGAGGTTGTGACTGCTCCATCCCTGGCAGTGTTCAAGACCAGGTTGGATGAGGCCTTGGGTGATATGATTTAGTGTGAGGTGTTCCTGCCCACGGCAGGGGGGTCGGAACTAGATGATCTTAAGGTCCTTTCCAACCCTAATTATTCTATGATTCTATGACTCTATGATTGCTCTCAAAGTCATTGTCTAGTCTTACAATGCAGAGAACATTGCTCCAGTTAAGTTTCTTTACCAAGCCATTCAGATACATCAGGTTTGGAAAATAAACAGGGAAAGTGAAGATATAAATTGAGGGATGAATAGGTGACATTATGGAAAGAATACACTGTCAAGAGCAGAACAACGGGAAAGAAGTGGAAAGAACTGTGAGAAGAAAATACCAGGGGGAGAAAAGTTAATTCAGTTATTCTGCCAAAACCAGATCTCAGCAGAAACATTACCATGTGATTAGAAAGATCCTGCTTTTCCGTCCCAGCCTTACCTTGTTTTGATAAGAAATAGGTATCTGACAAAACATACTTAAGCTTTTGCTTCCTTTACTAAGAGGTGCTAACAGAGACCTTGTTTTGTGCTTGTTGAAAAGTGAGATTTTTCATTGGTGGTAGCTGCAGAGCTAAACACTCAAGGACCAAACAGTTCTGAAAAACTATAAACTGGAGAAATTGCAGGTAAAAAAAGAGAAGTAAAATAACTGAGTCCCTTTCATATTTTGAATCTGCTGATTTTGATGGTATAGATTACGTTTCAGCTCTTACTTCTGAGGAAAGAGATGACGTAGTTAAAATTCATTATTTACCTCCATGTAGCAGTGGTTGAAGAAGAAGGTCCCCTAATACTTACAAATTGGAGAGCTACCTGAAAATATATCTATTTTCTGCCTATAGTCTGCTGTGCAAGAAAAATTACATAGTATGCAAAAGACAATCAGTGTAGTAAGATCCTCTGACCATGGTAAAATGCTGGCTAATTCTTTCTGTGTTGACTTTTTCAGACACCATATGGGTTATTCTATTCTATAGTTTGGCAAGTTGGATAAAGGGCAGAATGAATTCCTTTCAATTTCCGTACATAACAGGTATTTGAAAATCCTTTAAATCTTTGGTTATCTAATATGCCGCCCCCAGAACAGGCTTATTTTTCAGAGACTGCAGAAGACCTGCACTCAGGCATTTTCCACTGTGATTCATATTTCTGTGGATGAACTGTAGGTATTAATTTGGAAAATAATCCCCTTACAATGTTGTCTGGCATGATGTGAAAATTGCATAAAAGGTGCTTTTTATAAAAAAGGTTAAATGCCCCCAGTGACCAAGACAGAAACAATCTGCTGAGTGGAAAAGAGAATTGGTAAAATTAAAATGATTAAGCAAAGATGATTTTACAGAAGAGTACCTGCCTCAAGTCTCCAAGGCAAGTATAAAGGCTATATTAGTGAATTCCTCATTAGAGGGACTCCACAGAGGGAGGGAGGTGGGACATATCTTTCCAAGATCTGTTTGGATGTGAAATGTTCTACACAGCAGTGCAGTCACTGTTTGGTTTCAATGAGTCACATTTCAAGAATTAGTTGCAGGAATTTTTCACAACATAATTTGAGGTAATGAATGTGGTGGAAAACAAAAATATCATTAAACATTTGTAGAAATTTCCACTGAAGAAAAAGTAGTTCATGTTTATTAAGGAAAAGAGAAGTAAATCAATATAGATCATCTACTTTGCCATTGAATCCAGTTCTGTATTGTCTACCATTCTAGCAGCATAGCAGATTAAAAGAATGGGAATTTAAAATGAGAAAGTAACTACAGCTTATTGTTTGTAACAGTCAAAGGTTCCATTAAAAAATAACTAGAAACTTTGTCATAGTTTTATATTCAGTTGCACAACATTATTAAAACATACGAATGATTTCATCACATGAATATTTCCTTACCACTTTCAAACTATGGTATCTTTGAATTCCACTTTTGCTGATATATAACTTAGCTGACGATTCATAGTATGTTGTTGTGAACATAAACTGAAATAAAAGAATTCTAGACATATCTAAGAGAAGCATATCCTATGAATGAAGACTATATCTTACTTTTTCAAGTAAAGAATGGATTATGACTTTGCTTTGATAAACAAAAGAAAAAGTGGTTAATATTTTGATATCACACAAAACTAAATTCTGGATGGTCTATGCAGAAAGCATTCATCTTCTGTTATCACAAACACTCAACTAATTTGATTTAGAATCTAAGATGAAACTTACAAAAATTTATTATTTTTGATAGGAGACCATCCATTTAGTACAGTTAACAATAAATGTATGGCTTTGATGTATAAGCTCACCTATAATATGCATATACACTTTCTATCAGAACAGAATCCCATTACAGGTCTCACTTTCCCCCTTTAGAAAGGTACTTCATTATGTGAAATATGCAGTTTCCTTCAGTTTGAGGAATAGAATTTTACGCAGAATCTGTGAATGTCAAACAAGGACAAAAAGTTTATTTCATTAGAAATTTTCTCCTGACTCTTTCAGAAACTGTGCGTGTTCTCTGAAAGTCCTTCCAGGCCCTTTAGGAAGATGTCTCGAGCATATTTGTGATATCCCCTTGATTGCATTTAGGTGCTCAGAAACCTTCATGCCAAGTGCTGTGTGAGATAGGCAGTCAACATAATAAATGAGATTGCACGATAGTGGCATCTGCTACATTTAAGAGTCTGTCAGTGTTTCCACAGCACTCTGTGGTATATCCACTGACACGCTGATGTGTCATTGAAAAACATATCACTTCAGGGCATCAAAGTCGCCCTAGCATATGCAATGAGTACACTGCACAGCCTAAGAAGCAGACAAAAATCTTCACCCAGCAACACTATTGTGGAGTAAGCTGTTAGAGCTCATGGTGGAATTCATTTTGAGGAGACATGATCTGTGATCATACTTCTGAAAATATAAAAGCAATAAATGCTCACAATGCCAAACTGGGATATTTTGTAGGAAGGTATGACTTTTTAAACACGGATTTCTTTGCTCTCACATAACAATGGATTTGCCAAGTTAATTTAAATGCAGAAATTCTAACTTTTTTTTTTTCACAAAAAATAATCCAGAATAAGTCAATGTAAATAACTTTGTTAATTGTGCACCATAATGTGGCATTTAAATGCACTGAAGTCTGAAAGGAGGAAGTTAAGCAATGCCATATATACTGTGTGGTATTGAAAGGAATAATCAAAATCTAGTAAAAATGAACTGCACCACAAATAAGCATAACTTGGTGACTTCAATGTGAGATTTGCCTAAGTAAATATTTGAAGGACAGATTTCTTTCCCATGAATATATTATTAGAAAGCATTTTGATACCTATCTATGGTGCCCAAAGGAAACATAAGGTGGTTGTTGTATAAAATAATTTTAAAAATATTTATTTATATATATTTATATATATTTACAGACCAGTCAGTCTCATCTCCGTGCCTGGCAAAATCTTGGAGCAGATTCTCCTGGAAGGCATGCTAAGGCACATGAAAATCAACAAGGTGCTTGGTGACAGCCAGCATGGCTTCACTAAGGGGAAATCCTGCCTGACCAATTTGGTGGCCTTCTATGATGGGGCTACAGAACTGATGGACAGGGGTAGAGCAGTTGATGTCATCTACCTGGACCTGTGTAAAGCATTTGACACTGTCTCACATGACATCCTTGTCTCTAAATTGGAGTGACATCAATTTGATGGATGGACCACTCTGTGGATAAAGAACTGGCTGGATGGCTGCATGCAAAGAGTTGTGGTCAATGGCTCAATGACCGGCTGGAGACCAGTAATGAGTGTTGTCCCTCAGGGATCGGTGTTGGGACTGGTCTTGTTTAACATCTTCGTCAATGACATGGACAGTGGGATTGAGTGTGCCCTCAGCAAGTTTGCTGATGACACCAAGCTGTGTGGTTCAGTTGATACGCTGGAGGGAAAGAATGCCATCCAGAGGGACCTTGACACGCTTGTGAGGTGGGCTGATGCCAGCCTTATGAAGTTTAACCATGCCAAGTGCAAGGTCCTACACCTGAGTCGAAGCAATCCCAGGCACAGCTACAGGTTGGGCAGAGAAGAGATTCAGAGCAGCCCTGCAGAGAAGGACTTGGGGGTATTGGTTGATGAGAAAATGAACATGAGCAGGCAGCATGCGCTTGCAGCCCAGAAAGCTGCATCAAAAGGAGCGTGACCAGCAGGTCGAAGGAGGTGATCCTGCCCCTCTACTCTGCTCTTGTGAGACCTCACCTGGAGTATTGTGTGCAGTTCTGGTGTCCTCAAGATAAAAAGGACATGGAACTGTTGGAACAAGTCCAGAGAAGGGCCACGAGGATGATCAGGGGACTGGAGCACCTCCCGTATGAAGACAGGCTGAGGAAGTTGGGGCTGTTCAGCCTAGACAAGAGAAGGCTGTGTGGAGACCTCATAGCAGCCTTCCAGTATCTGAAGGGGGCCTATAGGGATGCTGGAGAAGGACTCTTCATTAGAGACTGTAGAGATAGGACAAGGGGTAATGGGTTAAAACTTAAACAGGGGAAGTTTAGATTGGGTATAAGAAGGAAATTCTTTCCTGTTAGGGTGGCGAGGCACTGGAATAGGTTGCCCAGGGAGGTTGTGACTGCTCCATCCCTGGCAGTGTTCAAGACCAGGTTGGATGAGGCCTTGGGTGATATGATTTAGTGTAAGGTGTCCCTCCCCATGGGAGGGGGGGTTGGAACTAGATGATCTTAAGGTCCTTTCCAACTCTAACTATTCTATGATTCTATGATTCTATATAGCTTAATTATTTTAATAATCACACATGTATAATTTTATATAGATATATTACTTCCTCCTTGATGTAAATGTGGGGACAAATATAACTACGGCTGCTTAGAACCTGAAATGAAATCAGTGTTTTTCAGTGCTCTAACCAAAAGGCTTAGCACAGTGGACCTCACATTACAGTTTGTATTTCTTCTACTATATTGCACTTTATTTGAATTATTAAACTGTTATCTCAAAGCACATGTTTTACTTCTTACAATTCTCTTCCCCATCCCACTGTAAGGCTGAGTGAGCAAGCAGCTCCGTGGTACTTATTTGGTATCTGGAGTTAAACAATGACAAGCTCTCTTGGACTCAGAGTGATGATTTTGTGGCTTTTTCTTTTTTTTTGTTTTAAATGACCTGTTGAAAACTGCCACTATATCACATATACAAACCAGAAGCAGTGAAGGGCACACAGATAATGAGCTGCATGGGATATTACTCTGGCAAAATAGCACTGAGGAAAGAACACCAGAAAACAGTATACAGGACTTTTTCTTTATTTTCTGTCTTTCAAATACTGGCCAGTTTTGGAGGAAATTATTTCTTTGATTGCCAAGTAATCAAGTTTCTCTTTGGAGGAATGAAAATGCAGCTGGTAATTGCCCTTCTTTTCTCCAGGTGTTTGAATTCTGGATCTTTGCACTAAGAAGGTAGCTTCTTTTCACTCTTCCTCATCATTGTGGACTAGTCATGTGACTCAGAGAGAAACTTCATACAGTAACTTTGTTCAAGGAGATGGATGAGCTCACAAGTTTGATTTTGCTGTGCCAATGAATTCCAGTTCATATTTCTTTTTGGGTGAAGTTGCCTTTTATTTTATTTTATTTTATATATATATATATATATATATATGTATTTTTTTTTTGTTAAGCTGATCAAGCAGTTCAGGCAAAAATAATTCATGTATATATGGTGGATTTAGAGAACCTTTCATTGGCTCTGAACTCCATTAATGTTTTTCTGTCATCACTATAGCAACATTTCTCAGTTTTTGTTTACTGCATTTGTATTTCTCTAGTACCAGGCAGAAAGAGAAAATACTGATTTCACTTGGTTGTGATTCATGAAAACATTCAAAATCTCAAGTTCCCTTTCCTGAAAGCTGGAGCGTACAGACCAGCACCCTATCAGTCTAGGACAAGCTGTGAGGTTATGAGTGTTTGATAATGTTTTAATGGAAAGAGTTAAGTTTTTCATTGTCACTAAACATGAAGTCATTGTGTTGCTACGGTAGGCTTCTTTGGTTTTTGTGTCTTCTGTGACTTATATACCTGTACTATTGCAAAGCCGTAATGGGCTGCAAAATAAAAATTAATAACCTGAGTTTTAAATATTTTTTTTAAATAACTGTTATAAAATCAAATATTACCTGGACCATGCTTGGTTTTCTGTCACTTTCTGGTGTATTTTGAACATCATTAATCTGGATGTATAAGTCTTTGAATCAAAACTAGTGAGTACACACATGAATGACAAAAGAATTGTGCCCTACCAGAGTAATTTGAGCAACGTACTTCACAACCACTTAACTTGACAACATAGGTTAGAAAATAACTGCTAAATCCATTTTGTATGTTGAGGAGCTCGGGTGCAGGTTAAAGGTCACTTTTTTCCTCACAGTAAGAGTTTATTCAAGAACCCACTCTTACTCTCCTAAGTCCTTATATTAAGCTCTGACAGTTCCATCGTCTTCACTTTTATCTGGTGAGCACACATTTGCCAATCACTTTTTCTTTTCCCTTTTCTCCTTCTTAACCTTTCCAAAGTGCTGATCCCAGGATAGCTGTATCCATGTATGTGCCAGCAATTTAAATGGGAAACAAAGCCTTCTTGTAAAACACTGTGCTGTCCTGAACCCAACAGAGCACTCAAGCAGGCACTTAAATTTAATTTTGGACATACTTTGGAAATTTAGTGTGTCAATTGATAAGCACACAGAATTCCTACTTATGTAGCTAAATACCACTTTCCTTTTCCAGTGTGCAATTTCTTTTTGAAGGTGCTAATCTGAGGCTGATTAGGACATCCAAACATAAATATTTGGAGACAGGACAGAAATCTTTATAAAATAGCGTGCAAGTTAACAAAAATATGCAATTTGTGAGATTATAACTTTAAAATACTGCAGATTTTATTATTCTGGAGGTTCTAAGCATTGTACAATGATGTGGTGGGTTATCCTTTTTTGGCCACCAGATGCCTACCTTGCTGCTCTCTGTCACTCCCACTCACCAGGACAAGGGGAGAAAATACAAATAAAAATATGTACAGGGAGATCACTTGCCAATTATGTTCAGACAGCCCTCCATGAACTTCTTCAATGTGAGTCCTTCCCATAGGTTCCAGTGTGGGTCCCTTCCATGGGGTACATTCTTCAGGAACAGACTGCTCCAGTGTAGGTTCCCTGAGGGTCACAAGTCCTGCAGCAAACCTGCTCCAGTGCGGGCTCCTCTCTCAATGGGCTGCAGTTTTCTCCTTTAGGCTGTGGCCCCTTAATGCAGTATGGGGTCTTTCACAGGTTGCAGGTGACTATCTGCTCCACCGTCGTCCTCCACGGCCTGTAGGGGGACAACTTACATCACTGAGGTCTTCTCCAGGAACTGAATCTCTGCTCCAGTGGCTGAAACACATCCTCCTCCTCCTTCTTCAGTATGACCTTGCTGTTTGCAGGGATTTTTTTTTTTCACGTATTTTCAATAACCTCTCTTCCAGCTGCTGCTTTGTGGCAGTTTTTACCCTTTCTTAAATATACCATCACAGAGGTGCTACTAACGCTGATGGGCTCAGATTCTGCCAGCAGGGGGTTCATCTTGGAGCCAGCTAGCAATGGTTCCATCTGACATGGGGACAGCTCTTCTCATAGAAGCCATCTCTGCATTCCCCCTGCCAGTACTGAAACCATGCTACATAAGCCCAGTGAAATAACAGGAGTCAGAACTCGACCAAAAAGCCTAAAATCACACACAGAGAAAATAAAAATAAAAAAAAAAAACACCAAAACCAAACAACAACAAAAAAAAAAAGAGAAAAAACATCTGATAGTTCATATGTATTCTCATTTTTGTGTAAATACTCCAGAAACTTCCTTAAATATTATTTTTCCTAGATACCTGTGGAGAAGAAGGTTGTTCTCATCTGAAACACATCTAATTTACTCAGGGCACCCCTTACCTATAGAGTGAGTCATAAACCTTTCTTTTGGTGTTGGATAGAGGGTGGTTGCCACTGTTAAAATCAGCTATTTTCTTTATAAATTGCTATGTTTATCATAAGTGGCTGATTTTAACTTTCCCTCAGCAATCTTTATTTGAAACATTAGTTTTAGCAAATAATTCAGTCAATCCATTTTTCTGCTATGAAAATAGCACAGGGGCAACAGAAAATGTTACTAAATTTTGATTAAAATGTGACTATCACTTGATTGCTGTCAAGTTTCTGCTTTTTTTTTTTCTGGGATAAAGCAAGTCATATTTGGCATGGGTCTACATGCATAATGTACAACAATTCACAATGTTACTGTTAATACAGGAGTTCATCTTCCCTTTTAGCTGTATTTTTGTTCATAGAAAATTCTAACTTTACAAAAAAGGCATTTCAAAATGATGGTATCATTGACACTGGATTTGAGGAACTAATCATAATATTTACACACAGAATTTAAAATAAATGGAGTGGCTTTTCAGAGTTAGTAGCTAGAGAAGGTTTGGTTTGATGTAGACATCTCTTAATTCTGACCTAGAAATTTCCCCAGATGCTCAGAGCCTGTGTGGACAACAGTACTTGGAATAAAGAGAGGAAAAATATGATTCATTAAGTAGCCTATGTACTGCAACAGCTGCATTAATCAGAGCACATAAGCCATACCCCTACATGTAGTGTTACTCTAATTGAGTGTTGCTATATTTGACCTGACAGTCTGGATCCACAATGTCTGGCAAGAGTCTGGAGGCTCCTGATATGTGTGATATGTGATAATGCGGTATGTGTGACACAGATATTTTGTGGTTAAAATAGCCCAAAGTCAAGGAAATTAAATAAAGAACAGCATAAGTCTTACTTTTATGGCATGACTGAAAGAATTGTTTTTGCAGATCTTTGTAGGGTGTCAGTCCTGCGGTAGCCAATTTGATCATATCTGCAGCTCACCCAAGTTGGTACAAAGTCTTGAACATACAGGCAGGATGGAGCCTAGAATGACTTGATTATCTGGCTCAGATAATTTCTTTTATTGACATTAATTTTAGTCCAAGCTGTGCCATCTTATAACAAAAGTTTGTATTGGCTTTAGCAGTGATCTTGTGTAAGAAAAGAAATAGGACTGAGGTTTTCGTAACATATAAACAATTTCCTTCCCATAAACACACACACACACAGACTCAAACACACACACATACACACATCTGTGTGTCTTCTTCTTCCCTGCAGAGATGAATTATAGATTCGCTCTGTTATTTTAGATAACCTTGACAAGAATGTACAAAAGGGACCTTACTTTCTTCTCAGAAGGCAAACTCACTCAGCAGTCTTGGCTTTAATCATTGGTAGCACTAGGTTACTAGTGGGTCACTGTGGCTAAATGCATTTTACAAATGACTATGTTTTATCTACAGGGAGACCTAAAGATTTTATGACAGCAGACTTTCTTCTTTCTGGAACATAAATATTCACCCCAAATTTATAAAACCAGAATCATAAAAGAATGGGGGGTTGCATTTATTTATTATTTAGCAGAAGACATTTTTATGAGGTAATAAACTCCTTTTTAGCCAAAGGCGTATTGTACAGACAGACCCTGTTGATGGCAAACACTAAAACAAGAAATAGCTTAAACCCATTAAACTAAGATAATTATCAACTGTAAATCAATGCTATAACATCAGAAGGGACCATTTAATGCATAAAGGACAGAAAGGGCAAAAAGTTGCAAGGAGAAGAGCATAACATTTGAAAAAGTCAATAAAATTCATTTAGAAGCAAAAAAGCTCTGTCTAACTGTAATTCTGTTGTGTTCTCTTCTTTCACTCCTGCATTTGAAAAATGTGACCATTCGTTTGCTCTAGATTGCGCAATTGCTCTAAGCATCTGCATGTCTGTAGTCAGTTTATTTTGTAGGTCCATTATGTCCTGCACCGTGCACTATAAACTTTGACTCAAAATCTGTCCAGGTCAGTAGAAAGATTATTCTTGACTCTAATAAGCTTTAAAGAGGCAGTTTTTCATTAGGGCTAGTGCTTATTTTATTACTCTGGAAAGCAAGAGCAAAATGGCCAAGTGTCTGAGCTGTACAGCTGTTCCCTTTTGCTTTGGTTAAAAGCAGTAAAGGGCAGTGGAGAGAAAACAAATAGATGTTGCATATGTAAGAACTAAATTGGCTTTGATCTCCAGTGCTACCTCTGCTCTGCGAGGCATACCCATGTCTGTATTTGACTGTTGGCCCCTGGGAAGGATGGAGCTGACCCCCAGAGGAAAGGCAACACAGCACTGAGTTGCTTCATCTGGTTGAAAAGGAATGAAAACATAAAACTTGGAGTCATGAAACTGGACACTAAATGAGCCAGAATTTCCTAAAACAGAAAGGGAAGATCAAAAGGCTGTATAGCAGTAAAATCATGGCAGAGATGCAAACTCTGCTGAACCTAGCAGGCAGATGGCTATGGCCTATGAAATGTGTTAAAAACCATAAAAATTACACTCAGCACAAAAATTCTGAGCCTTCCAGTGATTCCAGGTTGCTGGGAGTCATCAAAGTATTCATAGCACAAGGATAATATGGCTTCATTCACAGCTTTATTCCACATAAATCTTCAGAATCAAGCATAAAATAAAGTTTCCTTTGCTCAGTCACCAAAATCTTGTAGTTATGAACTCATTTTAAAGTCATTGAATTTATCTGCACTGTTAAAATATTTCTAAGTTACCCAAAACTATTAATGGACCTCTGTTTAATCTACTAACAAATTTGCTATCATAATTTTGAGACAGTTTATGTAACTTCTGTGGTTTTATTGAACAGAAAATAGTACATCAAGAGGAAGGTGGAACCTATTTCTGCATAACTGCAAACGAAAGTCTTTAAAGGCATGAAAGGTTCACAAGCAAGCTTTGCCATTGATGGGATTTGTGACTTTGCTTGCTTTGATTTTATCTATGCGAATTTTAAATCTGCATTCTGAAGGGAATATGGCACTCTGATACAATGGAGTGAATTCATGTTTTGAACTTTACACATTCAACTCAAACACCCCAAGCAACAGACTATCATATGCTATTGCTTTCTTCCACAGCATGCCTACAGGTCACAATTATAGGTCAAACTTCTCTAGATAGCTAACAGTTATTGAAAAAATAGTTGTCCCCTTTTCTGAATTTGAGTAAATCAGAGCTTAAACCATAGAATGGTTTGGCTTGGAAGGGACATTTAAAGATCATCTAGTCAACCCCCCAGCAATAAGCAGGGCTATCTTCAACTACATCAGGTTGCTCAGATCCCCATCCAACCTTCCAGGGATGGAGTGCCACCTCTCTGGGCAACCTGTTCCAATATTTCAGTACACTCATCATAAAAAAAAATTCTACTTTATATCTTTCAGGGCTATGAGCACACATTGCTGGCACATGTCCAGCTTTTCATCCACCAGTTCCCCACCCTTAGGGTTACTCTCAATCCCTTCATCCCCTAACCAGTACTGATACTGGGGATTACCTTGACCCAGGTGGCTGGACCTTGCACTTGGCCTTGTTGAACCTCATTACGTACATATGGGCCAAATTCTCCAGCTTTCCCAGGTCCTTCTGGATAGCATATTGTCCCTCAGGTGTGTCAACTGCACCGCATAGCTTGGTGTTGTTTGTAAACTTGCTGAGGGGGTAGAGCACTTACATCCACCACGTTACTCTGCTGCTTGCTACAGGGCATTATCCACCTCAGGTAAATGAGGCAGCTGTCTCTGTGGTACCTATATTATGGGGTACTCTGTGTGAATAACAGCGAAAGGTGCAATGCTTGCTGCAACATGTTGCATGTCACTGGCCTTCCTAAGAGCAATACTGGAGCAAGAATCTGCCTGGCAATTTTGGTGGGATTATTTACAAACCAATACTTTTTTTTTTCTGCTCTGATTAAGTTGCTCAGAGTTTTGCTTTTAAAAAGTATTTTTTCCTAGTTGACAGTAAAATAATAGATTACTTCTTTGAGTATTATAGCCTTTTGGCCTTACTTAGAGATACCTCTGAAGCCCGTGTGACTGGGCTCTCATCAAAAACTCCTCAAAGAAGTGCTTAGGGCATTACTGGAGGCTAAAATCATATGGTGCCAGGAGTAACTCTGTGATGTTTACCTGTGAAATTAGAGTGTTTACACTTAGGATGAGCTATAACATTCTGAAAAAAAAGAAAGATGCAAAGCTTTCAGTGCTATTGGTCTCAGGTGTGTGCTGCCCTTGCAAGGGAAGTAAGGACTGACATCGCTTCTGTTACATCAGGTTGCAGGCTATTAACATTGCAGAAAGTAGTGTGGATAGAGAAAGTAGTGATACTTTTTAAATGGCTTTTTATTATCATTGGCTTCCAACACCCCAACAAAAGTACCCACAGAAAAAGGCTATGAGAAGTGAACCGTAGAGTCAGAATGGACTGTTGTTCTCACAGGAGGCTAAAATCATATGATGCCAGAAGTAACTTTGTGATGCTTACCTGTGAAATTAGCATAGTGTAAGGGCTACCATACTACCTAGTTCAGATAGGAAATGGTAGCCTAACTATGGGGGAGGAAAATTCACCCATCTCAAAATTGAGGCAGCTGCTGCTTGGGTGGTTCCCATAGCTGGGGTAATTTAAAGACATCTCTGATGACTTGACATAAGGAAGGAGTCTCTAAATGTATAGGTACCTAATCAAGATTGCATCTTCCTTTCTTGTCTTCTTTAGTGGCAGTATGTAGAGCTTATGGAAAAGTGTGGAACTAGAGCTATTGATTTTCTGTTTTCTTGGAAAACAAGGTAATAAACAATGGATTAGCTGAAGAAACAAAATTTGCTATTGTTACAGTTTTGATATGTTATGTAGGAGAAGAGGGTGAGGGCTTAATGAGAAATAAAATAAATATTAAAATAATCCTTGAAGGAAAAAGAGAGAAGACTCAAGGGAAAGGTTTAAAACTCTTCAAATAAAAATTAAATTTTTATTAAGTTAGCCAGTTACTTGAATATTATTTAAGGATTAGTTGCTGAAATGCTTAAAAATTAAGCAATGAGTATGTATCTGTTACATTTAGAATTCTGTTTTCCCAGCTGTATGTTGTAAAGCTATAATTCAGATGGGATATTTTAGTGATATGAGATACAGGCACACAGGCCAAGTAATTTGATCAAGTCACTAATACCCATGGGTGGAATTGAAAGGAAACAGCTCCTGACAACCTGGATCTCTTCATTTTCCTGCAAGCTTGCTGCCCTTCTCCAGCAATGGGTGACTCCTGAGGCTTAAAGAGAGATAAAATCATCTATAGGATAAACACTACCTGTTCTAGAGTACTATGCTGTATTTTTTAAATTAATTTCTTTCTTCTTTTTAACAGTAAGAACTACATATTGTTGTCAGTTTGTACCTATTCCTAGTAACCCTGGTGGGAGATAGTATGGGGTTTTCTGATGGTAATTCCTTACACAGCTGTGGTATTTTTGTGACTGCCTGTCGTCCCGTGGCAGTCTTGGTTTCTGTGTAGAGGTATCAGCTTGTCCCGATGAACGATACATGACGTATTATGCAGCCTCTTGATCTTTCTTCCTACCTTGTGCTGTGAAGTGCTTTAAGATAAGCAGTGTTACCTGTTCTTAGTTTTCGAGTACTGCACTTCTGAGAGATTCAAGAATATTTTTAGATTCCTGCTAATGTAATTATGATGCTTTTCATCTGCACAACATAATCATATAGTATTATGAATCTCTAATCCTGTTAATCACTTTGCTCTATTGCCTATAGCTTATTTGCCTCCCTCGTTGTCATTGTATCTTATCTTAATCTCTGCATTAGGAGATGGAAGAGAACATTGTAGTTGACTGAAGACAAATTAGATACCCATCAGTATCAGAAGTAATTTAATAATATTCTATTTATATGAAAAAAAAAGAAAAAAGGAAAACAAAATCATTAATCCTAGCCTAATTTGATGTTAATGCTGACCAGGAATTTCCCATAGGTTCCTTGCTTTTTTCTTGTGACATGTGGTTTTGGAAGAAAAGTTTGATGTTGTCAAGACTTGATGTTTTCTGAACAGTTGGGACAAAAGCTATAAATTTTTAACGCAAGTGTCTAGTCATAAGGACTGTGAACAAGAAAAATATGAATATATGATTTGGGGGCATCTTAACAGCCTGATATAAAGAAATGAAACTTAGATATAAAATTATTCTTAGTATTATGACTGTTTCTCTTTCCTCAGTTATCATACATACTGTATTCTACCTTACATACAAAATTGTATGTGTGCTTTTGGTGAATCCTTATATTTTATGTAATGAAAACTGGTACTTGGAATTATTTATGACCATTTTTGTCCTGAATTCCAGAGCATAGTTCAATGTTGCTGCAATTTGCTGTTTGAAACAGTTGTATCTACCTGGTGAATGAATACTCCATGTGCTCCAGAGTCATATTGGTTAACACAGACTTTGTAAATTTGCAGTAGATGTGGTTTTATATTTTGATAGTCACAGTGGGTGATGTTTAAAACTTCCAGATAGAAAGAGGTTTACCAAACACTGTATGTAAGTTGGATAGTACTCTAGCTAATTTATATGTGGTGGCTCTGTGCAGCTTGGAATCAGTTCATCGGGGAAAAAAGGAAATAACCTCCTCCTATCCCCACTTCCACTCCCTACCCCGACAAGGGAAAACAGGTCTGTCCAGTTCTTCCTGGGAAAAATAAAAATATAGTTTCTGTTTTGCACCATATAATCAGATTGTGATATCTAATTCACACTTCATGGAAAAAACATAAGGGCATTTTGGATACCACACGGACCTTTGCCTTCTCCAGCCTGAAGAAAGTGATGCTTTTATTATCTTTTGAAATAGCTCATCTTTCTTATGTAGCAAAGCATTTACTTTTCTCCTCAGAACGACATGCAAGTTCCCAGGGAAGCAGTCATACTGCAAAAACAGGCTGCACTGGATACGATAGATATGATACCAATCATGGCTTGATAGGACCTTAAAGAGAGAAAAATGAACTGGAAAGCGTACTGTATGCTAATGCTTGACAGCAGAAACCCCCACTGTGACCCTATTTGGGGTTTTTGAGTCATATACTGTGCATCTCTGATGACAAAGTATGTTAAGGAAATATTAAGCTTGTCTGGTTGTGCATTCAGAAGTTCAGAAATGTAGAAGGCTGGTATTGCAACCTTGATTCTTTCCATCTATACTTGTTCACTGTAACACACATTTAATTTTAGGCTTACACAATATTTCTTAAAAATGTCAGCAGATCTACTACCTTTCTAAAACCTCAGGTACACATTGTACTCGTAGTTTTTAGTAATATGTTTTCCATTCTGGATTATTCATCCATTTAGGTTTTGTCACTACAGCGTAGTATAGCTGTAATATATTCTTGCATTGTCTTTTGTGTTTGTGGCCAACTTTAAAAAGAAGTCTGGAACATTCTTTTCCCAACTTGTGGGCTGCTTTAATTTACTGCAAACTAATATAAGCAGTTTTGAAGTTATGGTTAATTTACTGCTATGTGTTAAGAACATACTGTCTCTAACATGCAAACCTGTTTCAGGCCCTGCAAGGAAGGATCTGCTTATGAACTTCTAGGTCAAAATAAATATTTCTGGGCTCATTGCAGTGTTTTTATAGTCCATACATATTGCTACATGTTATGTAAAGTTTCTACCTCACACTCTCAACTAAAGAACTGGCATTTTTCTGACATAAGTGCTTATTAATGATTTCAGGTGTGATTAGGTGTGCAATACATAAATATATGTAATAATAGTAACAATAACAATATATTGTTACCTCAGTCATGATGATAAATAAAAATAAAGGCTTTGTCATCAGACTGCACTCGCAATGGTTTGTTTTCTAAAACATCCCAAAAGATGCTTGTCTTTAATCCCTTCCCAGATAAGATTCTCCCTACATCTTCTAACACCATACTGGAGTGTTGTTTGGAGTTGGTGAGAAGGAGCTGCTGGGAAGCAGCTTGGACACTTTTTTTGGTTTGTATGAGTGGGTCCTTATGGCTCCTGGCCTAACTTGTGAGGTTTGGCGAACAGAAGGAAAATGCCATCTAATTATAGGTTCATGTTTTTATCGACTTGAAAAAATAGGCTTTTTGCACTTGATAGACCTGGAATCAAAAAAGACATCTTTTCCCTACAGGGCTTTTTAGCATAAGATTTCACACATATGTCTGCTATCTTCAATGATATTTGCAAAGACAAGGGAAATCAATTTCAATTCAAAATTCCATTCTTATTGCTACTGGGGAGAAGGACTAAATTTCTTCCTGGAGTTTGTGGCCCCTCTCATGAGGGGCATATGGTTGTTCCCCTAACAAAAGGCATAGTTAAAAAGACATAGTTTCAGACCATTCTGAGGTCTGAAAGACATCTATTTGCTGGTAGTCATACTGTCTTTGTAAAGGTTGGTCATTTTTAGCTGTTAGTTTTAACATAGTTCTTTGCTATGCACTCAGTTTTCTCCCCAGCCTGGAGCTTTTATAAAAAGCAGCTTGAGACTTGTGTCACTTGGCCCTATGACTGTTATGTGATGACACTTGCCTGTGCTGTGGAAGAGCTGCTTTTCTTCTAGTTTTGTGGCTGCTGATGTTTAGCACTGAAATAGCAAAAGTAGTAATAGTATAACTCCCCTTTCCTGTGTAAAGATGATTTTTCCTGCACAGAAAAGCTTGAAATATGGCCACCTGCTGTAGAAGCAATGCTTAGTATTAGCTTTCATACTGAAGTGAGCCCCCAGGTCCCTAAATGAATTGCCATTACTAAAGGCAGTACTACTAAAGGCAGTACTATTTCCCTATGTGTGACATTAAATCAGGTGATGAATCAGGTACTCCTTCTGCAGCTGAATTCTGTTTGCATTTACTTGCTGTTCCCTGTTTCATCTCCTACTCTTATCGAATGATTCCTGTGCTTGCTCCGTTTCTGAAACGTGTCACTTTTTCCTATCTTTTCCGCGGTCTTTCCATTTTTTTGCATTGATCATGTTGTTGTGGAAATTGACAAGTTGCTGGAAGAAGAATCTTCTTGAGGAAGTGCTCTGCATGCTGTAACTTAGTGCTGAAGTAGGTTTTCCCATTTACCACCTCATGCTTCACCTCACATCCGCATCAGTGTACAGGCATTACTCTCCTGTCACAGCACACAGAAGTGAAACCTTGCTTAAATCCCAAGGAGTATCTGTAAAATTTGTCATTATCAGTACAGCAGTGAATATATTAGGAAGCTTCTAAAAATTCTTATGTGTGGAACAGATGGTTTATATCAGGAAGTATTTATTATTGCTTCCTTATAATGGTCAGATCTATTCTTTGTTTTTAATATGAGTAATTATCTTGTATATCTCCGTATAACTATTGCGTTGGCAATGGTAACCATTGTTAATTTATGGCGGTCATCTTTGTCACATTATTGACTAGACACCATCCAAGAGCAGGGTCTCAAGGGGTAAACTGAGGCTAAATGTCCCTATCTTGCAAGTCCAATTGTGCCTGAGTCCTAGGCTGTCCTCTGGTTTGAATAAGCCTCATCCAAATATGACACCAGCTGACATAAACCAAAGTAACGGGACTCCTCTAGTGTTTAGAGAAGTCTCTTGGTTTTGAATTACTGGTAAAGAGAAAATCTCATCAGCTCTGGAGAATTCATTAGCCTGAAGTGACAGGTCCTAGTTTTGCATAAGTAAGGCTATTAAGGAAACGCCGAAATTGCCAGAGTTAGACTGTTAGCATAAAGCCAGAATATTAGAAAAAAAATAAAAAATTAAAGAACCCACAGTGCTTAAGACACCATGAAAGTCCTGTAGCATGTTGATCAGAGGTTGAATGTAGCTAGTCTAAGGAATGCAGATTAAGGTAAAACATGGAGATGTAGTACTTTGAGCAGAACATCATTGTTGCCGGCTCTTAATATATTGAGGGTAAACTATTTGTTTTCATTTAAATTCTGCTTTTTGTCTGTATAATTTGGATGGGTTTTTAGTTCACAATGGACTTAACCTGTAGTATACTCTTGGGAGTTTTGCTAACTCTTATAATGACCTGCAATGCTTTTCTCTACCACACTGGCGTTCTTTACATGCCACCTGTGTTTAGCATTTTCAAGACCAGCCACTGCTCAGGAACTGCTTTGTTATGTCCACAAAGGTGTATCCACAAGGTACCTTTTTGTGCTATCATGAAGATGTCCTGGGTTCAGCTGTAAGTTATTTTTCTCCTTGTCCTGGGTTCAGCAGTAGCAGTCATGCCGAACCCAGGACACTCCTTAGTAGCTGGTGCAGTGCTATGTTTTTGACTTTAGTCTGAGAACAACGCTGATAACACACCAATGTTTTTAGTGGTTGCTAAGTAATGCTTAGTCTGATCAAAGACTTTTCAGTCTCATGCTCCACCAGCGAGGAGGGGCATGGGAATCTGGGAGGAAGCAGAGACAGGACACCTGACCCAAACTAGCCAGAGGGGTATTCCATATCACGGCGCATCGTGCCCAGTATATAAATGGGGAGAGTTACTCGAAAAGCCCAGATTGCTGCTTGGGTCGGGCTGGGTATTGGTGAGGGCGTGGGGAGCAATTGCATCTTGCATCAGTTGTGTTTTTTTTGCTTTCCCCTTTTAGTTTTATATTCTCTTCCTTTGTTATTTCCTTATCATCATTATTATTGGTGGTAGCAGTAGCAGTTTTCTATTATGGCTTAGTTACCCGACTGTTCTTCTCTCAACCCATGGGATTTACATTCCATTAATTCTCCTCCCCATCCCTCTGGGAGTGGAAGGGAGGGAAAAAGAAGGGGGGAGTGAGCAAGCAGCTGTGTGGTTCTGAGCTGCCAACTGGGCTTGAACCATGACAGAAGACCTGCAGAAAGACATGATACATTATTTATCAAAAGAATAGCACTTGTTCTGACAACAAAGTGACAGAAGAGGCAGGATACAATGACTGGAGTGTTCCTGGGTATAAAAACCAGAAAAGGCTAGGCTGTTCCCTGAAAATCTTAGAGTCTTAAGGCAGATAACAGACAAATTGTGGCAGCAAGGGAGATTTATGCATTTCATAGATGCAGAAATGATGCCCAGAGCAAGATAATAATTTGTTCGAAAGAGTATTTAGAAAGCTGGAAATCTGACTTATGCACAGGATCTTTTCTTCCACTGTGGTTTCCATTTCTGCTTAGACCATTTCTTCAGAAGTACAGATGTTTTCCTGAGTTTTCTGCAGGTGTTCAAGTCATGAAGGTATTGTTCAAATAATCTGAAATTTTATCATCTTTCTTCATTGTGACTATTGACCAATAAATAATGAGACCTTTTGATATCTTTATTCTATGAAACTATTCTGTGCTTAAATAGCAACAGTTTTAGCAGATAGACTGAGACTTACTATTGGTCATAAGTTCCTTGGGCAGTGATGTTACCATTTGGGCCTTTTTTCAGGAGTATAAAAAATCTGCAACTTCAGTTGGAGAACATGAAGATGAAATGTCTCTAAACCCCAATTTCTCCAAAGAAGACCTCTGGCCACCAGTGTAGAATTTGCCTTTCTGCAGCTTTTGCTCCAGATGCCCCACTGTCAGAAAGTGACAGACTTTAAGGCATACTAATTGGAAGGACAGCTGTCTTTTAAAGACTGTGGGAAGATGGGGTTGGAGGAAGGGAGTCCTGCAAAGAGCTAAAGGTTACTTTCTACCTATTTCTTTATAGTCTATGGTTCAAGACCATGTGTTGGAAGGACAGTTCTGTAGCAATACAAGGTTATGTGTCATGAGCATTTGGCATAATAGTCCAAGTATTGTTACTTCGTATTGTTTGAAATGGCAAAGACTGCACCACGTATCAGTAGCTTCATAATACATAATGATGTGCCCTGAAAAGGAGTGGAAAATTTGAATCTCTTGACTAGTGTTCGCTTTTCTAAGTGCATCAGGTTTCATTGTTTCAGATGCATGGAAATTAACATCCAGTGCCTCCTGCAGGGTGTCTTCATGTACACTAGTTCACTGAGCACATCTGTGCATGGAATCTGTAAGTCATACTCACACTGAAAGTAGCTTTTCACCTTTGTTGCCAGTTATGAAAAAGGAATCATGCAGCTCCCACAGCTGTATTGCAGTGTTGTTAAAAGACCATTGTTCGTAATAAAAAAAATCCCTCAGAGAAAGGGAGAAGCTTTCTTACCCCAGACGCGGAGAACGTGAAACAGCATCTGAAGCAGTTTCATTTGACCATGAGTTTTGTTTTATTTCTGTCATGACAGAGAAGTAATAGTTCCCTAAGGTACATCACAGCTTTAAGGTTTACAATCCAGTCTCTGCAAGGTTGAGCTGTGACATTGATGCCAGATGGTGTCCACTAAATTACTGTCAACATTAGCACATTTGTGAATTATCTGTTGCTTTTGGAGGCAGGCAACAGAAGCTTTGCTATGTTCTGAAGTCCAGCTACTACACTGGCAACGTTTTCTTTGGTTTATTTGTCTATTTTTAGTGAATGAAAGGTCACCACTTTGTAGTTCAATTTCATAATGCAGTCAGCAAATACATTACTCTTCTTTCTCTCTCTCCTTTTCTTTCTCTCACTCCTTCTCACTTTTTAAAACACCAATCTGATCTGGGTAGTAACTCACACACCCATAAGAAATGTCTTGTTCACAGCCTAGCTGAAGGGGTAACATCAATCAATCACTTTCTCTGTACTTCTAAGTTAGCAAACAGGTAGGCATGCATGCGTAAAAATGAATAATGCCCAATTTAGGGTGCTTAAAGTCAGCCCAATTTACCTCTTTCTTCAATACTTCAATACTTCAGGCTTAAATGTATGAGACCATCCTTGGCTTTGGTGTGTTGTTTTTTTTTTTTTAAGCAAATAAACAAGAATTAGCCACATTATAGGTATTTTCTGTGTTTGGCTTCACAGAAACGTTTTGTTTGATAGCAAAGAAGGTACAGATAACATATTTCTAACTGTGCAAAACTTACCTAGTATGTGTAAGTAACTGTGCAGAAGAAGAATCTAGAAGTCTGTTTCAGAAACTGGGGTAAGCATTATGGAAACCACAATCACATGGTAATTTTTCCTGCATGTCAGAATGTAACTATGAGTACTTTATCTTCTTGATGAAATCACCATTTATAAGACATTTTTCATCAAAACTGTATGAATGGTAGTTGATCACTGCAAATGACTTTGTCATTAGGACCATAGCTTTAGTATTTTTCTTTCTTTTTCAGTATTAAAACTGCTTTGGAAGGCAGTGTAGAGGAGCCTGGATGAATCAATAAGTGATTAAACTCAACTTTACATAGATACATGCGTTTGCAAAAGCTCCATACATTGGTTTCTTTGTTAAATTATTTTTAACAATGAAGGAAACATTCATCAGAGTCAAAAAAAATACCACAAAATATTCTAAAATATGAGTCAAAACACCTCTGGAAATAAATGCAAACTAATCTTCGTTTCCAAGAAGGAATCCCGCAGGGGAATTTTACATTGATTTTGGACTGACAACTTGATGTTAAGGGGTAACACGCCAATTACGTATAAGAATAATTTATTCCATTATAGTTGGCATTGTGGAAGTATCTAGATGCCTACAAAAATGAAATTGTGCGATACCCAACTTCAAAACTACCTGAAAATTGTCCTTTTATTTGGTCTAAAATTTCTCAATATAATTAGACTAGTTTTTCTTGTTACTCTCTGTTATACAAATGGCAACACAGCAATTTAGGGCAAAGCCTATTTCAAGATTTGTATAATCAACAGTAGTAGTGCACTCCGGTTATTTTGTTTTGAAACCAGAAGAGGTAGATCTTTTCTCTCTAGAAGACCAAAGAATGGCTATCAAAACCTGAAAAGCTCATGCTGAATTTCTGCATATTGAATTTCTATCAGACTTTCTTAGGGAAAGTACTTCAGTGGTACTGTAAGCATGGGTCAAAAGGTCCTGTAAAATTTTTGCTTACCTATCACTGGAGCCTGGAGATAGGAATTTCTTTACCTTCCTGGTGTGTGCATTGTCCATGCATTTTCAAAAGTTACTAAAATGCCTGCAAATATTTGAGAATGTGTGATCTAGCAAAGGTAGCAGTAGTCAGTACTGAATATGTGAGATTTGATTCAGTGATAACTTGGATGTGTACTGTAGGACTGCATTTTTTCCTGTATATTTGATATGAACCATTGTGCTTGTTTTAGCTTATTTGTCAGTGGTCTGATATCAGTTGAAACTTTCTGATATAAAATTAGCACTGTTGTCCAGGTAGAATATTGGAGCAGATCCCAAGCTCATGTAAATTTCTTCATAAAACAGCCACACAAATTTGTAGAGGTTTTTAAAGGTACCTAACACCTTTCCAAGAGCTAAAGCTGATCTCTGCCTTCTCACCTTTTCTTATAAAGCTCTAGGTGTACCTTGCACTACCAAAATCCCAGTCAGTTTAGCGCCATTAATAGCGTAAACATGAGTTTCTCCACAAGTCCATTTCAGTATTTGCTGTTTCTGAGAACATAGTAATGTAAAAGGATAAGATTTCACTTGTCTTTTCCACCACTGTTAGCAAGGATTTTTTAAAGGTTAAGAGATTCAACTTCTGTTTGACTGCATGTGTGGACAGAACTGAGTCTAGTAGAACATATTAAACTTTATATCATTCAGGTTGCCTTCTGCACATTGATAGAAATGAATAATAGATGGATCATTTTGAATGATATGTTTGGATCAACTTGCCTCAACATCACATAAAAATTTTAATTTATTTTTTAATTTTAAAACTGCATTTCATGAAATTTCCACTACTACAACTTGAAGAAGCAGGCAATTCAGATGGGCAAAAACCAAAACCAATCACCTGAGCTTATATCAGAGTCACCTTTCACACTTTGTAATGAAGAGTTGGGCTGGGGAAGGTATGTTTTGCATTTCAGTTTTTTTTTTTTAAGCACAAATAGAGAAAAAAAAAAAATCATATCTGGAAGTGAAATTCAGTGGGTAGATGAGCCTACCTGTGCAAAATAGGAGTGGTTAGTCCTGAGTTTATTTAGGCTTGACCTGAACTTTATTATATCCTGGAGATAAAGTAAAAGGACTTGGAGGGCTGTCCATCAAGAAAACAAAATCAGAAGCTAAAAAGTGGGATAATTCAGGCAAATAGGGATCCTTTTTAACTGACAGTAGTAAGATAATCTACTAATATGTTTAGCCACTTTAGTCCTTCATATACTGTTCCCAGTTCCATAGTTCTCTCAATTCATATAAGTAATTTATACAATGTGTAGTGCAAACTGGGCTGTATTGTACAAGGGAAGATAAAGTCTGCTTTCAGAAGTAAGATTATCAGCAAATACCTTTTTCCATCTCTTCAGAACTAAAGGTCATAGTGCCTATTTGTTGTTTACTAATATTTTTATTTCTAAGGATAACTTTTTTGCCTCCTCTTCACCCATGATGCCTTGTCGTGGTTTAAACCCAGTCAGGTAACTTGTTCACTCACTCCCAGTGAGTGGTGCCGAGCTGACAACAATCAAGGTCCGTGTCCGTCTCCCCCCCCCCGCCCTGCACCGGGGCTCTCCCCTTCCCTGCTCCCGGAGGAACGGGGAGGAGGATCGAGAGAGTGCAACTCCTACGGGTTGAGACAAGAACAGTCCAGCAACAAATCACCACCGCTACTATCAGCTAAAACAATGATAAGGGAAAATAACAAGGGAAGAGAATACGATACCACCGGCCAAGAAAACGAGTTCCACCCGGAAGCTCCTGTCCTTCCGGGTAACTCCCAGTTACCCCCCACCCCGGGCATGACGTGCTGTGGTATGGAATACCTCCCCGGCTAGCCTCTGCTTTCTCACAGCTTCTCCTCCTCCCTGGCAGAGCATGAGCCTCACAGAGTCCTTGGTCAGGGTAAACATCACTTAGCAACAACCGACAACATCGGCTTCACCAACACTGTTCTCAAACTAGAAGTCAAAACACAGCACTGCACCAGTTAACACAAAGGAAAAAACATGACTGCTACTGCTGAACCCAGGACATGCCTGTTTAAACCAAACAACAATCACAAAATCACGTACTGTTTGTATGGTAATGTTCAGCGGTGTTAATGGTGCCATGGGAACACAGTCTCTGGAAATGGGTTTGACTTTACAGATACAGGAGGATACAACTGAGCCATTCAGAGGTGAACAGTTGATCTGACGCATTAACTGAAATTCATGCTAGTTTATTAAAAGTACCAGTGGAAACAGTGTAAGTGAAGCTGTGTAAGGCACCACTTACCATGTCACTCCACTGCTGTTCTTACATGAATTCAGTGCTGGAATTAACCCTTTCAATCACCTGATTCTTCTTGTAACCCCAGGGCAAGAAAAGAGTATCTCCGGTGCTTTGTTTGCCTGTTTGAAACTTGCAATTCATCTCATTTGATCTTACGGTTAGTCACTCTGCTTTCTGAGCGCATACGGCAAGAAGCTGTGCCCTCCCTTGCTGCTATCTCCAGGTTATACATTTTCCTCTCACTGCTTGTTTTTAATGATTAATAAAATTAGTGCTGTTTTCTCTCACATTCTTCTCCAGAGGAGAAGCTTTGAACTGCTTCTTCCTTCCCATGCTGCCTCTCATGTGCCCTGTTATGGGCTACAGCCCTGATTATGCCTCTTGTGGTGGAGAAGGTGGTTCATTCTCTAGTGCCTCCACAGTTCTTGTACTGTGCTGCTCTGTATCTCAACCCTGTTTGCTGCTGCTGGCCTGCATACTGGGTAAAAGCAATAGTACTTTTATGCTGCACCTCTTTTCCCATTGATTAATGCTAAATTCTTCTGCAGTGGAGTTTTATTTCCCTAAGTTTGTTCCATGCTTTTAACTTTTATAATTTACAGGCATTCCTTTTCCAGAAATTTCTCAGTCCTCCAAATCACTCTTCTTTTTGTGTCTGCCTATCCAACAGCTTCTGAGCAAAGGCAGTGGAGATAATATGGTGACGCTCTCTACACTGCAGGCTTTATGCTGATGTCAATGTTACCACTTAGCAATTGCCCTGCTGTAGTGAACACATGGTCATGGGGTTCTCAGAAGGCTGAGTTAAATGTTAAAACCTCTTCCAGAGAAATGGCATCAAATCGCCTGCAGTCATTTCTCTTCCACAGCACTGTTGTCACGGCTGTGCTTGTCCGCATTGCAGCTGCTTTGTCTTTTTCCCATTCCTGGAGTCTGCTTCTCAAGAAAGTCCAGTGATTTCCAGTTTCATGGAGGGACAGTGACTCCTAGAAAACAAAACAGGGGCTGACTGGGAAACTGTGCTGAAAGTTAGCTGTGCGCATTACAACAGAAAGGAGAGAATCTTAATGGTAGTTTGAGTGATAATTATTGAAAAGTTTCCTCCTAAAGAAAATTCTCACTAATTTCAGTCAAACTGATACTTGTCTCTCAGTCTAAGTTTATATGTTGCTCCTCTTGTGATAGCCATGCAGAGCCAATTGTAATGGTATTTAGGTAGAGGTTGCAAAAGTGTCTAGGTGTCTCCTATTCAATAAAATTAAGAGCCTGCTATGTGCCATTTTGCATTTTTTTAATTGTTTGGATACCTCTAAAATCTGTCTACCAGATATTAAAAGTGAATGAAAAGTAGTGTTAGTTTTTGTTTATTTCTCCCCCTTTCCCTCCTCCATTTTTTTTGCAGTGACCAGTTTGCTATAAATACAGTAACATGTTAATTACTATTTCAGTAACACTGATTTACTTACTGCCTTGCGAAATGTGTCTAGACAGCTAGAATAAAAGTATTGTGCATGTTTTTTTACTTTCTTGCAGGTTTTTTTTGTATTTAGATTATAATCTTACGTTATCATCAAAAAGCTGCAAAGAAATCACAATGCAGTTTTGAGTTTAGGATGTTCTTTGAAAACAAATTCCTTCTTAAAACACATTTTTGCTTTGATTTTGCAATAGAAATAAAATTATTTGTTGCTCTAAAATGTGTAGTTACTGTAAAAATATCAGGAACATATAGAATCAGACATGTGGATTCAGAGGTTTTTATATTATTACTGAATTTGTCCGGATTTCACTGACATATGTTCCATCATTACAGGCTATTCAAGAAATTTAATAAATTTGTGACAAGATAGCTCAACTTGTTATGTCACCTGACTGATAAATGTTTGTTTTCTGCATTTGATATTTATTGCCCAATGTTATTTATATACTTTGAATGATGACATAACTCTAAAAATTAAATTTTTTTTCTTTCCCAGGAAATGGTTAAGAGGTGACGTTTAATGTCCCTTCCAACCCTAGCTATTCTGTGATTCCATGACCCTATGATGATTTTGGTGATAAATTTTCTGAAATCTAGCTAGATAATTGTCCTGATAGGACATTTTATTTCAATTAATTTTATTATGGCACTGGATATCAGGCCACAAGGAATATTAAATTCCTAATGAGTAGTAATTTAGTAGATTATTTTTTAAATGGCTCCCAACTGAAATAGTTACCATGTCTTCTTTCACACAAGAAAAACCAAGAAAACCCCAGCAGCATTAACTTCACTGAGCTTGCTTTTATTTTGAAGTCGTTCATGTGATTTTGAGGGAGGAGTGTGAGGGAATGACTGTTAGTGGTAAAATCATATCTTCACCTGATGGGGTTTGAATTTTGAGCACCATACAATGATGAGAAAAGAAGATATTTAATAGGATTTGTACCCAGCTTTGAAACCCTTCTTATTTTCATATTTATACTCTTAAGCCTTTTCTGGACAGAAGGGAAAAAAAAAAAGGTGTGACTTGGTTTGTCACTGTAGATAACTTCAGCAGGAGCAAGGTAGATGTATTTAGAAAATTAAAGAAGTTTAAAGGGAAAACAATATAGACTTGAGAACCAGATTGTTGCTTACTGGTGTTTTAAAGGGCAGAATGACAAATCCGTCTAGGGAAATGGTGCTTACTATGGAGTTGGGTTTTTTTCCTTTTTTGTTTAAATCCGCATCCCCAAACTTACCAGGATATGACCTCTTCATCTTTGTTTTATGCTGGCAAACTTTTCTAAATTTAGTGGGCAAGGCAGAATACTTGATTAAAGTGCTCTGTAGAAGACAAGTGTAAGGACCCAATAAGTTGAAGAAGATTGTATTTTAATATGGTCAATTTCCTTTGCTCTACAAAGAAAATGGAAAGGTGACAGAAGCGGTTGATTTCATTTGTCCCTACCCTAGTTGGTTCCAGTGATGCATTCTTCCATCAAAGAGTTTTGGAATAATTTACATTGGAAAAGACCTTTAAGAACATCAAGTCCAACCATGAACCTGGTGCTGCCAAGTCCACCACTAAACCATGTCCCTAAGTGCCACATTTACACATCTTTTAAATACCTTTTAAATACCACCACTTCCCTGGGCAGCCTGTTCCAATGCTTGACAACCCTTTTGGTGAAGAATTTTTTCCTAATATCCAGTCTAAACCCCCCCTGCACAACTTGAGGTTGTTTCTTTTCATCCTGTCACTTGTTACCTGGGAAAAGAGATCAACACCCATGTCACTACAACCTCCTTTCAGGTTGTTGTAGAAAGCAATAAGGTCCCCTCAGGGTCTTCTCTTCTCCAGTCTAAGCAATCCCAGTTCCCTCACCCATTCCTCATCACAATTGTGTTCCAAGCCCTTCACCAGCTTTGCTGCCCTTCTCTGGACTCTCTCCAGCACCTCAATGTCTCTCTTGTAGTGAGGGGCCCAGAGCTGAACACAGGATTTGAGGTGCAGCCTCACCAATGCCCAGGACAGGGGGATGATCACTGCCCTGGCCCTGCTGGCCTCACTGCTGCTGATACAGGCCAGGATACTGCTGGTCTTATTGGCTGCCTGGGCACAAGCTGGCTCACGTCTTTTTCCACAAGCAGCTTTCCAGCCACGATTCCCCAAGACTGGAACCTTGCATGGAGTTGTTGTGGCCCAAGTACGGGACCTGGCACTTTGCCTTATTCAACGTCATACCATTGCCCACAGCCCATTGATCCAGCCTGTCCAGATCCCTCTGCAGAGCCTTCCTACCCTCAAGCAGGTCAACGCTCCCGCCTAACTTGATGCCAACTGCAAACTTATCTAGAGTGCAGTTGATTCTGTCATCCAAATCACTGACAAAGATATTAAATAGAATTGGGCCTAATACTGAGCCCTAGGGAACACCATTTGTGATCAGCCACCAACTGGATTTAACTCCATTCACCACATTCTTTGACATAAAAAAGTATCTCACCTCTCACCTCAAAATTGGAATTTTCTCTAATTAATCAGACATCTGGTCAAACATATTGGGTTATCCTTTTGTGAGGCAAGAGCAGGACGATTTGCAAGACAGATATATTCCAGTTTATTTTTGAAAGTTAATTACTGAAAGCAATAAAATATATTTGTAACACTGAATGATTTTTATGAACCAGTATCCTCCAAATTCTGCTTGGTAAGTGACTTTGTGTGAGACTGCCCTGCTTAGGTAAATTTTGTGAGTAATTGCTAGCAAAAAGCCAGGACAGCAGCAAACACAGATGGATGAAATAGCTGTAAATAGGAATGTGCTTGAAAAAGTTAATTACGATCCTACATGTAGTTTTACAATTGTTCACTTTTCTCCAGAAACAGATTTTGAGAAATGTGTAATATTTCGGATGTTGCTACCTGAACAACTGCCGAGTTGTTTGCCCTTTAACTGTGGTCATCGTTGACTGCATCTGATTAAGTATAAAATGGAACTGTTCCATTGGGTAAATGGCTTGATGTAAGACAATCTACGCTTTATGCTGACCAAAAGCCTACTGATGCATACTTAGCATGCAAATAATAGATACAAGTACAAATCAGTTGAAGGAACCTAAAGTAATATTGTTTTGTAAGATATCTTTATATCTTATAAACATATGTTAAAAAACTCAATTAAAAAGTAAATTGGGAAGCTATAAAGTACCTACCTAGAATACAAGGTTTAGTTTTATGGATGCAATAAATGTTTAACAGTTCACTTCTGTTTTTTTTTAATGAGTTTTAATTTTTGATTTTCACTTGACTCTCAGTTTTTAAATGAATTGTGATCTATTCCAAGAGAACTATTAGTTTTACTGGAACCATTCTATTAGCTGAATATAGAACTATAGGATCATAGAATGGTTTGTGTTGGAAGTGACCTTAAAGATCACCTAGTTCCAGCCAGAGGGAGATGTCCCTGCCCATGACCAGGTTGCTCAAAGTGCCATCCAACAAGGGTAAGGCTACACCAATTGCAGTTTGTTTTAAATAGGAAAATATGTTTTAAATGGGAAAATAGGAAATATGTTTTAAGTGCGTAAAGAGTTTCCACACTTACCTGCGTAGAGCAAAGTCTTTCCAACAGAATCTACAGATTTGTTTGTCACAGATTGTTGTGGTTTAACTCTGCCTGGCAACTAAGCACCACACAGTTGTTCACTCACTAAGTTGAGTTTCTGGTAGATTTGGATGGGTAAATTTGAGAGAAAACCTTGTGGGTGGAGATAACGACACATTAATAATAATAATAACAATATGTAATAATAGTAAAATAATAATAATAATAGAAAAAGTAACGAAAAGAGGAAAAAAGCCCCCAACCCAACCCACAAAGAAGAGGAAAATAAGCCCCCCAAAAGACAAGTGGTGTAAATGAAAACAATTGCTACGTCATCCACTGACCAATGCCCAGCCACCTTTTCTGCAGCTCTATATGCTAAGCATGATGCCATATGATATGGAATATCCAGAACAGCCCTGTGGAGAAGGACTTGGGAGTGTTGGTTGATGAGAAACTGAACATGAGCTGGCAGTGTGTGCTTGCAGCCCAGAAAGCCAACTGTATCCTGGGCTGCATCAAAAGAAGCGTGACCAGCAGGTCAAAGGAGGTGATCCTGCCCCTCTACTCTGCTCTTGTGAGACCTCACCTGGAGTATTGTGTGCAGTTCTGGTGTCCTCAACATAAAAAGGACATGGAACTGTTGGAACAAGTCCAGAGGAGGGCCATGAGGATGATCAGGGGACTGGAGCACCTCCTGTATGAAGACAGGCTGAGGAAGTTGGGGCTGTTCAGCCTGGAGAAGGCTGCACGGAGACCTCATAGCAACCGTCCAGTATCTGAAGGGTGCTGGAGACGGACTCTTCATCAGGGACTATAGTGACAGGACAAGTTAAACAGGAAAAATTTAGGTTACATATAATAAAGAAGTTCTTTACCATGGGGGCGGTCAGGCACTGGAAGGGGTTGCCCAGGGAAGTTGTGAATGCTCCATACCTGGCAGTGTTCAAGGCCAGGTTGGACAGAGCCTTGGGTTTAGTGTGAGGCATCCCTGCCCACAGGAGGGGGTTTGGAACTTGATGATCTTAAGGTGCTTTCTAACCCTAAGCATTCTGTGGCTCTGTGATGCCTTGGGTCAGCTGTGTCCCCTTCCCAGCTTCATGCACCCCCAGCCTCCTAGAATCAGACTATAGTTTTGTGTAGTTAATAGAACTGGTGTTTTCCTGTGAGGAAATGATGTTATTGGTTTGAGGCTTTAATGTTTGTGGCTGATAATAGAAATGAAAATACATCTTTCTGGACTTCTAAGGTAGGAAAGTACAGAGGAAGGTCAAAAGATGCTTCTAATATTTGATCTACTATATAATGTTTGATCATACACTAAAAGTGCTTTTTAAAACTGCAATATCCATTAGCTTTAAGATATAACATGTTTCATAAGGGTGGCACAATTATTGTACCTGTTATAAGCATGGTCTGTTTACCATTTGTTTAGATGTGTTTAATAATCTGTATACACCTGTATTTATACACACACACACTCACTCACATGCACATCTTTTTACATTGTTCCTTTTCAATACAAAGTTAATCATGCTGTGAAACATGCCTGTATGCTATGTTAATAAAGGAGAAATAAAGCCCCTTAAAGAGGAAACCTGAATTAAAATTTAATCCAAATGAACAGTTTAGATTATAGAACTGTTGCGATTTAGTATAATGAATTAATAAAGAATTGAAAATATGTCTGTATCCCTTTTCTATGTCTTCCAGTTTTCTTTAAAGCATAAGCACTCAATTGTTCCGGTCCTGTTGAAATTGGATATTTATGCAATAATGGTTATGAAAGACTGCATCTAAAAACCATCAATGACTCTGAATCATACACTGAGAACAGTGCCAGCTAGCACAATTCAGTTGCTTCTTTCTGTTTGGGAAAAAAACCCAACACAATAACATAGAAAAACCCTCTCTCTGTTGTACTGTTCTTCTACTTTAAGGTTTGAAATATGCTTCTGAGAAGTTGGTCCTGGCTGGAAATATACCTAGCATATGAATAAGGCTAAGTATTCTTGAATATTAGCTATACTGGACTTTTGTGACTAGCTAGCATAACAAATATGGGAAAAGTGTTGAAAGTAATGCTCTTAACCAGCGCATTTTTATGCTGGGCTTAAGTCCAGTTTGAATATTAATACCAGAGTTATAAGTCTCTTAATTGAAAATATGGGCTTATCCTAGAAATGCTGATTCAACTTAACAACAGCAATGCAAATATTACTATTCTAATAAAAGAAGCAAAAGAGTTTTCAGTCTGTTGCCTAGGAGCCCTGAGCACATACGTGATGATTTATGACCAAGCAGACTACCAAACTAAATGCTTTTTCTAGCAAAGGTACATTTATCAATACAACAGTTGCCCCATAAATGATTCTGCATTCTGCCACTGTGCCTATTGGGAAAATACAAACTTTTTCTGATAGAGTAACATTGCAATCCAAGATTAAAATCTAGGAAATCTGTCAACAAAAAATAATGATAGTATGATGGAAAATACAGCTATCAAATGAAAATGCCTTGGAAGTAATTTTTATAATGGTCAATTCCATGTAATTTCCTGTTTCTTTTTTCTCCTCCTAGTGAATGGGGTGGCACAGAGGTCATTTTAATGCTTAGGGTAAGTATAGCAGGAAAGTAGGTATTTGAAACTAAAAGCAAAAGTGAGTCCTTTAGCACAACTGTGACCAGACTGTGACCTCATACTCTTGCTCCTGTAAGTAACTGGCTGCTGCGAACAGTTTTAATTCAGTGTATGAGAAAAGGCTGCTTGCATTAAATTGGGAATATGCTCTTGCTCCTTGAATCAGACTTTTAAAACTAGAAAAGCTCAGTAAGAACATACAGATACTTTCCTCCAGCTACTGAGAAAATATTCAGGTGTGGGCTTTTCTGAGCCAGAAATGGTATTTTATACTTAGGAGCATACTAGGAACTTCTTTTCGTCAATATGCCCAGTTATTTTTAACCAATATAAGTTTCAGTCTTTAAAACAACTTGCAGGGAGAGAAACCATTGCATGTCAGCTGCAAGCACATGTCCTTTTCCTTGTTTTGAATCTATACCGTCAGAACTTGAGTTAAAGTTACCTGTTTAGGAAAGAAATTCAATGTCCCTAAAAGGAGGTATAGGTTATACCTATCGTGATTTGTTCAAGTAGGTGCTCAGAGGTCATTCAGGTATTTCTGAAGTTATATATTTTTAGATCATTCATAACATTTTAGCCCAGGTTAGAAGGAACAGCTGTGAAAAGATTCGCCTCCTGCATTTAAAAGCTTAGGCTTAAGCCCTGTCTTCAGCAATGGGTTCTCTGTTTTTTCCTTTCAAATTTATTTTTTCTGTTTGTTTTTCTTTGGGTTTTATTTTTATTTTTGTTTTTTTCTTCCCTGAATTTAGAATTAAAGCAGTTTTGATTTTCAAATAGACATTATAATTCAAGCAGATACTATATTTGAATATTTTTTTCCAGTCTTCTTTTCAGCTTTGAAATACAAAAGATTGATTACAGTTTTCTTGCCCCTTTCTTTTTCTTATTTCCCTTTCCAGTGTGGCTGTAGCTCTTGCTAGCGAAGACCGAGGCAAAAAAATTGTTGAGTACTTCAGCCTTCTCCATGTCCCAGGTAACCATGACTCCTGTTCCTACTGGAGGGGGCCCAGATTTTCATTTATCTTCCTTTTATTCCAGTGAATTTTACAGATTAGGCACCAGGTCTGGGGCTCGTATTCTTGCAGTTATCTTCTAGATAAATAAAGCTGACGTGTTTATAGTGCATTATGGGTAAGTCATTATATATGTTGTCATCCAAAGGTTTTGGAGAAGTTTATAGCATAAACAATTTGGTGCTGTCACAGTATCAATAAAGTTTCACTAATAAGGGAGGGTTGTTTTACAGAAAATCAGTTTGTTTTCTAGGGCAGTAGTGGAAATCAGTAGTAATAGGACTTCTGATGAAATTTTGGCTTTGTAGAACCTATTATCATAGTCCTTATTGCTGTCAAAAAGTAGTATTTCATGCTGTTGGAATAACTGACGCCTTTGTTAACTGTTAAAGCTTGACTGCAGTAATTGCCATTAACAACTTAGTTCCTCAGAACCAGGCTGTAAAGATTTATCAATATGTTTACAATTAGACAACACATATTGTAACATGGTAACTCATTATTTTTTAACAATGAGAAAACCAGACACTGCTACAAATAATTTGATTTTTTTTGAAGGTTAGGTCTTTCATAATTACTATTTTCTTGAATATTTCTCAGCCAGTTAAACATGCTGCTTTCAAAACAGAATACAATACATTTGCAGAGGTGGGTGTTCCCTCATAACTGCTCTGTCCTCTAAATACAGTGTAAATTATATAGCTACAGCATGTTTATAAATGTATTTATTACTCCCTGTAAGACATTGATAGGTAGCCATTGTAAAAGATGGAAACATCTTAGGGTTTGGCTCCTATTGTGTTACCTTCTAATATGGCAACACACTGAGAAACACAAGGCAATAAAGCTTGTTATTTACATGGCTATGTCAAGCCTCAACTCAGATAAATACTTTTATAAAGTTTGTGGATACAATTTAGTCATTCTACTATTAAAGCAGTGCCCTCTTCCTGACAGATGAATCAGCTTCTAATTTCTTCAAGAAATTCTTCAAGAATTCTTTTAATTCTTCAAGAAATTAGAGGCTGAATGAGCACATCTTTGATGTGTTTGCTCAGTTTGCAGCATCATCTAAAAAGGGATGTTTTTTACCTGAGTGCAAATCAACAGGTCAGACCTATAACAAACATCATATTGAAAGGTATAGCCAAGAAAATGGTAGTCCTCAATCAGTGGTACCCTAAAGTACTTAACCTGATGTAAAAGCATTTGTTACACTTAATTATGTAGGAAATGAGAAATTAGTGGAGAAAACCTGTTTTCTGACTCTCCCTTGTTTCAAGGTTGGGCAGAATTTTGACATTTTACTGTAAAATGCCATTGAAAGCAAAGAATTGGATTGTCTTAATCAAATCCAGTAAAGATCAGAATTTTTTATATAAAATTGGATTTCAACAATTCATGGGCTTTTTATTCAGTAAAGGATATACCCAATTTGCATATGCAGTTACACAGCAAACAGAACTGATAATGATACACTTTTCCTTAAAATTTTAAGTGGACTTAACTAGAACTTGTTCGTATATTTTTACATTCATCATCATTTAAACTTAAGTTGATGTGGCACTGTGTAGGCCATCTTTGCTCTAACATCATGAAGATTTTGTGGTCACAATGAAACTAAACTGTAGGTCTTATACTATCACAGTGCAACCAACTACAACTTTCACTCAGAAAAATGGTGCTTAAAATTTTCATTTTGCGCTTCATTTGCACATAATAGAACATAAGTTCTATTTTTGACAGAGGAACATTGAAAGCTATTTTTGAAAGAGTAATTATTTATTAAAGACAGCTAATCTAATTGTATCTCTTCAGATGACTTTAACTTGCTAGCATGAGAGAAATTTATTTACAGTAAATCATGACGTGGTGGAAATGCTGTACCCATAAGACATGACTGATATATATTGTGAATTTCTTCTCTTTGTACATTAAAAGCTCATGAGGATATCACATATTGCCAAGTTTTCATATCTGTATTCCTCCAAATACAAAGCACAGTAGAGGTACAGTTCACTCGTAGCTTTGCATTTGTTTTCCACTTGGGATTTCTAAAGATCATGTCAGCATAACTTCAGCTTCCTTGAATATCCCAAGCTGTGTCAAAAAGTTATACAGCTACATTTTCAAACTTCTGTACCTGTAGTTAAAGTTTATCAGTCACAGAGGACTCAAAGATTATTTTTTTTCAAGTTTTCATTAAAAATGCATACAGTCTAAGTGCATCCTTATCCAACTGAAAGAGGAAGTCTTGCAACAATTTGTCCTGTAATGTATTTCTGACTAACTGCTGCATTCAGTATATGTGTATATTTCCCAAAGGCTTTCATTCACTTCCAACTATGAGTAAGTTTATATTTATGTTAAAATAAGGCTTCAGACTATTCTTCCCCCCTGCCACTTTAATATGAATTTGTCCCATAGCATTTTTGAAGCCCTGCTTTGTCTCTTATGTCTACCCCTTTATAAGTAAAATTGTATCAGTAGTAAACAGCAACTTAATAGTGTTTGTCCTTGTTGCTCAGAAGTAGATCAAGACAGATTGCTTTCTGCCTGACCTCATTGGATTGCAGGAATAAAATCCCCAGCTTCATAATTGTTATTAGACCTATGCTATAACTATCTTTGATGCACATCTGCTTTATTAGCTGCCAAATAATTACATTTTTTTATTTTTTATCTTTTAGTCTATAAGCTAAAAAATGTTTTTCTTTTGGTGTATAGATGGCAGATAAATATTCAAAATGTCAGAAAATACAAACTTCTAGAAAAAGATACAGTGAAAAAAATAGATAATAAACAGGTTGAACAGCAGGAGGAGAAAATATGAGACCCAGTTCCTTAAATACTTGCATATATATGTTAAAGAATGCATTAAAGAAACTAATGTGGCAGCTGTCAAGGCAGGAATCAAAACTAGACAAGTGCACAACATTTGTGCAGCACAATAATTCTTATTTCAGTTCCTTAAATGAAAAAGCCCACACATTTCAAAATGTGTTTCAATTTCTATGTAGAATTAATGATTCTTTAAGGTATTGTGTTGTGCAAATTCTACATGTTTGGTCTTGGAAATATCACTTTTTTGGGGGTAGGTATTTCAAAAATTATGTCATTTTGGCAACACGCTTTTTTGATGTGTGTAGTTAATATAAAGACAAACAAAACAAAACTTAGTAAAAAAGATCTATTTTTCCAGTAAGTAAATGAAAAAATCTCAATTTTTAAATTGAAATTAGTATTTTCAGTGAAATTAATATTTTTCTAACAAAAATAACAACCAGGCTGTGTGAAAAATATTATTTACTTGGTTTTACTTTTTCACTAGCTAATCCTCATATTTTTTTTGTGTGGAGAGGTGAGATCATCATCACCTAGGATATTCAGGTAACATGAGGAGCATCCTAGTGTCTTTGCAAGCCACAAATACGAGTGATTTGACCTGTGTGACAATTCACCAGAAATATCTGCTCAACTAACTCCTTTGTGTTCTTATATTTGTCTTGTTTTCTAAGTATGCCGATCCATTCCTTAAAAAGAGAGTAGTTATGTTATATATCCTAAATAAAACTATTTTTGTGTATGCTTATGGCTGTAAACCTGCAGGTGTATAATTGAAGATACAATTTCTAGTTTACTTATGTATTTGCTCTCTAACTGTAGGACAGAAAGATACTTTTGTCTACTTTTTCTTTTTTTTTTTAGCTGCATTTATTTTCAGCATAGTATTGGACATAGTGTGGCCTGCCTAACTTAACCCAACTTGTCCAAGCAATATGTTGGAAAAGGGAATGTAACATAATTATTCCCACCTAATTAATGTTAACCTGGATTTTGTGCAAAATAATGACTGTTAAAATAATAACTGTAAAAATACCAATCTCTAAACCATGACAAGTTTAGCATATCTTTTGAATGATGTGAAAGCTTAGAGAGAGATGATAATGCCCTGGAGATAAATTTTATATTTCTTTTTAAAAGGAAGATAAAAAGCACATGCAGTGTCTTGATGAAACAAAAATGGAGGAGGAAAGCAACTGAATGAGTTTGATCACTATATACTGAAGTTTTCTAAAGAGCAATAGGAAATATTGTGTCTCTGTGAAAAAAAACTTACTCTTCCATTTCTTCCAAACACAAAACCCCTTGTACTCCTTGAAGAAGGCAAACTGTAATTGTGTCCTCCCTCCTTTTCATCTGCTCTTGTCTTCCTACACTTCCCAGACATACAATGAAATACCTGCAACACAATTCAGCCTGTCGTGATTTTTTTCCTGGAATATGGAACACAAGGTCAACTTGAAATTCAGATTGTAGCTGCTCAGCACTAGCAATTTCTGACCAAGGAACAACCTAGCATGGAGGGCAAGAAGGTCCAACTGCAGAAGGGGTTAACTGGTTGGGTGCAGAAGCAGCAGGGCAGGACTCCCTGTAGGGGAGTGAAGTTTCTCTTGGTGATGAGACAAAAAATGCAACAATATAGTGCTGTAGCAATCCATCAGTTGTGGAAGGTGAGTGCTCAGGGGCCACCTTTGGGGAGCAGAGCCAGGCTGGGGGCTGGACCCCGTGCTGGCTCAGGTGCCTCGTTCTGATGCTCATGGGGTTGGTGCCCATGCAAGTGTACATAAGAAGTTGACTTATGGCATACCATTACAGCTTCCCCGTAGAACTGGAAATCTGTCCAATCATTGTCCATTAAAGCACTTATATTTAAGCATAAATACATGCCAATTCTCCAACACTGTCACTCAAGTTCTATCTTTTCTCCTTTTCTATGCTTTCCCACCTACCATTTTGTTAAAGTGTAACACAAAGTACCTGAAGAAAGCAAACAGGAAGGACCTAAGGGAGCTTCAAGCAATGCATGAGAAGATGCATTGAAACACAGGATTTTAAGAGCCAGTCTGAATATTAATCTTCCAGGTTTAGCTCATAGACAGTTGCAATATTGGTTAGGTTTGTTTTTCTTTTTTTTTTTTTCCCATTTATTGATGACAGACCATGGTTATTAGATCTTGCACACAGCTGTCAGAGATTTAAAAGCTGGATATCTGCCTGTAGCTATTCTTTTGGAAGATGTAGTTTCTTGTTAGTGGTCGTAGGTATAGTATTCTTCTGAGAGGTAGTTGGGAGAGGAAGGATTGACAAGATGATTTTATATACTTTCAGTTAACAGCTTCTCAAGAACAAGAAATTGTCAGAAGAGATTGGTGTTGGATTAGGGACGGTGTTTTGTGTCTTTCTGAAATAGCAAACAATTACTTCCTTTCTTTGATAGTTGTTATATAGGTTTTGGAGCAGCTGGATTTAAAAAAAAAAGAAAAGGATGTCTTCAAATGATGATGGGTCCAAGTATGTTTGCTTTGCTAGTTCTTGAGTACGTTAAGTTCACTTCACATGGGACTGCAATGAGTAAATTTTAGTAACAGCTTAGGGTTCTCTGTTTTTTTAATGCTCAATATTGTCTTCTGTTGATAGTTTTCTTACCATTTTTACATTTTACGTGAGGTGACTTGGGAAGATAATCAACATTTTTGAGGTTTATCTTAAAGTTGCTCAGTCTATTAGGAGGATCTGTTCTGTAGAGAGAGGAATTAGTAGTCTTCTCATGCAAAAAGTTTGGAAATAGGTTATTCACAGTGCTGGCTCACTTTGCACAAGCTGTGTGTCTGGGAAGAGCAGAAAAATGTATTCCATGGATTTTGTAAAAGCAGAAATTACATATTCTGCCCACTGAAATTCAAACTATTAGTGACTATTAATATTGAATGCTAGATCTTACATTTAGTGGCAGTGAGCACATTACAAAAAATCAGAATACTATCAAGAAAAATAAAGGTTTAGATGAAAAAAAAGATGTATTGATGGTTTGGAACAGCCTAATTAGTAGTGATAATTGCATTTCACTTCTGCTGCATTTTTCATGTCAACATTTTATTGTGTTTTTTTCTATGTAGTCATATATTGTTATCTCAGTTTTCATTTGAGGAATTTGATCTCCAGAGAAAATGTGATAAGAAATTGCCTGTTTGTATGCATGAGACCTTCTGCATAGCTGTAGAGCATCTGACTTGCAGTGCAGCGGACAAAACATAACCATGATGGGTACTACTGAAGGAAGGATAGCGCTACATCTCTCTCTCTCTCTGTTCCTCTTTAAAACACCTTTTGTTGAGTAATCATAGTTTGACAATGGCCTCATCATTTTGAGTTGCCAGGTTTCCCAAGTTCTGGGAACCCTTCACTAGCTGTAACTCCACCAGCATAACCCTTAAGGAAGGCTGTATGAAGAAAACAAAAGCAGATTCCTTTAGGGGAGCTTAATTTCAGGAAGTGTTCCATAATATCATTATGTTTTATTTCAGACGCTTTTAATTTGGATGTAAGCTATTGATTACTAAAAGAGCTTAGAAGACATCATGTAATAGAAATGAGAAAAAAAGAAAGAGATTCATAGCTGAAAGACATGAGAAGAGGGGAAGACATAATGAAGACAATTGGTACAAATCATATCTCTATTCTGGAGAATAAGAAATACAATACAGAGAGCCTTTCACTTCATTACTGATTCACATACAAAGTTAATTCCTTATCCCTGTCTAGCGTCTACTGGGCAAACTGCCCGTCTCAGAAAAGCAATGCCTCCAACTGCATCCGCTCTTTTCTAAGAAGATACCTTAGCTATAATGGTTCAAAGATTTTCTGTAGGCACACAGTTTAGTAAGTGGCCTCAAGATATTCTAACAAACATTTTTTTTTTTTGTAGATTAGTGAAAGGAAAAGGACTCAGTGCTGTAGTCAGCAGTAACCTGCCATCTGTAAAATACACTAGGTTAAAAGGAGAAATTAGGGGTTTGGCAATGTGTCTGAAGTAGTCTTCCATACTGACTGATTAGGCAGTTGTTAGGCTTAAATTCAGATTGAGATTCATGTACTAGTGCAAAAAATATGGAAATTGAATAGAAAGATGACCTGATGGCTAGGACACCAGTCTGGAAGTTAAAAAATTATAAAAATTACTGTGGGTATTTGTTACAGTTTATTAATATAACCCATGACTTGTTTGCTAATAAATTTCTCCTAATTATTCTGTTATTGATTATTTCTAGATAAGCACCTTAAGTAATGAAGCTCTTCTTACTCATTACCATATTACAAAATAATGTTACTACATAAATTTCAGATCTGTTGTTGTCGTGGTTTAAACCCAGTCAGGTAATTCGTCCACTCACTCCCCCCCCCTTCTTGCCCTCCGCCTGCTCCCGGAGGGACGGAAAGGAGAGTCAAAAAGAATGCAACTCCCACGGGTTGAGATAAGAACAGTTTAGTAACCAAGGTATAACACAAATCACTACTGCTACCACCAATGATAATAATGATAAAGGAAATAACAAGGGAAGAGAATACAACACCTCACCACCAGCCAACCGATAACTCACCCCCCAGGCCCGACCAAGCACCGACCCATACCTCCTCCAACCCTGCAGTCTCCCAGCCCTTCCGGCTCACTCCCAGTTACATCCTGGGCATGACGTGCTGTGGTATGGAATACCTCTTTGGTCAGTTTGGGTCAGGTGTCCTGTCTCTGCTTCCTCCTGGCTTCCCCTCCCCCCTGTCAGAGCATGAGGCTCACAAAGTCCTTGGCCAAACAAAAACATCATTGTTATCAGCTCTGTTCCCAGGCCGAAAGTCAAAACACAGCACTGCACCAGCTACCAAGAAGGAGAAACATGACGGCTACTGCTGAACCCAGGACAGTTGTTCTATTGTATCAGAATAAAATTTCACACAGGAATGAAAGAAGAGGAGTCCTTATCTCCCTTGGTTGTAAGAGAAGGCTGGGTAACTCCTGAAAGTGCACTGCTTTACTCACCTGGGTACTGCTGGTCATTTGTGGGAAGGCATTGTTGCATGAATTTACTGGAGGGAAGGACTTTTTGGCATAAGCTGTGAAATTTTAGTGAAGAGAGAAGTTAAAGCTCCTTCAAGAATGCCAATGCCAGTATAAAGACAAGACGTAAAAATAATGAGGAACTGTAAGGGAGCTTTTTCAACATCTGTTTAATTAGGCTTGGGATTGCATTCGATGAAGTCATCAATTTTAATTTTATGAATTCTACTCTAAAGGTGTCTGCATATCTCAAATGCCCAATTTCCTGCCTTAACATATTTCCATTTCTTTTATATTTCACCTAATACCCATGCCTAATTCTTATTTAAATGTGAATAAAACATCTTCAGAATTGTTTTTACTTGGTATTTCCGATCAGTACTTAAATTTTATTTCTTCTTAATCTCCTTTTTATTCAGTAGGTACTGCATGTACCAACCTGTCTGGAAAAAAACAGGTGGACATCAGTCAGTGGGTGGTGAGCAATTGTATTTTGTGTCACTTGTGTTTTCTGAATTTTTATTTCTCCTTCTTTTTTTGTTTTTCTCCATTATTATTATCAATGCTTTGTTAATACTGTTATTTTCATATATCTCTTGGTTTCAATTATTAAACTGTTCTTATCTCAACCCACAGGTTTTACATTCTTTCAATTCTCTCCCCATCCCACACAGGGCTGGGTTTGGGGGCTCAGTGAGCAAGCAGCTACATGGTACTTAATTGCTGGCTGGGCCTAAGCCACAACAGTTCTTTTTGTGTGAAAAAAAACCCAAATCAGGCAGTAGGAAAGACCGAGTATGTTCCTACTGGAAGTTCTACCTTACAATGATCTCATGCTTTTTTCCGTAAACAGCTGCGTGCGCAATCAGCTAGCACACCACTTTTATGATTTTAATCACCAAATATTCTGCATGTGTCAGTGGGCATCAGAAAAGCCCTATTAACCGAACAGTGGAAATTCTTAGTTTGAGGCCAATGTGAAAGTCAGTGGTGGATGAGGTATAAAAGAGGAGGAAAAAAGCGAGAAACCAAAGGCAATCACAGTCAGACTGTGAGTGGAAGGTCAGATCTCACTGAAGTACTTCCCTTTGAGTTTAGTTCAGACGTATTAGGTAAAGACAAATGTGAATTTTAAATCATACTTAATCTTCATTAAAGTAATTATCTCTCTTAATGAAGTATTTGCTAGGCAGTAGTTGTGCAATTGAATATGAAAGCCTAAGTGAATAAAATCAATTTAATTTTTTCAGCCTGGTTTTTCTATCCATTAAGAAACAAGGAAGAAAATATATTTTTTGGAGTAACGTGATGTACTCCTAGCTCTTTCAAGATTAATATCACCTGAAATAATGAACAGAAACATTGTTTTGGGTCCCTCTCAACTGTTATTTTGATCCAAGCAGGCTGTTTCAACCTTGCTTCCTATCTTATTTAATTTCGTTAATTTTTCCCCCAGATGCCAAGTAAGGCACAATCTAGATATATTTCACACTTAAATGAATGGACTAATGGAATGGTGTTTATAAGTGAAGGTGTATTTTTTTTTCCAGGCATTCTGGACTATTAACCATGCAAACATGAATTAAGCTCTGACATGCCTACTTTTTGCAATATGTACAAAATTTGTTTATTTACTTCCATGCTGTTATAATGAAAAGAAACAGACCAGTTCTAAATGAAATGGCAATGTACTGTAGTATGAAGCAATTAACTAAGTTATATGTCCCCTTCAGTCAGGATAATTTGCTATTAACTGTACATATTCATAGAGAGAGGACAAAATAAACCTGAGCTGGTGAGCACCTCAGTCAGGAGTAGCAGCAAATAAACAAACACCCTCATAATAATGAAATGGAAATCTGGATGAAGTAGGTTGAACAAGAGACAGTAAACTGCCTGATGAATGTGTGACTGTAAGGGGAACTGAGGCTGGAAATTGAAGTGTACTGCCTGTAGTGGTGTCTCTGTGATTTCTTTCTTGAAAAGATGAGAGGGAAGAAGAATAGGCCTGTATAAGGTCATCTTTTTGCCTGCTGATGCAGAGCTGTTTTAACTGTAAAATAAGAATAAACTAATTTTCTTATCTGATGACCTATGACTTTTCTAGTATGTTCTGAGTGCTAGAAAGATTTTCTTAAGTCTTTGAGTTTTCTTTTAATTCTCTCTGTAGTTGTATCAGGCTGAAAAGCTACACTCACTGGGGTTTATTTAATGAAACTCTAATGGCTCAAAGTAAAATGCTGAGAATATCAGTATTTGGGATCTTAAGATCTTGGTAGGAAAGTAATTAACAGGAACAAAAAAATGGCAAGTAATGCTCCTGGAAAGGAAGCTCTGCCATGCATGGGAATTCCAAATGCTTTGAGACACTTTTCAAGAACTGCTAAGAATAATGTTAGGAAAAGAAAACTAACCAAACTATCACAAAAAAGTTGATGAAATATAATTTCTTGTCTTTAAGTTTAATTGTCCTTTTTTCTCAAAGACACTAACATTTTTGCTCTTAAAGTAAAAACTCAAGATGAGGATGTTCTGGCTAAACACCCCGGAGGTATCAGTAATATTTTCTGGAGGACCTTGGGATTATCTATCAAATTTTTGACACAGAATTTTATTGTAGTAACTTGATTTCGAGGTCAATTAATAGTGACAGAATTATTTACACAGAAAAGATTCAGATTATGCATGGTTTCTTTAATATAAACTTTATTTTGAAATGTTGATCTAACCTGATCCTTTTATGGTTTTCGAAAATTCTGTTTCCAGTTGGCATAAAGCAGTCTCACTAGTGAATATGAAAGCAGTACAACCAGATACTATTTTGCCAGCCGTAAATACTGATATTTTCCTTGAGAGATTGACATGAAAAAAATTATGATAAATGAAAGAGATGATTAAAAAATATTATTTTTTGTTGTCATGTGGCAAGGGGACAGTCTGTGTATAAAATACGGAAGATGCAGTCTCTGCTCTAATGGACATCTTTGCTGGAGTGTGTGGAAGCATGAGAGACAGCAAGATCTTTGAAAAATAGAGAAAAATCGAAAAATAGGCTCAAGGAAATTGCCTCCATCTGAAATGGGCTAGTTTTTGGCTTAAACATAATCTTTGAACAGACATGAATACATCTAGACCTTTATTCTCATGTGCAAGTGATGCGAGTTACATACATGCAAATGAAAGCAAATGCAGAAATAGAAGTAGAGAAAACAAGAAGACGGTAGTAACCTGTACTACAAAGGAAGGAAACAGTTTTTTTCTGAGTGAAGAATATACCTGTCCAACTAAATTTGTAATAAGCCAAGGTGATGTGGACTTGCTGAATTTTTCATGTGCAAAGGTAGGCTTTGAACTTGAGAAATTATGCCTTTGACTTGAGAAATTACGAAGAGTCAATCAAATGGTTTGATTTACATACAGCATTTTCTTTGGGGACACAAATGACATTCAGGGGAATTTGAGAATATATAATCATCTGACTGTTGATGAAATTTCTTATCAGCTGACAAAAAAATTCAAATGTTCTGGTCTGTATTTTTAATTAAAACCAAAGTAATTTACAAAAGTTTTTAAATATGCTTACGGAACAAGGGAAAGGATGAATTGAGAGGAATTGACTTTCTGTACTATATACACAACTCGCTGATACTGGTAGGATTTTTCTAAACCACATTTATGGCATATTCTGATTGTCACTGATGCACTGCACCTACTCTTTATGAATATAGATAACCTAAGAGGTAGCACAATTAATGGTGACCATAATAGTGGTCACTGTGTAAATATTATTAAATACTTTTTGTCAGTGTTTTTTGTTCTTAGTAAACCACTTGCAGTTTAAAGATCTTTGGATGTTTTACAATGCCTGGTTAAATGTAGTCTTATCCCAAACTGAAATACAGGAGCAAGAACTGGTTCTTCAAACCATGTGTTTTCCAAGGCAGTTGTCAAACTCAAACTATTTAAATATTAAAAGTACCTTCATTATCTGTCTATCAAGAACAGATATAGAGTCATAACCAAGAAGGATTGTCTTCTTCATAGCCCTTTTGATCTCTTGGGATGGGAGAATTGAACATACAAAAAAGCCTTGAAACACTTTGGAAATTGCACTGCTGAACTTGATACCCTGTCAGAAAGTCACCTTCACATCTTTGGGGAAAAAGGTGAACATGAATACAGGGTGATTGGTGTAGCACATAATCCTATGGTATCTTCCACTGAACTTTGAACAAGATCTGGTCTATGCCAGCTTTCCATTTTACATGTGTGGAAAAGTAGTCTTGCTGCACTTTTGCCATGTCCACCACCATGAAGTAGGTAGCTGAGGTGCCCAGACCTTGTGTGTGCTGCAGAGCACAACTTGCTCATCTCTTCATAGCTACTCATGCACTATGCCACAGGTTGTACCACTTTGTAAAAGTTGTGAGAGCACTCAAACATTCAAAGCAATCATGTTTATGGACAAAAAATAGTGGAGAAAAAAAATAATAGTAATATAAATGCAAAAAAAAAAGTTCTAGAGAAGTTGTTTTTTTTTTTGTTAAGTACAAATTCTTTAAAGTAGTCATTTGTGCATCAGGTGGCACACAGTGGGTAGTACTTTTTGAGACCACGTTAAACATATGGGAAGTAAAACTGCAAGAGACATTGAGATGCTTTCACTTGCTGTCCCCTAAAACAAAACAAGGTATAAGGAAAACCAGAAAGAGAACAGGGAATAAGGAAAAACAGAAAAAGGAAACAAACAAAAAGTTGCTGGTTTTGTTGTTCTGCTCAAATATGTTCAGAGTCAACAGTTGTAACGTTCATGGTTACGTGATTGTGAACATATTTGTGCAGAGTCTGCTCTTTGTCCTATAGGTTTTCATTTGTAGAACGCCTAGAGTGAGACCACCCCTCAGTCATTTTCAAGCCTTCCCTCATGAGAAGCATTTAGTAATGACATAGTACTCTTCCATGCTTGCTTTGTAACAGAGAAGGGTGGGTTTGTTCCAGAAACTGTGGTCAACATACCTCAGATTCTGAGGCAAAGACACTACTAATTTTAGCACATCTGATTTTCACTGAAGAGAACATGTTCTGTATTTTCACTTGCAGTGCTAACTCATCAAAAAGGTGGAAAGGGAGGTGGGTAAATTATTATTATTATTGGTAGTAATATTTATGTCAGAAACAAGTAGAATGATGTTAATGAGCATTTTAAGGTATTAATTTTCTTGAGACTAAATGTTTCTCTTTTCAAAATCAGTGGAAGATAAAACCTTTCTAGAAATCCTCAAGCCATTTGTAGTTATCAAGGATATTCTCTGGTTTTTGTTATGCGATTGTGAACATTGAAGAACACTGATGTGACTGGTGCATTTTAGTTCTCTGGGTCTTCCAATTGGCTATGTGTCAAGCTGAACCTTAGCAGAACCAAAGCAGGGGAGACTGAAACACTCCCCAAAAATGACAGAATTAAAACTTGTGAGGAGAAAGCCTGTTAGTGTTAGATATTTCAGGCTTTGCTTAGACTGCTTTCTGCAACAGTACGAAACTGTGGAGAGGTAAACACTAAACAGAAGTGGTTTGTTTTCTTGATACAATGAGGTCATCATCTGTGATCTACCTGTATGATCTGTATAAAGAAAGAATAAGTCAATGTATTTTGAATATACAGTTTTGACTTACAAATAAATTACTGTCTATTGGTAAAGCAGTTATAATTGCCAATGTACACCCTTGATTTGTAGTAGTGAAGAAAAAAAAAAGGATATTGTTGAGAGAATAGTTAAAGGCCTAGATAGTGTAAAAATCTAATTAATTTTATTTAGCTTACAGTCTTCAGTAACTGTGATAGTGACAGATCTAGAAAGTATATTAAAAAAAAAATGTCCAAAGAGCATACCTTCTCTTTTCCTGAAATCTCTCACCCGTTCTTGCTGTTTTCTTTTTATGAGGTACTTTTTTCCAAGTCAGAGAGGGGCCTGGGAAGCTACAGTTACCAATAAGAGAATGATTATTTTTTTTTTATTCTCTCCCAAAGGATTTAATCCACAGCCATCAGTCAAGCACTAATCATAACAAGTAATTAGGATTGTAGAAGAGGTTACTGGTAAAGTCAGGAAGAATAAGAATACTTCTGAATGGTGTAATTTTAAAGGACTTCTTGATTGTGGCTTGGCAGATGATAGTCATTAACAGAGTTTTCTCATTCTGTTTAAGGCACAGAAAATTTGGGTGCTTGAGGGGCCTGGCATAGTCTGAATGTCTGTTGCAGAAAGGAAGAGGCACCACAAATGTCTTCTTCCACAGAGCCACTTCATAAACTGTCACCAAGATGCCAGGAACCTGGCTTTGGGATCAACAGCATGAGGGTGATAGATAACTTCTACTGGGCAACCCTCAGCCTGACATACTTTGCTGACCCTTTCTAGTTTATGTAAAGTTGTTTTTTTTTTTTTTTTATCCTTCTGTCTGAAATATTCATCTGGTACATGTGAATGAAGAGTTTAGGTCTTCAGTTACAGTCAGAAACAAAATAGATCTAAGAATTCTAAAAGCTTAATAATCACAAATTTTAGTTTTATCAAGTTTAACTTTGCTGAAGGCTTTTTCTACAATTGAAACCTGATGACTGCTAATTGCTATTTTTTTAGTACAGTCTTGAATTTCTAATGATATTATTATAATTCAGTACTGTTTCTTCAGGCACAGAGCTCTTGTGCTAAATCACATGCCTAAAGTTTACAAAGTATACTATCCCTTGAGCAATATTTATGGCTTTCTAAGCTATTATTGTGACCTCCTAGGTCTTTATTTCTTTCATTAATGGAGTTGAACTGTAGTTGCAATGCACGTAACAAAGGAGTTGTAGTAGATGTAGATGCCAGCTACAAATGGGGGAGGGTATCCCACCTTCCTGGTCTAGAGATGGTTTATGCAGCACCAGCAGTAAAGTGGACTGGAGTCAAACAGCATAATGCGTGGCAGAAAAATCTTTTTTTTTTTAGACCTATGCTCCCTCTGCCTTACAGGCTTTTGCTGCCTACAAATAAGTCTTGACAACTGGTGCACATGCAGATTTCTGCGTTTTAGAGACTGAAATTTGGACAGACAGGCCATTTGCACCCCTTCTTAAGTGAGCTGTCCCAGAGACACTGATAAGCAGCTGTTTCTATGAGAAAGAGCTTTGTGATGAAGAGTGACTGTCCATCTTTCTCACTCACCAAGCAGAGTTTTGAATTGAACTCTGGGATACTAGAAGTACGTTAGACAAATTATGAGGTAGTAGGTTAGGCATCACTGGTATTACCTGACAGGTCATCCTGTTCTGGAATATGAGAACTGCATGCCTAAGGGACTTACACGTATTCAATGTCTGCTTTTCTTTGATATTTAAATACTGCCTGATCCAAAACTGACTGTGAAATCTGGGTGAGACCGCCTGCATATCAGTAAGAGTGTTTGATGAAGAAGAGTGGGAAAATCTGTTGTACCATTTGAGGTACACTCAAAGCACTCATTTAGTTTTATTTTAAAGTCAGTATTTTTTTCCAGCATGAATTAATTTTGATAATAAAAAACTTGCCTAGCAGGACAACCTTCAATCCCACATTCTTAATATCTTTGGAAAAGAGTTAAAATTTGTGGAAAAGCTTGGTAAAAAGTTAAGAAAACTCTAGATTTTGTCTCCTTTTGATTCTGAAGTAATGTTCATCATTTTCCTTACAAGTGGAGGCTCATCAGAAAAAGAAGGCCCTTAGGAAGAGAATATTTTCATCAGAAGCTCACCATTTAGACTGAACAGGGTATGTAGTCAAGACAATAAAAATATGTCTTCTGCCAGTGGCATTACGGGACAGTAGAATATTTGATGTGTTATTAGAATGGGCAGTACTGTAGATGAATTGATGTTGTCTGTAGTACCTCTCAGGGACTGGCAGGAGAGTAAAGTTGCATTTGCTAGTTGTTTGCTGATCTTTGTCTTGTGTGTTGGGGCCATTTCCTGTATCAAAAGTCTGTGCTCATCACATGTGCATGAGGGATTGACACAGTGAGCAACCACAGAGACAATGGCAGCTTGTAACAGGGACTTGATGCAGAGATATGAAAAACTCAAAAATCCATGTATTATTCAGGACAGAAAATGACTGCAGGCTCTTGGCAATAAATTGAGCAATTAAGTGATTATTTTCTAATGTAGCTTAGACAGAACTACGTGAGGTTGTCTTCGTTTCAAGCATCTTAATCATCTGCTGCCTTATCCTAGAAAATAAGTACAGATGATGACTCTGACAGGGCTGTCATAATTTTAAGTGCTCCCAGAAAATATACTGCAGATCTTGGCTTTTCTTTCCTGTTATATATGTGTGTTCTCATGAGTAATATTTATTCAGAACTCTGCTTAGACTTGAATTTTCATCTTCTTGAAGAAATCTCCATTAGAAAGGCAAGATAATCACAATCATCCTGAAGATTTTGTTACATAATTTCCTTTTATTTTCTCTCTGCTCATTTACAGCAAATAAAACCCTGTACAGCACAGAAATGAAGACATATTCCTCTGCTTATTCCATTCTCTTTCACCTAATTTCACTGTATCAGTTCCTCATTTTCAAAGTCAGAAAAGCTTTCCCTGAAGGTAGGTACTGTTCTGTGAGGTATCACTCAAAACTTTCCTGTGTCTCACCCTTATGTTGTTATGTTAAGGCCACAACTTCTGAACAATGAGTCAAATATTGGAAAATGTGTTTCCTATAATTTCATATTATTTCAGGAGAAGATATCAAGAATCTCCTTTAGGTTTCTTTTTAAAAATGTATTTTCCCAACTGCAATTTTGAGTCCCTCTTCTTACAAGAATCAAGGCACAACTTTTGCTGTTATTCAGCCCTATTCCTCTATGCCATTATTGGTCCACCTTTGTTTTTGCTAAAAAGATTTTATTCAAAGTCCTTTGGGTTTGGCCAAAAAAGTTTCTAGGAGGAGAATGAGTATGCCATGTTTTCCTTTGTATTCACTACATTTGCTAGCCCAAGATTTTGAGATTTCACAAGAATTAGTAAGTTATCTTCACACAGTAAGCCCTAGCAATGCAAATATATCTCAATCATAAGCAGAGGAAATTCATGAAACTTTCATTTTTAAAATCCTATTATGCGAGCTGCAGAAGTGCAAGCAAAACGAGACCTGGCAAAGACCCCTAGAGCTGTGGCAGACTGAAGGAAATTGAAGGTAACATACAAAGACTGCAGTACTTTTACAAATCCTGTCTATATTCAAGCAGGACTTCTGAAAGCATTTCTGAAGATAGAGACTGGAAGTGGCTCAGGTTGGGAACAGGTGATGGTGAAGAGGGGACAATTAAGTCTGCAAGGTACACAGGGGACTCCAAGCAAGCAGAATATCAGCTGTAAGGCTGCTGCAGGTGGAGAAAGCTGGCAGGTGTTGCAAGTCAGTATATCACAGTTGATAGAGGTAAAATGCCAACAGGAAGCTGGACTTGATGATCTTTATGGATCCCTTCCTACTTGAGATGTTTTATGATTCTACAATTCTTCGTTGGCACTGGTATACAGAAAGTGAGGAATATCTTTTCCTTACTTTTATTCAGTTCTCATGCCCTTATTTGTTTTTCAAGAACTGCCAAATGAAGTGGGGTTTTTTTTGAGATTTCAGAAAAAGGTGATGAGAATGTTACCTAGCCAGGATTTGCCTGTTCTATTTCATGCAAGTGAGATTTGCTCCATTAGGTCATCAGTCAGCATAATAGTTTATAAATAATCTGTAGCCCAGCCTGAAGAATGGTGAAATTTGTTTTACACTATGTGGCTCAGTACTTTGGCCATGGTTGTCTGCCATTATACTTAGGATATTTGACTTTTGAAATACCACAGTATAAAGCTCCTATTCATGTTTTTAAACCCCAAACTAACAAGTTTTGATGGTTTGCTGTAGAGTGGTAGAGCTCAGTATTCAATTTATTAGTTCACTAAGCAAACACTAGCAGCAAATTGCGCCAAAAAAAAAAGCAAGAAAATCAAACTACACAGAAGGCATTACCTCGCTGTTCTGGTTTGGCATAGGATGGTAGATTCTCAGACATCATCTTTGCTAAAGGGTGAAAAAAGTTCAGTTTCAAAATGTCCCTGACTTAGTGGGGAGGCCACAGGATGCTATATTTGATATCTAAATAAGGGGAGGGGTGGGAAAAGAGAGAGAGAAGTACTGCATCATACATTACTATTTATACAAAAAGTGATATTGCATTCAAAGAAAAGTGAAGCTGTTAGCGTCGAGACAAACACATAACCACCAGGATGGTTATGAGGTGCTTTATTGAGGTGCCGGGAACCAGGGGTAGGCACCCAAATCTGGCTCCGACTCCCGTCACATCGCGTTCGCAATTTATACACTAAAAATTTCGTAACTAATGCATATTCAACACAGATTACATCATTGACTAATACATATGCATCAAGGATTGCTACATCAGTCTATTACGACATCAGCCTCCTTTGCGCTTGCGCAGCCCCCTCTGGTGGTCGCCCTGATGAAGTAAGGAATCTTCCTCAGATGAAGTAAGACGTCTTCCTCAGGTTGTCCTCTTCACCTTTTCTCTACTTGGCTAGGTCCCAATCGTCTTGTGGACGTTAGCATTCTCTTATCTTCACCAGGATGCTTCTGGTATCCCCTTTTTGGCTATCTTAAACTTAGGTTCTGCTTGGGTAGAGTTTTACAATACACACACCCATACTCCCCTCACCATATACAGTTATGTTAGCTCTTGCTACCAAGACTACCATTGTAACATTTAGTTACAGAGTAACTATGATACAAAACGGCAAAGTTACAACGTCTTCTAATATACAAAGCCTCACTATTGATTTATAAATTTCTCAAATATAATCATTTTACTATTTTATATATTATTTTATTGTAAAAACTTCACCCTCTCTAACAAAGCTACATGAAACACTGAAATTTGATAAACATTTTGAAATTCACTGTTTCATTGCATTTACTAGCTACTGTCAGAGATAAGCAGACCTCAGACAGATGTTTTGCTATTCACCTAAACCCAAATTAAATTCACCTGAAGGATGTATGTTGATTGGATTCATCTGAGTGACAAAGAGCTCTGTTATAAATCTGAAATGGTGCAATGAAGACGAACATTGTATTCAAATAGAATATGGATTATAGAGAGGTACAGGATTCGCATGTCATTTTCTGGCAGACTTTTCATGTTTCTTCTAGTTTGCTCTCTAGTTGGCAAAACACACTAGGGAGGTCCTGCTATGGATCAAGCAGCTCTAGAAACAGTAAAATCGGAAATGGGAGTAAGCCCCCTTATTTCAAATACTACTCCTTTCTTTAAAGCAGTGCTCTCCGTTATAATTCTTCTTGTGCCTCCAGCTGTAGCCTTGGAGAGTGTACAGGAATTCAGGAGGGGGTTTGTCCTTAGTTCTTCAGAAGGACAGTGGATGGATCTAAAGTACCCAGGCTGCCCGTTTTTGGCAAGCAAATGAGTTCATTTAACCAGACAGGACAAGGACAAAGAAGGGTGGGTTGTATGGGCATAAAGGAAATAGGTAGTGTGCTTTAAGATATACAGATTGCATCCAAGAGAGAGAGCATTAAGAAGGTCTAGGGAGGGTTTGCTTGCAGGCACACTGAATGAAAATCTGTAAAAATTAACACCTTTCTGATGAGGGTTTTGGGGGTTTTTAACATCAAAAGCTAGATGGCTCCTTTGAAAAATGCAGTTTTTGATTTTTGTTTTCCTGTTATGAAAACAGGCAACATTTTTTAGGGCAGGAGCAGAAGAAGAGATGGAAAGCTGATATTTCTAGACAGGGAAAAAAAACAGGACTAGGTACTTCTCTGCCAGCTTCACACTGCAATGTCAACTGCTGCCTAGATCCAGCTCCGCAAATCCTCTGAAAATCTTCTCCAGGTACAGAGCCTACAATTTTGCATAGCAAATGCTTGGTACATTTAATTTTCCTACCATGTCCTTCTCCATGTTGAATTATATCTACATCTAGTTATACTGTTTGCATAGTAAGCCAAAATCTACTTTTCCTCAAATCTGCTAATTTAGGAAGCTCAAATGAAAATAATTGATGAGTGTATTCCTCTCCTTTTTTTTTGACTGAGCTCAGGCCTGTCATCAGGTATTTGCTCTGTGCCTTTAACCCTTAGCCTAAACTCTCAGGTCAATAGTAAGCATGCTGAAGAATACCAGGCCAAGTTCCTCTGCTGCAAATAGAACTACACCAGGAACAGATCTGACCCTGTAGTTTTCAGTTTAAATGATCCACCAGTTTAATCTTCTATTTTTGAAGAACTTTTCCTCATGGACAGCCATGCTGAGTAAGGAGTTACAGCTAGTTTCTACGAATCATTCTGACTGCTTGGGAAGGTAGGGAAAGCTTGACAGCTGTGACGGAATACTTATGGGATAAAACGCATGGAAGTTTTAGAAGGAGACAGATAAAACCATCCTTCCAAACAATCAATATTTGTCAGCAACCTTAACCTCTTCTGCTAATCCTCTTCTTTCTGCAAGAATTTGATATGGAAAAAGAAAAAACAAACCAAAAAGCTGACCTATGCAGTGGCAGAACTTCACCCTTTTCCTCTCAAATCAGTTGGAACATGAAGATCATAGCTAAAAGAACCTCCTATTTAGAGGAATTATTCCTGAGAGTGGTTATGCACATTTGCTGGTACCAGCTCATGGCCAGTTTGGGATTTTTCATCCAAGTCTAAAACAAATTCTCTGTAACAGTCTGGATGTTTCCCTGTGGTTCTGAAATGAATTTTTTCAGATAGCAAAACAGCTCACCTCATCACAAATTGAAGGAAGTGCCAGGTGACTGTTACTTAGCATTTCACATGGGGTAACTCAGTAAAGCTCAAATCAGAAGAAAATTCTCTTGAGCAAAGATTTAAGTCACATCAATTCTGAGAAAACTTAGTTGTGTAATGATTTCTGTGACTTGAAATGGACATCTGCTGCCAAAAAGAAAAAAAAAATCAAAATACTTTTTCTTTCATATATTTAATTAAAAAAAAATCTGTCATTTTTAAGAGAAGACTTAACTGCATGTGGCTTTAATCTTTGTTTCTCTGAGTACCTTATTCAAACTGTACTTGAGATCCATTTGGATAAAAACTGCTGGGTGAAAACATTATAACACAATAATATCTTTCTTTAATTCTAATTTTTAAAATATTTGCAATATTCATAAGGTAGATTAGTTTTGAAGAAGATCTGATGGAATACTGTTATGATTTGATAGGAAGCTACATCTCATGAAATCCGCTGGGAATTTGCCAATCTTTCTCGCAGCTGCTGGCTTGACTTTCCTTCATGGACTGTTGAGTGTAATTGCGATCACAGTGTCCGATCTCCCAACAGCCCAGGCACCTGAACCTGTGGAGGGCTTCTGGAGAGCTGCAGTATCCCTACCAGTACTGTATCATCCACTGCAGGGATGCTCTCTGATTAGGTTCTAAGGTCCCTATTAAACAAACCAACAAAGAAACAAATAGAAGAGTTTGAAGAACTCATGTTTTTCTGGGCGTTTGTGTGTTTATTTTTTTAATCTTTGCATGGCTTTTATTTGAGGTTTGCTTTAATGTTAACATTTACATTTGCTTATTCATTATATGTGTAAAGACTGCTGGATGAGTTTTGCTGCTCTTTGGTGTTCACTTAGGTGTTAATGAAAACAATGCTGTCACCTGTTCAAATGCCAAGAGTAGAAATAAATGTTCAGCCTGGTCTTGGATATATAGGAGTAGCAACTCTTAAATCATGATGTTCTGATAGAAAAAATTATATTAATTAGGTAAGGATAATTTTATATTTACCAAGTGTCTATATGTTAGAATACTTTTTATCATTGGAAAGTTTGGAAAACCTGTGGATTTTCAGAAGAAGATAGATACACTAATAATCCAAAACTTTTTCTTTCGTGCTTCTTCTCCTTTCTTTTGAGCCATGCTAACTTCTGCTATGTGAAATCAGAGGCATTTGCTTTGTTGTATTTTTCTACAAGATGAGCCTGTACTAACATAAATGTGTAAAAGATGTTCCTAAGATTTTTGGTGAAAATATCAAGCACATCTGATATTTGTGTAGTTTAAACATGAAGTTATAAGAATCTATTTTCACCACAAAGGTGGCTGTATTAAAGAAGTTCCCTGTTTGCATGTCTATATCAATAGAAATGTTGGTGTGTTCTCTTCTTTATTAAGCATCCATGAGCTTTACAATGTAAACTGATTTTAGAAAGACATAATCAAATTATTCATGATTTGTGTTCTTTCCTTTTGACTACACAAATAGCTGGAATTGCATACCTTTATTCAATGATATTTTCAGTATCCTATTCATAGCTGGTGGTGTTCTTGTTTCAGAGGAACATGAGAACATTGCTCTACTGCTCCAACCTGGCTCAGAGGAAACAGAAAATAAAAGTCATTGGATTTTGTCCTGACATGTCATAAAAATCTACTCTGACAACTTAAAAAAAAGCCACAGACTAAACTAAAATGCCAACGCAGGAGACATGCAAAAAATACTTAAGTCCATCAGACTTTGTCATTTATGTTTTGCTGCTCATTTCTATTATTCATTTGCAACAGACATGCTTCTATACTTGTGATACACACACAGTGACATGTCGCAGGCACTTAAAACCCCCTATCCAACTGGCCTCCACTGCCCACTTTTGCCAGACATCAACCAGAGGAATGATCAAGGGGCTGGGGCGTGACAGCTTATGAAATACAGGGGGAGGCAGGCCTTGGCCCAGAACAAACAGAGCATCCCAGAGTGTATAGCCAGCAGGCAGCTCCTGGCTACATTCCCTTTTTGCTAGAATACAAGCAAACCTACTAGAGTTCTAGCAAATTATAAATATTTCATGTGCATACACTATAAAATACAAGTTCAGCAGGAGGACCGTCACTGAGATGTTTAATGTTCTGTGTTTACTAATCTGAATCTTTTCTTTACCTTTTTGATTGTGAAATTGAGAAAAAATGTCTTGATAAAATGTTCTGTGATAATATCTCTAGTAGAATTAAAAGGGATCCTTTTGACAGAAATTCGTGTACAAAAGCAGTAGGGCCATGAAGGCAAGAACATAGGGGCCTTCCTATACAAGAGGAAATTGCTTTTTCAGCGTTGGTCATTAAAGGTGTAATTTGTAAATGCATAGAAGTGTTTTTTACATAGCCATATATGTGTTGTGAATGGAAGAATGGCTTTTATATAGTTAAATATTTCACCTAGATTATGCCATCCTTACATAACAAGTGAATTTTTGGCCTTGCCCAAGGATTTATTTTCAGATTTTGTACAAAAACATGTTCATAAAAATTTGAGTATTTCTCTGTTCTTTTCTTAGGATCAGCCTGCCTCTTTTCTGGGTGTCTTTCGGTCCTCTCACTCTTTTAAACCTAAGTGTAGCTCAAGCACATCCTGCACAATGTGCCTAGAGACAACTGCACAGGAATTCTGAAAAAGGCTTATGTTAAGGCTGTTGTGTGATTGAATTGATGTAATGTAGTGTTACCTGAAGACTAGCAGAAATCTGAGTGCTCTGCAAAAGAAACATTAGGAATGGTAATTCCTATAGTCTTGCATACTGAAGATAGCGTTGCTAGAGCAAAAATGTGCATTCTACCTCTACAGCACCACTCAAAAGCTTGAAAATTTCCTCTGGCCAGTGACAGAGAGAAGCAGCGTCATAAGGCATAGGCATGGGGAAAGTCAAGAAAAACTATGAACAGAGGAAAAAGAAGCTAAAGGTGCAAGGTTCTTCTGCGTTTCTGCTTTGTTTGCTGCAGAGAACAGATATATGAGTGGAAGGTAATCAGCACAGAAAAATGTGCACCTCATTTCTCAAAGCTCTGGAAGCAACAGCTGTTTTACAGTGTGCCAATTATTTCTTAACTTTTTATCCAAAAATAAAACTAAATTTAATATTTACTAAATAGGATTGCAGTTCATCATCACTGCCTATGAGCTTTTTGCTCCCAAACACATCCTCTAATGCTTGTACTTTAGTAGGATATGATCATGTTGGTGTGAACTGGTAATAACAACTTGCCTAAATATAGTACAGTAAAAGACTGAGATTGTGAATTAGCTTTCTTGGCAAAACAGGAATTTACCTGAAAAGTTTTCAGTCCTAGAAATGTTCATCATTCATACGTTTTCTCCCTGGTAGTTTAACAACCACTATTTGGATGTGAATTCTACTGCTAATATGAGGAAGGCACTTGTCTGACAGTCCAGATGTTAACCATTTGCCTGTCAAGTACAAACGAAGGATATAAAAAATTGGTAAAACAATATACTTACCAGTTTTTCTGTGCTGCTTTTATTGTTTGAACTCTATGTCTCAGAGCTAGGAACAAACATGTCTTAAATGAGTCAAAGAGAAAGAGAAAAGGAAAGGAGAGGAGAGGAGAGGCGGAGAGGAGAGGAGAGGAGAGGAGAGA